>NC_061488.1:10338248-10956998 GCF_022539355.2 Hippoglossus stenolepis
CTCCTTTGTGGGCTGACAGACACAGAGAGACAGGGAGATCAGGCCGTAGAGAGAGAGAGTGAGACAGATCATTTGCTCATCCTTGTGAAAGTCATTAACTGTTTCTCGCCCAGTTTCCCTTCTTCACACTGAGCAGCGATGATCCAAGCAGCTGACTCTCTTTTCTCATCTCTGCTTCCTCCTTAATACTTATGATACGATGTTAATCTCTCCCCAGTCTCCTGACCACATCAGTTTAGGGCAACCACACAGCCCAGTTATGGTTGGAGAGTGTCATCGTCTAGCCTCGTTCCCTTAGCAGAGCCATAATATGTCAGGTCAGCGGGGTTAGTTATCCCCTGCTGTGGGGGGGGCAATGGAAATGCACACAGTATGATTACAGTGTGGCCCTAGCTGTAGTGTCCTATCCTGGGGAAGAAGGCTTTAATACTCCTGCTACCTCCTGCAGCATTTAAATCTGAAGAGTGGGAACCAATATTAGAGAAAATACTTTAACAGCCAAGCTGAAACCTACTGTGGTGTATCAGGGCCATGTAGGTGGGGAAAAAAGTCTAGAACTAATAAATTATTATCATACATATGGGCAATTCAAGAATACTTGGATTACAAGAGGCAGAAGTTTAAAAGTACACCACAATAGTCATTAGTCAGTGCGTTCATCAAGGTGAAGTGGACAAAAATCTTTACACTGAGGAAAGATTTTTTCCATTGTATTTGGATCTAATGTGAATGTTGACAATGATTTACCAACATCTGAGCATCCTAAATAAATGTGTTGAAAAATGTCTTCCTCCGATCCGGGACAATCCATCATCAATATGAACATAAATCAACTAAAAAACTTATTTTGTGCCACTTTAAGACACTCTACATCAGGTGATAATACATTTCACCCACAGTGGATTTAACTCTCACTGGATTTTAGGATATATGTGTGAAAAATGTTCAAATGTTTGTTTTAGGGGCAGAGATGGACTGCTATAGAGAGACAGACAGACAGACAGACAGACAGAGAGAGAGAGAGAGACAGACAGACAGACAGACAGACAGACAGACAGACAGACAGACAGACAGACAGACAGACAGACAGACAGACAGAGAGAGAGAAACAAAGAGGGAGAGAAGTAGGCCATGACTCTGAATGGTGGCAGTGTCATGTCTTTGATGTCAGTTTGTGTCCATATCCCGCACGCCTGATTGGACAGCTCCAAACAAACCGGCAGGAACCCAGTTCAACACTTCAAGCACGCAAAGACAGAGAAAACCTCACAGGGACACGCTGGTGCATTTCATGAATATTTGGAGATCGGCCGAACAGATCTCTCGGCTCAGAAGTGATTTACAGTAAATGTGCCCTGAAAACCTTCCCATTTATCTTTACTATTAAATTAGAAGTTAACGTGTTGATTTACATCATTGGAAGGGATCAATAAAACATTTAAGACCCATTTAGCATGTTTCACTGAACACTCCCAGAGGAGGTTTTAATGACATTTCCTCTTTTTGCCGCATAAAAACCACATCTGATGTAATATTTCCAATATATTTGTTTATTCTCAAAACATTTAGCCTGAAGTCAGTCAACATGCACACTGTTCCTCTGTAACACGCGCACATACGTTACTTGTATATGTTGTTAAAGAGGAAAAAAAGCCCACTGAGTGAAATGACCTCTTGAGATTTCCCGTTCAAACATGTGTACACAAACACACACACACACATTTACACTTCAGACACACACACACACACACACACACACACACACACACACACACACACACACATAACGCAAGGCCTCTTCAGGCATTATGTTTACAAATGTAGCTCCCAAGTGGCTGAGCTTACTGGGGTAATAAGACATAAACAAAACAGGAGTCTGCAGGGAGGTTTCTCAGACGAAACACCCGGGCATGCACGCTGGAAAGCATGCGTGTGGAGTATGTGAGTGCATGCAGGCCGCACACACACACATTGTTCGCATGTTTCACACACACACAGACTCAACTCCAAAGTTACTTTTTTGTCGTGATGCAGCTTTAACAACAGTCCAGCAGGTTGCACGTTTGTAATTTCCTGGGATCACACTTAAAGTTTATCAAGTTAGCTAGGTTTGGAAATGAAGGAAGACAGAGAGGAAGACGAAGAAGGCAGTAACCTGGATTTCTAACAGTATTCACTCTGGTTATGTTATTACTGAAGGTTTGAAGGGGAGGAGAGTCAGTGTTTGAGCAGGGGGATTGAGTGTAAATCACCCTTGGAGTCTGAACCCCCCCCCCCTTCCTTACACCTTTCCAGCTTCGGATTTGGGAGGACAGCTTCTGGCCATTTCAGTACCTTTCCGAAACCGAGAATCCAACATTCACACCCACTTCACGCAGAGATTGGTGAGCGGAGGTGAAAAAGAACGTCTCTCTCTCTCTAAAGCTCTTTTTTTCATTCTTTACACAACTATTTCCGTCACATAGAGCGCAGCTGTGTGTGTTCCAGGAGAGACTGGCTAAAAGTGGGCCCATATTTAAATGATGATAGCATCTTGCCCCTCTCTATGACTTTATGTTTTTCTCTGCAATGTGAAATTTGGCTTTTTTTGAGCAGCTAAAAACACTTTTGACTTCTGACTGAGTCGGATGACAAATCGTACAAACTACTTCTCTGTGGCCAAATGCCAGCCAAAAGATATATCAAGCACTTCTGCCTCATTTCCACGTAACTCTGTCTGTAACTCTGTGTCTGTAACTCTGTGACCTCTGATGTGAAAACTCCTCCCCTTTTTTGGCCTGGAATTAGCCTCCATGTATGTTGAATGTATTGTGGTGGATTTCAGACCGTTTGCACTTTGAGCTCAAAGGAGGTAGCGATGAGGATATTTTATTCAATTCAGTTGTTTGAGGTTGTTGATATTCAAACCGTCTGATTGTATCATCAAATATAAACTTGTTCAGCCAGTTTAACACATTGTGAACTTCAATAATTATAGTCTGCTAAAAGAAATAGGTCAAAGTTAAACAAATGTGGGGCATATTCAGTTATTTGTATCAATAGACATATTGATAATAGAATAATCGACAAAAAGACCTGGAATCTTAAAGTGATGGTTTTCGTTAATAATAAGTTGACGATTAAGTCGGTCTCCAGTGGCTGTTATGTTTTGAATGCTAGCGGGTGGAGTCCTTAGAAATTCTGGACACGAACCAAAACTGTGTAGAAACGAGGAGTTAACACGGCTGGTATTGAGAAGTTTGAAGGTTTTACCTAATACACATTTTTAAAACAACTTGTTTATGATTGGGATTAAATCGCAGCAAAACATCTCTGTGACTCTAACATGTCCGTTAATGGAAATTTTGCCAAACTACAGACACAGAGCACATGAAGACCAAATGTGTGAATTTCTGCTCTGTCGGGTGGCAATGGCCATGCTACACACACACACACACACACACACACACACACACACACACACACACACACACACACACACACACACACACACACGTTACACATTTTCCCCAAATCAATACTTAATGCAGCCTGTGTCTTTTTGTGCTGAGGCCAGAAGAAGAGGTGTATAAATGGCAAAGTTACCCTGCAGTGTTTATTAAAACCACAACCAGGGGGGACGAGTGTGTGTGTGTGTGTGTATAGAGTACATGTGTGTGCTTTTACATGATGCCTCTGTGTAATTGACATGAGCACACCCACAGGTACACGTGCGAGCAGCATGCCGACTACATAAACGTTATTTAGGGAGAGTGCTTAGGCAGCACAGCGCAGCACATTCTCTGTGTCAGTCGTCCTGGTGAAATAAGTTTATGGAGGGGTGTGGTACGACAAGGTGAGGCCCAGAACAATGATTGTTTGTTTGTTGTTGTTTTATTGGCAGTGATAATTGCTCCCTCTCCCCTTAAGGATGCTTCCAGATACGCAAGCAAGCAAGCCGGCACACACATGCACTCATTTAACATACCCACAGGAATGCATCCGCACTACTGCAGGCGTGTGCACGCGCACGTTTATGAACGCAGGCACATGCATCCCAGGTTAATGAGAATTTCCACATGTGCTCATCTGGAGTTTTGGGATTCTTTCGAAATGTATGTGACCTGTGAAGGAAGGATAAGAAGTATTTTCTTCAAAGGACAGATTAAGCTGTCTTGATATTTCTAAACGTTTTGCACTAATGACCAACACTGTAGAAGTAACACAATGAGAGTATACACAAGTGAACTGGTTCTGTATATGTTGTGCAATATGGAGCACTGACATAAATTATAAATACTGTATATATTTATATGATTATATTAATTATATAACAGTGTGCAAGATTTATATTAACAATTATGTAGAGCGAGCACACCAACAAACTAGGGCTGGGTATCACCACTGATTTCCCAAATTGATTTGATTCCGATTCACAAGGTCTCGATTCGATTCATTTCGGGATATTTCAGTGTACAATACCAATTTTGCTTGTAAATGAAAGAGATTTACACAGAACTAAAGCTGTAAACTGTGCAAGGGATCCTCTAACTTGGTGAATTATTAAAGATATGAAGGTAGGCCTGTCATTGTAACATTTTGTTGGATGATATATTGTCCCAGACATTATTGGGATAAATGTCATTATTTTGAAACCATTTCATAAGACTGATATTATGATAATATTATAGCATAATAATAATAAATAATAATATAATAATAACCCTTTCAAAGAGCAATTAACTTTGAATTATTAAGAATATTCAGTCTGACATTTGAATTTTTAATTCAAATTCAATTTTTAAAAAAGGCCACACAACAATAGATAAAATGGACTCTCTGGCTCGCTTACCAAACGTTGGTCTTGAATAAAGATTCAACATTTGGCACAGGCCATATGTAACTAGCTTGATAAACATGGGATGATAATGATGGTATTAGTATTTATTTTAGTTATTAATCGATGGTGTCCGATCATGAATCTGGATCGTTCTGGTCACTTTAACCCTGATGTCCTGGCTGTGTGCGTGTGGCAGGTGAACCAAGTGATCAGGTCCTTATAACTTGTGATGAGTGTTGGTGTTCATTAGTTAAAGTGAGTGCAGGTCAGCAGGAGTGTGGAGGGAGGACACAGGAAACTCCAGCACGGTACAAACCCACCACTGCTTCTGCTCTGATCTCTGTGCAGCAGTGGACTGTAGTGGAAACCCGGTTTTTCCACTGTTCTTCAACAAATTTAACACACAGGCTCTTTCATGTTAACAGACTCTGCTCCTCTCATCTCTGCTTAACTGGCTGTGTCGCTCTGAGTGTGGACGGGGCCTGTGTGTGTGTGTGTGAGTGTAAACTCTGTCTCACTCCATCCCCAGACACACATATGAGATGAGAGATGAAAGATGATGATGAGTGACTTGCTAACTCGCGTGAATGTTGCTGCTGTTCTTATGTAAAATGGGGTCATGGGAAAAGGCATAAGAAGATCGATTTTAATCAGAGAATGGATTTTTTTTAAACCCAGGCCTCCAACATACTGATGTGATACTAGATGCTGCACTGCCACCTTAAATGAAAACTCGAACATGTTTTAAAACGCTGGAAAGTATGACAGCATAAGAACAACATTTTTACTTATACCACCGTACAGTATCCCATGACTAAAACAACTTTAACTTTCTAACATTTCATACAGTCCATAGGAGCAGTAAATGTTTGCACGGAAACCAAACAGCAGGAGCCACTGCAATCAGGGATCGTTTTGATTTGAGGTGAGAGCTGAACTCACACGAATTCTCCTGTCCTTAAAACACACACACACACACACACACACACACACACACACACACACACACACACACACACACACACACACACACACACACACACAATGGCTGGGAGTGTTTTCTTATGAGGCATAGGTAAAGACAGGCAGGCTCCAGAGCATAATTCAACATGTAGCTACACCACCACAGGGAGTTGGCAGCGCCTGGGGAGAAGACTTGGCTCCCCCAGAGAGGCCTGGAGCCTAACCAGGCCACGCTGTGCCAGGTACTGAAACAGACACACAGCGCCCCCTCTACGTTCAACCACCGCCCCCTTCTCTGCTTTCCCTACTCCTTCAAACAACACCCCTCTGGTCTGCTTTCTTCTCCTTTTCACACACACACAAGCGTTTTAACTCTTGTTTCTTCTGTAAGTACTGGACTGTTTTCGTCCTACTTCTATCCCAACTTCATCTGAGAAGTGGGGTCAGCGGGTCGACACAAAAGCACACATGTAAAACTATGTTATGACGGGTTTTAAAAAGTTCCCCGAGAAATTTCCTTTGGGCCTGAGCCAGATCCAACTCAGGTGTGTGAGTACGGATGCGTGTGTGTGTGTGTGAGTAAGCGAGAGGTCCATGTTCTGTCTTGTCTGATGAACAGTGCTGCCAAGCCTCGTCTTTCTCCGCCACCTGACACCGTTTGCTGCTGCAAAATGGTTGCAAGTAGAAAATGAAAAAAAAAACCATTTACCCGGTATCCAGCAATAAAGTTCACAATTGCACGTGTGTAAACTCATGCATGTTCACATACAAACCAACATGCACACAGGGGCAGACACACAAAGCAAGATATACACCAAAAAGCACTGGCAGGCTTTTCCTGTCAAGCCGCGGTCAGTAGGGAGAAAAAGGAGGGTTAGTCTAATTTCGGATACAGTGCTCGACCATAACAGCAAGTCAAACAACATCACATCTACACCAGAACACTCTGGGCTTCTAGGAATTCAGGGTTCATGACTGGGTTGTTGAGACAGAGGCTGAATGTGAGCCCGGGCTGCGCCAATGACGGTTCAGCCGCATTTAAAATCGTGAAGGTATTTGTGCTCTTTGTCTATTTGTGTATTACGGATGTGTATTTGTAGGATTTGTGTGCGACCCATATTTAATTGATGTATGGTGCAAGCATGTTTAATGTCAACACCAGCCTGGTATTTACACGTCCCTGCCCTGGTACAGTGAGCTTTTTCACTGGCTCTCTTTGAAGAGTCTTGCGTAAACAGGCTTCTCTGGCACGGACCCAGCCTTACCCAGTCCTGACCACACTGGAGGTCATGGTATAATATTTAAATGTGTGATCAGAGGAGCATCAGCCAAAGCTATATATATATATTGAAGAAAAGTCAGCAACTTAATAAAAGAATGAAGAGATGCCAATTTGAAACCGTGACACTGTCAGGACAGGACAGGACACGGTACGTGCCCCGCTCCGCTGTGCCACCCGGACACTCCCTTCACAGACATGTTAAATCAACACCTGCCGTCCAAGTGTTGTCGTTCCTCACATCTCCGCTTTCCCTCTTTGTTTTCATTGGTCTAGTATTTCTCCCTCTGTTCTGCGAGGCTGTGTAATGAGGCCCACACTGTAATTGGGCCAGTCGTGTTATTTTAGGGTTGGAGCGCAAAGTAATTACCCACCCTCTGCTGTTCTTTACTCTGAGAGAGACGGAGCGAAGCAGAGAAGGAGAGGGTAAGAAAGAAGGGAAGACTGATTTATCAGAAAGGAGAGCAGTACAAAATAAATCTTAATTCAATATAACCAAATAGAAATGTGGATTTCTGAGACTATAGTTGACTCATCTGCATCCTCTTTAAAAAAAAACTCTCCTCTCCAGCTGTCTTGCATTCAAATGGGAAGTTGGCCAGCAGCTCCAACAATCTGAAGGGTTGTGAAACACTCCTTGACTTCTGCATCGGCTGCTTCCTGTTGACGAACTTTCCCCCCCCAAAAAAACAACGTGACTATGAATTGGCTCAGTTAAGCTCTAAATAACAAAAAAAAGGGGAAAGCAGCAAAAGGCAAGTTGCTAACATTGAATTAATTTGGCACATCGAAAGCGTGACACAGTGGAAAAGCTACTGTACGTGTGCTCTCTCAGATCGTGACTGAGCAGAAGTCCAGGATGCCATGAAGTGAGGGCCACAGGTTGTTTGCTGACCTCCACAAAGCAGACAGAAAACACTATTTGACAAAGAAAGCATCTTAGATGCTATTTTAGTTTTGTCAGATCTATGTATAGAACATGCAACCTGGTGTTAAAATCCTTACTATTCCAGTCGTCGTCGTGGTTAGGAGACACGTGTGGTCACCATGCTAATAGCAAGTGCAGTTTAATCCAATGGAAAACAATTCTTTAGCAGCTACTTTGTCAGAATAAACAATAGCAGAGCATCTGGTGCATCTGGTACTGTGCAGCCAAACAACCTCCAGTTGTTTTAACTAGAAGGGCACTCAGTAGAGCACATGCCTCCGCCAACGCCCAACAGCCGCCTTATGAAACTACAGTTACATTAACTAGATCAGGATTTTTATTTGGATCTGCACCAAACAGCGCACACTCATAAATATCAGTCCCCTAAAGATGCCAGATTTCTTTCATCAAGATTCATCATCAACCATGAATTATTCTGTGACAAAATAGAGAAAATGTTCTCACAATGTTAAAATAAATATTTCCACCTCCTGATAACGGCTTCTTCCTTGGGTCATGTCCCACCCCCACACGAAATTTCATGGAAACAGGTTCTGCTGTTTTTGCGTAATCCTGCAAACTAACAGACGCAGTTGAAATCACAACCTCTTTGGGCGGAGGTGATAAAGAAAGAAGCCAATAAGTGGCGTTTTTTCCATCATTAGCAACTGTGATATGAGTTTATGTCACAAACGGTTCAAGTAGTTTTCACCGCGACAGCAGGACACAGCATCAGGAGATAAAACTTAAGCTTTTCCACTGCTGTCTCACTCTGGCTGTTCCATCTTGTTCTGTTACACCCTGGAATATTTAAACCTCTCCTGTGGTTCCTGTGACTGTTTCACAATGAAAGTCCCCCAATTTATGTCATTAGATTGGTTTTTTAATGGGAGTTAGCAGCAATTGGAAATGTTTTGTTCACATTAGCAGCAACCTAAAAGAGTTAAAGAGGATGGGGGGGGCTACAGAGGTCTGCAACCTTCTTTCTATCTCCACACCCCCAATTGTTTTTAAGCTTGTTGTCTGCAGTCACAACAAACGACCGACTCAAGTAATATCATCTTCTATAATTGAATTCACATATGCTCCAGTGCTCAACAGTAAGAGACGTGTAAAACTGGTGGAGTTCCCCTTTAATTCAGGAGTAAACAGTGATATCAATAAGATTAATTACACACGTTATGTTAAACGTGACTCCCTCGTGCATGGGAGGGCTGTCTACCTTGGTAATGCTGAACCCTGCCAATAACAATAAAAAGTTATATATTGTGAGATAATCATGATATAAATGCATCGGTTATTGCTGGAAAATACAGGAATTGTAGATTTTAATGCAAGATTTAGTCATAAAAAACATCAAACCTTTCAACTGTATAATTCCTGGTTCCAACTAAATTCCAAATGATAATTAATAATATATAAAACATAGTTAAAAGAACACGTGACTACACTCAGTCAGGCCCTCCTAAATGTGATCTTGGCAGCTGTAACTATGAATGATAAGCGAGCTGGTGAGGTAATGATTTACCACACCAAGATTTCCTGTACCTCTGGTGCTGAGAGGTGATGTCATTGCAGATATTAGTGCAGTGCACACACACACACACACACACACACACACACACACACACACACCGACAAGTTAACAAGTCTTTTACAAGTGGTTGTATATGTGCTGTGTGTGAAGGAGCGTCAAGGAGGCCGATCCTGTGTTGAGATTAAACGATGTCAAACGTGATCGTGCAGACGAGAGCACGTTGGATTCCACGTGCAGATTTAAACACATACAACACACGACGACTGAGAATAAGCCAAAGAAGATTTGTAATGATTTCTATCACCTTCACATCTGACCCATTTACAAAGACTGAAAGCAATGAGCGCAGATATGACTAATGACTTTTGAGTTTCAAATGTCACAAAAAGTTGCTGTTATTTGTCTTGATTGCGACAATTCCAATACTTTTTTTATATTTCGCCTTCCCTTCTATTGCCTTGCACAATACATTTTGTTTCCCATCATGATGGATTCGATTTGTGTCTTTTCTCATGCAGTTCGTCGTGAATCAAAAGTGACAGTAAACCTGCAACCAGAACATGTTAGCATTTAACGGAAGTGAAACGAGGGAGGACCATGTGTGCTGCCGTTAGCCTTCCATTTCATCTCTCCTGCGAACCTCTTCCTCATTCTGACCCTGACTCACTTTGAGACTGGAGAGGGGGCAGTTAACGAATATTACGACACAGAAACCAAAGCCCTCGCATCATAGTTTCAACGGAATTTCTTTTTTTGAGAAGTTCACTCAGCACTTCTGTTACAGTCAGCTGTCACCGGATAGGACAGGGTTAGTATAGTCACGCTGTCAGAACCAGAACAGGGGAAAAAAGTGTGTGAACAAATGGAAAGAATGACCAAGCATTAATGGTGTGATGAGTGAAAGAAAGAAGAGGGAAAAAGAGCTGGAGGAGAGGTCAGCAGAGTGACCATGATGCGATCTGGACTCAGCCAGTTCTAAAAGACCTCAGGAGAACATGAGTGACAACCCCGTCCAGTTTGGGCCTTAAAGCGTTCACAGTAGCTTCAATTTGTGGACATCAGCCGTGTAGTCTAAACAAATCATTAGAGGGAACTTAACTGATGCAAACTTAGTGGTGTAAAAATAAACAGCCTGAAAATCTGCCACTTCAGATAATTTGAAGTAGCACCAACGTCCAAAAATGCAGATGTGATCGCTGCGTGTCTAGATGAGACAAGGTATTAGAATGGTGAGTGAGTGTGTGTGTGTGTGTATCAGAGAGAGAAAAGAATGAATGTGTGTACCGTTTTGCTTCACACTTACACTCCAATTGTGCACACACTTTTTGTGAGTATATGTATCAATTAAAAAGTTACAAACACACATTAAAATGCTTAATTGATAAATCGTATGTAAGCTTTTATTTAACGAGGAAATCCCTATTGACATTATTTTCAAGGGGTCCAACAAGTTACAACGTGAATAAAAAGCCAAGAGAAAATATGTTACCAGAGATAAACTCAATGCAGTTGTAAAATCAAATAACTGCCCATAAAAAAAAAACACAAAACAAAGATCAGATTCTAAAAGCTAAACTGAAATGGCAAAACGTAGACAACCTTTGAGAAGTCTAACACCAAATCTAATAACAAATTACACAAATCAAAATATAAAAGACAATAAATAAATTAGACCATGAGACTAAAGAGTTAATAAAGGCACGTGTGGAATGAATCATCTTCATTTGTCACATTTGTCACACTGCACACTTTGGGAATCGTGTGCCTCGGCAAAAAAAGTTTTACGACAGTTCTCATGTGAAGAGAAGAAGAAGAATGGATGAGGAAGGCCCTCTTTTCAGTTCCTTCAAATAAACAGGGTCTCTGTAATGTGGGTGTGCGTGTATGCATGCACAAGTCAGTCTGAGAGAGGCTATTAGGGTGGGATGGGTGAATGATGACTGTGGTTTTCAAAGGAATCTTGAGACTGTTCCTGGCCACAAATTCGTGCAAAAGTGCATGTGTGGATGTTTCTGCGAGGGGGGGAGTGAGAGAGAGAGACAGACAACAGCAGGGAGAGAGACAGCGAGAGAGAAAGACAGGAGGGAGATGAGCTGTGATTCACGGTTCCTCATCCTAAAATGCCTCAGCCACAGTTGATGTTGCAAGCCATTGTCACAGCCGTGTGAGGATGACGGAAGATGGAAGTGGCAGGCGGCTCCAGATTCAACCAGACAGACCTGGTTCCGAGCTGCGACGTCATCCGTGCATACAAAAGCCATGTAAAGAAAAAATGTAGACAAGTTGTTTTAGAGACTCCGGGTCCTTTAAATGGGCCATAATGAGGGGGTCAAAATGTTTTACTAGCAGGCTCCAGGTATGGACGCCTCAGCGGCTCCACAACCTCGAGGGCCTCAGCTCTGTCTGCTGCTCTCTCACTGTCAATCCCTCAGCTCCTTCTCCGCCGGCTTATAAATACTTTAATTACATCGCGACGGATAATGGTTCAGCTTGCATGACCTCACAGCTGGAAAACACATAAACAGAGATGCAGTGCTCATGAAAAAAAAAGGACGGAAGAGCTTTGAATTATAGTCAGAGCAGAAAAATAAAAGACAAAAGAAAAAACTTTTCTTAGATTGTCGGACAAATCAATTTTCAACCTTTACTTTAATTGGATTTGTACAGTATCAGCATGGTTGTAATAGCCCACCAAAGCAAAATCTGTGAAGTGAGTGTGTGTGTGTGTCTGTGCAGGACGGGGAGGGAGGGGGGATGTACGTAAGTAAATATTAACAGAACACGGCTGCAGACACACAGATGTATGAAATGTCAGTGGAGTTACTGTAAATGTAACAGATGAGAGCAGACAGGAGGATGGGTGACGGGAAGAGGATGAGGTGAGGAATACTGAGAGGGAGAGAGAGAAAGAGAGAGAGAGAGAGATGAACGATGGCTGACGAACAGGAGAGATATTGTTAGAAAGAGAAAAGATTACAAGGGAGCTACAGCTGCTTTCCTCTCGTCTCAACCGAGACGTTTCTTTTTCTGTAAATCGACAGTGCTGCCTTTCCTGTAAGCAAATAAAAAAAAGCGCATAAAAAGAAATGAGAAGTGACAATGGCGAGCAGAGGAACAGTGACACTGTGTGATGGACTGAGGTAGAGTGGGCACTTCTATGAAGGAACCCTATTGTCTGCACGCGTGTGTTGTGCGAGTCTGCACGAGCGTGTGTACTATGAGAAAGGCTATCGTTGAGTCTCCGCTCTGGAGAGAGTGAAGTGGCTGTGGAGTGGAGAGCTTCTCTGTGCACGAGTTCCCCAACGGAGGTCTTCAGAGTGTAAGAGTGCAGGACGCAGCGACGGTGCAGACAGGAAACGCACACAGACAGTGGGTATGCAAAGTGTGTTTAGAGGAGACAGACCCCTGTGTGGCAATAACAAAGTCATGGGTCAGTGCCACAACTAATGAGAGGTCACACAGGATGTTTGTGATCGAGGGGAGGAAAAAAGGCTTAAATCCACTAAACCTGAGTGGCTGATGCACATTGACACACATCATGCGTGTCTGTTAAACTGATCAGTCAAAGTTAATGTTCACTATGACAGTGAATATAAATAACTCGATACTGATACTAAAACAATGCCATGATAAAAACCTGAGATATCAGGAGAAGTCATGGAAGATGACATAATTTCAATGTTTTATTTGTTTTGAACTAGAAAACAAGAAAATGTGTTGTGTGCATACTTCTGTCAAGGAGGTGTCTTAAGTCATTTGTTATCAATCTACTCAGGAGACTAATAATCATGGGTTTGTTCATTATAAAGGGCAGACTTACATTTATGTTTATTATTTTCATGTTTAGTATGATTGTACCCATATGTGTTTTCTTGTGTTTGAATTATTGTATATATTTGGATCAAGGTGATTATAAAAGTTTTTACATGATTTTAGTAATCTTTTATCCTCTATGTCACTTTTATATTATTAGTAGGCCTCCTTGGTGGATGTCTGCATTCTGCTACACTTTCTACAAATGGAAATAGTTATTGACAAACATGGACATGTAATGATGACCACTAACCAGTACTGACTGATTATTGATCATTTATAACAGGCATGGTTGATCTTGTGGTTATGGTAAAAATGTACACATGTGAATGTTTGAGTTAGCTATAAAGAAATAGACAAATTTAACAGCTACCGTCAGACTGGTTTGACTTAGATTTGAGGTTACGGGCATAATGTAATTGTATTATTTATCATTTGCTAACCCGTCTCTGAGATGCTTCACCAAATTGGATTTGTTTGCTCCCTTGGTTTACATATGTTTAGAGCATCTTTTACAGACGGGCTTTGTGGCGATCGAGGGGCGTGTCCTGACTGCCTCATTTGAAATAATGTCATGTTGCGCTTCTTCTTTCTTATTGACAAGTCGTCAACAAGAGAATTTCTTTAAGCAGTCAAACATATGGTTGGTGTTTGCCGGCAGGAAGTGCAGAGCGCTGAAAACACACACACTTCCCCACAGTCGCGTATAGTCACAGCTCATAGGAAATATGACTCTTAAATCACTGTCATTCCTGAAGAGACATAATATTCCCTAGAAAGGATTTGATGCTTTTCTCTGTTTTATAAAACTAAAAGAAAGAGTTCAGACTTTGGAATATTGATCAAATCAGATCGCTTAATCTCAAATTGTCACCTTGGCCTCTATGAGGTTGTGCTTGACATTTTTTTTAAATTCGGGCAATTTATAGATTAAAAGATTGATGGATTAATCAAATACAACAATCATGAGTTGAAGCGTAAGTGCCATGTCCACACTTGATTGGTTTTGCACGTTTTTCCAAGATCTTAAGTACCCCGGGACATTCTTTAAACACGCAGATTGAATTTGAATAGTCACGCCAGACCAGTGTGTCGTGAGATGAGCACATGGTGGAGAAGTGTGTGTGTGGGAGTGTGTGTGTGGGTATGCATGGTTGTCTGTACGCTAGCAGCCATTTAGTGGGACAGAATTAAGCGTGAGGACGTCTGTCCAGTACCAAAGCATGACATCAGCCAGTTGGCAGAGGAGGTGTCGGAGCAGGTGCTATATGGGTACGAGGGAGGGATGGAGACATGCGGGGAGGGGGTGGAATTGGGGAAGGACACGGAGGGAGGATGGAGGTGTGGGACAGCAGAGCAGAGGGTGGTGCAGGAGGATGGGGAAAGGAGCCAAGATGAGTGTCCAAGTGAAGCTATTAATAGCTCTTCATCAGAGGCCATTCTACCAGGTCCTGATCACCAGCAGAATTATCCCTCTATTTCCCCTCTGCTCATATTCAGCTCATATCCAGGAAGAGGCAGAAATACATTTACCTCTGATTCATCTCATATCAGTCTATTCTTGGGCAGTGACACTGGGTATTTTTCACCCTTTATATAAAAAATATGACAAATGGTACTTGTTTTATGATGCTTCCCTTTATTTATGATGTAACATGTTCAATTTGGACTCGTTTCTGAAACTTGCTTCAATTGTTCCAAAAGTACATCCAGACAAGTCGTCATTGATTCATCAGTAATAACAATCCCAAAATACACTGACGGTCGGGTATTTTACTGACTCTTTGGATACGTAAGGTACAGTTTCATTGCGCATGCACACACACAAGCATGCACATACACGTCAGTATTGTATTTAAAAATAGATTGGGAAATCGAAGCATTGCCAGTCTTACTTAACTAAGAGATATAAATACTTTTAATTTAAAAGTATCTGAATTCCATCCAGAGTCCAGTGACAAACAATGATTCACACCCATGAACAATCAAAAGGAAAATGTTCTTTTATGTTGATAAGAGAAATACTGGACGGTTGAGAATCCAACAGACACAGGAAGCAGCCAAGTGAACCAACAGTAACATAAGTCATATAACCAAGACTTAGAACTATGTCCTGAGGCTCTGGTCAACAGGTCAGCTCTGTCCAAATAAAGACAAACCACCATTTAGGAAAAAAGTCCAGAATGAGACCTGACTGGTCTAACACACTGTCTATTTACTAAAAAAAATATTTGATAGGACGGATAAAATCAGGAAAGGAAGCAAGTGGTTGAGGCATGTACCTTATTTAAATGAGTACTCCTTCTTCTTCCTCTTTCTTTTTCTACACATTCGTTTTCCTTGTCGAAAATCTGGTGCATTGCAACTCAACTGCCAACAGCTCAGTCCCAGATTTGGGTGTTTTTCTAACTCAAAGACTGTAAACTTACTCCTTTTCGACTCTACAGCCCCATTTTCAAAGTAGTAGCCTTCAACCCCAAACAACACTGACTCAAGAGACATCATTTTATACAGTTTATCAGATTTAGAGCAGGGGTTGCCCTTTAGCATGGCAATTTAAATTTTTTAGGTATGCTGAAGGGACCAAGGACAAGATTGTTCATGGACATAGTCAGAGTGTGAACATCCAGTGTTCACAATAGCACCCGAGACTTGGACTCCTTATTAGAATCATACATCCATAACTGTAAAATCATCCCCATCAATCACAGAATGATGCCAGTAAGAGATAATCTGGACTCCAACAGTCCCTATACACACATAGATCTGCAAATAGTCCTTATCTAAACCTACTGCCACAGCAGCAGAATGGCATTGTGTTGAGCTGTAATGTCTCTGAGCCACGTGTTATAATATAATGGTGTCTTTGTCTTCCACTTATCTGGCTGCAGCTCAGGCTGCGGAGCAGAGTGTTTCAACAGCTACTGTCTAACCATCAGACCTATGGACACAATCTGGCTCTCTGTGTGAAGGCTTATTGTCAACCACTCTGCACGGACAAAATAATCATCTGAGCTGGGACAAATAAGAGATTTTTTACACGCCCACACAGACGTCTTTATCGGAGGCCGGGGCCGACAGAGGTTAGGCACGTTTCTTCCTCAGCAAGCATTCAAAAAAGGCTGTGCCGCAGGAACACATGCAAAAATATTTGCTATAAACAAGATGTATAACTACTAATGAACATGACAGAAATCATTCAGCATGTGCCAATGCAACAATACTCAGTTTTCCCCTTAAAACTAAAAACATACACGCAAAATAAATATTGTTGAATAAATACACAAATACACCAGATGACCCGACCCAGTGACTGTGTGCTGTGAGCTCCTAGTTAGGAAATGTCCTTGGCTTTTTGGTTGTTTTCACGGTGAATCCCAGAGTCCACCCACACAGGCAAGCCCTGCAGAGACCTTCTGTTCCTCAACCCAGGACACACACACCAACACGCACAGAAAACACGCACACTCACACAGAGCGACAGCCACAGAGAATCGAAAGGTTTTATTGTTACTGGCCTGCTCTCGCAGAACAAAGCGTTTGTGTTTGTCTTTTTATGGTTTGTTAAAATTTGACATTTGTCTGCCGATTCCGTACACCCCCGTTCCTCTAGCTTCCAACATTATGTTTGACGATTTACACTCCACACTCACGGAGGACAAAAGGGATTCAGTAGCACACATTGACACCAGCAAAAACAGTTGGGGCCTGTGTGTTTTATGGAGCCAGCAGAGAGCGGAGTACATATGGACGCCTAACATTATGGCACATAGCACTATAATGTGGTGCGGTAATGGCCGTGAAACCACATGTCACTGTGGATGGGAGAGACACTCCAGAACAGAGGCAAGGCCCAGAGCCAGACCAGTGCTGCAGTTCACCTTCAGCCGCTCTTTATCTCTGTTTTGCTCCGTCTGTTTATGTCATCTCTCTCTTTATATCTCCTCCTCCCTTCTTATTCCACTGTCTCTCACTGCCTTGAAAATATCTCATGTTTCTGTCTTGTGCTCTCTCTCTCTCTCTCTCTCTCTCTCTCTCTCTCTCTCTCTCTCTCTCTCTCTCTCTCTCTCTCTCTCTCACCGTCTTTCTCATTTTTCCAGACTTGACCCGCGGGTTACTGCCTCTGAAAGAATGTCCCGTACAGGCCAAGGCAATATTGTGGTTATTCTTTCAAAAGGGTCTATTTCATGCCACTCTATAACATCAAACCAAAGTTAAACAAATGGCAATCCTGGGAGCTAAACGTCTGCTTATAGTTTTGATTTTTATTATGCATCAAATCAGGTTTGCTTCAGTGAAACGTCACTTTAGGAGTCCTTAAAACAACTTGGCTATGGTTCTGTCAACCTGCATGTGAACTGCTTTGGCCGATAGAGGTGATCAGCTTTTATCATTTCCAATTTCACTCTCTTGCCCGCTTGCAGCTACACTGATAAGCTGTTGAGTGTGATTCAGTGCTCGTTGCACGAGTGCAAGCAACCTGGCAAAGTCCAGGGAGGCTATGGACAGTGGACTTTGGAGGGTAGGGAGATGAAGGCAGGCTGCGCCAACACACATACACACACACATGCATATGCACACACACTCACACTTTGATCATGGGCTGGTATTGCCTCTGGCTACTGCAGGGCAATAAAGTGACACCGAGAAAATGCAGGAGGAAAGGACAGGATTCAACAATGTGTGTCTTACAGCTGCTGCTCTAATCCAATGTATATGCTTTCACTACATTTAACTTGCATCTTGTTTGACTGAAATTCGCCCCATTATAGCCACTGGAGAGGGGTTTAATGTAGACATGTGTTGGTTTCAGTAAACAGAACTGCAGTGGTTGGATGTATTAATCAGCAGTGTGTGTCCAACAGGGCTGTTGTGGGTTATCGACCCCTGGGTGGGCTATTGCAGTTTCTCCACCTTCTGCCACTGTGGTTTACCTCTCTGGAAACTCTGGCTGCGCTGCTGGCACAAAATGGCTACCAGATGAAAAATGTTGGCATAGGTGAAAAGGAACCTCTTGTGAGTTTCTCTGTAATCTCTTAAGTAGCCAGTTAGTGCAGTTTTACTAATGATCAATATAACAATATACTATTGCTTTTGCCAGTGATAGAGACAGAACAAATCAGACTGTGATCAGATTCAGATTCATAATTTTTTAAAGAACACACACACAGTCACTGTGCTCTCTGCTTGTTGTAGCCCAAACCACAGTTTCATTAGGGAGTCTAGACGAGACCACCTGTACCTCTGCTACTGACTCCTTCACGAGTATGTCCCCACCTCAGTGGCCACACAGTGATACCTCAAGTTTTACATTAACGCACACAAACAGACAGCACAAAATCACAGGGAAATAAATAATCATATGCACACAGAGATGCACAGTGTAAAAGATGTAATATACACAAAATGAAATACACACACGCTCACATACACACTACTAATCTAGAGATCATCTTCAGCGAGAGAGAGATGTTATTATAGGTTCCTGCCAGACGTGATGTCACTCAGCTTATAAGAGGTGTCTTTAAAGCTGACACACACCGACGCTCGTGACGTAGAACTTTTTCATTATCTAGATAGAGCTGTCCTCTATAAATTTATATTAAAAGACTTGAATTAGTTGGCTGGCGTCTGTCGATGTTAGACTTCGGGGTGAGTGTGAGCCTATTTGCTTTCGTGTCTAGCAGTAAAATACATATTCTCCCGAAGTAGCTACAGCAAGAGGCTCCTCATGCAGAGGCAACGGAGCTGGATAATTATGGGTTTGTGTGTGTGTGTGTGTGCGTGTGTGCGTGTGTGTGTACGTGAGTATGTGTGTGTGCGCGCGTGCGGTTTGGGGGAAAGGACTGAAAGAAAAAAAGGGGAAAAAAATGTTGTAATTTTTACAGTGAATTCCAGCTTGATAACCAGAACCAGCTGGCTTTTGTCTCTTAAACACACACACACACACACACACACACACACACACACACACACACACACACACACACACACACACACACGAAATAGAGAGAGAATTACCATTATCCTTAGCTAAACAGTTGTTTGTGAAAATATGATATTTAGAAGTGATGAAAACCGACTACCGACTAGATTCAGTGGGGGAAATGTTCTATATACAGCAACCAAACTGATGCTAAATGTGGACACACAACTAATAACAGCCATTATTGCACAACCATTTGCAATAATTGTTATTGTATCATAATACTACTCTCATTAGCATTTTTGCCAACCTTTATTACTTAGTGGGGGGAAACTAATCAGTTTTCTGCTCAATTCAGTTTTTATGATATGATTGAGAGATGAATAAAAATGGTAATATTCACAGAGTAACATCTAATTAATGGAAAATAGTAATAATAGAAAAGATGATTGGCCACCAGTCACAGTTTACATTTTGGGTAATCGACTGAACCAGCCTACATCTCAAACAAGCAAAGATATCAGACAACACACACACACACACACACACACACACACACACACACACACACACACACACACACACACACACACACACACACACACACACACACACACACACACACACAAACAGCCGTTATCAGTTGAACTGGATAAACTCAATAGATAGACTTGGTTGTAACCTCAATCTAAATGACAGTCTCCTACTCCAGCATCTCCAACATGGCTTAATCAGTATCACAGGAGTATGCACTTTAACCTCCAACATGCACAGAGACTGCTCGACAGTTGACATCTCTACTAAGCTGCCTCCGTGACCACCAGTCGCCCCAGGCAACCCCCTTGTTGTTGCAGTACTTTAAAAGATGTGAAGAGCACGGTCTCCCACCAGGATACCTCTGAGAGAGAACACAGATTAAAGTCTGCTAATCAAAGAATGGGAGCCCTTAAGGCTACACGCATACAGGGGAGCAATTGTACATGCAGCAGGCGTGTGTGTGTGTGTGTGTGTGTGTGTGTTGTGTGTGTGTGTGTGTGTGTGTGTGTGTGTGTGTGTGTGTGCATGCAGATGTTGCACGTTGATGTGTGCACATGCCTGCTTGTACCTTATATCTCCAACACGTATGGCCTTTAATTTTGAATGGAGACAAATGCTGCGCAAGCCCATATTGAGGCAATGAAAAGAACCATTTCTCTCTACCTACAGATCAATGGGTTCCCATTCAATTAGAAAGTCTGAAACCATTAGCACGCGGCTAATGACTCCATTCTGGGGAGCTGAGGAGTTTTGGCCTTGGGGTATGAGGGTGGCAGGCAGGGGAGCCAGAAAAAGCATCCAGGCTGGGTGGGGGATTTCTTTAACTGCATTCATTATGAGTGCATTACACTTCTGTAGTGTCTTATTGGGCGAGTAGTACTCTCTCCAGATAGCATATTGCAGCAGGGTGTTGAATGCTTTGTCCCTCTGGTCTTGTTTCAGCTAAAGTTAAAGCTGTGCACCACTTAAAACTTTGAAACCCCCCCCACACTTATTCACTTTTTTTTTGTTACACACAACCGTGTGTCTGGGATGACACGCAGGTCCTTCCGCTGTTCTGGGAATGATGACAGCTATTCATTAGTGTATAATGGAGGCAGCACTTTTGGGTGAGTTGAGACACCCCTCCACCTCCAGTGTTGCTCTCCCATTTTCTACACAGTGCTGCAGCCATCATGTATTCACCTGAACTTGTCATATTTACAGTAAAAAAACGCTGATCAACAGTCCCGTCGATGAAAACAACAGTTGGCCAAGACAGACCTGATATAGGACAGAAAGAATGAACAGAGGAAGGGGACAAGGAAAGACTGTAGTAAGCATATGAAAGTAGGCAAGCAGCCAGGCAGACAGCGGAATGGGTGCATATAAGAGGGTTTACAGGTAGAAACCATGTGGCTACAGGCAGAGGTAGGACGCCATGGTCAGAGTCCATATCCTGTGTCTTAATAATGCGTGCTACGGCCTCAGGGGAACGGCAGCTTTAATGGGGAGGCAGTCTGCCACTGGTAAACACATGCTGGAGCTCAGTGCAAACACTGCTGGCAAGGAATTAGGTCATTTATGATAAGCATAAGAGCAGCATCGCCTTGAAATCATTTTTGGCTGCTTGTGTTGATGTGTGTTCAGGGGGGATTGTTCACCAGATAACATTTGTTTAATTTGACATTAGTTTACCTCAACAATCTGTTAGCTTAGACGAATGTAAATCAAACCCTCTTTCTGTTTATTAGGGGAACTAATCCATCATGAATAGCCTGTTATATTCAATAGAAGGGTACAAAAAAAAAACGAATTTCCTACCAGTACTAAAGCCGCCATTACTCATGCTGCAGATTTGGACCCAAGTCCAGAGTAAAGCTATCAGGGATATAATGTTATTACATTACACAGTGGCATTTGTACGTAGTGAATAAGCCATTAAAACCAGCCACATGAGGTAAGGACTTGGACTGGTCCAGAGGTAGCTGAGGTTAAACGGAAAAGCAGGGGATGCGTCATGACGCTGAAAAAACATTTGTCATGATTTTGGTCACTCTGTAGTGAAGATCAAGTGTTAACATAATCACTTTTCCAGAGGAGAGGAGATGAGAGGTGAGGAGAGGAGAGAAAAAGAGAGGAGAGGAAAGGCCATGCGGTCCTTCAATTGCTTCCCATTTGATTACTCTGGTCTGGCTCGTCCACGACAGGAAGAGCTGGGAAAAGTGATTGGGTCCATCCAAACTCGACTAGCTGGCCCTGCTCTACTTTCCTCAAGGGACTGCCAATGAGGTGATGTGGTGTAGGGAGACGGGGGAGAGGCATCGGCGGGGTTCACAAGGGGCAGTGGGAGACAGGAGAGGCGAGGTGTGGAAGGTTGCAGCGGGTGACGGCGGGGGAAGGGTGCAGGGCTCTCTCCCTAAGAAGTGCTAACTTGGACAGTGGGAGGAATTTTCTGTGGTTTATCCAACGAGAGCTGCTCCATCTGTATAAACTGAAGCCTGCCAAAATATAGGCTCTCTCTCTCTCACACACCAACCCACACACACACACACACACACACACACACACACACACACACACACACACACACACACACACACACACACACACACACACACACACACCAAAGGCTGCCAGAATGTCGACTCCCTCTGTCCAAAGAGGAGTAGAGAAACTTAACTCCCTCATTACTTGCAAAGATAACTAGTGCGCAGATGATTCGATAAAAAGTTACAAGAAACACGTGAGCTCACACAAAGCAGGATACACACACACACATGCATGAGTTAGCTCGCTCACATGCACACACACACACACATGCACTGACAGTCCATTGAGAAGGAGAGTCTTGAGCCTCTTCTGTCTGCAGAGTAAAGAATTGTTTCTGTCCATTCTGCTGAGCTGCTCTAATGACAGTTGTGTGGAGACGAGGGTTATGTAAGTGTGAGCTGCAATCACACTCCACGCCACTTAGACATGA
The DNA here is from genome assembly GCF_022539355.2 of Hippoglossus stenolepis. NCBI lineage: Eukaryota > Metazoa > Chordata > Actinopteri > Pleuronectiformes > Pleuronectidae > Hippoglossus > Hippoglossus stenolepis. Next base: position 10,361,013 of record NC_061488.1, read on the forward strand.
CTCAGCTGGCCCAACGCCTGTTTGTGTGAGTGTGTGTGAGAGAGAGAGAGAGAGAGAGAGAGAGAGGCTAAGTGAGTGTGCGGAAAAGAAAAAGACACCAGGCAAAGTGTGTGAGCCAGAGAGAAAGAGTTTTAATGTGATTTGATTTGTGCATGTGTGTGCATGTCAAGGGTTCACGGTGTTTACACATCTGTTAGTGATGTTGCAGGTTAAATGATTATTTGTTTGCTACCAACAAGCTAAGAGGACAAACTGACTTAATACACAATGTACCTTTCTGTTTTTCCAACATATATTTCTGCATGGCTGTACAGGTTAAATTCAGAGTGAATGAACGTGTGTGTGTGTGTGTGTGTGTGTGTGTGTGTGTGTGTGTGTGTGTGTGTGTAGGTATGTGCACGTATGACACACAGTGGCCCCTCAGTTTCCCAGCAGGGCCTGTGGCAGAGGACTGACATCTTTCCACAGGATATGAGAACTGTGTGATCATCCATGAGCTGAGAGCTGAGAGAAAAAACATACACTCTACAGCGCCTCCTTTCGTGCCTTAATTTGTATTACTCTCTCTCTCTCTCTCTCTCTCTCTCTCTCTCTCTCTCTCTCTCTCGTGCTCTCTCTCACACACACACACACACACACACACACACACTATCTTCTAAGGTTGTTCGTGTCTCTTTAAAACTTAGCTCTTCTTTTGCCAAGGGGGCAGGGTTGTACTCCATGAGTCACTGGGCTGTCCCTGGCACAGACAGACGCATACACGTAAATGCACGTACACACACACACACACATGCACACGCACACACTTGAAGCTCTCCATGTTTATGAGTGGAGCTGGCCCTATGCCCAGCCTCAGGGCTGCAAGGCCCCAGCACTGTATCATTTAACCCTTCAGGAGCTCTCACTGTTCTAGTTTAACCCCAAACAGGAGAACCAGCTCAGTATGTCAAAGACTTGACTGTTCAGCTCAAGCTTCTTACAGCCTATTAGCCAAATATCTACAAGTAAATACCACATACAATAACTCCCATAAAAACCTCAAATGAGGAGCTATTTTTCAGGCAAGCTGCTCCTTTAATGTCCCAGCACAGTTGGCTGTTTAACTCCTAAGTAGGTTTCCCCAAGAAGCTACAGTGCCACTGCTAAACTCAAGTTTCTAAAACACAATTTATGTGACGATGATTGCAAGTTATTTCTTCAAGTGAACTAAAAAAAGATACTCAAATTCCTTAGCATAAGGGAGGACGTGCTAAGTTGTTTCCTGAAAAGTTCACTCCAGATGCCTGCCACCACCATACACACAAACAGCAAATGTGAATCTTGAACTCGGCCAACTGTATTGAAGTGCACTCCATTGTACTGATATATAAGCCGGGATTTCATGTCATTGTAGCGCGCTTCCAAGCTGGTGAACAAATAAGAAACTTGCCATCTGAGCATGTGCACACAGAAAACACACAGGGACCACCAGCAAGTAACGGATACAGGATGTAAGGCCATCGAGAGCTGAAGTAAAGGGTGTTAAGTATGATGGGCGCCATGACAGATGGTTTGACCTTATTTGCAGCAGTTGCGGGATCTGACTGTGAAAGACGTCGTCCTCGCTCCCTGTGAGATAGATCCCCATGGTGCTGTAGCTGCTCCAATAACCATGTCAGCTTTGAGGCAGGGCTATTGCCTTCCCACCTTTAACAGAGGGTAACCTCTGGAGTTGTCCCTCGAGGGTCCAGACTAATAATAGTATATGGATATGATCCTATGGAAATGATAGTCCAGCACAGAATTAAATGGCAGTCAAATGTATGTTAACCACCAGGTTCTTATTTATGATGAGTGGATTGCGTTTTATTTATTTTCTATGTATTAGAGGGAGAGTGGAAGTAAGAGGTCTGGCCTTCATGACACAATGTTTTAACTAGAGCAGTTGGCAACACCTGAACACACAGTGGCCGAGTCAAAGAAACATACTGCACGCATACACACAAGAGGGCATGTGCACACACATAGTAGGTGAAGGCTGCCGAGGAGTGTTCTGTAATTCTAGTGTGTGTTAATGACTCTCCCAGGCACACTGGAGAAGACGTTAAAAACCCTGGCTGTGATTTAGCGTGCAGCGATGCAAGCTGGGGCACAACCCAGAGATTCACACTGTGGCACGGACACACACACACACGAATCTGAACTCTGAGGAGGAATCTAACACCAAGAAAGAAAGACCAAGAAGAAAGATGGTGCTAAAATAAGGAACTCCGATTTGTAGATGACACGTTTTCATGTGAGGTTAGAGCAAAAAGCTTCACTTTCTCAGTTAATAAAGTCTTCATTAGCTGTTATATGACCAACTATAATGTATGGTATTTGAATCAAAAACACTAAAAAATATCTTCCAATTCTTTTTACATGGGCCATTGACTGGCATTAGAGTCACAATCATCAATCATGGGCCAAGTCACTTAGCATCCATTAAACTGTAACAATGTTGGTGTTTATACAGCTTGGCTCTCACTGAAAACAAAAACATACGTCCTCATTCACCCACCGCAGTCTCATCATGGCCACGCAATACAAGTCCTTTTTAATCCACCGATTACCAATGAAAAGAGGGAAGAAGAGATCGGCGAGACCATCAATCACAAGTTTGTGGCTGGAGAAAAACTATAATGTGCATCACCGCAATGTCACGTAAGATGACTAGCGGTTTTCCAAACGTCTTTTCATGAACTGAAAGTAAAAGAGCGAGCACGAACGCTGGCGGCTCTCTAACCACAGCCAGACAATAGGAGGATAGGTTTTGTTTCATAGCAAGCCTTTGTATATTTGTGCTTTGCCCAGATCCAGACACCTGTCCTGGCTTTGCTCTTTAAGACCCTGGCCCTGGGAATGTGCAGGCCTCAACCTAAGTCACCTGTATTTACCTTGGATAAACTGAACGTCTGCAGCACAGTGGTGTGATTTGTATGATGGGATATACAGGGATGTGGATTGCGACAGGAGTTGGGTAACATCACCTCTGGTCGGGTTAAGAAAAGATTGGTAGAAGACTGATGAGGTTTGTTTTGGAGGAATCGCCTCCGCTCCCTCGCAAAGGTCTGTGAAGTCGTGTTCCCACAGAGTGCAGCTCCATGCCCTACTTCTGTCCTCCACCAAGAATAACATGTACCTGGACAACACTGACCATTTAGACAGCTGCAGGGCGGAGGAGAGGGAGCTGGGAATGACGGCTGAGGTACAAAAAAAAGAGAGAAATGGATGATTGAAGGCAATAATGTGGCACGCTATGAGAGAAAGAAAGAACGAGAAAGAGGAATCGGGGATTGATGGGAAGAGAGAAAAACCAGTGGGAGGAACCCATAAAGTTACGGTGAATGAAAGAGAGCGAGATATGCCCCTATCCTTTTAAAAGTTAGTTGAATCTCCGGAGGTTTAATTGAATTTGAAATGAGTTGGGAGGCAGAAAGTTAGCAGAGGCTCTAGAAGGCGTATAACGCCGGAGATGAAGAGCCGGTGAATGACAGGAAAGAAGACAGACTCCATAACAGTGGCAAACAGAGGAGTCCTGTGTGAGGAAGAAGGTTCGGCCACGCACAGGTAAATTGATCTCACGGGAGACTGAGTAATAGAGGAGTAAAAGATACAAGGGAAGGCACGGATTGGAAGAAGAAAAAAAGCTGAACAAAGCAATGGAGACAAGGAGAAATAAGTCCAGGAAGAGCAGGAAAGGAAGGAGGCAGAGAAAAAGAGAAATAATATGAAGTTGGAAGAGAAGCGGACAGAGTGACTGAGGAAACAGAGGAAGAGGGGTGGGCCTGTGCTGAGGTGCGGAGCTCTCTCCAGAGCAAACAGAGGCCAACAGAGGGGCTGTTGTCTGGGTCAGGGTGGGCCAGGGGAGGGGACAGCAACACCGGGATGTGAAATGTGACAGATCTATTTTAGGCCTCCGGCACAGGAGCCCTTCCCTGCTCTGAACCAGGTGTCAGGGTCAGGGGTCAAGGGCAGGACAGCGGAATCTAAAGCACCATTTGAAGTGGATTAGTTCGACTGGAGGAGGTCCTGTAATTTAATTTTTATGTGCTTTGTGCGTTCCAGCTCAAATCCCGGAAGACGATCCTGAGCGAGGAGAAGGAGCTTTGCAATCTCCCGTAAATTACTGCTCCCGTGCCTGAATGGAAAATGTCATGATCTACACTTCTGGAAATGTTAATGATTGTCGTGTTGTTAACTCAAACGGTGACGCTTTTATCAAAAGTCCAAGAGAAAAAAGATAAAAATGTACATGTCCTGGTCTTTATTTTCACATGGTGCATTTTCACTGTCCTTTCTGGCTGCACAGCTAGATTCAGTTTCATTCTCCACGATAACGAGGTCATCTTCAATCCTTCCCTCGTTTCTCATTATCTCAATTAAACTTTCGTAAGTTGCAGTTCGACGAAAAAAAAACAGAGAACTTCCTCTTCCTCTTATGTGTTACTCTCGAAATGATCGAAATACTTAAAAGGGTAATACCAGTGTGAGAATACAGTAACCTTTACTCAAATGTTTCTCATAATTCACCAGCCATGACTCTGATTCTGTTGTTTGAGACTCTGATTCAGTGGCCACGATTTCTCAACCTACCATGACGTTTCCTTCCTTCTTCTCCTCTTCCTCCTTAGGTCTCCCCACTTCCCGTGTGTCCCTCATGCTCCCCACCTACACCCTCACTTTCATTTCTCATGCACATCTTTGAAACAAACCCAGTCTCCAATTGTACAGCCACCCACCACCTGCCTGCAACCCCCCACCTGCTCTCTGGTCTGGGCCTATCAGGATCCAGTCAGAGAGGGGGCTGATTATGCAGGCAGCTGTCAGCCCTCTCAGGTGAGGCCCCCCGGGCGACAGTTCAACTGCTTCAGACTGAGGCTGTGCCACCGAGTCTGACAGTAGCACGAACAACACAGAGAAAAGAATGCTAATGGATCAAATCAGATGAGTGCTGAGATGAGAGGAGGGGGGTTGCGTAGGGGAAGGGGCGCTAGCAGGCACTCCTGATCAGCTGTCACTCCGTGCAGGCCTCGTGTGTGTGATAGCGTGTATTTGTTGTGCGTGTTTGAGCGAGGAGCACTGGCCGCCCAGGATTACGCCCCCAGTTACTGACATGTTTTCCCTCCGCAGAGCCTTGAAGTCGGAGAGATGAAGGAGGGGTGTGAACGGAGGGAGGGAGGGGCTGGCAAAGGCAATAGATGGATGGATGTGAGAGGCTATATACAGTACACTGCTCTGTTCCCTTTATTCTTCCATCTCACATGCCTTTCCCATCTTCCATCTACCCGGCGTAACTCCACCTCTCTCTTTGACTATCTGTCTGCCTCGGAGCCATACCTTACTGCGGAAAAGGCAACATATCAAAACTTAACGCCGTTTCCTTTTCTCGAATAATGCTGAGTTCAATATTATTTTGTTTTGAACTTCACTCCTGCACTTGCTTCTTCCCTCCTCCAGGGCAATCCCTTCATGAGGAGAGACGAGATGCTTGAGCACCATCACTTACGGGCAGTCAAACAGCCTCCTGTGTGGTAGGAGCCTGTGATTGAAGCGTGGCATGCCGAACACTTCAGTTTCCCCCTTTTTTCCTCCCGATCTCTAAATGTCTGATTCCATTCGCCTCCGCTGTACGGTGGAAGAGTTAAAGCCTACATGTGCATGCGCTCATGCCAGGAATGAATAATGTATTCTGACAGCAGAAACAGATGGATATATGATCACCAGCTAAAGAGGATTGCTGTGACACTGAACCAGGAAGTGCTTGTCAAGTCACGTTACAACTCCCGGCCATGAGCTCCCTGTAGATCTCTTTTAGCGTCGCCTTGATCGTCAGCCATAATCAGCGCGCGAGAAAGTTTCATTTTAACTCGGGCACAAAATTACCTAAAATAGCAAGCTGCCATTTTTCACACATCAACTCGGATGCCTTCAAACAGAGACAGCTTGATGTGCCCTTACCCCCACCCCATCCCTGGCAGATGGCTTTAATTAATGTAGACATAATAATTGGATTCCCTGCAATTAATACACACAGCAGTTATGGATTTAAGTGCTAAGGATTCCAGATAATATGATTAACAGCAGTTGAAGTGGGGGCATCTGGCACATGATTTGAAATGAAGGAGGGCAGGAGCTATTGCGAAATAAGTGTGCGTGTGTGTGTGTGTGTGTGTGTGTGTGTGTGTGTGTGTGTGTGTGTGTGTGCGTGTGTGTGCGTGCATTGTGGATGCAATTTAGTGTGTATTTGTGTGTATGTGTGCACAAGGGTGTGCAGACAAGGATTGTTTGAAAATACTGGCGGCCTAATGCCACGTGACGTTAATACAGAGTTATTTTTTATCCTCTTGTTATTGTGTAGCCAGCTGTCTTGGCTACACGTTAGGCTACAAACACACAACACAATAGCAACATGGTATTTCACAATGTGTGTGTGCATCTGTGTTTGTATAGTGACCATAGCACAAGACTTCTGCAAATATGACTAAACCAATTTTCTTAACAGTTTAGAAATGATTACTTTGCATGACGTTCTTCAGAAACACACATCAGATAAACATCAGGACAATTGTTGATCATTTGCATAATGACTACATGTGGTACATCTTTTGTTAACAGACAGATGCAAACAAGTGAATCTGGGACAACTGCTTCCTGTTGCTTAAGTCACCACTGAAACTTTATTTTCATTTGACTCAAAATACAAGAAAAAGTACGGGGCGGGTACGGGAAGTTAAGAATCTATTTCGACGGTTCCTCTTTGGAGAAAGTCTTCCCTCTTTTTTCGAAATGTATGTTTAACTTTGTTTTCATATATATTCACTTCTTTAGTTCCTGTACTGGGAATATATTTTCTGCACATGTTGCCTGTACGTCGACAAACTGGACAAACTGAAGCCATATGGTTCACAGTGAAGTCCTCTGCCCTGACCTCCTGTCTCTTTTTCTACGCTGATGGCTGCGTGGCTGATATGTGTATTTGTTGGAATCTAGAAATGAGCCGTCACGAAGGGGACAAGCTCAAACAAACACAACAGAGTACACAACTGCCCCTCTCGGGGTTAACACTGACGTGTTATCATGTCCATCTCTGGCTTGTTCCAACTGTATAGAGTGTGTCTCCACACATCATTCACACTCCAGAGGATCTGTCCATTGCACATGGAGACTATGTTAGATGGACCCTTTAACTAAACTCAACAGGAAGCTGAGGGAGGACTGTGTTGGGAACAATGTCTATGCATGTTGTTCTTGGCATATCTATGTGTAATTAACTTAATATTTAAAATAATAAAACATCACTCCAGCAAGATAAGAGTGGAAGTGTGGAGTTAACCAATATCTGTCCTTCATGATATTGTAGAAGACAATATTAGTTTTTATCAGGAGTTTAACAGTACACTTTTTCTGATTACTGGATACTTTTACTTTCAGCAAGTATTTAAAACCTGTGTTCTCATATGGCTGCATATCCGCTGTGATTATCACTTTGGCCTGGTCTGAATTTTTAGCAAGTGGCTGCTTATATACGACGGGGAGTTTCAAATTGAGTTCAACACACAAAAGGTTCAGCATGTACATGGGCTACATGTGTGCCGAACTAAAACAACCACACCGAAAATGTTTGGTACAAATAAGTGAACCTTGACACCCCTAATTTTTGATTATCCTTTCCCCATTTGTTTTTCTTTTTTTGTGACATTTGCCCACAAACTATCTCATCTTCTCCACTTAAGTTAGTGATTTCCTAAATATCCTTGCATAACCTCCAGAAAACCTCCAGAGGATGTGCCTAAACTTTGCTGCATTTCAGCTGAGCATTTGACAGTTGTGTGGGTGAAGGGAGCAACAGTAATAGTCAAAGAGATGGCATATATAGGAATAGCAATAAAGTTAGCACTGCTAATACAGAAGAATGGATTATACAGCAGTGAAGAGAAATGGCCTTCTCTTCTGGGTTCTGGACTGTTGGTCAGACTAAACATCACTATTTTCTATAATTATTTGGACAAAAAAAGCAACGTTATTAATTGAGAAAATAATCAACAGATTCATTGAAAATAAATACTTAAATTATAGTCAAAATAATGAAAGCAAATATTTGAGTGTTACTGTGCTCTACATGGATTTTTATTCTGTTTAAAGTCACACTTGTTTAGCATTGTTAAACAAGCACGAGCCTCTAGTAGAAAATCTAAAATAAATTCTTGGTTAATGTTCCCTGCGCAATCTCCATCTAAATAAAGGATGGTTTATTTGTTGAGGGAGAAGCCTGAACTGAAGCCTGGTTTATAATGATATCAATTTAGAAATATGCAATTTGATGAAATGAGCAAAACAAATAAATAAATTGACTCAGAAGCACAAATGAGAACAATCCCTGGCAAACAACATGATGTGAGGGGAGACAAGAAATGTAAACTTGTTTTCTTATTCTTTGGAGAAACAGTGTTCAGAAGGAGAACATGTGCTCCAGACTGATGTGAAATCACATCTCAGAAACATCCGTTACTGTATTTTAGTTGCAGAAAGATACACAACCTTGCAGTCAGTGAAAATTATATTTGCCACTTAGTTGCTATAGTCAACACGATGGGTTTTATTCCCACCCACCCATCCTTTTCCTCTCCCAAGCTTCTCCTTGGCAGTGGAGCAGTCGCAGTAAAGAGAGGGGGAGAGAGTCATTTTACAAAGAAAGGGTAGAAGTTGGCACCGAAAGTGAATCAAGGGAGCAAAAGCAAACAGAGGAAGGAAGGAGTGGGAAGGAGGGAGGGTGAAAGTGGAGGAGGGAAGTTGGCGGGGGAGGGAAAGGGAATGGGATGAGGGGGTGAAGAGAGCACGGACAAACTCCAATGAACAGTGACAGTTGTAACACTTTTTTTGCAGAGTGAGGACGGCTCATTGTGATGCATTTACACGTCTAGAGCCAGGGCGACTGGACAATTGTTGAAAACAGAAGGAATAAAGGATCAACTGTCACTGAAATATTACTAACAACGGGTTTTCAAAGAATCAGACGCTTACTCTGCAACTGACTGAGCCACTGTGTCATGCATGTCCCCGCACACACTCGCCAACCACATACATACCCACATGTGCAGTCACATGCTGCACAACATTGCATCCATGCACATCCAGGGTCATGTTAACTGCAGCCGCTGGGACTGAAGTGCAAGACAACCTTCTCTGCTTCCTGTTTTTCTGGAAATGAAACTATGTCAAAGGCGATAACGCCGACAGTACGAAATACTGGCGGTTAGAGACGGATCCCTGAAGATCATATGAATCCAAATCTGTGCAAACACAAAGACACACACACACACACACACACAACATGGTGCAAACATCCTAACTATGCTAAGGTGCACCAAATTAAAAATTTGATCAGTGACAGGACATTATTTTGATCGATGACTCCTCCACTTTCGAAACCCGCTTCTAGAAGATTCAGTGGGGACCTGTCATCGTGCAATCCAGGAAGTGGTAAGACAATCCACGAGAATACCCAGAGAAAAAAACTGACTCAAACCAAACCTCTGCCAAGAAAATAATTTTTGCATCTGCATTTGTTTGTTTGTTAGTTTGCCGGATTACGTAAAAACTACTAATGAGGTTATCACCAAACTTGGTGGAAGGATGTGGTTTCGGTCAGGGAAGAATTCTGGTGTGGCTCCGGATCAGTGGGGTCGATCATGGATTTTATTTTTCAGTTTCTTTAACATTGTGAGATGATTTCGTTGATTTCTCAGAGAATTATGTGTGGATCTATCAGATATATTTAGGGGTTGTTATTGATGAGTGTGTGGATTCAAATAAGTGGATGTGGATTCTTTAAGCCGCTGTATGGTAACAAATAGGGCCAGCAGCCTGTTACCGCCGATGTGTAGCTGAGAAACGTGATTTGGCCTAAGCTATAAAGCTTGTTTGAATTTAAGGGGACTTGGGCTTTGGCCGAGGTGTGCACTCCACTGAGATCCATTGTAAATCGATTAGGGCCTCCAACTTCAAAAAAATATAGCATAGATGTTTCAATTCTGAAGAAGGTGGCTGTGAGGAGTGGACAAGCTATGTCTGAAATAAACATGTCTCTGGAAAATAGGTAATATAAGCTGCTTTCAGACTTGCACTAAACTCTGCAGTTTCTCCAGAGGAGGTGTATGTGTGAACTGTGGATTCTGTGGACTTTCTCCGCCTGGGCCCCTGGAATAAATTCCCCAAAAATCCAGAGGAGACGATGTGAGAAAACAACGGGAGATCCCCTGGAGGATTCATTTGAGCAAGTGGGGGTGTTGATGATGCTTCTAACAGCCAACAGACACAAAAATGAAAAAAGTTTGAAGCTAATGTACTTACATGGTTCTTGCTGTTCTGGGTTTGTACCCTCATGGTTGAATGCACTTATTGGAAGTCGCTTTGGATAAAGCTATCAGCTAAATGACATGTGAAAGGCAAACTGCGGAGAAAGTCCAGACCCAAGTCTCCGAGGATCCTCCACAGGACACGCCTGAAAAGGGGAAAAGAGGATTACTGAGTTACTCTGCAAAATAGACAAGCATACATATAAGAGCATAAATGATTAGTCGGTCAAGTAATCGTTCTCTTTTCAGCAAAATGCTAAGATGCAGATGTGCACACACAGAGCATGTGTTGCTGGGGGCATCTGTTTAACTGCTCCACAAACACACATCCACAGCCTTAGTATTGCACGTACACTCCGACCAACCATCACCATGTACCAACACATCATCACATACATGCACACTCAGATCTTGTAAGAATTTCAGCTAACACACACAGAACTTGACATGTATCTCATTACAACACGTTCTGCCTGTTGCTGCTCTTCTGCTCTTTATGCGCTGTTGTACGCACTTTACTTGTCTGGTGGAAGTGTTGAGCTAGATGTTATTCCTACTGATGTTTCCCATAAGCTCTCTCATGTACATCACCATGCTACCATTCAATTCTAAGACCCCCGTGGGGCTCACTCTGTTTTGGCCCCCAGTAGCCCTTAGCTCATTGACCCCTACACATATCCCCTGGCCCTTATAGGTGGTGAGGGATTGTGCAGAAGACAGGGTCTGAGTGGGGAAAGAGAGAGAGGGAGGAGTGGGGGTCAGCAGCAATAGAGAGGAGCACTTCTTCACGAAAAGCATTAAAGAGGCAGGTATTGATTTGGGATTTTAAATGTTTTTCGCAGTGATATATCCAATTAGCCTCTGAACCCTCTATGGGTGTAGAGCGGGCTCCCCTGAGGCTGAGCAGAGGGCCACTATAACACTTTTCCTCCGGCTCCCTCAAATGATAAGAAATGGATAATACCTGTTAGAGTCCAGGCTCATAACGACAAGGTGCTGGAAATCCACACCTAATGAATTCATAGGAATATTGGGGTGAAACGAAATCTTTTCCCAACGCAGGTCCAGAGAAGCTCTTTTCTCTGGACTTGCATCTGTTTTTATCATGCTCTCCTCAATATCCTCTCTGCTGCGGGCGACATGGTGACTTGTTCAGGGAGCGCGGACAGCTCCTGGATATTGGTGAGCTTTAATTCTCTGTGCACATCCATGTCCCCCTCCTCCTCCTCCTCCTCCTCCTCCTCCTTCTCCTCCTCCTCCTCCTCCTTACCTCCGCTCAATCGATGGTAAGTTATTTAGCAGATAAAAGAGTTGGATCAATCTAGCAGCACATATCAGAGTGCCAGCAACTTGTGTATATTATCTGGCGTGTGTGTGTGTGTGTGTGTGTGTGTGTGTGTGTGTGTGTGTGTGTGTGTGTGTGTGTGTGTGTGTGTGTGTGTGTGTGTGTGTGTGTGTGTGTGTGAGAGGGAGTGCGGTTGTGCGTGTCTGTGTCAATGGCCTGAGCATATGTGTCTGTGTCTGTACCCGGATATCTGAGCATGTGTGTGTGTATTTGTAGTTACACTGTAGCCTTAAAAAAAGTGTGTCTTTGTGTGTGTGTTTTCTCATGTGTGCATACCCGCGTGTCACTGCCACTATGTCAAAACCACGGTGAAAGAAATACCGAGAGGAAAAGTGGAGAGATTGTGTGTCCTTGGTTGTTGAACGACACTCTCACCTTTTTTTCTTTGTGTATGTGCAGAGTACTTGCTGGGGCGTTCTGCCTATTGTAAATATTTAATTTGATTCCATTTGTCATTAGCCATTTGAATTGAGGCAATTGAAGTGAACAAGTGAAAATGGCTCAAACCTGTGTGGGAATACAGGCAAAGTGCTGCTTATAATAGAAAAAAAAGGAATGTGAGAGGGAGAGAAAAAAGAACAGAGGAAAGTGGGAAACACACGGTGAAGTGGGACAGAGAGAGACACAATGATTCTGGAGAGGAGAATGAGGGACAAGATGTCAGATTGAAGGTTACAAAAGCAGAAAAACTGAAAATGTAGTTTTGTGGTAGAACTGGCATTGTTTTTAATAATATGGTAACTCAAAACAAATACTGATCCACCAGGAGGGGAAATAGAGACGCTGTGCTGGAGGTGTGCTGAGTGAAAAACTACATGCCGCTAAGGTCAAAGGGCAACAACTGCAAATCTCAGAGATCACTATCAGACCAACACAGACCTGCACAGCATCAACACAAACACACACAGAAACGCACACACACACCAATTCACTCCAACACACAAAAGCCCCATTATAGTAGAGCGATCATTTACTTCCGATGCTTTGCTCGTTTCCAGGGCTGAAAAGCGTTTATGAAAAATGAGACTTGTTTAAAAAGTAGCTGTGTGTGTCCTAATTGCGTAAAACAAAGTGTCCCAAAAAACCGGAGTACCTCAAACACACACACACACACACACACACACACACACACACACACACACACACACACACACACACACACACACACACACACACAATATACAGTACATTCTAAGTATAGGAGTGCAAGTATACTCACACTACTTAAACTGGCGCACACACACACCACACACAGACAAACGCACACTTGAAATTATGAGTGAGTCATTGCGTTGCACAGCAGGGCCTGGGGAGCTGGGGATTTCCACACAGAGAAAAACAGGTGACATCTGCCCAGCTCCCATTCAAACCTATGCACAGTGCAGCTAAGTACAGCTGCTCTGTGAGCAGTAAAACCTGCAAATATAGGACAGGTAAAAAGAACCTCTTGTGTGTGTGTGTGTGTGTGTGTGTGTGTGTGTGTGTGTGTGTGTGTGTGTGTGTGTGTGTGTGTGTGTGTGTGTGAGTGTGAGAAATAGCTAAACACAAAGGTCGACACAGAAAAATGGGGTGAGAGTCATCAGAGGTCATGAAAGTAGTCAAAGGGCGCTTCGCTCAAACGACATCACCTCAACAGCTGAGACACACCTGCTAATGTAATCACACACACACACACACACACACACACAAACACACATACATACAGACACACACAGTCTCCACCTCTGAAGATCCAGCCTTGTGCTTACCCATATACACAGTTAGGATGGCCATGCATGGCCTGTTTTCACCTCAAATAAAGTTCACAGAGACCATACACAAATCAATAAACAACATCTGAGCTTAGCACCAAACATCATTTGGCCTCTTTTCCTGTATCACTGCTTAGGTTTCAAACACACCAACGCTTCTTCCTTCCTTTCAAGGGACACGCAAGCTTTTAGACCATCTTATCTGCCTCTGCGTTTCCCGTACTCTAGTGATTTAGGAATGAGACGCACTGGGAAATCCCCCCTCATCTAAGGCTTGGTCAGGTCTGATGGTAAGATTTCATGTTTTGTTTATTGTGAGGAGTTTGCAGATTAACTACCGTGTGCTGAAGCTCCACCAATGATATCAAACATGTTTGGAGATTACAGGAGTCAAGCAGCGTTATATTTTAAAAGTTTCATTGGAGAAAGAAGTTCTTTAAATATTTGATATTTAAAAACTTCTTCTTAGCTTTTCCCCAGAGAAGCGCTACTCAATATCACATTCAACTGATTTGTTTTTGTTGAATGCTCGTTGGATCCATGTGCTGTATATTCTATTAAATATTGTCTTAAATTATTGCACGGAATCATGCAAGCCCCTGGAAAACTTAATGGCATAACATCAGTAACATATTAGATTCATGATAACCTCCGACAAGGATTTAATTTGTTTGTCTGTTAGTTAGCAGCATTACACAAAATCTCCTGCACGGATTACCACGTAACTTGTACAGTATGGGTCAGGGAAGACCCCATTAGATTTTGGTGCAGATCTGTATCAGGGTTGAATCCAAGATTGTTTTATAACCATATTTAACATCGCAAAATAGTTCGGGTTTTTTTTGTTGACATTTTCAAAGATTTCCCGGACAAGAATTCATGTATGAAGAAAATTTAGTCTTAGTTATAAGTGTGATCGTATTGTATGACACACCAAACATTCATGTAAAGCATTTTAAAACACACACATAAGTTGAAAGTGTTTCTTGTGTATCCATGTCCATACATGTATATGTGCTTTACACATGCATGCCTGTACAATTTCTTCCCACCTACTGTATCTATTGACCTGTTTGCACAACACTTCTCATGTCCATCCATCCACCTGTGCGCCTGTTTTTCTTTCAGTCCGTCTGTCTATCCATCCAGCTGTGGACCAGCAGAGAAACAGAGGCTGGGCATCGATTTGTGTGTCTGAGGTGGGCAGAGAGATGCACAACGTGGGAATGGCTATCGGGGATTGTTTGACACAGACCAATATTATTCATCCCGGACAATATCCTAAAATGGCTAATGATACGGACCAATTAGCGGGCTAATTAGACAATTATCCAAGCAGACAAACTATTGGCAGGAGGAAATCGATACAGGGAAGAGATAGTGGCAGAGATTGGGATTTACTTTTTATTACCTCACCCGCTCACCTGCTCTGTGGCACGAGGCCACTGGTAGTTTCTCACCTGCCAGTGTCGTTTAACCTATGAGGCCAAATTTAAACCTTAACGCTATACTTATAATTTAGCACATTTCCCTTTCCAACGAGTTCAGTATTGTTTGGTGGAGATGTCAGATTGTAATTGGACTGTTTGCTCTTGGCATGCGTGTGAGTGCAGCAGGTAAGAGAGAGGTGACAGCAGATTTGTAGGGAAGAGTCGGAGCTGCTGTTCCCACAGGACACACAGAGTCAGTCAGGTCCCACTGCGGATCTTATCTGATCATCGTGTCAACACTATAGACCTTTTCTCCTTCCACTGCGCTCCTCCTCTCTCTGTTTACTCTCGGAGTCTCACTGCCTCGCTCTTCAGCTGAATCACACAAAGGAATCATCTTTTTCTCGTCGGTTATGGCCCTGACACATACACACATACACACAGTTACACACACACACACACACACACACACACACACACACACACACACACACACACACACAAAGCTCTTCTTTCATGTGCACAACACTGGCATCCAGTCAAAGTGGCGCTAAATTGTATTAAAATAGTGCAGTGCTCGTCGCAAATTTACATGCGAATTAGGGAGAGTAGAAGTAATTACTCCAGGCCAGTGCCGCTAATTGAATAAGGGTGCAGCCTTTTCTCTCCTCTCCCCTTCTCTCTTCTTTCATTCTATTTACACGAGGCTTGGTGCTTCTCTTCAATGTCATTACGCCGCTGCTTTGCCCTCCTCAAGGGCCTACATCACAGGCAGAGGAAAGCAATAGCTTGGCCCCCGCATATGTGTAAGTCCTGTGTCTCTCTGTGGATGTATAGATATTTGTCTTGCCAAGTCGTTTTTGATCCGTGTGAAGTGATGATGTGAATATAATGGCCTGTTGTTCTACATGTTGGATCACCGGTGGTTGTTTCTATTCCTGACCAATATAGGAAATTAGACGGATAATATCTATGCACATTAAGATGTAGATGTGCTGTTTGGTGAGTACTGTCACTCTGCTCAGGTCCTGTGGGAAACAAATCAGAAGCAGAATGAGAAATACAAGCAGATCGGCCGACATGACCAGAGCACACGCAGACAGCCTGGGGCTGTGTTTGAAGTAGGCCTCGGAGAGAACACGTTGTGTTTGAGGTGTGGTGTATATGTGAGTAACTGTCACACACAGAGTTTTCCCATATGAGCATTTGCATGGCAAAGTGTCTGCTGGCTGATTCCCAGGTCTGGTTACTTCTGTAATGGCAGCGGGTATTCCAATAGAAAACCACTAATGCATGAACAGATCCCCAAAATACACCTGCACCAGATCAACCATAGCTTGGGCATGCCTTTGGAAAATTTATCAAAATGATTTCATATATATATAAATATATATAAAACATTCCACAAAGAGAGACATCAATCTTATTTTCTTTCTGTAGGCCTGTGTGTCAGCCATACGGTGTGAAGGGGAGAGGCTGGCTGCTCTCAGGAATATCAACCTGTGGCTGTCAGCCTTATCAGATCTAACCCACTCAGGGAGAACTAAACACACTCTCCTTCTCAGCCAATCTCTCTGTTTCCACACACACACACACACACACACTCAAGAGGCACTTGCAAAAACAACAACGCTCACTACATACACATGAGCATGTTCATATATAAACACTAGCAGAAAGCATGCATGAGAGAAAATTCACAACAGATTTACAATTTTTCTTTTCAATGATGTGGGTCGTTAAATTAAAACACAAAAACAGTCCATGATTTGAGATTAGATTTTACAAACAGGAGAAACAAAAGCCGAAAAAGCCGTTAAAAGGTTCTGCGTGGAAGGTGGAATAATAATCTGCAATGTGGGTATAAATCATAAACTGTATAGAGAGATAGACAACATGTTTCCCCGTCGTCCCACTAAACAGCAATGAAGTAAAAACATCCTACAAACTCTGCCATCTTGCACATCGAAGTCCCGTCAATAATTGGCTCGTCCCATCACGAGTCAGTCTCAGCTATAAATCATGATGTTTCACCAAAGTGTTGGGGGGCATCAAATCACTAATTAAAACCAAACCTGTCGCAAAATGAAGGCGTGAACAAACATCAATGTGATAAAAATTACCTAAAATGACAGAAACCATCCTTGAGGAAAGAATTTACATGTTTTTGTACTTTTTGCTCCATGTCCCATCCACTTACATGGAGGAGGCAGGATTTATGACCTATCCTGCAGCCTGCCACCAGGTGGTGATCAAGAGGCTTTGGCGCCACTTTTGGGAGCTGTGATGTCCATCTTGATATAGACTTGATAAACAGTCATATGATTGTCTGTGTGTGTGTGGGTGTGTGTCTGTGTGTGTGTGTGTGTGTGTGTGTGTGTGTGTGTGTGTGTGCACGCACATGTACAAGCTTGTCCTCCAGAAATGTTCCTGGAAATGTGCCTTGTCATTTCTCAAGTCATTTCTCCTGGTCACCAAATAGTCAAAAACTTTACAAAAACCACAACTTGTCATTTTCCCACTTTGGGTTTTGTACATATTAAATAAAAAAGGTATAACAAGGCAATTTTTTTTTTTAATGTCAATAAAGGGCAAAGCTTTTGAATAACCCCATCCACATTAACACACATTTTAATCTTTAAATTGGCAAATAATTACAAACCTCATTAAATCAAAGTTCTTGAGATTTGAGGGAAAGCAGTTCATGTCAAATCATTTGTTTGTGTTGATTATAGAAAAAGGGAATCCACCATTTCTCTATTCAGTATTTCCTTGAGTGCTCAGTCATGCTCATCTGTGTATGTCAGTGTGTGGGTGTGTGCGTCCTCCCTGGTGGTGATATTATGAGTGATAATACCTGCTGACGCACAACAGCCAGACACAGAGGTCAAACACTTCAGAGCTTGCTTTCACTGTTCATAGCCCCAGGTAGAGAGCACACATTGTGTCCAAGTGTGTGCATGTGTTCAAGTGTGTGTGTGTTTGTGAGGAATTGAGACAGATACAGACAGAAAGTCAGACAGAAAGCATGCGCGTGTGTGTGTGTCTACATTCTAATGTGTCTGTGTATTAGCGTGTCTGTCTGCACCCGGCACTATTGCCCCAAACAGAGCTGCAGGCCAGCCTGTGTTTCCTGGCTGAGGGCACAGTCAGTGCTGTTAGGGTGTTAACAGGAGGGCTACAGAGCTTAAGAACAAAAGATGTGCCTGGAGCCAACGCCGAAAATGCCTCTGAGAAACAAGGGAAGATCTCCATGAGGGTGAGCTGGCATGAGGGAGTGTGAGAAAGCAACAGAGGAATGAGGGAGTAAACACGGAGATGTAACAAGGCGACATACAGCAGTGTGAGACACCTTTAAAGAAAGAGGAGGGGTTCATCTCTCTTGTTTCTCTCTCACACACATCAAAAAAAAAGGGAAGATGTGTCACGAATGTGCTTTACGGTAAACAGAGTCCTCAAAGCTCCCCTATCTAACTAATCCTCTCAGCTCCTGTCAAACAAACAGAGAGAAAGAGGGAGAGACTTGGAGATAAAGAGATGAAAAAAGAAACACACACACACACACAGAGGGTGAACGACAGAGGGAGCAGTTAAGGATACACAAGTGATGAATTGTCTTTGGACCTTGTTCCAGCTTTTGTGATTACAGCAACTGGTCGCGAGTCACTGACAGGGGTCTGAGGGATTTGTGGGAAACTTGTGTGTTATTCTGTTTGTGGTTTAGTGACATCAACACCTCTGTGTTTAGCAAGCACCGCTTCTGTTCACATTGTTCGTCTGAAATAATCCAGGTAGCTGACGAAAATCCATTCTCAAGTGTACCGATGTTTTTGCAGTTTATTCCTATTTATATCAAAACAGAGCTAAATGCATGATTTACACGGGGACATAGGAACTTTCCTTCTATCTAATAACTCCAGAAATCTCTGTCTGTCTGTCTCTGGCTCGCATATCTCAAAAACTGATCATTATTTGGGCTTCTCACTTGGCATGTGTATTCTAAAAGGCCCAAGGAAGTGCAGTGTTAAATTTGGTGCGATTTAGCCACGCAATATGTTTAAAATTTGAACTTTGAACAAACAGATGAACAGCTCTTTGTGCAGCAGTGGTGGCTTCAGGGTGCCACGGCTCAATTACTGCAGGTAGCTTACAGCTACAGAAAGAAAGCTGCAACCAGCATCACCACAGGCCGAACAAACAGCCCATTTCAAACAGGACTTTTTGACCACAATGCACACAGCCAGTGATCAGACATCCTAAAAATGTGATGCTTGCATATATCATCATGTCCTTGAATAGCAAACAAAAATATTAGTGTGGTGAAGACTATTTACATTCCTTATTTCCTTTCACGGGGCATTTGAGATTCCTCCCTTGTTCATTCGCCATCTATCTGTTTAGAATGAAGCCCGATATTTTTTCGCTGAAATGTAAAAGTAAACACTGCTGTGGAAGTCCCTCCATTTCCTGCTGACTTCCTGTCATGGGGATTTATGCACACACAAACACACACACACACACACACACACACACACACACACACACACACACACACACACACACACACACACACACACACACACACACACACACACACACACACACACACAAGCACGCATACACACACACAGATATACACTGTACAGGAAGGGGAGCGCTGCGTCTCTGTTATGTGGCAAGATTATGCCTGTCAGCATTAGCTTTTCTACACTGACCCGCCATAACCACAAGACAAACAGGTGGATCAAGGGTGAAGTGGAAGTCAAAAGAAATAAGCAGAGCTATTCAACCCTAAAATGACTGCAACTGTTAAACTACATAAAACCATGAGGACGCATGGGAATTTGAAAAAATGCCGTTTGCAATCATGCAAAACAAGCTCGCAGTTTCGTTTAGCCTCTCGTTTCCCAAGCCTCCAGTACACTGCACATCTTTTACTCATTAAATAAATCCGCTCAAACTTCTGCCAGCTTTTATATTAATCACAGGTCCTTGCATAATTTTATATGAGTTATTCATCCTGTTAATTCTTACCAAATCCACCCGTAAATCCATTCTTGGTCTGAATTCATGGAGCTTATTGAAAAAAATAAACTCTCTCAGTCTAAAAGGTTTCTGCAGGTTTCAACAAGTTACATTTAAGACGAAGAGCTTTTTAGGACCATAATGAATGAAATTTAAGACCATACTGTCAAGTACGAGAGATACTAAGGAATATCGGAATCCCAGAATTAAACTTCCCCTTAACTGAAGATAAGGTGAAGTGGCATTGTAGAGTAAAACCCTAAAAAAACCCACATTATCTCTTAAACTGTAGAGACAGTAGGTGTCCATTGTCTTTGCCACAGCCAGGCCAAGTGTAATGACATCAATTCTGATGGGGGTATTGATCGGCTATTGGCTATCAGTTCCACATTGCTCTTGTTTGTAGTTTTATTACAGCACGCTAATATATGTAACTATGAGGATTACAACACATATATTACGAACTACAGTTAAATGCCGCCAAAACATACCTCTTAAAGAAAACTAACTTTAAAGCAGAAGACGTTAAGTATGACTGAATTAATGTTAACAGTATAAAGATCCACCTAAATGTCTTTAAGAACTATTATGTAATATTTTAACATATTTAAGTCATTTTAAGGCCTAAAATTCAGACATTTTAAAACGTTTTAACACCCTGCAGAAACCCTGTGGTTAATTCTTGCACTTTTGTCGTAATAGAGGCAGCATCCTTTGACACATGGACATGACTTCTACAGAACCAGGTACAAACCACAACATATCTTTTTACGGTGCCATTTCTCTCCTCTGATGTTTACACTTTAAACCAAGTATCAGCGAGTATAATAACTATTGAAGTATTATAAAAAAAACATAAAACACACACACACACATAAAAGTATTTTGAGCAACAACCGAAGAGTTTGCTCTGTGATCCTCTTTGAATTATGATTGGATCAGAGTGGATATGAAATATTCATCTGTGGTCTCCTGCGGGGACGGCATGCCGTTAAAGGGGCATTGATTTGACAAGCCAAACAAACGCTGATGAGGCCTGATAATCAATGGTGGCATTGATGACAGCGTGTGGTGGCCCTGGGCTCCGAGCGATTGGATGGGCTCACAGTGAATAATGAATGAGGGAGATTTCTGATTGATCAGTGACGTTGTCTCTTCCACACACTCAACTGGCATCTCAATGTGGCCGCCAGCACCGGAGACCAACACGCCAACGACACGCCAACGACGCCAGCTGTGCAGCAGGACTGGTCACGTCACTGCCTCCACATGGACTTGTTGACGGACTGATGATGGAGGAAAAAAAATGTTTTTTAAGTTGATGGAGGCAAGATGTGAGAGAGAAAACATGGGCTACAAAGGAAAACCTGGAACCTTAAGGTCGTCAGTGACTTTGTCCTTGAGTAGAAAATGTCTGGACTGTTTATCTGATACCCAGGGGTACACCCACCCACCCACCCACCACCCTCACACAGGTGACAGCAGTGGTGGGGTGCATTGCGTTTTGTCATCTGCCTGGCTTCCCCACACCAGTACTGAATGTCAACTCTCGTATTCTTTTGTACTTGGGAGGAAGGTGGTGGTGGGGGGGGGGATGATGAGGGGAACAAAAACACCTCACAACAAAAAGGGTCCCCAACAATACCGCTATCTTCGCAGCATCTACTGCCGCTGTCTCCTTCTCTTCCTCCCTCTCTCTCTTTCTCCCTTTGTGCTCCCCCACCTCCATATTCACACTCCCTCATAGAATATCACTTAGGTCTGCCCTTGAATCCTCCTCCGTAAGTGCTCACACCGAGGCGCACGCTGAAAAGACTTGGAGCGACAGAGTGGGCGGGATGTCGCCGCGGTAATGACGGAGACCGACTGTAGTTCATTGTTGTCTCAAGGTAACGGCGGCAAAGTTTCGTGTCATCTGGGCCGCACGCATTTTGTGTTACAGGGGATCGCGGTAATGAAGACACACTAGTGCTGGTACGCACTCGACCCATTCCACCGCTAACTTGTCCCTTCAATATTTGCTTTGCATAATTGTAAACTGTTGAGGCAATCCTTCTCTCGCTCTCTCTGAACTCTGGGTTTCTCTCCCAGTGTGAGCATTTATTTGGACGAAGGGAATGATTATGCAAATGAGAGGAAAGTGCATCGATCTGTCTGGCCAATGAGAAAGCGCAACATGATTTGGCTTCAACTAATTAGAAAATTCATCTGGTTTTTCCTCAGCAGAGAGACAACCCATCACCGCCATTATTTCTCTTTCCGCTTTCTATCCCATTTCAGTAATACATCTGTGCTGCTCACATCCTTCTCTCTCTAATGTCTCTGTGTCTTTTTCATCAACATATTAAGAATATACTCCTCACCTGCTCATCTGTACTCTCTCCCTCAGCTCCCCTCGACAGCATCAATGCATATAAATGCAGGTATAGAGTTAGTTATTGATCCACAAAGGAGAATGCAGAGAGGAGAATGTCTGAAACTCTGCCGTACACCTACTCAGGGCTGGACTGTTTGTTGTCTGCATTCATACAGTTATACTGTTTCAATTCCAACATTAATTTATGATAACAACAAGTGTTAATGTTTCCTTCCAGCTCAGAAAATTAAGTTGTTACAAGCAGGTCCATTTTTATGTCTCATTTCCCGCCATCTCTGGACCTGTCTGTGCTCTAAAGGTTACATTTCTCCTTTGTCTCCATATCCATCTCGAAGAGTTAACATGGCGTTGGATAGGCGCCAAACCCCGACTCGCCATATGGGCTTCTCATTGCACATCATGAGCCTGAAGACAAACCTACAGTGATTGCATACAGGTCAGCGTCACCAGAGCTGTGTCACTGTGCGACAACGTGGGACAGTGTGTTTGTGTTGCCCTGGTTTGTCACACATGCCCAGTCTTTGGCAGAATCCCCAGTTTCCTCCCCTCTGCTCTCCCAGGAAGTAGCCTCGTCCCTGGACTCAAGCCAACCGGATTCTCCCCCAGTGAACTCCTGAATAAAGAAGCAGACTATGCTGTAAGAAAGAGAACAAGAGAGCAGTGGAGAGTGAGCATGGCTAATACCAATGTTTGTTCCTCTCAATTACAGTTTTAAATGGAAATCAATGTAGCAGAGGGAATGAGCAGAGCCCTTAACGTTGGGGTGATAATCACATTAAGACGGGGCTTAAATCAACACCAGACCTCGGCCTCTGGAGGGGGAAGAACAACACAGAAAGAGCCAAGACTATTCAATTCTCTCTCTCTGCCTCTCGTAATCTATCCATCACTCTCATACAGCAGTCGTCTCCAGCTCCCAAACCGCTGCCTCGTTGCCGGGATACCACCCATAAGTTTTACCATGGTAACATCTGGAATAAAGGTGGGTGGGCAGGGTGCCAGGACAGGCCTGGAGTTTCACTGTGGCCATAAAACTAACAAAAATAAATCTTTGTTCAACTGCTCGTCTCAGCACGACACAACGCTGCACGTGCACACACACACACGCACGCACATCTAAGCCATTTAATCCAAGTTAACCGTTTCTCAGCTCCAATAACAGACAGACAGACAGTGGGGGGGCTTATGTTGGCCGACTCTTATTGTAGCCTAAACAGAGGCGTTTTTTGGATTCTGTATGACAGCTGAAGTTACATCTTAGTGCTGGCCGAGGTGAAGCTGCATTTTCTGGAGGGGCTGTGAGGTTGGTGTTTTTCCTCGCCTGCTCCTGGTATGCTGGTGGCTCGCCATGCACCAGAGCGGGGGGAGAGGGGCAGAGGGGGGAGGTGTCAGTGTCTGTTCAGAGCAGGTAAAATGTTCATTGCATCTCAATATCAGTCTTGTCCCGAATACAATTTTTCAGCCCTTATGAACATTGAAATTATGGGTTTATTTGGCAATGATTCCAACAAGACAGAATAAAGCTTTATGCCTGATCCGCACACAACAGTCTGCATGTATGAACACCTTCTCTGTCGATGAATTACCTGCATGTATAGGGTAGGTACAGTACGTACTTTGAGGGATGTATATTTTCAAAACATCATTACACATGCCAGAGCAAGTGGTTACTTTAATAAAATTGTACTCAACTTGCACAAGTACTGTTACAAAACTGTCGCCACACAAGCTTCTGTGTTCACGTCAAACTGGTTCGTTATATATGAGAAACACTGGAGGGAAGACTTGGATCTGACAGTAATGAGGCACAAGGGCGGTTCTCCTGAAGTACAGGTGCAGTACATGGATTCCTCAACGTATTTTCTGTACATTGCAAATTACAAAAGTTTTAAAGTCAATATTATTAGGTCTATAAAAGCAGAGGAAGACTTCACTGGTAATGTCACAATATTCTACATAATACGCTACTAAACAAGCTTCTTCGGTGTTCTGACAGGGCAAAGAGGTTATCACTTGATTTATAATTAAAAAGCCAGACAGGTATCAGGCAACAAACAAATACCTAATAAAAGAATAAATCATCTAGCACTTGAACTGTGTACAGCATTATTGCTTTGATAAATTCTAATTCTTTTACATAAATTTAATGTTGAATAGATTCATTTTTTAAGCTTGAGTGTGTAAATATGATGTAAAAAATCCCATCGACAAAAAAAACAAATCTTACAGTCTGCAAGTGCTTCGGTTTACAGGCTGTTGCCTCTTCATTCAAACACATCAGAGACAAACAAGCACCAACAAACACTTCAGCCACGGCACTCAGCTGAACCATGGTATTCCCCTGTCTACCTGCTGTAACACTGGCATGCCCTACCCCCTACCCCCCTTCTGTGTCTCTAATTAATGTCGTCACAATCCCAGCCTCCCCGTGCCCATCCAGTGCAGTGAAAGACAATACCCTGATGCTGGAAGGTAGAAAACACACACGCAGTGGTCCCCCTCCTGCACATCCTCTATGCTTGGAGGGTGAAGATATGCAAAGCGTCACTATCATCAAAACAAAAACTGCAGGGGAATATAGGGCAATTGAGTGAATCAAAATGCATCCCCGGAGACATGCCTTTCTTTCTCTCTTTCTCTTCTCCTTGCTCTCTTACCCTTATTTCCCCCAACGGTTCCACTGTAGAAATAGACCTCTCTTTCCAATTTAATTGAAATTACACTGCCTTGTTCTGGCCGAGTGCTGGTCCAAGTCGTAGTAACACGGATAAGCATCTGTGACTGTTTAGGATGTGAAATTGAAAACACTGAGGTTTAAATGTTTAAGTCACTATACAAGAAGGAGAGGAAAGGAGAAGAGATGAAGAGAAGAGGAGAGGAGAGGAGCTTTCAAGTTCATGTTAACGATTCAGCGTTAGCTTCCTTTTTATGCACATACATTAGAGCTGCAATCGATTTATCAATTTGTCGACTAATCAACTAATTAAATGTTGAAAACTAATCAGTAATTTTAATAATAATTGAACAGGCAAAATTACTACAGTGGTGTGTCTGAATGAATATGCATAGAATCAATTAAAACTGTTGTGGGTGACAGTAGAATATTTTCATGAAAACACTGTAAAGACATTATCGATGTTGTGAAGCATTGGGTGATATTCCATACAGCAGATAGTGATATTGAGGATAAGCTGGCTGGGGGAAAATATTAATATGATTTACCTGAATTTTAGTTTTTGCATTTGTAAAATAACACCTAATATGTAAATTATCAGTGACTTTTCATTGTGTCAGCCCTGCTGGAGGAGCAGGTCGTTTTTTATGCCTCCGCGCCAGAGACAGCCAGTGGCTGGAAGGCTTTATGTTTTTGGGTTGTCCGTCCTTCTGACCCATTCCGTGAACATGATATCTCAAGAATGCTGTGACTGAATTTCTTCAAATTTGGTAAATATATTCACTTGGACTCAAGGATGAACTGATTCGATTTTGTTGCTCAAAGGTCAAGGTCACTGTGAGCTCACAAAGCACATCTCTGGAACGGCGTCAAACAACCCTTGGACATTTGGCACAAACATTAACTTGGAGTGGACGATTAACTCACTTGATTTTGGTAGCCAAAGGTCAAGGTGGCCTAACAAAGTATGTTTAGGTTTTTCTTGAACATGATATCTTAAGATCAGCTTAAATTAATTTCTTCAAATTTGATACAAACCTTCACTTGGACTCCAAGATGAACTGATTAGATTTTGGTGCTTGGGGGTCTAAGGTCAAGGTCACAGTGACCTCAGGTTACTGTGAATGTGATATATTAGGACTGCCCCTAGGGAATTTCATTACATCTGTTAGAATTCACTTGGACTCACTGATTAACTGATTCGATTTCGGTGGTCAAATGTTAAAGTCACATAAAACGTGTTTTTGGCCTCTTGAATGATAACTCAAGACTGCTTGAAGGAATATCTTCAACTTTTGATCAGTTGTCACTTGGACTAAGATTTTCAGATAAAGTGATTAAGTTTCAGTGGTCAAAGGTCAAAGAAGTGAGCTTATAGATCAGTGGGGGAAAAGTATGTAGAATGTAGTATGTTTTTTAACTGTCTTGCACATAAACTACAACAATACATGACATGTCAATTACTCATTTTTGTTGATTACAATCAAACAACTTGAGATTTTAATATTCAGCTCAGTGAATGGAAGCAGGAGGCATTAATGAAACAGTGAGATGGACCTGCAGCTTCTCTCCACAGCATTCTCACAAGAGAACAAGACAAGACAAGACAAGAGTCCCTGAATAAGTCAGCGAGCGAAAAAGTCCCCACAGCTGTGAGGCGGTGGGGGCCAAAAAATGACAGCGAGCCAGACCGCCACAAAATTGGGCCGAGTGATGGACAGAGGAATGGATGGAGGGAAATAGGGAGGGGGGCAGTTAGAGGTGTGTGTCCAGCCAATGTCCAGACGGATGCTGGTCAATAAATCAATGAAGAGGTCACACAAGCAGGTGTGGTGAGAGAACATCTATCGAGAGCTGCTCTTCATCTGACTGGCGAGATTAGCAGCAGAGTGACAGAACACTGCTGCTGCCACCTAACCAGTTCGACTACAGCGCGTCTGTTGCACAAAGACATCACTGAATTCGAGGAAATTAATATAGAATGAACGCTCCACTTACATATGAGATGTGTTTTACAGTAGCTGGGTGTGAATGGAGATTGGATTCCCCCAGACATTTGAGCTGTTTTGAAGTAAATCGCTACAGTAAATGTTTTTGTTTGAGATATAATAGCACCTTAAGTCATCCTCTCTTACCAAAAAGCACAGCCTCACCACCCGCATGTTCCGCTTTAATCCATACTTCTTAATCTTTGTGGAAAAGGCTCCTCTTATCGTGTCTCCCGCATGTAAGTCTGTTTTTATCTCCTCGCCTTTTTCCCTCAGACACCCGCACACACACTGAAATGCACTCTTGAAAACACTGACACGCATACATACATACATGCATACACAAAGACACACACACACACACACACACACACACACACACACACACACACACACACACACACACACACACACACACACACAGTGGGTAAAGAAAGCGCATGTAATTACCTCGGTACAACGGTGCTACAAAATGCCAGACAGTGTTTGCATCAGCGTGTATGTGTTTAGAGTTTTGTAATTAGCAGAATACATTTAAATACATTTGGCTGAAACACTCCTGGGAGACTTCCTGTTTGCCGTGTCTGCCTCAATCTCTCGCTCCCTTTATTCTCCCCTGCTTGCATCGCACGCTGCCTCCAGTACTCTTTCAAATTTTACCAATCAAACTCTTCCCTTCATGTACTGCTGTTTTTGTTCTCTCCTTTGTGTTCTCCCTCCCCAGAAATTGGCCAATCAATGGGCCTATTGACCCCTGCTGTGCATTTCAGATAATGACAGACCGCTGAGAAGGCCACCGCGTCTGGGGCCTTCTCTCACCGCACCACCACAGGGTAATAACCTGAGGACATCATGATAACATCAAAAGTCGCTTTTGTGTTGTAAAATTGTCCACATACATACTTCCACCTTGTTTCAAAAGGAGATCAATCCATACACAGACAAAAAATGTATTTACTCATGTCCGAGCAGCCGCCGCCACCGAGCCCCTCCCTGCTCATCAAACCAGTCTTAATTATTCAGCAGGCAGCCTTGCGTCTTTCATCTCTCCGTTAATTGCTGCGGTCGACTTCTCACTGGGACCACTGTGCCCAATGAAAGCCTCCGCTGGTGCTGCATTGTACCACCGGAGGATGCATGAGGAGCAGTTATGTGTGTGTTTAAGTGTGGCGAGTATGGTGTGTGTGTGTGTGTGTGTGTGTGAGTGTGTACAGGAGGAATTGAGGTGTGGGATGGAAATTCAAAGTTTGCATGAGACGTCACTGCTTATTACCCGGATAGATTTGTAACTGGGGATACTGTCTAGTTAAACAGTCAATCATATAGCTGCAGGCAGCCCTGGGTTTTTGTGTGCTACAAGTGGTGATGACAATAAAGGCTGTGTCCAAAACGAGTTCTTCATTTTCATTCACTATTCCCGACATAATAAACGGAAGTGTTCTTTAGAGTTCAAACTAAGTTCAAGTTTCAATAACGGATCAACCGAAAGAAAATCCCTGGTTCCAACATAACGAAACACCTAGAATGGCACAGTAGAGCTCATACCTCCTCCAAGGCCTGACAGATAAATCCACTAGATCCTGATCTTTATTTGGATCTGCACCAAATTGCAAACCCTCCTAAATATCAGTCCCTTATCAGGCCTATTTGTTTTTTTATCAAGAACTACTAATTATTCTCAGAGAAATCCATAAAATATAGAAAAACACAAATCTGGCAATGTTCAAGAAAGTGAAATAAATCCTGGATCCTGGATAGATTCGGCAAGTTCCTTGTTATTGCGAACAGTCAAATGAGGTGGTAAACAGATACCACCAGACAAAAGTCCTTAGTTAAATTTGTCTGGACTTGAAAGTGAATGCAGCGCAAAAAGTGATTTCAGCCGCATTCCTTGCTACAGTATATATATGATCATTGTGTTCCTATAGTTGCAGCTGAAGAGTTGCATCTGAGCTTCACATGCCCAGGAGGTAAGAAGGAGGGGCTTGGGGGAGACTAGATAACTGATGCAGGGCTGAGACAGTCAGGTGCAACAAAAAAAAAACATATCCCCCCGAGATGAGATGAAAAGGATCTTTGGCTGGGTTGTGCATTAATATCTTATCTTGAGGGTCTGCATGGTTAAAGAGCTCTGCAACTATATAATGTTTCAGAATGTAAATCACATCACAAATCTGTATTTTACTTTTACTTTATTTGATGACATAATCCATAACAGAATTTGAAAAACAGAACCAAAGGTCAATAGGGGCCACAACTCTTTCACTCCACAGAGGCCACTTTTTGCTCCATGCTTTATTTGTTGATTTGAAGTATGTTTGTTAGACTTGTTTCGTTTTTTTATGGGATTTGAAATATTTTGATGAAAGGACAACAACTTGAGGAATTTTGGACTTTGAGTCACAGCTAACATTTGTCATATCGGAATCAAATATCCAACAAATAAGCAGAGAAGGGAGTAAAAAAAGAGTTAACTTGGAGAGAAGAAGAGCGTGGCTGGTATAGTAGTTAACAGATAAGTTGCAGTTAGGCAGACACTGAGCTCCATAATCAGCAGACAGACATGCTGGCGCTCGAGCACACACAGCAGGAGCGGGAGTGATGGGGTGAAAAGTGATGGATAAAGAGGGAGAAAAGGTGGGGAGCCTTGGCCACGAGAGCCGGGATGGATGTGTTATACCTTTGGTCTAAGATATACAGTTTGAGGGAAGACAGATATATGAAACATGACTGCCTTGGAGGACTGTCTGGGAGGGACACGTGCAAAGAATCAAACACAGAAGAAGTAAGAACGGTCGAAACGCGCCCCAAAATGTGGGTAGTTTGAGAAGGACGGAAAGACATCGACATAAAAGAGGAGGAGAAAAAACAAAACAAGAAAAAAAAATGAAGAAACTTAGCCACAGTGAAGGAACCATGACGGGAATCTATTATGTTCTCCCAGACAGCCACTTTAGCCCTGAGACAGTACATTCTGCCTGCACCTTCGCAGCATCACACACTTGTGAGTGCTCACACACACACACACACACACACACACACACACACACACACACACACACACACACACACACACACACACACACACACACACACACACACACACACACAGTTACTACAACATACATCAGTGGGCTGGAAACAGCACATGATAAATTCTGAACACAATACATTTTGTCCAAAAGATTTAACATCTAATTCAGGTCTGACAGCTCCCTCCATCTCAAAGCCAGACCGCTTACATTGATCTCTACACTACGCATAGGCGGCCTTGGACTTCTCCCATCTTCACACACACTCACATACACACACACACACACACACACACACACACACACACAGACACACACACCGAGCAGATTCAGACAGCAGCACAGATGCACACATCCGGCCAGTATTCTTAGTACAGAGAGAAGTGTTGAGGTGTATCTATGGTGCAAGCGGCAAAATTACTCGTTTGCATTTCAGACTATTTGCATCAAAGGCTTAATTTCCCTCCACTCTGCTGTTTTCCTTCTTAACCCTTTCAATCCGTCCTCCTGCTCCCCGGAGAGTCTTCAAGGCTCCTCTGCTGGGTAGACCATTTGGAAGAGATGCTACAAGTAATCAATGTAATGTGTGTGTGTTTGTATTGACATCTGTTGTGCTTAGAAGTGGTCAATAAGGAAGCTTGTGTGTGAGGTGACTGACAAGAGGGAAAGAATACACAACAAATTGATGCACGAGTACATGAAACAACCTCCGGCTATTCCGAAATTTAGTCAAATATCCCAGACATGAACATTACCATCTTGCAGCGATGTCGTAATTCGGAGCCAGAGTGTATGCTTTCTTTGACAAATGTGTTTGACCTCTATTTTGACTTTATCAAGTCCACTAACATGGAGGAGGCAGGGTTTATGACCTTGACTAGAGCCAGCGAACCTTGGGCGAACGAGACGCTTCAGTTTTGGGGTGCTGTCATTTATACCATCTTTATATAGTCTATAGCAAAAACCCAGACGCGAGAGTGACAGTTAAAGTGAAGCAGCTGCAGGAGAAGCGTGTTTACTGTGGCGGTTCACAGTCCTCGGTTGTGACGAGCCAAAAAACATGAACTCTGACCACTGCTTCTGATAGGGTGACAGACTGGGAACTGCAGCAGTGAGGGTAAGGGGAATGGGGATGCAACCATCTCTGGGGTCCATGCACACACGCACACACACACACACACACACACACACACACACACACACACACACACACACACACACACACACACACACAGTGAATTGGTCGTCGCTGTGCTTTTTCAAGCTAATGGATTGCAATGTCTTAGATTATGAGCTGGCTGGATGCCCTGTAGCCAGTTCAGCTACAGCTTCGGGAGGTATTACAGGGAGAGATGGAGGAGTCTCAGCTTCCTGGACTCCCAGCTCTGGGACTACAGCCCAATGGTGCACAGGCCAGGGCAAACACTGACATCATTAACTCACCACTGAGTGGCACGGGAGAGAGAGCAAGCAAGATGAGAGAGAGAGAGAGAGGAGTGTGTGCATGTGTGTGTGCATGTTTTCTAGGATAAATCTAACAGAACATAGAACATTCTGAAGTTAATATGAAGTTGTGAATAAACTGTCTGACTATTGATAATTTGCCAGTATTATTGTGTTTAGGAGACCCCTTGTGTGTTTTACTGGATTGTCTAGCTAGTATATGCTCATCTTCAGTTACATTCATTTAAATCAGTTCTGTGTTTTACTGACTGACTCAGGTCTGTTGCAGTTCAGTTTACCAAAGTTACTTGATTGTTATATTTGATTTGTATGATCTAAAGATTTTATAGGGAAAATAAAAACCCAACTATTTTAAATGTAAACCCTGTGTCCAGAACCTTACTGCTGTCAAGACCTATAGTTATATTATTTGTATTATATTATCTGTACTAGTAAACACGTTTTCAAACCATACCTATAGCTCTTGCAAGAGGTGTTCACTCAATGCAGGCATTTGTATACTCGGCCACACACACACACACACACACACACACACACACACACACACACACACACACACACACACACACACACACACACACACACACACACACACACACACACACACACACACACACACACTCCTCCTCAGGTCCTGGGGGACCATGTCAGAACATATTAGTGACAGCACCCCACACTCAACTCAAGCAAGGTAACACCAGCCCAATTTGTTTCCCTAATAGCTGGTATATTATTCACTCAGTCACCCATTCACCCACACACAACCACACACATATGCTAGCTTATCATTATACAAGTACACCCTTGAGCAGGCCTCAAGTTCATCCGTTGGGGGTGCAGAGAGAGCCTGGTTGATATTAGGAGGGAGGTCACATTGTACTGTAAACACGCTTTGTCTGCTTATTCATTTATTTACCACGCTCGCCCATCGCACCACTCAGCTTGTCAGCAGTCGGGGGCTGGAGGTGGGGTGGTCTGGGCTGGGGCAATGTTTGTGTGTCGGCAGTTTGGAAACACTTTGGGTGATGGATAACTCGTGAACTACTTCATTTCTCGAGGAAAAATAATCATTTTGAGAGTCAATTACTTTGTTTGAGTACCAGTTTGAATTTCGGATATCCAGATATTGTGCAAAATATTAAAATAAAATAATGGTCTGTCTATGTATCCACAAATGCACAAACCCACAAACGTGTGTCCCTGTGTTGACTGTAGCAGCCCTGTCCTGGTATCGACCCCTGCTGTTTAATATTCATAAAGTCTATTTCAGCAGCTTCAGACGCTGTAGCGCTGCAACGTTCACGCCCTCTCACTAAATCCATTCTCATTGATCACCATTGGCTTTCCCAAACGCACATCGATTCCGTTCAAACTCACGCTCAAGGTCCCCTTAAAACACACTCGCCTCACAATGCACTTACAAATGAAGTCCCCCTCCCTCTGGCCTTTTATGACAGAGATTGTTTTTGATCTTTTTACCATTGTGCAATTACTGTTCTCACTGAAACCAATAAAAGTTGATGTCTGCTATGGAGTCCAGGCCTTATATGAGATGTGTCACTCTGGGATATTAGTTTTACCATCAGAAGTCAGAGATGACGTTGGTCAGGAGAAAGATGTTGTGTTTGCCTTATCATATTCACGTTGCTGATCTCCATTACACCATGTTTCTGTTGTGCATGGTGGAGTTATGTGTGTGTGTGTGTGTGTGTGTGTGTGTGTGTGTGTGTGTGTGTGTGTGTGTGTGTGTGTGTGTGTGTGTGTGTGTGTGTGTGTGTGTGTGCAAGTGAGACTACAGCGGCATGTCTGCATCGGAGATTATGACACTGAGAGGGTTTCAAGCAGAAGTAAACTGATTTAAGCAGTGCTTTAAAATGAGCTGAAGACTGCAGAGAGATCCAGCCCGAGTACGTTAGCAGACGGTAGAAACAGAGGAGCGAAATCTCTTTTCTTCTTATTTTTTAATCTCTTCATTCCCCCTCTGTCTCTTTAGGGAGCCTGCGGCCACTCGTCTGCATGGCTAATCATACCATTGTGTTAATTATCGCTTCACAGCCAGCCCCAAGCAAAGACATACACAAGACCACACACACAAACACAGACTCACACTCTCTCTCTCTCTCTCTCTCATAGATGCACACATGTATACATGCTCACTGTAGCCTCCTTAGATTTATTTTGTCCAGGGGAGCAGGATCCTTTTACTAACCTTTAAACCTGCAGTGATATCTTACCTAAGCTGAGTACACCTGAACGCAGCATTATGAAAACACACACACACAAGCACGCACACGCAGTCACACGCACAGGACAACGGCTGCATTATTCATTCCACCAAATTGGGAACACCAGTTGTGCGCTCACACACAATAAACAGAGATGAATTCATCTGAAATATCCCAAGTGCAGAAAATATGAAAAATTTAATCATTCCACAGAATAAAAATTCATAAGGAAATGTACAAAATCAATATTTTATGCTACTTACTGTACCTATTCTTTATTACAAACCTATTCAGGAACAGGCATTAAAAATTTAAGCTGGCAGAAAAGACAGGAGGGAGGAGAAACGACTGGGAGAGAGGGAGGAGGGAGGAGGGAGGAGGGAACTCCGAGGGACCTGCGAGTTCAAAAGCAATGCCGTTTCATTCATGTTTAAAGGCACTTTTTTGTTTCTCTAAGAGCCACTGAAGCAGTTTTGAAACGGGCAGAAACGCTTTGATAGATTGAGCGTTCTGAGCAGCATACGCGCTGTCAACATAAATAGCGATAAAGAAGAGGGGGGAAATGTTTTCAACTGGAGTTTTCAAGGTTATGGCCCATGGCGATGATTTGAAGGCACCATTTGCTTTGCTGCGTTGCTGGTTATGCACGGACAGTTGCGCGTCTGTCCACAACATGTTAATGAAAACAGTGGCGTGTGCGTATTCATGCAGCAGGACTGTACGTTTGGCAGAAAGCTTTGTTTCATGCATTAGCACTTAAGGTGAATTTTACCGGCACGCTCAGACCAAGATAGAACACATGATGTATACTGTATGTTACTGCCAGCTAATATATTCAGCACTTTCCTGTTTCATATCATTTATTCTGAACCTCTTTAACACCACTTTACACACACTATCAGGCCTTAAACCTGTCTCTACTGCTTTCAACTCCTGCTTTTTGAATCATAATTCACATCTGTTTCACTGTAAAAACAGGTTATTAAATTTTTACCCCTTTATCTTCTTTATGTACAGCTCAATCAAACATCTTGTCATTTTTTGGAAATGAATAACAGTGTAAGAAATAAGAAGCAGACAACCCAAAAACCCCTGGATGAAAGTAAAATATCCTGATGTGCAACTCTAACCCATCTTCAAACACCCATATGGGTTTTGTTTGGGCAAATCCGCGAAAAATGCTTTCAGCGCAAAATATCTGAAGCCAACTGTTATACATAAGTGGTGGATGTGTAATCGTATGGGAAACCATATTGTTGGAATCATTATTT
Organism: Hippoglossus stenolepis; assembly: GCF_022539355.2. Taxonomy (NCBI): domain Eukaryota; kingdom Metazoa; phylum Chordata; class Actinopteri; order Pleuronectiformes; family Pleuronectidae; genus Hippoglossus; species Hippoglossus stenolepis. The sequence continues at coordinate 10,395,971 of NC_061488.1, forward strand.
CTGATCGTTGCACTGTATGGTCATATGAGGCAACGGCAGAAGACGTGGCATCAACTCCGCTGCCTTATAATGTGTCAATATTACAAAATTCATGTGTGGCTCTGTGAACTCAAATAATACAGTCAAAAGTCTTACATGACCTCGTAAGTCTACACATGTTCTGCAACATCCTTCAAACTTGAGGTCTCTCCTCATGAGGGCGCTCTTACAGAAAAGGGCTTCACCGTTATTTTTCTGCTCTCGGTATGAAATCTCTATTAAACCGAAATCTGTGCTACATTTTGTTTTGCCATCGCCAAATATTAGCTGCATTTAAATTTGGTGCATAAATGACCGTTCATGTTTCAGCCTAGACGCCCATATAGGTCATCTGTCCGTACCCTCAGATGCAACAGAATCATAACTGGTTAGGGTCATGCACAAAATGACCTGGTTAAGTTTAGGAATAAACTGTGGTTTCATTAAAAGGATCGTTATGGTTACAATTACAAACTCATGATTAAAGTTGTGGAACGGTCATAGTTATAAGAAACCACACAGATTATTAGTTCACTCCGTTGATTGATTGTCACTAAGCTTTGTTTGATTGTTTACCTGATTATGACCCTTTTACTGGAGACTATAGGGTCCTAATGATTTAGCTCCTCTGTGCAGGGTTTTACCCTGATGTAATTTTCAGGGATTCATTATTGAAGAAGTGCAAACAAAACATTAATCCCCCACAATACTCTGTTCCCCTCATTTAAATTAAAGTCTTGCTTTATAGCAAGTTACTTTAAACCTCTGTAGAAGCATCAGGTGTGCTTTTGTTTCTGTGGGTGTTGGTGCCCATGTGCCGGTGTTTCTTTGTGATGCATTTACTGTTACATGAATGTTCACTGTGGGTTACATGGACAACAACAAGTTCAACAATACACACACACACACGCACACTTACACACACTTGTTAAAAACAAACAAACAGAGACAGTGAGGCAGAGATGAATCCTGTCTCTCAGTGGAGTCTAATGGAAGAAAGATGTTGTGTTCCACAGAGATCATCTCCAGACTGTGAACTCATAACTGTGACTCCATCCAACTCTGTTTCTGTGTCATCTCTGCGCGTGGATAACGATCAGTCTAGATTCATGATAGACATCAATTATCCATTAAAGACGTTTCTATAAAAAAAAAAGCAGATGATTTTGTTTCTTGGTCAGCTTCTTTGTGTTTCGTGTGTCTTGTTGACAGAGGTGGACTTTGACACCTGACTTGAGGACACTTTTCCATATTCCATTCAGTTCCTTATGTTAAAGACACACATTCAGAGTTGTACCCCCCCTCTCGTCCCTAAGGTAGCCTCCGATCGTCCTCCTCTCCTCCCTTCTCTCCTCCCCTGCTTTGTCTCCCTCTCTCCCAGTGGAAGTGTAGTGCAGGGCCCAGGGCCCCTGCCTCTAATTGCTGGTGAATGGAGTGTTTTCATGGGGTGTTAGGCAGGGCCCTCCCCTGGATTAGCATGCTACGTACACACGCGCACAAACACGCACTCACACATACACATGACACAGACACACACACACAACATGTACTCAGATACACAAATGGATTAGTGTGTTCACTCATGGGGAGAGGAGGTTGATTTGAGCCGACAGCAGAAGCCCTTTGGAGAAAGCCTGGGCAAGCCTGGTGAATTTTCAAGCACACACACACACACACACACACACCTGCACACACACAAAAGTAGAGAGAGAGACAGAGAGAACGAGAGAGAAGACACATCAAAGTTGCACTCACTCATGTGCACGCACACACATACAGACAATCTCAGCTCCCAAGTGGAGGCCTTGTGCTGTAGAAGACATATGGGGTGAATCATGTGTTAACAGGGAGTACTGATTAACACATCTGGAGGGAGCCGGTGGGGGGTGAGGGGCAAAGGAGGGGAGGAGGGTGAAACAGGGAAGGGGGGGCAGATAAAATACGAAGGATCAGGAGACGCAGGAGAGGACGGAAGTGGGAGTAATTCCTGATTCACGTGGCCAGATCAACACGAGTAGAAAAAAGAGACCAAACAAGACAACAACAAACCTTTGGTCTATAAAAACACACTGGAAGGAGGGACTCTCCACTCATCTCCCCCAGGCCCCGTCCGATGTGTCATGTCAGAGGCAGTCAGCTGTGCTGTGGCACCATGCTCACCATATGCCCATCAGTCAGACTGTCTGCCCCAAAACACAAAGCGCACATGAACAAAACAATTCAACACATGCTTATTGCCAGGTCGCGTGCAGCAGATGACGGATATTAGGCTAAATCCATCTCACACAAACCAAACATAAGTTGATGATTATCTGGATAAATGATAACAAATTTGTAATGCAAATTAACTCACTGCCATTTTTTATTATGGTTGACTGTTAAACACACAAAAACAACTGCTTTGTGACAGATAAGAGGGAAATTACACCAACTGGTGGCAAACTGATGTGTTTTTTTATTGTATTGAAAGTACAATATGTAGCTTTGGCTGCTGGGAGTCTCTCAACCCCAAAAAATTATGAAAAGACCAAGTTTGATGACATTGTAAAGCAGCGTGGAATCATGGGAGTTGAAACAGCATTTGTCATCCCATGACCTTCGTGGGTCGCTTGGTTCCCCTGTGTGTTTGTGCTTTAATCTCTGGGTTTGAACATTGTTGGAAACATTTTGGATAAAGTTAGTACACAAGTAACACAATATATAACATAGGGTGTAGTCGTTTTTAGACATTTTCATAAATAGTTGTACGAACAGCTTTAACAGATATTTTTCCAAAAGGGTTATGTTTATAGTTTCTATTCACTTGTACAGTATAAAAAAAGATATGCAAAAAAGTTGATAAGCACAAACTGAGTTCATGAGATCCTCTCAGGTTTTACTACACTTTAAACAAGTACAGGTACAGACTTATTTCCCGCACTTGACCTCTTAGTCTCTGCCGTGAGACTGATTGACGGAGGGCGTTGTCTCTTCTTCTAGGGCTGGGTTATGTGCTGCTCCATGCTGATTCATATCTTTCCATTTTCCATTACCAAAATTCTTTGAAAACAGTGTCGTTATACAGAGAGACCCACATGGAATTCTGCTGCTCTGTGTGACTGCTGGAGGATTATCTTTTATCTTTGCCTGTATCTTTATCCATCTGTGGTTTTTACTGCCATCAAAACAGCATAGTTGTGTTTAAACCACTGTGATGCAACATAAACTGAGGCATTTCTGCGGTCACGGTCACTTTAGAGCAGAATCAAGCAGTCACACTGGCCCTGAGCCAGACATGTACGTTTAAATTTAGCCCAACCGAATTACACAAAAGCATATGCTTGCTTTGTAGCACCTGCTCAGTTTGTGCAATATGTTTGTATTGTGTTGGGTGTGACTGTTGTTTTACACTAAATGAAGTTACAGAAGGCAGGGTTAGGTGAAAAGGTTGATAGGAACAGCTGTTACATTGTGCAAAAAACAGAAGCAAAAAAAACAACAACCAGCAATCTACAAACAATTTCATGTTGTGAGATATTATGTTGATTTAATTATGACTCTTCAACAGCTCTAATCAACCTCTATTTGCACAAGTTTTGTGTAATTATTGTATGAGTCGGCCTGCGATTCTTATACACAGGCAAACACATGTTTAACATATAAATTCTGAAAAAAAACATAAGTGAGCATTAGATAGACACATTTCTGATGATGGTTTAAGGGCTACGAGTATCTCCACTAAGTCTAAACAAATGTAACTGAACCTAAGTGAGTAAGACTGAAGGCATTCAAATAGCAGATTTTTTCATTAAAGGTACAGTGTTTAGAATTTAGTGACATCTAGTGGTGAAGTTGCATGCTGCAACTGAATAACCCTCACCTCACCCTCCCCTTCCAAACACAAAATAAAACCTGTGGAAGCCTTCAGTTGTCCCAAAAAACTCAAAAGGTGTTTAGTTTGTCCAGTTTGGACGACTGTAAAAAACATGGCGGCCTCTGTAGAGAGGACCCACTCCTGATGTAAATATAAAGTATTTAGATATAATGGACCCATTCTAGGGTAAAGAAAACAACAATTCATTCAATTTAGATGAAACACACTAGAGAAAACATCACTAGGATTATTTGGAGCTTTACATTTTACAAAAGGTAACTCATGTGCGTTCTCTTAAGATATGGCTCAAAATGATTTGAGTCAGGAAGGAAGAAACCATCATGGCAGAAAAAAGGCAATCACAAGAAAGCAGTGATAAAAACAAACCACTTGTTTGACAGCAGTGAAGTGACACTAATGTTATAAATATACTGCAATATACTGTGGTATTTGCATACTGTGGTGTTTGCCGACGGCCTTGTAGGTTGAAAACACTGCTGTCAAGTTAATTGACACTTTTTATTGTTAGTAGATGCCAAACACCTACTTTACTCTGCGCACTTAAGTACCACTACTTTCCCTGCGAGTCTTTGCTGTGTAATGCTGATGATGCCCAAACATTATCTTGTCTGAGGTCTGGACAATGGGAACAATGGGAATTACAGGGGTAAAAACAGCTTACTCATTCTGGTAACTACTTCTAGCTACTACAAACTTTGTACTTTCCATTTGCAGGCTGGCACAGATTCTCGCAGGTTTCTGGCGGCAACCAAAACAAAGTTTGCACTATTTTTCTTCAAATATTTTTAATCCCAAGGGTATAATCGTTAGTTTAATGTCTAAAAAAGGTATTTCTTTCCTTGTACTCTCTGCTTCTACAGTATGACAAACATTCAGCTTCTCATTTGGTTGAGCACTGATTTAGATGCAGCCATTATGGCTCCCTCCCATCCCACCAACCAGACCAGTCGATACCTCTACGTTATTCAAACTCCTCCCCACTTAATTAGATGTTTAATTGACAACCTGCAGACAAATGACTGACCTGCCAGCTGACATAAATTCATGCAAGTGACATCCCACAGATCTCCCTCCCCCACAGGTGCATTTAATGGTACAGCCTGACAGTGACAGGGTTCAACAAGAGGCTGCGAGGGTCAAGCCTAGTCACTGATTACTGGTGTATGACCTGATCGGTGGATCAGCTTTGAACACTTCGCTAGTTATATTGAGGAGGTGATTTATTGGACACCCAGTCGTCAGTTTATTAGGCACACCTCAATTAGTTTTAACTGTTTTACAGACGTGTTGATGCTCATTTTGGAGGAACGCGGTTTGTGGTGCTGTTAAATTGTATTGTGTTGTATTGACAGGGGTTTGATCCATCCTATTTTAAGGCTATATAACAGAAACCCTTCTGTATAATGCAGTTAGAGCCAAAGAAAGGATATATTTTGAATTAGCCCTTATGTATGTGTATTTTCCAGCATTTTACAGAATAAACGCAGTATGCTAGCAGGAACAGGAAAGCCACTGGTTGATCATACGCCTCAAATCTCATGACTCCCAGTTTTGCTCCCCAGGAAGAAAGCAATAAGGCGCCAGAAATCCCATACAGTGGCCCACGGTATATGCTAATGGGAGGGATCAGACGCTCTTCTCACATAATGGGGTTTGACAAAGTGAAAATTAACACAACCTCACTCCTGCTGTTACTGTTAGAGGGGGTGGTTGATGTGGCTTTGTCTCAGACACAAACACACGCGCACACACACACACACACACACACCTTCCGACAGATACCACACCAGCCGTCGTTCTCATTCTCACCCAGACATTTACGTTGTACGCCCCCCACCTCCCTTCCTCTCTCACCCCCCTCCCTCCCCCTATCTAGGTGTTTGTGTCCTCGGCATAAACATCCTTCTATCCCTCCTCCTTCCCTCTTTTCTCTTCTTCTCCAGCGACTCTGTTTGCTTCAATGGACTTTCATGACAACTCATTCCGTACGGGTCCTTTTTTCTCTCCCTCTCTTTCTCCTTCACTCTCCCCAGGTGAAATATTGATGGATTTTTTATGAATAGCTATGAAAAATTCATTCAAATTCCAAAATGAAAAAGCGTAAACATTCCGCATCTGCCTATGCCTCCCGCATTCATTATCCTTCACAACGTCTTCACTCCCTCCCTCTCCGTCGTCTTCTCCCCACTCTTACCCCCCACACAACCCACCCCTCCTCCTTCTCCACCACCCCTCCTTGCCCCCTGTCTACCTGAAAAAGACATGCCGCTCTGTCTCTTTTTCCGCCACTTGGACTAATTGCTTAATTTGACCTGCTCCCTCATCAATTAAAAGTCTGTCAGTGGTAGACAGATGGAGGATGGATCAGAGGGCCAGTCGATGGACAGATCAATGACAGAACAGCTCAATAAGTAAATGGAGATGGCCAGTGATGGAAAAAGGAAATGAGAGAAGGGGAAGAAGTGGAAGAAGAACAGAACAAATTGAACAGGCTGTCATGACGAAAAAAAGGTGCAGTGCCAACGAGCCTCACTCAGAAGCTCCGACTCTTCCTCCCCTTTTCATTTCCTTGAATATATGACTCCCTCCAATAATCCTAACATACCAGGAGACACTTTACATCTCGTTTTCTGTAAAAACACATGTGTTCATGTAAAACTGAATCAGCAGAGCACCGGCGAGAATCAAGTAACAAATATAAGGCACAAAAAAATAGGGCAGGAATAAACCATTTTTAGCTTTGTGACAAAAAACCACAGCAAAGGAGAAAAAGAGTAAAAGAAGAACAGACAGAAATATGGTTAAAAAGACAATGGAAGGATTGGGACAGAGGTGAAACACCAAGGATGCACCTCTCATGATACACTCTATTACATGCAGAAACTCCATAAAAGGCCGATTTCAATCAATGTGGCAAAGAGCAGCAGTAAATCTGCTCGTCTCCAACTCGTTCACACACGTACATACATTCACACGCATGTATTATACACAGTATATGCAAATTATTTGAACAAATACAGTACGGTACAAATGAAACATTCTTAACATGTATAGTGCTCAAAAAGATACCGGTGCCTATAAACACATAACTCACGTGCACGCGAACCGCAAGTCATGTTTTTGTAAACAAATACGACCTCACTGAAATATGGCCACACACAAATACATGGATATTGACATGAATGCACGCAAGCACACACACACACACGCACTAACACGCACACATATCTATACACGCACACAACCACAGTTATTTTGTTACACTTTGTTTTAATTAGCCCTCTCATGAGACTGCTACTCAGACCAATTAGAGAAGATTATCAAAGAAGGTCTGGAGTAGGGTGCATGCCCACCATGACTCTTGTCCCCAGGGGTAGGCCAGGATGAAAGCGACCTCAACACTGCACACACATGCATTACTCTCTGAAGCACAAATATGAACCCCCACCACTTGCAAGACAGAGTCTCATTGTGCCTTATAATACATCAAGAAACAACCCTGCACAACGCAGCAGCAGCAGCAGCATGTACATACATGGTCAATCATTCTGCATTGACCAGTCGCAGATGGATCTCTGAGAAGATACAGAATGAGGTCCTTCCACTCCGTCCCTCAAGGGGAACTAAAACTACTCCATTGACACAATCACTAATGGAGACACTTCAGAACATTGAGAGAGATTACCATCTCAGAATTAGGCCATAAAAACACACATTAGGTGTTTTGGGTGAACACAGGAATGAAGGAAACTATATATGCGACGCCAACACTTACTCTCTCTTGCTCCTATCTTATGACAAATCAATGAAAGCTCTTTTGGAGATATGTTCAGCTGAGAGATCCTGATGTATGACCAAGGGGGTTCCCCCCCAAGCAAAGTGTACCTGTATAATTACTATGGTGTCATTATTTATCTGTCTTGCTTTGTTGCCTTTGTTTCTTGTCTCTAGTAAAGAGAAATCTACTTAACTGCAGCATGTGTATATTCATCTCAGACTGATGTCAGTACAATACACAGAGTGCGTGCACGTTTGTGTGTGTTGTCACGAGCTAGTCCATAAACTGATGGTAAGTTAATAGCACTCAGTGTTATTATGTGCAACAGTGATTAGATTGGGAGAGGCTGATGGCACATATTGGTTTGGTCCCTGAGGGCCAGCTAGAAGAGCCAGAGATCAGAGGTCAATCACCACAGGATCAATGTCACTGAAAAGAGCTGTGTTACGTTCAAAGACACGCAATATGGTTTACATTGAGCTGATTTTGTGTATGTAAGAAGTTGTATAGGTTGGCGTTTTAAGACACCTGAAAGAGAGTCCTGAGTGCCTCGCACCCTCTCACAGCTACAGAGCAGCACGCTGTTCGTTTGTGCAGGAGAATCCCGGCTGCGAGGGAGGAGGTGTGAGGTGGAGAGACGTCTAAAAGGGAAAGTGACTTCCCTGGGACTTCATTAAGATAATCTGGCCACCAATACTAACAGAGTTTAGGAGAATAGGTGGGGAGAAAGCTCAGCAATGAGATGAACACTTATTAGATCAGACCCAGCAATTGTCTCTCACCGCTCATAACAGAACTCACTCTCTCTCTCTCTCTCTCTCTCTCTCTCTCTCTCTCTCTCTTTACACACACACACACACACACACACACACACACACACACACACACACACACACACACACACACAGTCGAACAGGCTCAGACAAAGACAGACAAACAGTAATGGGCTGACAAACACAATCATATGCAAAATATACATCTTGTACATGATCACATGCAGATTCAACACAAATAGTGACATATTTAAGAAATGAATGAACAAATAAGAACAGGATGGAAAGCAAGAACGACTTGGAGAAGATGAATAAAAACCAAATGTTCCTGAGTGGACAAATGTAACTGTGGCAGACAGATTGTCTATGAACATATCTGTTTGCCAAACTTTAGTATTAAGCAGACAGAAGCGAGGCTATTATTGTTATTATCGACTGATCAGTGCTGAAATATGTAAACTGGAAACAGTGACCTTTTGTCGACAAATAGATTTATCAATTACTCGGTTAATTGTTTCAGCTCTAAAGACGACGGATGAGCAACAACACAGCCCCTGGGCTCATTTGCCCCTTGTTTGGGGCAGTTTCATTATCTCCAACATCAGACAGAGGACAAAAACAAATTATTGCCCCCGCACACTAACCTGCGAGTCAGTCTCTCACCACTGAAGAGGACAGTGACCCAGGATGTCACACTATATCTGACACACCGGTGCCTAAAAGTCAGCAGTGGCAAAGCATGTCACAGCAACAGTTTTGTGTCCGTCTCAACCTTAGACCTCACCCTCCTGTGAAACACCAGCAGGTGGTAGTTTCTCTCTTCCTCGTTCTGACAATAAGGGTTCAAGGGAAAGGAGTGAGAGAGGTATAAAATGTTTGATTCTGAAATATTTTCATACTCTTATCATATTTAGGGACAGGGTGTGAAGGAGAGGTACCACTGCCAGAAGGAAAGTAGTCACATCCTGTGTCAGACTTTCCAAGAGGGAGTCACCGCTGACAGGCTGGGAGTGTGAAGCAAGGGATGTTCCACCAGTGACCTCTAAGGTGTCTACACTCCACCGCAAGTCAAGGCAGCAGAAGAGCAACTCTCCACAGCGGTTTTCAGACATGAACTGAATGATAATTGGATCTGGACATTATCCGTCTACAAACCAGGTGGCACCGCCTATAATGTTGTCAATTAAATGTATATTGAAATAGGGTCTTCAGTAAACCTTACTACCTGCCTGATTCTGTATTTGCAACTCTGCTCTCATATCTAAGACTGGCTGAGGTTGTGAGGTCTGGGTCACACCATGAGTTTCAGCAGGACACATTCTCTATCTTTACTGGGACTGACTCAAGTGGGGCTTAATTGCGACAATCAAGACAGGAAGAGCAGAAACTTTTGTCATTTTCTTACATAGCAATCTCTGGCCTTGAGCAAATGGTGGAACCGCAACCTCCACACATGAGGTGGGCTCCTCCTGATAGTTTGGACGTACATGCAAGTTTTTGTTTGGAAGAGACACAAAACTGAGCAAAGATGAGCTGCAGAGTGCTGTTGGAGGACAAAGTCTGAGAGAAATACAACAGTGTACTCAAAGACTACAAGAGCAAAGATGAATGGAGGAGGGAGAACAGTGTAGACGAAGAGGAACAGAGGGTAGACGGAGAAAGGGAGGGAGTGCCACGTCGTTCTTAATCTAGTTTGTCTGTCGTAATCGTGTCAATGTCACTCTCAATCAAGCAGCCACAACTAGGGCTATACAACTTCAGTTTGATTGGCCCAAACCTTGTCTTTAAAATGACCTCTACAGGGAAGGTGTGTGTGCAGATACAGAGATAAAAAAAAAAACTGAAAGAGAGGGGGTGAGATGAAGGGAGAGGTGTGGGGGGAGTCTTCTAGAGACAATATGAGAAAGGAGGAGAGAGGGAGCACAAATCAACTTTAAACCTGTTACTCCCCCACCTGTCTGTCAATTTTACTTTGGTCCCTTTCTTTGTTCGGATTTTCCAGTGTGACAGTATTGATTGCCCTCTCTTATTACACGAGAGGATACAGAGATGTCTGTGTGAGCAGTGGCTGGTGTACAGGTGCTTGTGTGAACTTCAGACATATCCCTGTCTGCTGCCATTAAAAACAAACCGACTGAGACATGAACTTAATGTGTCATTTGAGTTGAGTTTGATCATTTGTATTTATAAGTGCATAGCATAAAGAGGCAGTATGTGTTGTTGCTTTAGGGATTAAGTTAGCATATCAGAGCATATAGCAAAGACTTTATAGAAAAATGGACAGCGCATTTCCACTTCCTCCCAAGTAGAAGATAAAATATCCTGGATACGAACCCCGCCATATAGTGTATTTGGAGTCAGAGTTCACACAAATACTTGCACTCGACCAATCGCGAGTCAGTCTCAGCTGTCAATCGTGACGTTTCACCCTTTGAACATCAAATAACTAATAAATTACTATAACTAAAATTACAGAAGCCATATTTGAGAAAAAAGTATTTGACATGTACTTTGACTTTTTATTTTGGTCTATGTCCAATCAATTAACATGGAGGAGACGGGATTTACGTCCTATGCTGCACCTAGCCACTTTTCCTGGACATTATACTAGAAGGCAAGGTGGAGAAAGTCCGCAGAAACCGTGGAGCGTCTCACTCGGACATTAACGTTCACACATGGACCTCCTCAAGAGAAAATACAGAGGAGCTCTGTGAATGTGTGAAATGTGTGATCATCAATTATAGCCATACTCAGAAAATATAAAGTTGTGGAAAATCTGGAAAATATATCTAAGTAATAGTCTTTAGAACAGTTTTATTTCTAACACACAAACACCGGAGGGAATTCAATCTTGTAGGATCATTCTTTTCCTAACATTCTCTCTAAAATCTGATTTTCAGCCATGATTTGAGAGATTAGTCTTTCACCACAGAATATTCACAGAGACCCACGAATACCACTGTGGCGTCAAGTTTGTTTTATTGTATTTGTCTGTGTGTTTGAGCATGCTGCATTAAGCCGCAGGCAAATTAAATGTTTGTACACTGTTGGTATTTGCTTTTGTCTTCTCTGTGCACACTTGAGTTTTTTTAGTACCACTTCAGAGTCCAGATGCCTCAGTGCTGGCTTTCATTATGTAAATTCAATTGAAGTGAAGTCAGTGTTTTTGTTACATAGCAGCGAATGAATTCAAATTTGTGTTTTAAAGGTATTTGTGAAAATTAAATGGTACGTTTGTGTTTTTATTGTTTGCAGGGAAACTGGGTTGTAAATTTAAGATGGAATGTGAGCGGAAATTTCAGGATTAGTGGCTCAAGAATATATGAGGACACGCTGTAACTGAACCATTCAAAATAAATCCCAGATACAGACTTTAAATTGTTTGCTTGATATCCAAACCCATTTCATGATAATGGGGTGTGTGGGCAGACAGGCTTCAGAGCAACAGAAAGATTCATTGTTTAAGATTTCTTTTTGTTTGTTTGGCTGGGTCGGTGCGCAGGCCGGCAATCAAAGTCTCATTTTCTATTTTGCCTTTTGACCATATAAAAAAGGGTTCATATTTTCTGATCTGTTCCTGTTTCTTGTGTTAATTCCCTGTTGCAGATCTTTCCTGTTAATACAAACTGAACACTTCTGTTAAACTGGTCCACATTAAATGCCTTCCATTAGATCAGAGGATATAATACAGCACATTTCCTTTCTGGAAGACAGCAACTGCTACTTGGAACAGTTAAATTGGGTTACTCGAACAAGACACGCATGGACATTAAGAAGAATATGAAATGATAGGGCAGCTTTGATGGATCCAACAACCAACATCCACATTGACCAGGAAAGCAGCTCCAAGATGGAGTTTACGAGGCTCGAATGGGAGCAGCATAGAAAAGAGACTGGGGTCCAATAAGGGTTCAAATTCTGGCTCCAGTAAGACTTCCCTGGCTCAGATACAAGCTTTCTGGAATATGAGCAAGAATATAACCAAGGACATGCTGAATACAACTACTGTACCGGCTGCGCTCCATGATCGCCTCTTCCTCATGAACCCACAGGAGGAACAACAACATCAGACATACCGGAAGATAACCTGCCTCTCCTTGACATTGAAGCTATGATACTCAGGAGGCTCCGGCATCTTAGCTGGTAAAGTGAGTATAGGAACATGAGTCAATGCATGAACAAAAAACCGAGAGGCATAGGAAACAACACCAAAGGGTCAAAGCACCAGAAATAACCAACAAGTCATCGCCCCACACATGGATACTGTAGTATATCTACCTGTACAAGGCCAACAGAGCACTGATAACCTTCATCCTTCATCAATGTGGCTGTGGAGAACAAAACTGGAAGCCAACTCCAAGTCATTTTTATATATTTTTTACATATATGTTGTTTTTTTTAAAAACTGAACTGTTCATTAATAATAATAGATAGATATTTGTTCCAGCAACTTTCTTTCAAAAAATCTTTATAATACCAGAAATTACAATTTAAGTGTAAAGCTTGACTCTCACCAAGCAGAAAATGTCTTACTGTACACATAGCGACAGACGCAGGCTTAAAGCCAGGGGAGAAGCAGGTAGGAAAAAGTTTGTTTGCCAATGGCCCAATTTGGTGATTAACAAGCCAGGCAACTGGTGAACCTCCAACCGGTCCTTGGCCACTGGTCAATCCTCATTGTTGAACTCCATAACAGTGCTGTTTGTTGTGGCCTACTGCTGCAAAGCATATGGTCCTGGGCTTTTCATCTCTCAAGGGATGAAACACCCACGCAAACACATGCACAGCCTCAGAGAGAGAGAAAACCAGAGAGAGGGAAAGAGAGAGCAAGGGAGGAGAGGAAATGCAGACAGACACACCAAAATAGCAACTAAACGCACACACATGCACAAACCAGTCCTCAGAAGAAACATTAAACAAAAACAAAAACAAGCCACCCTGAGTGACAGGCTGGATGAATAAAACATGCTTTCAGGGCGACCCCTCTCTGGCGAGCCCTACTCCTCTGAAATATTGTACACCGGGAAATATTCCCAGGAGGCGCCAGCAACAGGGCCCACGTGAATGATGACCAGTTCCAGTTGATTTGAGCTTTGTTTGATAAGTGAAGCTGTCTGGCAGAGATCTGTCTCGACTGCTCAGGGTTGAAGTACAGGGGAGACTCTCTCTTGGTCTCCTCTGGTGAGGTCTCCTCCTGGATTCAGTTTTATTTCAACCTCATGCATGGTTTATATCTAATGCAGTAGACCTTTAGATATAAACCTTAAAAAGTCACACAAAAGACACAAACACACAAAAAACAGGCACTCACAGAAACACACACTCCCATCTACACACTCACTCCCATCCACACTCAATTCCACTCTGCTCTAAATCAAGGCTCAGCCATGCTAATGCATGGATCCATACTGCTCTGGGTGAATTAACGTTAGTAATAAGATATCATGGCTCTGATTGATCCTCTATTTCCATGTCCACACCATAAAATGACCGAAGCACAGCCACAGCACACCATCACTCTAATGTTGCATTGATTCCACTCTGGACTGCCGGGGATTTAAGTTTAAGGCTACAGCTGCTGGAAGTGGGCATGGGACTGGGGAAGCCTGACTGCTAGATACAGGATAATAAAATAAGTTGGGCCTTTGCTGTAATATTACAACGTTCGGGTGGCGTAACAAGAAAAAAATCAGGAAACCTATAGACTCAGACCTCAACGGAATTTCAATACCAATATGAATCAATCTATTATTGTTATTTTAAATAGCATTTTTATCATACATGTACCAATCAGACACACTTTTATTTACTTGATAAATAAGTATCTGAGACACTGAAATGACAGTCATAGCCATCCCTATTCTGACACATCATATTTTGACTATTTGATTTGAACACTGGAATCTATGAGATAAAATTACTGGTGAGATACAAATGAAAGTTTAACTGGCGAACGCAAACCCTAAAACTGGCATGAAGTGATCAGCTAAAGAGAGGAGGTATCACTTTGCCCTCTTGTTACTCACTAAATTAACATTAATTAGCAACACTGCTGACATTTGTCACGTTAACAGAGAATACGTCCGTCAGCCGTGGATTAAAAAACAGCAGCTGCTCTCTGAATATTTTGTACACTGCTCCTTGATGATGATAATTTGCATCAGAGCTTAACAAATCTGTATTTTACCAACCCAGGTGTCTAATTTTCACCCTCACATGCTGTGTGCTGCACTGTAGAACCCAGCTGTCATCGAGACTTTGAGTTCATTACGCATGCCCCCTTGTGTTACCTTTTTTTTTTTTTTTTGAAATGACAGAACAGTTGAAAACATGGGCATTACATTTAAAACTCATATTGTAATCTAAATCGTTGACTATGAAAAGACAAATCAGCCAACGAGAGCCCAAAGTTGGAACAAGTGTTATTGTGTCTGGGAAATTCTCACTCAATTTAAACCCAATAATAAAGCTTGGTGACTCAACACAGAGGAAATTTATAAAGTGGTGCCAACTAGTGAAAAAATGAGTTATGTAATAATGTAATAATGCAAAATTTAATAATTTTGGCTTTGGAATAAGTGAATGACATATGTATCAGGTTTCTTAGGGGAAAAAAGCTAGGCAGTGATAATTATGAGCCTGTGCTAAAGGACAAGATACAGCAGTAACATAGTAAGGCTGAGGTTGAGACTAGAGGTTGGTGGTGGTGCCCGATGTACGCGCTGGGTTCGAATGAGATCTTCAGCGAGAATCTATCCATCAACCACTAATGAGGCTCCTAAACTGCCAGATTATACCAAATACATCAACGTGGAGCCAAATGGAAAGACGAAGAGACTGAATGACCCATTTTTACGTTGTCCAAACAGCCTCGGGCGGACGGATTCACCCAATATCATCACTCGCCAGCCTGCCTGATGACAGAGCAGAAGTCATTGAAACCATGTGAGGTTATTTAAGGGGAGAAGACTGTTCCAGGAAACTGGTAGTCATTGTCAGAGGTTTGGTCGGAGTTTGAGGACCTGTGATTGATTTGCAAACCACCAGAGGGCCAGTCTCAATCACGCCAGTCCCCACCGGAGCAGGACGCTCTTAAGACCGGCTGGATACAGACCAACTACACCTACACACACACACATGCACCAAACCGTCCAAACACATTCCTGACTGTCTGAATTACATGCTGGACAATATCCCACGGTCATTAAAACCAGATTGCTTTGAAGACACAGACACCACGCAAACACACACGTGATCTCTCTCTCTCACACACACACATACACACCTATTGCTTCAAAACAAACAGTTTGTTTTCACGTATGGTGCACAGACGTGAAATCGGGCAAGTTAACTCGATGATGTTACAGGAAGAACGAACCGATTGGCAGACGCGACAGACAGACAGACAGACAGACAGACAGACAGACAGACAGACAGACAGACAGACAGACAGACAGACAGAGATGGAGACAAACACAGACACAGACAGACGCATTCACATGGCAGTGGACATGAAGTGAGTAACGCAATATAATTTCAAACAGGCGAAAGACAGAATCACAACTGGTGAGAACTCTGCTGTGTTGAGCAACCCAATGGGCCAGACTGAGGCAGTAACACAAACCATAAACACATACAAACAAGTAAACACAGTGGTACCTCTGAGACTAAACCAGGTGTAATCTCTCTCTCTTTCTCTCTCTCTCCCTCTCACACACACACACACACACACACACTTCTGCCTATAGTTACAGACAATGGCACGCAGAACAAAAGGCATCACCATGTTCACATTAGTGAGCCAACAGGACTATTTTTACATTTTACTGAGTCACAAAGAGTCTTCTCCCAGCAGCATGTCACTATTCTCATATCAAAGCTGCGTTTATAGCAGACAAAGCTTTGAAAGTGGGCCATGGCTCATAAAATGCCTTTATGTCCCTCGCCGGTACACTAAAAAAAGCCAGAAACAATGCATTTTAATACTGCGATTGGAGTAGTGCGCGTGTTACTGAGCTCATTATGTGTGCGTAAAGAGTGTGTGTGTGTTCATGTACCATATGTCTGTGTGTGCAGGTGCCTATGTGTTCACACAGTGATCCGTGCATGTGGGAGCGTGCGGGTGTACCCCACTTCCCCCACAGTTGTGTGTTTAGATGTGTGTGTAGGTGTTGTTGATTTAATTCCCTCCACTGACATTGTTCTTTTCAGATTTTTTTTTCCCCGGCTGACAGAATGTGCAGCCTTAACACTCAGCTAACAACCCTAGCTTCCTGAATCGCATGTAACCTAATCACTGACGCCATCTGTTAATTATGTTAATACAAAAAACCCTTGGCTGCTATTCACATCCATTCTTTGAATTAGCACCCCACATCCCTACCGAGCACCCCCTCTCTGCGCTTGCTCGTCTTTCTCTTGTCCAATCCTTTCCCATCATCTCAGGCTCAAAAATGTCCTTCCTTTCAAATCTTGTCTTTCTTATCCTTTCTAATTCTATCTCCTCACTTCCGATCAGTGCTTTTTTTTATCCTCCTTGCTAATCCTTTACATCCTTGCTTTTTTCCATCATCCATTCCCTTATTCATATCATCAGCCTCCCCTCCAAATGCCTTCATAGTCCCTCCTTTTTTACCCCAACTCTTCCATGAACTTCTCCGTCAAAGATCTCAAACTCTTAATTCCCCCTCCTCACAATCCCATCCCCTACACCTCTCAGCCTGCCTTCCCCCGGGTGGCTGTTGTTGCTTCCAGCCGTGAGTCAGAGGCTAAGCTGGCTGGAAATCCCCTGGGAGGCTTTGTCTGAGGCTATCTTATTTTGGTGAGTGATATCGATCCATTCTTCCTCTTAATTGTTACTCACTATGCTAATCTGTATTTATAAATCTAACTTCCTATCGACCTGCAGGAGACATAATAAACTTTGTCTTGCACCTATGTACGAAATAAGCGTTATTGTAATGCAGGGCAAACATCATTTACTAGTCACATACAGTGTTGGTCATCATATTAACAGAATCGAAAGGCGGACCTGGCGACATATAATCGGAGGTATTAAGAAGGCCTGATGGCATTGTGACTTTCCCCAGGGAGGTCACGTCAAGCCTGGGGATGAAGTGGGCAGGTTGCCCAGGAACAGCGATGCATATAGAGCCATAAAGTCCTGAGAAAACCATCTGTTTGACTCAAGAACAGCAAAATAGCATAGCTAAGGAAAGCTTGTACAATACCGACTGTACACTAAATAAAGTTGATAGCATAATGTTGAGTGCAGTGCTTTAGGTGAAACAACACTAAGAATCTACAGCCACCCTAACATGAGGCTATAGTGCTCACTGTAAAGAAATCCATGGACAGATAACAGCTGAGCTCTGATAGGCTAGTTGTTTTTGTTCCTGAGCATTAGTGGTGGGATAAATCTAATAACTGGCTAGAGGGCGGTCTCAAGTCACGTCTGAGGTGTTCATCATGTTGTGAGCATGAAGTGTTAACAGATGAGCGCTGCAGTGTCGTTTATTTGTGATAAATTGCGTGAGCCAATGAGATTATTGTAGACGTATTGATAACTAGAAAGAAAACAAATAAAGGAGATACGTGTATTATCTGTTACGTGTTCATGTTAAAAAACTATTACTAATAGTTGCAATATTGTTAAAAAGTGTTTATAACCCTGAAATATAATATATATCACTATTATCACTGACTCCAGCTTAAACATCATCACGTTGGAGGCTGATGGTAAAGTAACTTTTAGTATTTCAACTCTTTACCTATGAAAGAAATTAGCGAACTAGATTTTTAATTTGCCTGATGGTGGTGCAAGAGGGAAACTCCAATGTCAGCGTCATTCTTTGAGGATCATGAATGTTTGCCAAAAATATAATGACAATTCATCATCCAGTAATGGTGGAGATATTTGCATCTGGACCACATGCACCGGGTCAGGGTGTAACCGACGGTGACCGACACAGCACTAGGGGTCAGGGGATTTCAGACCACCACCTTCACCATAACAAACCACAGAAGTATCACTGGGATCATTCAGCCTCTTCAGTTTGCAGTCCTAAATCCAACCACGTACGCACACGCAAACACACACACACACACACACACACACTCACACACACACACTCACACGCAAACACGTGCGTGAAGAAATAATCATCTCCATTGCTTTCACACACCCCCACACATACAAGCAAACACACTAGCAACCACACATGCAAACACTTGCCACCCCACACCCTGATGCCTTGGCCTCCCACAGCTGGTTGAACCAGGCCACAGTTTGGGTGAAGCCCAGAGTTTCTTACACTTGGCTGTAAATGCTATTTATTCTGTGAGTGCTGCGCGGTGAGAGGTGCACGGTGGGAGGTCGGAGCAGAGAGTGCAGGATAACTGAGCAGAGCTACGGTATCGACCATGGCAGAAACGGGCCTGTAGTTATTTCCACTGTTTAAGGCTCACATGCTGATACTGTGTTTTCATGCACACACACATTCAACATACACACTCTGTCACAGGCAGGTGATCTTTTGTCCCCCGTGCCCTTTTCTTGGCGCTCTGTGCGGCAGGAGCTTGTCCTTCACTGCTCCACTGTTTAATGTAACTGGGAGGTGAGCAAGGTAGGCACATTAGTGATGGCACTAAAGAGCAGTTCAACATGGGAGTCTGATCCCATTGCCCCTCCCTCGGGTGCGAGGTGAGGAGAGGCAGGGTTAAGGAGGTGACGACTCCCAAAAACAGCTGCCAGCCTGTAGGATGCCGCGGTGCCCCTCTGGGCGTGGTGAAGCGGGTAGGAGAGAGGCAGAGAGGGGGCCAAGGTTGTGTCCACATCAGGAGACTCTCGAGGAGGCAGTGTCGCCTTCACCACTGGGCCTCCATCTGTCTGTCCTCCTCGATCCTTCTCCTTAACCTTTCTTTCATTCTGGGAATCATTAACCGTCCACATTTATCATTAGAAACTAAATGTGGTATTATAGTATGAATAATCTCTAATGATCAAATTATCAATTAGCTGTCAAGGAAACATGTAATTATGCATCTATTCTGCAGTCTGTGCCTTCTGATGGCTGCAAAGGCAAAAGCATTTAAATTTGGTGCTCAAAACAATTTGTTAACTTTATAACAATATATTTGGTGTTAATAAATAACTGTAAATATGGTCTTTGGATGACTATTGGTCAAAGACAAAAATGTAACATGAATAAAATGTCAAGGAATTGCCATTTTTCAAAAAATTTCAAAAGTCAGAGGATATAGAGTTAACTGAAAAAATAACTATCAGATTGATTAATGATTAAAATAATTATTTAGCATCGGCCAAATCTGAAGCTAAAAACAATTCATCTTGGAGGCACAGCCACAGCTGGTGGAGTCGGACTTTACTGCAACACAAAATGTAGGTTTTCTCAGAGTCTTATAGAAATGCTTGTAACAATATGGGCATGGAATTTTCTGTAGATTTCTCTGCAATAGAGGGATATATGATATTTTGTGGCGCATGCATTCTTGGAAACTGTAGCTTGCCTGGTTAGAAATGAGCATATGTTACAGGTGGTGTGGAAAGCAGTAGAGAGTTGGAAGCGGAGAGTGCGTGAAGACTGCTGCCAGGGTGTGAGCGCTGGTGCCAAGGTGAAACCTGAGTGGCTCTTCAGCTCAACACACAGCAGAATGACTCAAAGAGCACATGTGCACACATGCACAGACACACACATGCACAGACACACACACGCACAGTATTGTGGAAAAACTTCGAAAATATGAATGAGATACAAACACTGTAAGTTCATGGCACGCACAAACAATCTGAGTCATTCACAATATCATAAAAACAACAATAAAAAAACGCACGGCCTGACACACTTTTACCAGTCGGTCCATCTCGTGAGGACGAGAAATCTATTAGTCTATAAATATCCTTCAATCTGCGTTCAGAGCGGGCTAATGCGGACCATACTTGTGTGTGTGAGTGTGTGATGTGGTTATATGGCAGATGCATTCTCTGGCGTGTGTGTGTGTTTTGTGTGCATGTGTGTGTGTACGTTTCCGTGCCTGTATGATAAATGGCAGCCAGACATTGGGTTAACAGGCAGGGCAGCCCAGATGGACTACTGTTTATGCCCTTTTTTTGCCAACATAACACATATCCCCTATAACATATGCAAGCAACACACACACACACACACACACACACACAGTTCAATCCCTCTCTCACTCAAACTGCAGCCAATGAGGGTCAGCACTATGACATGTCTTCAGTAAACAGAAACTAACATGTGGAAATGAACCCTCTGTCATTACAGCTACTATTCCCATCATTTTGGGCTTTTTTTATGCACCTCCCCTTCCCCCCACCACTTCCCTTCCTTCATTTTCATTCAGCTCCCCCTCATCTGTTGTCCTCACTGACCGTCTTTTACTGGAAGGGTAATTTCCCTGCTCTCTTTTACCTCTTAAGTCTAACTGTGGGGTGAGGTAGTGTGGGTGTGAGTGGTAGGGGGTGATGGACTTTTTTTCAGTTTTTTTAAGGGGGCTGAGGGGTGTCTTCTGTGTACCACATCCTCCTTCCTGATCCAGGAAAACATACACGATTCCAGGACTCCAGCACACGGAACGCCCCCCCACCCCCCCTCCTCTCAGCATAACACCCCTGTCTTCAGCCAGGGACTTTCCAGAATCGCCCTGCCCAGCTAAGGAGAGCACTAGTCAGCCACAGTCAGGCTTCTGCTCCCTGTGTGGTTCTCAAAGCACCATAATGTGGAAGAGCAAGCTATATGTGAAGGCGTGCGTGCGTGAAAATCAAGCGATTTTAGTCTTTAATCGTGACTATCAAAGAAGGTGAAATAAAAGCCCACTAGGGGAGAATAGAAGAAGTGAGAAAGTATAGTTAATAACATATGAGTCAAGAAGTTAATCACATGAAGCTATTTAGTGGATCAAAAGTATTGGGTTGCTTTCTGAACTGGTCCTCTAATAAAACTTCCTCAGAGGCCGGTGTGATTCAGCACCGCAGGTGTGATAGCAGATCTAAACCGCTGTATATCAAACACATGGAGCCGTCATGATAAACCTCTGTCATAAACAATACTGTAAAATTCAGACTGCACATCTGACCTTCTCCCAGCTTCCCTTCATTACAGCCCATCCACTCACACAGTGGAAAATCAAACCACCTTTAGAGTTACGGTAAAGTAGCACAAGTACAGCTTCAACATGAGCTTCAATCAGGAGGTCATAATGTATGTTCGAGGTCTTTATGGGTTCAAGGGAACCGTAGGACCCGGGGCCTGACCCAGGACCCACAGAGATACAGATCCATGTTTTATACAGTCACTCAGATACAGGTCAGGTCCGGTTCAATTACCACGGGTCCCAGGTCTGTTTAGCATTATGAGTAATAACCGAATGTACCTGAGAAGACCCGGCAAGTCAAGCTATCTTAATTATACTGCAACAAAACTGCAAAGCTGTTGTAAATAAGTCACATTTATCATCCCTCATCATAAATAAATGGATTTTTAATCTGAAATTATGCGTGGATTAAGTTATCCATGCTGCTATTTCAATCAGTAAAATAGAAATAACAGAAAACCTGGATTTATTTCACAAACTTTCATTGAATCTGGATTATATGCATCACGGCTGGGCACAGTTTGTTTCAATTTGAAATCAGCTTCAAGTCTGAGAAGGTAAATCTCTAAATTTAACAAACATTCTATACCAGAGACACTTTTTAAGTTTTAAGACCCCCGAGCAATGATGGAAGACTCAAAGCAACACGTTTAAGAACAGTAGCAGCTCTGATTATTCAAACGTTTTTTGAATATACACCACACACCACCCTGTGATATATTACCTGATGCCAGAAACAGCTACATGGGAAAGTACCTATTTCTTAAAGAGAGCTGTGACTAAAATGAAGTTACCCACAATGTAAACACATGTCAGAACGATGACTGACCATTTCCCATTATAACTCTCTGTCCACTCATCCTGGTGTAGTGCTAATTCTTGTCCTCACTGTACTCCTAGGGAGTAAGTGAGATTAACGCTTCTGATTATAGCACAGAGCCCAAACAAAACCCACAGACCATTGGCTTCCCGCTTGCAAGCAGGTGAAGGGGGCGGCTCGCGTTTCCCAGCCCAGGAGAGGGGGCCTGCAACTGGGGGAAGATACGAGCTCACCCTCCCCTGAACTTCCCTGACCGAACAAGGACACAGGGAGGCTTTGTTTTTGAGAAACGGCCGAGAACATTCAGCCCCCGGGCAGCACTGACACGTCACTCTTATCTATGACAGTCCACAACACCGACTGACGAACACCTGACAAACACACTAGTGCATACATACACAACCGGAATTAAAGCACAACAGGAACAAGGACTTAGGAGTGATTTGACCACTTTGATATAACAGTTAGTACACAACAGTACGTAGTGTCAGGAGGGCCAGGAGTGTCAGGAGGGCCCCATGGGGAGAGGATGGCCGTGTCGAGGAGGACCGCGCTGCACATATCATTACAGCACTTCCAGTAGTGTGTGACAGAACAGAGAGGAGGTCAGCATGATAGCAGCATCCTGGAAGGGCCCAACCAAAATACCACAACCAAGGACATGATCTGTAAACAATACGCTCCCACACTGGCATATAAGCTTTCAGTGGGCTACTAACTGTCAGTCATGTGAACACAAACACATGCACACACTTTCTCTCAAAGATACACCCCCCCACACCCTTCTCCTTGCTCCCTCTCTTCACACCGTCTCACACACACACACACACACACACAAGCCACATTATACAATTGACTATGAAAGGACATCGGGCTCATAACTCTGTTCCCCTGGGGCAGAAGAGACCCAGTCACTGTCAGGCGGAAAAACAAAACAAAGAGATGGAAAAATAGAGCAAAATAAAGGCAGGAGAGGAGACAGCTACAGTGTGATTAGAATAAACGGGGTAGAGATGAAGGGAAGCTGAGACGGAGGCTACTACCTCTCCTTTAATATAAGCTGGGAAAGCGTCCCCCCCTTCCTCCCAAGACTGAGGGGACGACAGGTTTGGGTGATTTTCTAATAACCAGCGGCCTGAGGTTATTGTGTTGCTGTGCTGTGTGTATGTGCTTATATGTGCTTTATGTGTGTATATGTGTGTCGTCTGGACAGAGAGAATACAGTCCCAGGTAATGGCAAAGAGATATTGTGAGAAGGAGCCAGAAAGAGAGACGGATGGAGGAGATGCTTTCGTCTGGATTGAGATGATGGAGAGAGAAGAGTGAATGAGTGTCAGAATACAAAGAGGTATAGCTACGTTGTCATCAAGCATTTAACAAGCATAATTATATATATAAGGTGGAAATTTATTTGTATTTTTCATTATGGGAATAATTGGTTAAATAGCGAATTTTGTTTGACCCATGGCACACAATTTCAAAGATGGTGAATTCAATCTTATAGAAAATGAAGAAAACTAAAATATATTCAAATCCATGTGACTTGATTTTCAGTCCATCAAGTAATCGCTTGATGAACAAATTATTGAGAATCTAAGGTTTTATCAATCCTGTAAATACTATGTATCTCTATAAAATGTTCTTTCGTGATTTAGATTATCTGGTGTTTGTTGTTTCCATTTAGTTGGAGAACCTTCAAGACATTGTGTATTTAATGATTGCATTAGAATCACTATTACAAAGTATGAGTAACTAGTATTTTGTTCTTTAAAAAAAACAAATTAGCTGTCATGGGATTAACTCCTTGAAATGTATCGTCTCGTTTTCCAGGGTGATCCTATAACAAGTCAAAAGTACGGACCCGAGAGAGTAACTGTGCCACATTGACATTTTCAACAACAACAAAAATCCAAACCCCCAAGCCTAAGATTCTGCCTCATGCACGTTTAAGGTTCCAGTGCGAGAGTTATCAATTTATGTCACAGTATAATGAACTGCTATACAGGGTTTGGGCTGTTAATCAAACTAGACTTCCTGGATCGTATTTTATTTCCACCAATGCAGTCCCTTTCATTGTCTTAACACAGGGCCTTTTTTTTACATCTGATTGTATGCACTCTGCACATATGTCAAATTTATTCAAAACCATTATGAATGGGTTTTTAATCCTTAAATATATATTTCCCTATCCACATCAAGTCCACATCCAGTATCAACCAGGCTATAGTAGAAACCTGATAACACATTTAGCCTTTTTATTTTCTAGTGTGTGTGTGTATGTGTGTTTTTGTGCACATGCCCATGTATGATCAGATTTTTGACCAGAGACAATTGCCAGCATCTGACAAAAGCGCAGTGAGGTGAAGCCCACGTAGCACAGCTGTAAACACACACACACACACACACACACACACACACACACACACACACACACACACACACACACACACACACACACACACATTCACATCGTATGTGTGCTCGTGTGTATTATGGGCAAACACCAGCAGGCTCATAAAAAAGACCACAACAAACCCAGCACAAGGTCTGTGATCTCCAATGGCTCAAGTACGGAGAGCGTGTGATTCAGTGATTGAAGTGTGTATGGGAATGTGTATGGGAATGTGTTTGTGTGTGTGTGTGTGTGTGTCCTTAATGCACTCTTGAGGATCTTTTTACACAGCGCACACAAACAAACAGACCCACAGACACCATGCATGGCCATATGTTCAGATCATGAACATAATGAGAAACTCTTCTGGAGATACTAATAGTGTAGGGGGGGGGGAGTGGGAGGAGAGATGCTACGAAAGAAAGAGAGAGAGAGGGAGGGCGAACAAGAAAGAAACCACTCGATACGACTGGAAAACAAAGACGTACGAGTGAAGCAGCGACAGAAGTTCTTATTCTGACAACAAACGAGTGCAAACTGTACAAATAAGCCGTGACCCCAGAGAGGATCGGATTTGTCATACTCATCTGGCTCAACCTCGCATGTGAAAAACATTACCCTGCACTTGTTGTCAGCCTGGGATTTATCTCAATCGCTTGATGTCGCAGAGTTGTCAGAGTCAGGTTCCAAACAAGAGAAAATATTTTTACCGAGAAGAGAGAAAGATTTACAAATAAAGGGACGCGTTTCTGCTGAATTCACATTGTTAATATCAGGTTTACCAGACTGGACCAGATGTTACTGTTGAATCATCTTTCCTCTGAATCATCGTTTCGTGTCACTGGGTCATTTGAGGAGCACAGCCGCCATAACAGCACGTCTTTCATTATCGCTTTATATTAAACAGAATACATGTAAAATTACTTACTTGCTTCAATCACACCTGATTTTACCTGTGCTCATCCAACGTGATGACCAATCATAAAAGTTTGCCTGTTACAATATCTTTTTAATGTTATAATTTCAAGGAAAACGGCAAGAAAGTGCACAATAATATTTAAATATTGTCATCATGTCTTAGACACAGGCAGCGGATAAGAGGAATGTTCTCTGAACTGTGGTGGATGTTTTGTCTCGGCACTGAAAAATAAGGTTTGTTTATGGAAAGTGCCACAGCAGAGGGGGAATTTCGAGTGGTGTAACATGTTTTCGTCCACATTCAGTGGTAAGATAAAAGACCCCCATCAATACACACATACACGAACTGCACCCCTCCCCTCTGGTCCCACCTTTCTCAACTCTCTGTCTCTCACACGCACACACACACTATGCACAGTTTGTGACACCAAGAATTACAACATAAACACCACAGCTCTTACTTAAAAAGACTTGGAAAGACCCCAGAATAAAAAAACACACGGCAACATCCACTGCAAACTGCAAACCCCATCACTAACTTAAAATGAGCTGCACTCCAACAGGACACAAGTTTAATAAAAGCATTTAAAAATCACAGTGATCTCCGGTTTACACGGTGGAAGTAAAATCAAGATGTGCTGGCGCAGGCCGCTCCACTCGTCAGTGAAACACAGATGTGATGGATTCAGCCGCGGTCACATGGTACAGTTTCCCAGCCTGACATGAAGGGAGAACGCCAACTCAGCTTGCTGTGCAGCACCTACCTGTTGACTCATGATTATGACATCATCGTGACTGTTCTGGTCAAGAGAGCAAGTCAGCGAGAGGGTGGGACAAACACAGCCAAAAGTGAGAGAGGAGGAGAGCGATGGTGGTGGTGGCGGCAGGGGGATCATATGACCATTAGGTCATAGCCAGCAGGTCCACCGGGACGGGGCGGACAGCCGGGTCAGCAGATCCCGCACCTGCGTGAGTTAGACGAACTGCTGAATAGGACGACTGATGACTCCATCATGGTGCCTGAGAATTAACTTGACTAACATGGAGAACTGGGTCCTTAATAGAGAGTGAGCAACATCAAAGAGGAGAGAAAAAGGGAAAGAGAAAAGAGGAGTTTATTGCTGAGTGTGTTCGTCTGTGGTGTGTTCTGCAGCAGTACACACACACTGAGCCTGTGTGAGTCTCCAGCTGCGTGTGAATAAACCTGTACAGTACGCTATGTAATCAAGGCAGAAGAGTTTGTATGCATGTGTGTGTGTTTTGTGAAGATCACAACCAGAACGATGTTGTGCTGAGTCAGTCATATCTGTTCATTTCCTCAGTGAGGCCTGTCAGCACCACTGATGTGGTCACACAACAGGCTGGTACAGACCAAACCGAGCCCAACCATACCAAAGCACACCAGGAAAAACAACGCACCACTCGCCAGCTGCCTCCCGCCAACTCAGACCAGCATGCATGTGCCCGTCGGTCCAATCAAAGCTCCCACTTAGGGGAAGACAGCAGCTTTCCAGGCAGAGTCACGGCTCAGTCCAGGAAGCAGCTCCCTGCACCTGGATTAAGACACTGGGGTTAACAGGCATGTGGTTATACTTATGACTGAGACCAGACACACAGGCAGAGAGTGTGTCAACGGAGAGACTCCACTGAATCTACAAACTCCCCTCGTGTCAAATCTAATTTTCTGTTTCAAATCTGTCTTTGCATAACAATAGATGAGTGTGAGGCTGACCATGTAAACACACCATGAGTAAAAGGTGAGTGGTCCCTGCAGTACATGGTGACTGTTCCCAGTGAATCACCCTCTGGTATTAAGTCCTTTCATCGAGGCCCACAGCTCAGATTTATTTGCAGATGAGGAGTGAGCCGCCACATTAGCACTCAGAAGCAAAGATGCATTCATATGTTTCTAATTTAGAGTCCATGAGTCTCACCCTGCCGCTCGCTTGAAACTACACCCACACATGCTCATCTTGTTCAAATATTTAACCCTCACACTGATACACACACACACACTCAAACATGTACGCATAAGCTAAAAGATTATCTGCTCGATCTAACGTACCATACGCTATGTTTACATTTATGCTTCTTTCTTTTTAACCAGTTTTAGGAATCAGCTGTTTGCCTGGCTCGTGTGTGCTTCAGCACATACTCCCACACCTCAAGACTCTGCAGACAGCTGCAACCTCTTTTGAGTTGGCATAATGTTGCCCCTGGTCAAAAAACTCAACATGAGATTTACTCCTCCACCTGCCAGGTTTTCCCCGGCAGCCCCAAGAGCAACACAGCAACAGAGTGCGAGAGGGATGAAAGGAACCAAGCACTCGTTCACACTCGTCTCTCAGTTTCTCTCTCTGCGAGTGGAGATATAAACATATTTCATTAAGGATATAAAAGCGATCTTTAGTCCAAAAATATTTACGCAGTCTTGCATTATCATTACAGTGACAAACACAGGAACACCGAGCACCAGACTGTTATGTAGTGGACTTATCTGCCCGCACAGTATGATGTGCTGCTCCAAAACAAAAACAGATGATGTTGATGCTGAATCAATAAACTGATTAGTTGGTCTACCAAATAATTTATGTTGGTGTAGTCACTCTATTTATGTAGTTAATTTAAATCATCAATAAAAGATTGATCATAGTTACAATAATCATTATTGCAGCCCTCGTGTACCCAATTGATCAGCTTATTTAACGACTAAGAAAATTAAAATGACTAAATTGCAAAACCCATAGACTGTATAAAGATGGATGACATGATAGTTCCGCAGTAGCCAGAGAGCCTTGATTGCCACCTGGTGGCTGGCTGCCAAATAGGTCATAAATCCTGCCTCCTCCATGTGAATGGATTGGAAAAGGAGTTTGTTAAAATGCTCATTTTTCCATTAAGTTTGGCTTTATTTAGTTGATAAAACGTCAACATTGACAACTTAAACTGACTTGTGATTGGTCGAGCACATGTATCGATGGGTCCTCACTACCGTGGCTCCATCCCCGATCGCCATTACAATGGCTCCATTGGCAACAGGGATATTTTTGTTTCAGGTCTGGATAATGGGATGACGTGGAGATGTGTTTCATCTTTATATACAGTGTAAGTCAAAAACTGATACATCAGTGAAAATATCAATAAAAATAACCAAAATTAAATGGCTCCATGAGTTTGAATGAGATGATTAGCTTCTTTTTGTTTTATATGATTGTTATTACTTGAGTTTGTCTCTGATTTCAAGTGAAATACAACATCGTCCAGTGAAGCTAATACAATTGTTTGTAAGAATAACTCGGTCAAGGTGATGGAATGAGAGACAAAGAGGTTGAGAGCCCAGTTCAGAGACAAAAAGAGGGGGAAAGTGGCAGAGAGGGAAATGGTGAGATGATACAAAGCCTTTTGTGCAAATGAGGCGGTTTCCTCTCAAACACTTGCTGCTACATAGCGTGAGACACACAAACACAGGAGTAAGGGAGGGGGAAAGATGAAAGACTTTGATGTCGGTGCGTCTCTGTCCACGTCTTCCTCCAGTGCAACCTGTCACATGCTCTCCCCTCCTCACCCATCGCCTCCTCCGTGTTTAGGGAGTAAATCCCTCCATCTCACATCCCTGTTGTCCCATCCTTCTTCCCCTGTCCTCCCCCCACCCCTCTGCCCCTAACTCTCTCTAATTGCCTCTTTTACCCTCAAGCCTGCCCCTGTCCCACAGAACACTGGATACAGCAGTTCTCTGTAGACTGCTGGGAATCCATGTGGACAGGATAAGGAAGCTCGTCCCGTATCTGCCGAGGGTCCCCGATGCATTGGGACCAGTGCACTGCTGGTTCCTCGATGACAGAATCTCCCTGGAACAAGAGACACATCCTGGTGGACTTGACGGAATAGATAAATCCTGGAGGGACTGGGAGGCTGAACAGAGCTAGTCACTGAGGAATTTTAGGGAGCATAGAGATGTGATCAGTGTCTTTTACAGTGCGGCATGTTTCAGGCAGATCATTTCATGCAGCGTATTAGGGTCAGGCATAAGAAAAAAGACGAAGACAATGTACTTTTCATTTTGCATTACGATAAAGTTGGAATGCCAATGATGGTCGAAATCTGGAGAATGAAGTTAAACTAAATCAGTCTTCTTGTGCATTTTGAGAACAAATTTGAAATAGTATTTCAGGACTGAAATGTCAAAATGTTGAGAATAAAGTTAACTCCTCCATCAAATCTAGTTAGAGGAGTGACAGAATACAGCCCGTTGCATCATGGGAGTGTGAAGATGTAACCATTGATTACCTTACATTTGTTTATCCGAGCTTGTGTAGTTTCTCTGTCTGAACAGACACGGTGTCAGCACAATCTCTTCAAAGTCCTGATTCAGATTACCAGCAATTGGTACAATTTCACCAGTTCATCTCCACGAGGCCTTTTGTGGAGGCAGTGATATGCAGGCAAAGTAGTTCGATATATTCTTAGTTTCGCTTTAGTCTAGAAATGTTCTGTTTATTCTAAAAAAGGTTATCTCGACATTTGAAATGCGAAATGAAAAAACAAATCTGCCTTTTATTGTTTTTTTTCTGAAACGTGGCCCTGGATCTTCGGGAAAAGGTAGTGACAGTGGACTCCACTGTTTACATGCACAATGGAAACCAGGGTAGAAGAAATCAAAGAATGTTTTTATGTGCACTGCAATAAGCTGGTTATCATAAGCAACTTTGTTTACATGTAGTTAGTTGTAAGCATAAATACTTGTAAACCAGGAGAACTTATTAGAACTTATTAAGTGTTTGTGATCTATATGAAGCTGCAGCAGAGCCCTTGGATTTACAGCACAGTGAGATGATTGTCATTTTTTACATTCAGACACAAGGGTGTTGACTCTTGTCAACAGTACTTGTCACGCAGCAAAAAACCAAAGCGGTGGTAAGTCACAGACACTGTGCACGGCCACCTGTCAGTGTTGGTGTGTAAGAGCTCTGAGAAATCACATTACACTGCAGAGGAAAATAAACCTGCTACTTAAGTGCTTGTAAACACACTAACTGTGGATAAAGTCTGATTAAATAAAGGAGGGTGAGAGCATTGAACAGGTGCAGTGATAATGTGTATGTGTGTGTGTGTGTTCTACTCGTCAGGCAAAAACAGTTGTTTGCCCTCCCCTAAGGCCTCTCTCTCTCTCTCTCGTGTCTCTCACCCTCTCCCTCTTTCATTTCCTCACCCTCCCTGCCTCCACTCGGCAACAATGGCACCAGCCCTCTGTACATATCTATGTGTTTGTTTATTTGTCTGTGTTTACTTCGCAAACAGCTGGATCTGGTTTGTACTCTTTTAAACGGGCTGTGGGACGCGACTCATCACTGTAAACACACATGTACAGAAGACAGAAGTGTTGGCACTGTTGTACTTTGCAGTTATGAGACATAGAAAACACAAGGCAGAGCGTGAACTCACATATGTTGATGATATATTTTACATGAAACTGTTGTTGTTATGCTTTGCCACCATCAGTGGTACACATCTGGATATCTGTGATATAATAACCAAAGTGTACATGATGCGAATGAACGCGTGCATGGGAGTTAATTCAAGTGTCCTGCTTGTGTGTCAGTCAGTCCAGCTGTGTGAGTACCCGAGTTTGATTGTGTGTGTGAGAGAGAGGCGAGTACATCACGCTGTGATCCTTAATAAATGCACTCATACAAATTCCTACAAGGTGGAGATAAATACACAGCCATCGCCGGTCCCGCTCCACATCCCTCCTTCTTTCTTTCCCCTGTCCTCCTACACATCCTGGCCCTTTCATGTGCAAAGCAGATGGAGTCAATTGACATGCTAATGAGACACGGGCTCCTTCAGAGCAGTCCTGGAGCCACATCAACCCCACCTCACCACACACTACACACACTCATACGTGTATGTACAGTCACTGGGCATAGATGCTCATACTGGAGCAGGTCCCTAACACGCACACACTCAACCACCCATCCACTTACCCACTCATACAAGCACGGACACAGTATGTTTGCATATGACACAAAAGACTTCTCAATAAATTATGAAAGTAGAGTGTTTTGGTGGTGCCCTTAGACATGGGACTTCAGTGTAATGCAAAGATCAATAAATCAATAATCAATAAAGGAGCATGCGGAATGATACCTTTTTTATCGCAGCTAAATTTGAACTTTGACATTAATTATGGCCAAAATCGGTCCTGTAGAAATATGCAACTGCAACATCGACCCTGTACACACCTGGTGTTGACATGTGGTTTTTGTGATCAGATCACAAGTGGACAGCTCTAAGTACAGGTGTGAACTGAACATGTAAACTGTAGCAACAGGCAACAAACAACAGAAGTGATTTGCTCTGCCTTGAATCAGAGTTATTTAGATTTCTTCTTCTTTTTCTCGCTGCTTCCTGCCATGCATTGCATATTTGTGAGGAGAAATGATGAATGAGTTTATTTGCATTCAGGGCGGCGGGGAAGTGAGATCCGATCACGAGACACATGTAAGGCCACATTTCAATGCCAGGTGTGAAGGCATGTTCTCAGAGCTGATAACAAAAACCACATGTTAATACCAGGTGTGTAGTGGGGAATCATAATGTTTCAAATCCAAAAGCCAATAATGGATTTTAAAAAGTCAGGATTCATTTTGGTGGATTACATTCGCAGGTTGAAAAAATCATTTGTCACCAAATGTTATCAATAAGTTCACTATCAACTGTGATAATAAACCATTCCTAGTTTCAACAAGATATAAATCTGGCAGTCCAGTGCACTTCTGTTCAGAAACTCCCACATGTTGAATCTGCAAGGTCGACATGTCTGTAACAGACATTTCTGTCAATTAGCTTTGCAAGTTTTCAGGCCAAAGTTCACAACTGCACACGACCATAAAAGTCCAAGTTTGGTTTGTGTCTTGGTTTGTGTCTTGGTTTGTCTTGGTTTGTGTTTTTCTACAATGTTTTTTTTGGTGCATATTGCTGACAGACATCCCCAACCAACCTGCTGTCCAAGGCTCCTGGCCATGGTTCATTTATATCTACTCATACACATACGTACATAACAAATTAAAGATTTACCATTATTTTCTTGAGAGAGCTTGCACCATCCATTTGGAAAATTTCTAAATTTAGGAAACTGGACCACCAGCCCTCTGTTTGGACTCTGCTTCGTGATGATATTGTCATTGTGACTTTTTATAACACGTTTTCTCTCGTTCAGCTGAACCTCTTCATGCCTCCGAGCGTGGCTGTTGAAAGCTCAGGTTGTTGATGGGTGAGTGCACTGAGCAGCACTTGAGGCCAGATTAACAGGTGACATTTACGAGGGTGCGAGTGTGTGAGCATGTGTGTGTGAGACTGGCAGGGTCGGGGACTGAGTGATTTAGGGCTCCCCATCAGCAGACAGGAGTCAACTACTCCCACTACTCCCCACCCTAAAGGGCAGGCTTTATAGCAGGATCCTGATATATGCCCTCGCACGCAGCAACTTTTATTTAGGACCCCCCTGTTGAACCCCCCCTGTTGAACCCCCCGTCTCCCCTGGCTCAGTATTTATGAACTTATTAAAAGACTGGTTTGGCGTTATTCACTGGTTAGTTACATTTTATTGGAAATGTAATGAACTAACTAAATTTGACCTGTTCTCACATCTCTCTTGTTTTGTTGCCTTTTTTCTCAGACTGTGAGCTCTGTTGTTCTTCTTTTGTGGTGACTGTTTTTTAAATGAAATGAGATTAGATGTTAAAGAAGACGTGGGGGAACAATGGAGGTGTATGAATCTCTGTTGAGTTGTATTCTCTGTCCATCTGCTTAGTTTTTCTAATTATGTACATAACAATGGGTACAATATTTGTGCTCATCAAAAATCACATGCAATATTATTGTTTATGGGACCCAGCTAATAATTGTTTTCATAACTGATTAATCTGACTATTATTTATTCAATTAATTATTTACTCTGAGTGAAAATCCCCATTTGAATCAATGTGGTCTATAAATTGTTTTTCTTGTCCAAATGTGCAAAATCTAAAATGATTCATAAGGAGAAAAAAAGAAAATACCTGCCAATAAACAAAATATGCTGCCAGAAATCTTTATTCTGATGAGTTGTGATTAGAAAACAATATACAAAATATGCAATTTACATTTATAATTATTTTATTATAAATTAAAATGGTCTTCATTTAATTATACATGAGCAAAATGCATTATTTAAGCCAATGTTTTGTCTCATAAAAGTGGAGCAAAGTTCATGGCATTGAACATCATTCATTTGGGATTTTGCATTGAGTAGATTTTTATGTGCTATGCAATAACAATCAATCAATCAAATTTTATTTGTATAGCCCATATTCACAAATCACAATTTGTATCATAGGGCTTAACAAGGTGCGACATCCTCTGTTCTTAACCATCAACAAGAGTGAGGAAAAACTACGAATAAAAAACAGTGTCACAGGGGAATGAAAACGTAGAAACCTCAGAGAGAGCCACATGTGAGGATCCCTCTCCCAGGACGGACAGAAGAGCAATAGATGCTGCGTGTAACTGAACACATCAACAAAATTACAATATTTACAACAGAAGAAACCCTTTGTAACATAATGGAGAATGTGATGATTCTGATTTCAAACATTCGGCTGAATCCTACTTGTAAGCACAAACATTACCTTTCAAATACAACCTGATATTAAGCAGATTTACTTGTGCCTTTCCTGTTATTACTATGACACAGTGGTCAGGAGGCCTCTTTAAATATTTATGGTAAAAACTGGTGGTGCTGTGCAGAGATCGCTTTCCATGAACAGGTGGGGTAGAAGGACCACACTTCTCCCGTCCTCTGACCCACGAGACGAGCTTTACACACTGCTCGTGGTCCACCAAGTCCCCAGGACTGGGCCTTTCCAAGTAGCAGAGATCGATGCGTTTTTTATTTACTAATCTCAGCACCTTTTAGCCTCTGGTTATCTCTGAATGCATTGTTTTAGCCATGTGTCCCTTAACAACTCTATCAGCAACCTATTTGTTACCTCTGCCGTGTTTTCATCTACGTACGTTTGTTATGCAAAAACTACTACAGAACTTGGTGGAAGGATGAGGTATGGGTCAGGAGAGAACCTATAAAAATGGGCGGCTTTGGTTGAGGGGTAGAGTGGTTGTCCTCCAACCAGAAGGTCCGCGGTTCAATCCCTCAGTCTTCTCCATCTGAATGCCGAAGTGTCCTTTGGCAAGATACTGAACCCCTAAATGGCCCCTCATAGATGTTGAATGCACAAAATGTAAGTCGCTTTGGATAAAAGCGTCCGTCTAATGACATGTAATGTTTGCCATTACATCAGCATCTCCATTACTAAAATCACACCTGTTTCCAGTTGCATTCACTCATCTCTTGAAACTACTTCAATACACACACACACACTTCACCTTCTGAGTCAAATAGATCATAGAGTATGTGAAGCTGAATTTGTCATTAGGTCAGTCAGTCAGTAAAATGCTGTGTGTGTGTGTGTGTGTGTGTATCCTTGTGATTGGAAGAGCGAGATGAGAATACAGTCAGGCGTAGGTGGAGAGCAGCGGTTTGTTAATTTATGACCAACACTTAGACACAGGATCAATTGCCAGTAAATGTCTATAGGCTCAGAGTGGAGAACACTTTAGAGTAGAGAATGCTTTAGACACCTAAGACACCTTAGAGATACTTGAATAACCCCATCCTCTGTCACCATGCACAATTCACTTTTATTTTTGATTTACAGTTCATAATTACTGGGTCTTAGTTTCTTAGTCTGATACAAGTAACTAGCTTTGATATAAAGCAAGTTAACATGTATACAAATGTGTCTTAGTCCCTTTAATCGTTTACGTCAAAACACATGAAGGTGAGTGGCAGTTTTATAACCTCACTATAGGTTGTCTGTGATTAAACAGGCCTCCATGTGCAGTCTGTTGACTTCTCAGTGAAACCTTTGGGAATCCGGGTTGGTAACATTATCCAGATCGGGAGCAGACGATGAGCACCTCATCAAGGCTTTCCATCAGCCTCCATTAGCTTCATCATCAATTCAATTCATGCCTGGGACACTTGGCGTGGTTTCATACAAGAGAATACAAACGGGCAGTTAAGTACGTTAAGTCAACTGCTGAATGATGAATATAAACAACACGTTTGACACATCTGTAAACTCAGACTGGGTAAAAACAACATAAATTGGTCTTCACGAAAACAGCAATGACGTTTATATTTGTTTGAATAAACGCGGGGAAGTGAGATCGGATCCCAGGAGACACATTTAGGACACGTTTTAACACCAGGTGTGAATAAACAAACCTAATTCTGTAGACTTGTGATCGGACCTCTCGGATCGGATGTTAATGTTCTGAACAGGGCCATGAAAATCTAGAAAATTTAAAACACTGTGGGCACAGTAGCATCTTTGTTGCACTGATCTCTAAAGGGGGTACGCAACAGTTCATGTTGATGTTAGTTACTTTGAAGCAACTGAATAAAGTTTTATATGAAGTTTTCCTTAAACTAAATATTTCTGGATGACATAATTGATTTCTTTTGACTCACACACATGCACTTTGAGCACGAGTGACTTTAAACTCTTTAATATTGCTTTTAACACGACACGCTCCTTTGTTGCTGACAAATGCAGCTGATTAGTACTTAACCTAATACGACCCTAATTTGTCACAGCAGTGACTAATGGAGTTCCTTCAGCACCAGTCATTTTCCACAGTGTTCACAGCGATTTTGTCCACTGTCTCCAGATGACTATAATACAGATGCAGGAACATGCAATAGGCTATACAGTGTACTATATAACACAATCTACGCACATGTAATCACAGCTAACCCCTATAGTTTTAAAGAAATACATAGGAACATGTCGATTCTGTGCATAGAGTGAATATATACCAGCCTCTCAATGGTTAAGTTCTCTGTTCAGGTTCAGCTGCATTGACTCTGGCTTTTGTGATCTGACTGCTCAGCAGCTCGTTTGAAGACTTGAAGGATTTTGTGGGACAATAAAGAGCTGTTGGCAAGCGCAATGTTTCCTCTTGTACTTGTGCTCAGTTGAATGGGCTAAATACAGTATACTACAGTATATCACTATGTGGCAGTTATGGTGTTTGCGGCACACATAGAAAAAGACACGTATCATTGCAGCACTATACGCAAAATTTATCGGTGAACAAGAGCCACAAGAGTCTCAAAGCCACCTGTTCTCTTAGGGCATTTGTCAAATTATGCAACTCACGTCACTTATCGGGTGGATTCATGTGATGGTCACCTGTGGAATAACAGTGTTTCTCTCTTCCCAGACCACAGTGGCTCTGCACCTCTCAGTCTGCAGAATTTCCCTGAGCCCAATAAGCTAAGCATTTTCCTGGGAAAGTCAGTTTTTTTCTCTTCTCTCCTGGGCTCCGTGAGAACTCCGGGCCAATCCAAACCATACGATCTGGAGATTGTGAGTGTATGCAAGCACGACACTGCGTGTGTGTGTGTGTGTGTGTGTGTGTGTGTGTGTGTGTGTGTGTGTGTGTGTGTGTGTGTGTGTGTGTGTGTGTGTGTGTGTGTAGTTTGAATGTATGTCTGCGTGTTGATATGCCTCCCAGAGGGGCGGAGGTCTGTGTTTTAACAGTATCAGGTGTACAGGGTTTAATCTTCCCTCTTTCTTCAGCTCTCTGTCCAAGTCATGCATCGTTCATATGAAAATAGTGCAGACAGACAAAGAGAGAGAAAACTATTTCTGAATAATAAAGGGCAAACTGTCTGTTCCCAAAAGCTCAGGGACCCTGCCCTTAACATAAATAATCCGTCTCAGGTATCTGTGTCTCATATCTGACTAATGCACGCTTTTGTAAACAATCAGACAGTAAACCACGAAACGCTCGGGAAACTGCAAGTGCTGGGCAGAGGTAGAGCCCTACTGAGAAAACCTGTGTCTGAGTGGAGTGGCTGCGGGTAGATGGGGAGGAGGAGGGGGTTGAACACATCAAGTCAGTCTTGCCCTCCAGGCCACCTCTGACCTGGGCCCTTCAGGGGTCAGGAGTCTTAGTAGATACTTAAACCTTTCTGCAGGATTTTGACCCGTCCCTCCCTCCTGGCCCGCCGTTCCCCCTGCCTCGCCATGCCCTCCCCATCCCGCTCTGCAGCCCACCAATAATCCTCGGCCAATCAATAGTAACTGTTCTCTCGATAATTCATAACATTAACATACACTCAATGGCTCAGCGGATGGATGGGGAAGACATAGGAGGGCCATCATTCCAGTATCGACCCCCCTTAGAGGGAGTCGATAGCAGGGAGGTGATGGAGTTATAGCATCCTGCCTCCTGGAGGTAGAGCCACAGCCTCAAATAAACAGGCAACACACACACGCTGCCATCTTCACATGCCCACAGACATATGGTCAGATACCAACACAAGCTTTCAGTGTGTAGGATGCTCTCTACACATGTACGTGCATCTGTTGTGCACTGGACGCTGTGCCAGAGTGTCACTGACATAGATAAGAGGAAACCCTTTTAATTACCCCCCAGAGCAGGGACCTGCTTTTCTATCAGCGCTCCGTCTCTGCTATTGCATTTATCCGACTCCCTCCTTCCCCTGCCTCCACATCTTTTATTTTCTTCCTTCATTCCCTTTGCTCCTCTTTGCCGCTCCACAGGGCCCACTGTCCCCTTAGATTTCTTAACTGCCGCTTTCCCCTTTTGATTTCATGTCCCCGTTGCTCCGAACCTCCCCAGCTCTCATATATTCCCTCCTATCCCCCCATCCCTGTTTTTAACCCT
Source organism: Hippoglossus stenolepis (assembly GCF_022539355.2). NCBI lineage: Eukaryota > Metazoa > Chordata > Actinopteri > Pleuronectiformes > Pleuronectidae > Hippoglossus > Hippoglossus stenolepis. The sequence goes on from NC_061488.1 coordinate 10,434,479, forward strand.
CCCCCTCTCAGAGAATCAGCTCGCAGCGAAACCTCAAATCATTTTTGCCTTAGATGTGGTGAAGAAAATATTAAGAGTAACTGACAGTATTCAGATAAAAAAAACTGAGTGGTCTCTTGGAATATGCCAGTGTTGAGCTACACGCTCTTTCCTAATATCAATACACTTTGATTACAAAATTGCAAATATGAGGTACAATCACATATAAAACAAATTATATTCTATGTGATGAACTGTAATCCATCATTTAATATTCTGTCAGACCATAGTCCTGCACCATTGACGCGTAACCGGTAAAGAAGTTGTGTAAAGAAATATATTTAAATAAAATCATGGGCGCAGGTAAAATAAATTGATCGCAGGTGGGCAGCGGGTGACAACTCAGAAATTAAAATGATTGTGCAATATTTTTAACATCTAATATCTGAGTCAGCCGCAAAGATGTTTTTAATTTTATATTTAAAGCCCATGACATCACCGTTGACCCCTTCACTTCCACCCAAATAATTGTCACTAGAGACACTGAACTAAATCAAAACAGATGACAAAGAATAATATAGCCAGTGGTAATATGTTCTAAGTGGCTTTGCTGCTTGTAATAAGTGTCAAAAACTATTTGCCCGATAGCCACAAGCTATAGGCATGTCGTCGTGGAGGAATGACATCGACAGCTGTAGGAGCACAGGTGCTGCGAAAATTCTCAGAAACTTTTCCAAGAACACAACTTAGCCAACAAAACAGGACCAGGAGGCTATAACCCATTTGATGTGTATGTATCATGTGTGTTTTATTACATGTGACAGGTCGGGTCGCAGGACATACGGGTCCGGTTGGGTCCGGATTTGACTTGGAGATGATTGCGGGCAACATTTCCGGTACAGAGAAATCGACCTGTGCAGAACTTTGTGTAACACAATAAATTTCACAGAAAAAACTAAAACTATTTCATTAACTATTTAGTTAATTTTAGATTTTAAACTACAGTTTTTCTTGGGATCATCAAGTCTGACACCTGCTATGTATATCCTTCATCTGCCAAATTCATCTTGTTGTGACCCATTGGTCTAGAATTAGCGCCACCATCTGTTGAGCTTGACAAAGTACTGGATGGAAATGCACAGTAACTCACTTTATTAACACAAATTTTTTCAACAATTGTAGCTGTAATTGAAGCAACCATTTCAATAACTTCTTACTGGAATTGTCAGCTAAACCTTTGCGCCAAGTATTTGACTCAAAGTGCCTTTTCATTCCATCAGAAAAAGAATACGTCCAGTCGTCTTGCTCACTCTTCCCTCCTCTGTTCCTTTCTCCCTTAAGAGACATAAAGCATCCTTCACCCATTTCCAGCACCATCTCTTCCTCCACTTGCACACCTCAGCCCCACAAGGACCCTACACGCAGTACCCTGAAATATAGACTGGCATAATGGCCCACTAAATTAACTTCTTGTAAGCGTGGTTTAGGAATGGCTGTAATTTGCATATAATAGGTGCGAAAGAGGAGGTAAAGGGCCAGGCCTGCCCTGAGGGTCCCGAGGCTGAGGTGCGGCCCACTCTTCTCCGTCTCTAATAGCAACGCAAAGTTCAGCCTTATAAACATGTCAGTGAGACACGTGATTAAACAGGCACGGCCATTAGATAAAGGATCCTGTACCGGTGGGCTGCCCATTACTCGGCCGTCAGATCAGCTCAGCGCCGGCTTGCCTCAGTATATCACATGCAAAAACACACACACATACACACACAAGACATATATCTAGACTATATCCTCTCTTATCCGGCTACTTCCACGCCAAAAAAAATCTACACGCTCGAGACAATAAGTAAGAGTGAGAAGAAAGAGAGAAAGAGCAAGAACAACGCCAGTGCAGAGCAGCCCTGACTGATGTAGTTCCAATAATTGCAAGGCCCTGCTTCCTCATCCAAGTGCCTTTTACTTATTTAAACTGTTTGCTTTAAGCGCCACTGAAGCCAATTATGGGAGGCATAATTCAATGGGGCAGGGAATGAGGGAAATAGGAAGACTGGGGGAAAGAGGAGGGGAGCAGAAAGGAGAGAGGACGCAGCTTTTCAGCAGGCCCTTCATCATTTTCCTGCCCTGGTCCTCTCCGCTGCTCCTTCACTCAGAGGAGCCATATTTACTAAGCCTTTTACACCTTGATTCTGATTATTCTGCAGCAACGGCCATTCATCTTCTTTATTAAACAGATGTTATTGCCCTGCATCTGAAGTGGACTTAGTATGTATAATATAGAGTGTGTACAATATTAAAGGGACAAATATGCACAGAGCCATTGAATACTAGGACTAATGTAAATTCCACTAAAGCGAATGTTACTTTTGTTATTACCAATGCATATGCATTGAAAGGATAATAAAAGAGATGAATAGAGACTTGAATTGTCTTTTGCTCTGCAGGAAACTCAATGACAGCCCAAGACTGAGCTTAACAAACAAACATTGACCTGAGGAGATACACAATAACTAAAAACTGATTTTTGTGGGGAGAGAAGAAAAGAAGTTGTGGTCAAGTGTTTATGAAATAATCACTTGCACTTGATGTTCAACCATCTGAAAAATCACTATGGCCTCATAATTATTTTAATAAAAGACATTTACCTACATTAACCTCAGTTTCTACACTTTCTTTTTATCTTTGCCCTACACTTTGGTTCTCCCTCTTTCTTTTTAATTTTGGGATGGATACTTGGCCAGGGAACCCAGTCTTGCTTTTTTTTTCTGTCAAGGCACTTCCCTGAGAAAACCTGCTGGACTTGCACAAACAGCAGCGTGTACAAATCCCATCTAAAATAATTGTATTGCTCATGTTAAAGAGGCATCATTTAAACATTCAAACAAAAACTCATATCCTGAACTTCTGTTACAGCCCAAAATTATAATGCAACACTTTATACATTGCCAGAGTGAAGGCAGCAATAGAAACAAAGGTTAAATGATGACTTATATAAATGTACAAACATCATTCATGTTAGACACCTGAGTTACTGTGGTGGTATAAAGTGAACTCAGAGAGAGAGCAACAGAAGCCGTTATAGTTCAACCTTTGTGGAAACTAGTGGAAGAACAATTGGTTACGACGCAGGATCTCGGCGGGACAGAGAACTTGTGTCCGGTCGTTCATATCTACCCGCTTCGGACATTTATCCGTTCTTTGGCGGCTTTCAGATTATTAAGAGCTGAAGCCGGTGAAGCAACGTGGGCCGGCCCAGACCTTCACTCATTCTAACAGCCGTTTAATAAATGTGATTGCAAATGGAACTTGTCACTTGCACTGGGGAGAGCTGGCCAGTCAATACCTCAGCTGGCAGGTGCCTGGGGTCACATATAAGTCAGCGAGTGATGGATATGTATCCAATAATTGATGTAGGGCAGCAGTTATTGTCAGTTTGGCTCCTGCCTCTATTGCTTATTAAAAGCTGTTGGCCTTAAGTACCAGCTAGCCAATTACTGAGGAAGCGAGGTGACTGTTTGGGAGCCTGGACCCTTAGGCTCTCAGCAGAAAAAAGAAATGAACTCCTCTATTGTTTCAGTGCGCGCGTGCCGCTGAGTGTGTGCATGAATGTGTGTGTGTTCCATGTGAAATCTTGAGCATTTATTTTTTCAGCGAACTTCCTCTATTTTTTTTGTTTGCCGCTGTTTCATTGTTCTACCTAAGTGCTTTTCCTCAAATGTACATTTACCGTAACGCACCACACATTAATCTGATGTGTGAACTCCCGCCTCTCATCAGGTCACAGTGGAGCAAAATCTCCCGCTCTATTGTTGTCGTTGACCTTGCAGGTTGTGTCAGACCCTGAGAAAAGCAGAACGGTGCAGGCAGCACTGCTCTTCACTGACCTGCTGACCCTGCGTTGCACTGCTTGGTTATTAATGAACTGTAAAGTTTCACCGCTTCCTCTCAGTTCGAGGTTAACTCATCTGGAGATTCATTGTTTTTACTGTTGTCCATATCTCCGCATTTAGACTTCTGCGGGTCACCGAGTGAGTCCTGTGTGGGCGACTGTTGATGTGACACTCTGGTCAAAAGAGCAACGATGGATACAGAAGCACGTTACAGTAGCCACCCTCGAACAGCAGCACATCTCCCTAACACAATCTCCCCACTTGTATACTCAGCAGGGGGAAAAGCAGAGAAAGCTATAATAACGCTCATCGCTTCAGGGCCTAACCCTAAGACTGTGGGGAAAGAAGGAGGGGAAACTTTGGATGTGACCGTGGCGTGTAGTAATTGTAAAACTCGGAAAGAGCTGCTGAAGCAGAATTCTGACATGTAGCGCTGCTTTTCAGTTCTGATCAAAGGGTCCACCAGAGCAGCAGCTGATAACCCAATCAATTCACTCCTTTTGTTTTTCGCTGAATGATGCACGTTTAGCGCTAACCTCCAGGCAAAGAATGAAGGAAGGAGAGGGAGGTGAGGAGGGGGAGGGAGGGAGGGAGGGAGGAAAAAGAAAAGAGTGGTGGGAAAGAAGGTAAGAAGGGGGGAAGGCAAGAGGCAATTGAGGCAAGAGGATGTGAAAGCTGCATTTGAATTCCAGAAGTTTAAGGGGGAAAAAGAGAGAATTGGAAAAAAAAAAATTAAATAAATTTAGCAGATTGTTGGTGAGTTTGATGGATCTATAGAAAGGTATTAAGAGGTGCTGCGGGGGATGTGACGCACGTTGGAGCCGATTAGAATATGAAATGTTTTAGCAAAGAATGGAGTAAAAAGGAAGAGAGATGGAGGGGAGATTAAAAGATTACCTGTCTGCTGCTGTCGTCCTTCAGCAGCCAAGTGACTGTGTGGCAGACTGAGAGCCCCCTGCCTACAGAAGACAATCAGGAGCAGACCAAGAGGCGGGAGGAGGTGTGTGTGTGGGGGGTGGGTGCGTGTTTGTGTGGATGAGGAAAAGATGGAGAAAAGTCCAGACCAGAGAGATACAAATGATTCTATTAAAGCAGGTGGTATTAAGATGGAACGAGAGAGAGTGAGAGAAGCTAATCATTACAGTTTGCAATGAAAAAGAGGCTTCTCAGGCACCAATCAATCAGCTGGTCAGGCGATCAATCAGTCTGTATTTAGCAGACAGGCTGGCAATGAGAGGGAGGAGACGTATGCAGAAGTGAAAGACAGACGCCCAGGTCCTGTTTCCTGGGTCACAGACGCACAGACTGCTGCTCAGAATATCTGCTGGTATAGGAAGTCATTCGAGACTGGCACCAAGTGACCCTCACAACGCGTGCACACCAGTTTTGTCTGGATTTATTTAGAAACTGTTGTCCAGCCTGCTCCCGTCAAGAAAGTGACAACAATCACAAGTCACTGAAAGCTGAATATTTTTCACATCACCTGACTCTGGAGTTAACCTCAATTCTACCCACTGTTTAGCATCTCGCTGCTCATCTTTGGTTTGACTGCTTTGTTTCAGCATCACCCCCCTCATTCACCTAGTTTCCAGCTGCAACAGGTAGCTGTTTTCAGCCAGTATACGTGTACCTGTACACTGGTGTTTTTTGGAAAATGCTATCTCACAGAGAATTGCATCGTAGCAACATGCCTACACACAGAATATATGCAATCATAAGTATATTCTGTTCCTTCATGGTAAAGAGTATTATCAAACCTATGAGGATTATATCACATGAAGAGTAAGCATGGCCTGTAAGAGTTCAGGGTGACTCTTCAAGTGGAAATTTGAAAAACATAGTGTGGTAAGTAGTGAATCATTTTCCTGGATTATTTAATAAAGCTCTTAGGGATCCATTCATCAGCATAATATGCTTCTGAAGTATTCAGCAGGAATGTTAATTTATCAATAAAATCTATTACATTAGCTGGTAAATTTGGGGAGTTTATAATTTCACAAGCTATGATATAAAAGATCATGAACTGGTAGATCTAATTTTTTTTTGTAGAACACTATCTGGCATATAGCTGATTTTGGCACATTGATCAGGTCCAGGTCAAACCAATCCTGGTAGACAGTCCTGCGTTATGTTCATTCCAAACAGTCCAAGTGGAATGAAACCAATGCCTTTGTACTTTTACACATTCAAATGGAGTCCAGCACTATCTCACTTTAGATTTTACAAATTTTATGGAGGCTCAATCAAATAAAAGTCAGACTTCTTCACATTCATGCTGCTGCAGATGCCAAATTCTGACCCCACCATCTGCGTGCCTCAGCAGAAATCCAGATTCATCAGACCAGGGCTCATTTTCCATTTACTGTCTTCAAGTGTCCAGTCAGTGCTTCCCACAGAGTTAGATTATATTTGTGGCCGTGACCAATAAACAGCTAAACAATAACGGGGCGAGAAAATGCTGAGCATGTCAACGTGCTGCGTGTTTTCTAGTTTTAAAACGTTATCACGAGAAAATCGTTACATGGCGGTCAGCGTTAATGTTGTGGTGCATGCTGCCACAAATAGATCAATGTTTGGAAAAACACTATGTGTAAAAAATGTTTATCTCATTATGAAACTGTGGTTGGACAAAGTGGACTGTGACGGATAATTAATGAGAAGCACGGTCCGGGTTTGATGAGGTAGTACCCACTGAAATATCAGATATCTGTTTTTGGCAGTCAGGAGTGGAACTTGATGTGGTCAGCAGCTGTGAATTCTGGGATACTGTTCCTCTTAGCACAACTAGTAAAGAGTGAGCATGAATGTTTGATTTTGTATGTTGGCCCTTTGATACGCTGGTGACCTATGTATCCCATGTGCCGCCCAAGGTCATGGGATTGGCTCCAGCCCACCCCAACTATGTATGGATGGATGGATGGATGGATGGATGAATGGATGGAACTGTAAAGAGTGGTTATCAGAGTTACCATAGCCTTTGAGTCTGACCATTTCTGACTATTCTCCACTCAACAAGGGGTGTCCGTCTCACTGAACGTTTTTTCGTGTTTTGATAAAAACCTGAGATTGTTGTGTTTGTACATCCCAGTTTCAGAAACATGACCTGTCGGGCACTAACAGTCATGCCAGGTTACACCATTCTGATGTTAAATGTGGATATCAGCTAAACCTCTTGACCCTTATCTGGGTTCAACCGAAGGATTAAGACACTGACCGTGAATCGCAAAATCCCCACTTCCAGTCTGGCTAGCAACTTTTGTTGAATCACTCTTAAGCCTTCATTTCCTGTCTCCATCCACTGGCTGCAATAAAGGCATAAAAATGTCCCCAAAATTTGTGAAATAGATGGAATAATGAATGCATTAGTTACTACTATGACTTTTTTTGTGAACTGTGTGATGACTGTGATTGTGTGTTTCAAGACCAATGACTCTTATAATAATTGGAACTGAGGATGTGAGGAGAGTAGAAGAATCACACCACAAAGCTCTGTGGGTGTTCACATCCCTCTACTCTGTCTCCTCTATGTACTCCAGTAACCTCCTGTGTGGTGTTGGCCTGCCCTGACGGATGGGGATTAAAAGACGCTAATGTGCACGCGGGGGCCACTGACCTTCCACGGAGATTGACTTTACACCAGTAGAAATGGAAGCCAGTAAATCAGCGGGCTGCTGTGGCGCTCATCCTAACGCATCACTCCCTCTGACACTGTCGGCCGAGACAGAAGCACATTAATCACAAACATAGGCCCCAACGCTGTGCTGTAGGTACAGTGATGTCCCATCCATTTAACCATTTAGCACCGACTTTAACACACACAATGTATACAAATAATGAGACGTAACGTGAAAGGACAGGGAGTCACTAGTGCCCAAAAGCACAAACTGACAATCTCACACTTGATTCTTCATTAAGGGTTAGGGGTTCATTTCTCAGTGACAGGGTCTTATCTGATTTTCAGTGCATGTACATATAGTTTAAATCTAAATATCTTGCTAACTGTATGTTATCTTAGCAAACTGCTTTTCGTTTTTTCTCTGTGTGCATAGATGAGTCTTTTGTTTGTCGTCTCTGGCAGCCAGGCGTGGTTAGGGAAGAGGAACATCTGTGATAAATTTCACATCCAACCAAATGAGCTCTGGCACAGCAGAGGGCCCATGACAAACTTCCTGCATGTGCTAATATGAGGATGGATTTGGAGCCAGTCAGACGCGAGCTGGCACACACATACGCATTGAGACACCTAAACGCGCATGTGTGAACGCGCATGGCCGAACACTGAAGTGCATGCACTTACCATTATCTAGAGAGACATATAACTCTTGTGATGGAGAAAAAAGAGGAAACAACAAATAAACATGGGATTATTTAAAAAAAGAAGAGAGATGGAAAGAGGAGGCAGCATTTTTCTTTTAAATAAAACTATCCACAGTGACAAGGATAAACACACAAAGGGAAAAGTAAAGTATGTTCAGTGCATTGCTCTCCAGGCAGTGTTAGTATTATCAGCAGTGGAGTAGTTTAGAGAAGAACTCATTCAGTCTTATTGACCAGTAAAGGGCCCCACGGAGACTGGAGTCCCTTTATGGACTGACCCTCTGTATTTCACCATGCACAGGCCAGGGGCTAGTGAGGACAAGGGAGCCAGGGGGGCATTAACCCTTCCACAGGTCAGGCCCCTGACCCAGTACAGCTTGCCCAAGCCCACTCCCAAGCCCAAGGTGGCCCGCGCCACTCAATACCCTTTTAATTGCATTGGGATGGTTGCAACCTATCGATTAATACGTGTATTTATGTCGTCCCGGGCCCAGAGGCTACATTGTATTTCTGCGTGGCATATTCATTTATTTACCTATCTGTCCCGCCCCTCATGCATCATCCATATATCTATCCATCTCTCCTCCGAGAGCACTTCAATTCAAGGGCTCCCATAATTACTGCAGCCCTATAATTGAGTGCTTTGATTTAGGATTTTTCTGTTCCCTATCCTCTGCCACTGCCATCACTCGCTCCACGCCTCTCCCAATGAAAGACAGAGGGATGAGATATGGAAATAGAAAAATGGGAGATGGAGAGTATAAGATACCCCCCATCCTTACACATACAGAGACACACACACACACACACACACACACACACACACACACACACACACACACACACACACACACACACACACACACACACACACACACTCTCCCTCTCTTATCTGGATCTACTGTTTCTGTCATCCATGAGGGGAGGGGTAAGTTGATAATTACTGAGGGAGATTCATGCAAATCGATGCCAAATTAAAGCATTATAAAGGCTTTTATCAGCTTTTCTTTTCCAAATTGAAGACGATAAAAACCCATTTGAGATGCGGGAGAAATGGCCCCGGCCCCTTCATTTAAAAAAGGGAGAATTGTAATTATGTTAACACCAATAGAATCCAAAACCCCTTTTCTTAACTCACTTACTCATTCATAATTAATTAATTTCTCACAAAACTGGGCAGGAAGAACAATGCCGTCCAGCGTCGCCTCTCCCCTCTCTCTCTATTTTTAGAAGAATAAGAGGGAGATATTGTTGAGTATTGTGACAGAGGGCTCATTTCCATACCTAGCCTTACACTCGGATTGTCTGTTTCCTTAGCTTAGCTCTATCTGCCTCGGGGCAGCAATAAAAGTAGCTCTGTTTTAGAAACAAAGGTGGGTGGACGGGATGGGGCATCTGGAGCTATGCGAGGCCTTCAGGGACACAGAGAGCGAGACAGAAAGAAAGGAAGATGGAAAGAGGAAAGAAATCTGTAATGCCCTTGACCACGAATATTTCCTTATGCCAATAGGAAAGAAAAAAATAGGGTTTTTTTTGTCACACAGCGCACAGACCTGAACTCAGAGTTCGTTACCAAAACATGGAGTTCCCTGCATGTACGTCACGGCCAGTCAGTCCCTACCAGCTCTGTAGTTCAAGGCTGTGAGTTTAAGGAGAAACAGCTCTTCTGAGCAGGAGAAACAGATAGCTACAACCAGCAGACAGACACAACAGAGATAAGGCCTCGCAGGGAGAGCGATTGAGAGAACGACTGTTTGACAGACAGTCACCTCAGGGCTGTCTCGTCGGATCTATTAGACATTCAACATTTCAGTTACAGAATGCGCAACGCTCCCTCCCTCCCCCCTCAAAGCTGTGATGGGACAGGCCAAACAGACATGTGGGTGGGGGGTGTACGGGAAAGGGAGGGGGTGCAGAGAGATAACCTGTCACTCCACAGGGTCTTTACACGTAACACATGGTCGACACATGTACATACATCAACCTTTGCACCGTAGCCAGCCTGATGTGTGTGATGTGTGAATGTCTGAGTTGTCGCGTCCAATGTCACTCACCAAACACACACAAGCAGTTTTCAGACTATTGACAGGTAAAAATAAATGTACGTTTTTCTACTAATCCATCTTCAAACAACACAACTGCAGGTTTTGGCTGAGTCACTGCTGTTTGCATTTTTAGCTGTGACCTTTTCCGGTTGTATTTGGAGGGGTCAACAGCATCAGCCAAAAGCCGCTACACTGCTAATCCAGGTTAATGTGCTGTTGACAACAGCCCAATTACACGGGACCCCTGCTAAGAGAGGAGGAGGAGGAAGGGGGTGAGCTCAGAGAGCGCGAGTGATACGTGGCGAAGAAGGGGAGCACGCAAAAGAAAGAAGATGCCAGATTTAAAAAGAAAAATAATAATTGCTTAAGAGGGAGGTGTGAGGAGATTGTACGTGTGTTTGTGGATGTGGGGTTTAGTGGCAATGTGTGGTGCTGTGCAAACACTAGCCTGCTGGGCAGAGAGACGGAGGGAGGCATGGTGAACCAGTGTGGAGCTGCAGGGAGCCTCATTACACCCAGCAGGAGCCGCACTCTGCCTCATCACTTCTGGCCATATCAGGAACAACCAATGCTTACTACTATACACACACAAACCACCGAACTAGATAGTGTAAGCACAGGGGCCATCTCAGCTGTGCATCAGTTGGGGGCCAAACACCTTATTAAGACGTGTTAAGGTGGTTTTAAAGTCTATGAACTCTAATAATGGAAGATATCTTTGTAATAGTAATGAAGCCCTTGAATAAAACTGATGTCGTGAGCACACAGGATCAAGCAGAAGCTTGTAAAAGAACAAGAGGCTGGGAGATAATTTAATAAAGGTGCGAGCCAGTGACTAATAGCTCAGGTGATGAATGAAATATAAAGGCTTTTTAACAAACTCACACAGGACCACACGTATGACATGCAGACTCACACAGAGGCACGCGCACACACAACATCAAAACAAAGCTCATCAGCCCACCAACAGCAGCGCTCCTCAGGGCCACAAATCCAGGAGCATAAATCAGGACTGGCAGGAAAACGAGGCTTGAGGAAATGGAGAGAAGAAAGGCAGAGGAGAGAGAATAGGAAAGAGGGAAAGACGGTGTAAAAAAAAGAGAGAGCGAGAGATAGCGGAGAAACAAAACATGCAGGAAATACAGAGAGGAAGTAGGATAAGCATCAGGAAGGAAAGAAGAGGTGAAAGGATGGAGTGGTGAAACTGAGGTGAGGACAAGGAGGAGCAAGTCGGCATCTGAGAGAGAGAAAGAATTAAATAAAAATGCAATAAAGCAGCCAGTGTGAAATCAATCTGCTTAGAGTTTTGTTTAATAAAAATTCATGAAGGGCTGGTGGCCCGAGAGCTCGTGAGAAATATTGGTGGCAATGAGGGGGAAGCCAAACTTGGGTTGTGGAGGGGGTTGCTCATGTCTCTGTTGATTGTGTGTGTGTGTGTGTGTGTGTGTGTGTGTGTGTGTGTGTGTGTGTGTGTGTGTGTGTGTGCGTGTGTGTGTGTGTGTGTGTGTGCGTGCGTGCGTGTGTGTGTTTGGCTGTTTATCTGTGTTTGTTTTGACATCAGTGTGAGTTACAGGGCTGCAGTGAGTCCGTGAAAGAGGGGACAAAGAAGAAGAGGATTGAAGGTCTTCATAATAAAAGCCTTCCGACGGTGGAGAGAAGGAAAGGAACTGGGCTGTAAGTCATGGTGTCTGCCGCCATGTCAGTGTGTGTCGGCGCACATCTTTGCCTCTGTATCGCTCTGCCTCCCCCGTCTCTCTCGTCAAGGCCTCAGAGGGTGAGGTATGGCAGGGTTATACTAACGTGGTGTAAATCTCTGTCTTGCACGGCAGACAAGTCCAGGTTGGTCAGTGGTTTATGTGCTGGCTTGGAGGCTGATGCCAGATGTCTGTATGCAACTACAATGCATGGTCACTGTGCGTCTATGGGCCGGACCCCGGCTGGAAGCATTCATCATAAGATACTATTAGAAATGAGAGTCAATAAAAAATAAGGTGTCAATTCAGTCACTCTCGTGTATTGAAACAACTTTTTTATACACACAAACACCTACAGTGCACAAAAGACTCAAGCGCATGATTCCAAGGATCAGAACGTTTTCATAGTTTTCATGCAATGCATACAACTTAGCATTAAAGATGCTGGTATGAGGATTTTGTAATACCTTCGGGCAACAGTTACAAGTAATATTAATTATATATTAATTATCAGCCAATTATTTTGGAAATTCATCGATTAATCATTTGGTCTGTGAAATGTCATCCGTCCAATGTCAGACCGATTTCAAGTCTTTATGCTAAACTTAGATAATCTGACTGCCGGCTGAAACGTTTACAGAGTAGAGTGGTGCATTGATCTTCTCATTCAACTCTCAAGACAAAATAAGAAAGCAAGTGTTAAAATATCAGAATATAATGATACCTACACTATATATCTTATACAACTGAAATTACATATTTAACAAATATGCTAAATCTGAGTTAGTACCACCACGATGGATATGAGCAGAGAGAGTTATGAGAGTTATGTAAGTGGAATGAAATTTCTTATTCTTATTTCTGATTCAGATTGGTTTTGCACTGGAATCCAGAATAAATCCATTATGAAACAACCCAATAGCACAAGAAAATGTACCAAAGGTCATGAGAGGAGGATACTTCTCCAAAGCACGATAGACAGGATCCAGCTGCAGGGAAGCTTCTGATGCACTCATCCTCTAAAGGTCTTTCACAATGAAGACACACACATGAACACACACACACACACAGAGAGAGAGAGAGAGAGAGTTCATACATTGTTTTGTCAACCCTTTTGTTACACAGCTGTCACCTCAAGCCATTATACACAACTGTAGACCGTTAGAGGAATTTTATTTGCTTTGTTGCGTTGAGTGAGAATTATGTCAAAGTCCCTGCTTTCTAATCTAATGCAACACATTCTGCACAATGTACAGGACCGTTTACCAGCCTGATAACAGGCTGCCAGGCCGGGCTGAAGGTCATATAACAGGGGTCGGAGGTCAGGACACAGTAGTGATTTAGTATTTACAGTCATGAAATATAAGGGTCAGGGCCAAGACAATTTAGATAAGAACTCTTTATCTATATCCCTTTCCTTCTTTTCTTTCCTCCACTCTTTCTCTTTTCAAGCACGGAAGGTAAGGCCAGGGGTTAGAAAGCAAAAGCCGCCTCTTGAACTTCCTGTTCTGAACCCTCTGGCTTGTAGAGAAATGCCTGCCAAGAGCTTTTGAATTTAAAAAAAAATCTATTACACATCATTTTATATTGTAGCTTTCTTTTCGTTTGGAAATAAATTCATAAAAAACCCCATTAGACTTTTCTATTTTAATAGCAAAGCGCAGTCCGTGTTGTCTCTGGAAACAAGCAGATTATCCTCCTCAAGGCCAGATTGTGCTGCTGACGCTCTTACCCTGCACCATGAGTCACGTTACCATCAGACGTGATGGATATCAGGCACTTAATTGCATCCAACTGCCACCAAAGGGAAAGTGAAAGCTTTGTCGTGCATCATGAAATCAAACTAAAATATCCCACCCGTGATCTTTGAGAAAAGCTCAAGGTCAAACCAGGAGCTGACAACTGAGACTTCAATTCTGGAAAAGCAACACCAGAGCTCCCAGAAACTTTGTCTCTGTTCTCTCGTTTAAATCCAGATGCAGAGAGGAACATGTCACCAAATACAACAGCCTCTTTAGTGTCTATTCACAAGCACTCAGGCTGACACGCAGATCATCTATCCTGGTTACACAAAACGTCAGATTATGCTTTCTCAATAAAACTCCTCTTTTGCAATGGCACAAACAGAGATTTGTTTGTCATGGAAAAACACTCATTTTGCGGTTAAGGATCTTCTGAGATTGAAGCAATAAAAGCAACTTGTTTAAGCTTCAGCAGTGATTCAATACAGGAAAAAAACAGAACTTGTATGAAGTCGGACCTGATCCAAGGTCGTAGGAGTTGAAGTCAAATACTTCCATCCACTTCCCCACTTCCAAGTCACTATTTTCCACAGAGCTATTTCAACATTTAACAACTACACGTCTCATTTTCTAGTTATGCCTCTGTACAATTATTTCAAGGTGTGAAATCCTTTCGGTGCAAAGCCCTTATTCTGCATCTGAAGACATTTAAACCTGAGGCGAAGCCACAGCCAATCTAAGGAGAACACAACATGTACTTTAAGTGTTTGTGTGCATGCTTGGTTACAGGGAACATGAGCCTGGGTTGTGTTTATTACATTATCTACAATATCCACACTGTTCTTTGTGGAAGCTTTATTAGCCGAGATGCTTGTGTTCCTCTGCACTCTTTACGCCCAACACCCGTCCCACACATGTCTCCCATGTACCTCTATCCTGTCTCTCTGGCCGGCTCCCGCAGCCTGCACACTCTTTCCTTCCTGTCCTATTGTGAGAGAAAGGCTGGGGGAATCCCTGCATAAGGACATGAAGCCCCCTGAATCCCTGTGATCTCTGACGTCCTCCCTCCTCCTCGCGCTGTCCAATGTTCGTACGGCTGAGGAGCCTGCAGGTGAAGGACAGGACACGCTTTCCTGCCCCAGTCGGGCACAAAAATCACACAGACAGTTAATTGACGTGAAACTGGGAGAAAAAGAGGAAAGAGGTGAGGATGGCAAAGAATATAAAAAATGGCTTCTATCCCAAAAAGAGCTCTGTTTAGGAGGGACAAAAGCCTGAAGAGAGGGAGACATAAGCCCCTTTTCCACTCAAAAAAAACTCCTCTAACATCTGGACTTTGGCTCCAATGGGAATCATGGGTAAAAAATTAGAGGTGAGACGTCTTCAAGAAACTCAACCAAGTCCAGTTGACCTATTTTTAGCACTTGGATAAAAACAGAAAGGGTTAACAGATTTACCCACGTTTAAAAAAAAAAGAAGCAAATACCTGCTACTTTTGGTGTAAAAGAGGTAATAGAGAGAAAGAAAGAAATGTGAGCAGATACGGTCTAATGAATGCAGGAGGCTGCTCCTTGACAGCTGCAATGAATAACACTCAATACTATTAATTGGTACAATCACTGTTCATTTAGTGAAATCAGTAGAAGGGCTGCATGAGAGTGGAGCTGAGCATCACAGTCACATTTAAGTGAACACATTGCTGCACTTTACTCCCCCTCCACTTCATCCTTTTTTCTTCCACCCTCTCCCCGGCTGCAGCCCTCATTTTCTCCTCAGTACAGAGGACATACCTGCTGTCAAGAGTTGCTGTTTTTCCTCTATTCCTCCTGTTTCAACCCTCCCCTCAACCCAAAACTCTCACTTTCCCTGTCATTAAGCAGATCGCAGTCCCATCTCCATCTCAATTCCTCCGTCTCCACCAGCTGTTCGGGACAGTGTGTAGGTATGTGGCAGCTTCGTACTAATAGCAGGAGGGTAATTGTCTCCGACCATAATGTGTGGTGGTTTAACATCAAACAGGACCACTCAGCTTCTCCTGCTGTGTCCCGACTCCACCTGAGACAGCGATCCAGGTCTGCACATACTGTTACGATTATGTTCTGGTAAATGAAGAAAGAAGGCAAATAAAGTAGCCGACAAATTGATTCGTGTCTGTGTCAATGCCAAGATTATTTTAATAGTTGTTGTTTTTGTTTTTATACTCGCCCCTCGCATATTTGTCTTCAACTCCTTTTGGCAGGGCCAACTTCAAGAGCAGAAGGAGAAAGGAAAGAAACCCCCTCCTTCCACCTGGGCAATTAAACTGGAAGCCAATTAAAATGAGTGTAATAGTCCCTACCGGGTGAGTTGTTAAACAAGATGGGGGTTATTGTCCTTGGAGGAAATGGCCCAGAACTCAAGACATCTTTGCTCTTCTGTTCGATACACCTGCCCCTCCTGCTCCATGCTCCTCCGATCCAAACTTTGCTGCTCCACAAAGATGAGGCCAAAATAAATAATAATAATATAAACCCCTATTTCTCATATTCAACTTCAGACAAAAAATTAAGTGAGGAAGAGGGACTACATATGAGTGTCTTTAAATTCAGGCCACGCTCACCCATGAGTGCCTGAGATAACGATAAGGCCCACTCCCAGCTTCCTTTTCTGGACAATTTGAGTTCTCAAACCAGCCTCTATTTAATTACCCTTATGTAAGACCTTGTTTACTGTAGAGGTGTTCCTAAGGAAATAGCATATACCAATAATGAGCAATAAAACAAATTGAAAAAACGCATCTGGTCACAGTGAGTATGTTTTGGCTGTTTTGGTCGGGTGATATTTTCTGTGGTTAGGTGCGACACTGTGTGAGCATGTGTGAATACATCACTCTCAGGCTTTAATGTCTCAATCTCAGGAGATTAAGGGCCTAATCAAGCCAGCGTCTGCCCTAATGGGGGGAAATTGAAAGATAGATATGGTACTTTACACAGCTGATTAACCAGCAGACTGTGTGCGTGTGTGTGTGTGTCTGTGTGTGTCTGTGATGAGATTGTAAGACTCTTTTACTACAAGCTCATTAAGAAAACCATGTTCGTCAAGTACAAAACAGAATAATAACTGAATATATTCATTCGTTTGTGCTAACAAACACTTCTACATGTATTATCAGCTTGTGTTAACTGCCATATTGGTGGTGTTGACACTGTTGCCTGTGCTGCTTCTGCATGTTTTTTTCTGGAGTTAAATCAAATCACTGCTAAACCAATATGATCATCCGCCAATTAGTACAAAATACCAGATATACCAAACATGTGTTGGCAGTAATGTACAAATAATGCCATAACTACAAGTTGGCCACCATTGATCGCCAAATTAAACCTAAGTATGTGTGTGTTCCGGAAACATTAAGAGAAGGAAACTGAACATCTAGTACATCATCTAGGCTGAAAATTAAATTCAGCATTATGATGGACAAATAAATACACTGGTGGCACAGCAGTGAACAGCACTCTATATCTCCACTCAGATTTCCATGGCTGTGTGCCCAAATGAAGATGAAACAAAAGAGTTTTCTGCGTATGTCAAACTGTTGGCAGTTGCATAGGTCTAAAATGGTGGTTCCATGACTGGGGCATGCGTGCTTCTGAAACAGTGGGTGGGGGACTTGTGTGCGTCTGGAATGACGGGGGCTTTCCAGCTCTGCAGGAGGATGTTTCTCTCTTAGTCACTTGCTGCCATAAACACACATACTGATCTGCTATGTAAAATAAGTTAATATCAGCAAATATAATACCATAGCTGATTTATCGTTTACTGTACATAAAAAAAAGTACAATTTGGGCTCTAGTTGGTGCTTTCCCTAAATCTGTTATTAAAACACAGCCATTTTAAACTTTCCAAATCTCATTGAAATCAAGATTATTATAAATATGTATAGTAATTTGACTTTAGTTTCTGAAAATGATTTCAACTTTTGCATGACAGTAAATTCTACACTTTGGTTTATGGATTTATCTACAGGGGTATTGAACTGGTTAGTTGCCTCTCCAGAGTTGGAGAAATGGATGATGACACCAAATCAAAAGTGCACTTTTTTTTTGTATATATTAAACATACAGTACATGCATTAATTATACTTTTGCTTGGCCCAATTAGATCAATTAAATTACTTTGACTTTGTAGAAAATTAGATTTCAATGACGCTCTGGCATTATTTGAGTAAAGCATTGCATGTTTGATTGATGGGAGTGGGCCCCAAAATTGTATCTTGATTGAGCGATAATTGCTGTGTCAATAACAAGTGTTTGATAGATTGCTAATAAGTGCTACTGAGCCTCTAACAAGTGAGCAGCGGTTGTGTGTGTGTGTGTCTGTGTGTGTGTGTCTCCATGGGGACCTGTCAGCCCATCAGCCTTATCAGCTGGGTGAGAGGTCTGCATGGCGTCGCTGAATATCTCTTCACCTCCTGCGCAAACACAGTGGTGTCACAGCATATCCTCTCCCCAGGGAGAGGCGGAGGGGCTTAAGAGGGGGCTGCACACTTTATGAGGCGAAAAAAAAGAAACATATGGAGGGAGGACAGGCGAGGAAAGCATGTATATCTGTACGTATGTGACAGTGAGAAGTGTGGAAGGGCGAGTGCGAAAGTAGCAGAACGTGCGTATAGGTGTGAGGGGGCGCAAAAAGAAAGTGTTTTGTGTCAATAGGTGCTGAAAATATGGTAAACAGAGAAAGATTGCAAAACTACATGTGAAAGGAAAGAAAGGTGGTGTGTGCCTGTGTGTGATTATGTTTGTGTGTATGAGACTGTGAGGAAGAGATGCAGAGAGAAAGAGAGAAAGAGAGGAGAGAGAGAGAAGAGAGAGAGAGAGAGAGAGAGACAGCGGCCTATGCAGTGTGGTGGAACTTCTCTCATCTCAGCGCATTTGGTTTGGTCCCATTCTTCATTAACTCCATTAACAGATGAGCCGCGGCGATTAGCGAAGCTTCCCGCTGATTCAGCTCTCACACCCCCCCACCCTCCGCCCACTCTCCCTCTCTACCCCTCTGTCGCTACCCCGTTCCAACACTCCTCCTCCACCTCACGTCTGAGGGGGGGCTGCAAGACCATTCAAGCCCAAAATCACGAGGAGAAAAGTGCTTCACATGCATGAACATACAAACCATGTTAAGAAAACATTATGTAAAAATAATCGGACACTTTCTAGGTTTTCAATCAGGAGACATTTCATAGTTTTCCACTTAAGCCACAATAATTTAAACACCCCGGTCTGAACAGAGGGTCATAAAGTTGGTCTATCCCTCCCTGCAGTGCCTCTTTATTCAGCTAACAATTTTTACTGCTCTGTGCCATCTTAAAGCCCAATGCTTCTCCAGCGGGCAGTGCCAAGGGGGCAGTCTGCCTGCCGCCGTACACTGTGCCATTAGCCACGGCTGGCTCTTTAGCCAAGAGGAAAAGGGAACACAGGCGCCGATTGCCAAAAGGTACTTTAGAGGAGGGAGAGGGGAGAGTAGAAATAAACAAAGAGACAGACAGGCGAAGGAGATTTTCCTTTTATTCCCCAGCATCTGTTCCATAATAGCCCCAATTAACAGATTAATTGGACTCACATTCCTCTGCTTTCTCTCCTCCCTGCCTCCTTTCCCTCCGTCATTGTACCTAAACTCACCAACAAAAAAAAAAAGTGGGTGTATCACACTGCTGTGGACAGACTCTTCTGGCCCAGAAGTGATTTGGATCCTCTCGACCGGTCGGTGCACACAGGTGGGTCACAGTTCAGATGACAGAGAAATGACGGCGTTTGTCCAGAAGACCGAGGCCTCAGCCCTGACTCGTGATCGCTGATAAATCACACAACAAAGAAACTGCCAGTCAGGAAGCAGTCTTCCTCTTCTGACAGCTGAGAGGTTTTCAGCACTTTGGAAACAACAACAACAACAACCACCACCACAAGAACAAAAGGACTTTAGAATGCATAAATATGGGTTTCTTAAGGGGCTCGGCGGATGCTCCTTGGATGGATCAGGACGCACACAGTAACACACCACGCTATTCTTTTTTTCTCTCTCTATCTCCATCTCCAGTGTTCTGGTTTTGCATCATGAAATTAATGACCTGCCAGTTGACTGAAGTGAGGCAGTTTTTTTGAGGTGTGCATGTTTGTGACTGTGTGTCTCTGCACTCCGGTGAGTACCTGTGAATGTGTGTGTGCATGTGCAAATGCTCATTTACATATGCCTTTGGATGTTTATGTCTTTCTGCTGTGTGTGTGTGTGTGTGTGTGTGTGTGTGTGTGTGTGTGTGTGTGTGTGTGTGTGTGTGTGTGTGTGTGTGTGTGTGGTGTGTGCATTTTTGTTAACAAGAGCCTGTGCTCCGAGCATCACAGTGGCCTGGGGATCCCACTTCTTTCTGCCCTTTCTGACACAAGGCACTTGCTATAAATTATTGACACTCTCCAACTATCTCCTCATTTCCTTCCTATCCGTCTCTTTCTGCCCCGCATGCTCGCCCCCTTCATCACCCTAAACACAAACACTTGAAAGGAGAAATCAACCTACGTTTCCCTCTTCAGGGCCACGTGTGTGGCAGGGAAGCGGCAGACAAGGGGCCTGCTGATTGAAGCCTTACTTATTGCTCCCGTCTTGTTACTCTCCCTGCACATCACAGCGTCGACTCGGAGCACGGAACATTGAAAGCTCACGACATACAAATTAATTTCACCTCTCTCAGAGCTGCCGTCTACTCAGTTTCACCCCCTCTCTCCATCCCTTTTCACACTGAAGATGAGAGGTGCCGTGCCACCTGGCTGTGTGTCAAAATAATATAATTTAATTTGCTATAAGATTAAATGGCTTCTTTTCAGTGGGAAGCTCTGACTCCTAAAAAGTACTTCCGGGCTCTGTGTATCGTCTCCCTGTTTAACTGTCTCTCTTTCTCTCGCTGTGTTTTCTACACCACACTATGAGTTTTCTTTGTCCTGTCGTACATTAAAAAAGCGATCGTTCTTTGTCTTCCTCGTCTTTGTCTCGCACTGACTGTCTTGTCTCGTGCCATTTTCAGACACCGGCAGTCTAACCCTCTCCTTTCACACGAGCTCACATTATTAGGATACTAAATACAACAAAAGGTGCGTACAATAGAGAAAAGAAGCATTGGACAGTGTAAGAAAATGGAGCAGGCTTCCATTCTTCCAGTGATTCTTGCCGGTCCCCTACATGAATAAGAGGCATGGCTAAACGTGCTGCATAATTTGTACTTTTAATGGCAGAGCCTTCCATTCCTGTGACATGACTTAATCAATAACCAGGCCTGTCGCAGTCACAGCCCAGACTCGGCTGGCGTTTTATTAATTTTGAACAGGCACACTAACTAGGCGTCTGCAAGCGTGAGGCATTTCACACGGGATAATAGGCACCCTGGATTGATAGGTTCATTCCATGTACGCTCAAACCCTCATCCCTCTCTTTTTCCCCTCTCTATCTCTCTACCCCCTTTATCTCTCTCTCTATCTCCCCTTTCTTTCCCTCTTTCTGTCAAAGAGTGATTTAGGAAGGACTCAGGGACGTGCGCGTCAGCTGTGGGAGGAGGGAGAGATGGATAAATAAGAAGGGAAGAAGGGATAAATAAAGAAGTGGCGAGAACAAGAACCAGGTTGTGACAGAGAGTCCTTGTCTGGATAATAGAGAGCCGTGACCTACGAGCGTCGACAGTATCGCTACACCTGTACCCCAGGTGGACCAGAAACGTACCTGGGCCTGAAAGGTCGAGCCGTTCTGTAAAGACACAAGTAAAAAAAGGTGATGGAATAAAATGCACTGCGCATTCAGAAAACACACACACACACACAGGCGCACATTCAGATGAAATATGCACAGAGAATACATTATCCAACCAGACACCGCGATCTGTCACCCTTTGACATCGATCAATTCAACAGTGTGCAGGCCCAGAATCACATCACTTGAAAAGAGCAGAGCACAAACAGCAAGACACAGCAGACAGACATAAGTGTAACTAAAGGGAACATGTAAATGTTAGAAGACCACACTTTAAATGCTAGAAAGAAAATATACAATTGAGTAAATAACCCCTGTTCAAATTTGATCTTGTAGACTAATTTGATTCACTGAATTCTCAAACGTGTGTGTGTGTGTGTGTGTGTGTGTGTGTGTGTGTGTGTGTGTGTGTGTGTGTGTGTGTGTGTGTGTGTGTGTGTGTGCGCGCTGGAGATGGATCAGAGACACAAAGCCTCAACACCCAACCCTGTGAAGAAACTGATAATGATGACTGTGCACAAGAAATAAAACCAGACCAGTGTTTTGATTGGCTGAATTTCCTCACGGGATGATGATGTTTTGCTGAAGATGTTGATGTGTGCTCAGTTGTGTTGATGTGTCTTTATATAAAAGCTTGTTTAAAGTACAAGGCAACACGAGGGGCCAAACCAAAACGTGAAATCGTCGAGCACATGGTCGACAGATAACGTCACTTCTTTGCTCTTATCTCCTCGTGTGGCCTTGACGATCATCACATACACAATAAGCACAAAATGTCTCCACCGTGTTGTTGACACTGTGTTTATCTCTGACCATTTACAGCATGGGACTGCTCGCGATGAGGGTGGAAAGTTCCAGCATCATCATGTTTGGCCGGTTTGGATCCCTTTCTGTTGTGCATTTGTGCTTGGAGGGCTAAAAGCAGAGGACTAAACATTTAGCCCCTGACACGGGCAGGCCTGTGACTCATCTTGGTGATAGGCCCAGGGACAGAGGGAAAGACAGATGGATGGAAAACAGCAAGGCAGGGGGAGGGAGGAGCGGGGGTGCGATAGATACTGTAGGTTTTGGTGGGAGGGAGGAAGAGAAAACAAGGATCATATGTTTACCAGAGGCCAGAGAAAGAAGGAATGCATCTGAGTCAATATACTGTTGACAGCCTCCGTGTTCTCTTCCTCCAATCATGAGGAAACACCAGACAATGAACACCTTATCATATTGGCACTACACAATAATCACACATAATCCCAAAGGTCAATAACTCTGCACATGCTAAACAGTTTCTTTTCTTGACAGGAGAAAATATTGTTGTTTTCAGGATGATACAGATTGTACTCTGCTGCTCTGTTATGCTTGTTCACGTCTGAGTTGCGTAAAGAGTTTGGTATTACGAAAGTGTATTAGTTCACTTTAAATTCCTATCGTTCCTCTGCCCATATGAGATGTTTGTGACCTTTGTGTTCTGGTATGTAGCACAAATACCCAAAAACTTACCAACACACACACACAGTGAACATGACCCGGGCTGTTCTGTTCTCGGATGAGTCACGGTCAGCTCTGTTGAATAAAATGTCTCGGGCCCGAAATACTCCAGTTATTACAATTTTAACTATAGGACAGAGTCAAGTTTTGTGTTGCTCGGACAGAACAGTTTATTCTCTTTGTGTCACATAAACAGATCTATCTTACTGCGAATTACACTTCACCCAGTTCACCCATTTACTCTTTTTCTCACATTAGTGTAAATGTAATATTTCAGACTTTTAGATTGGCTTATGGTTGCAATTAACAATAATGATTATTTTCTTGATTTATACAGTCAACGTTTGATCCATAAAATAATGCACTGGGAGAAAACAAGCAGTTTGAAAATATCAATCTAGGCTCAGTAAAGATGTGAAGTGGCATTGTTCTATATTTTTTTGAGATTCCAAAGACTACGTTATTATTCAATGACTATGCAAAACAATCAACAGGTTAATGAATGAATGAAAGAATGATACACCTCACCTCCCCCTTTGTAATGGGGATGGAAGCAGAAATCTCAGACCCGGATCTGAGACGGAACGAAACATCTGTATGTCTGAATACCAGTAAAGTGTAGGTAAAAATGTTGGTTGTTTAAATGAAAAATAATTTTAAGTTATTATTAAAATGTATACAATTAATAATTTTGAACTTTAAGCCTCAATCAACTATTTCATTTGTTCCATTTTGAGCTATTTGACTTACTTGATGAGCAATGGTTTGGCTTGCATCTCCATTGCGGTCTGACGTTTTGAAGTATGTAACCCCCCCGCTGATATAACTGAACCCGCTCCGACATCTCTGAGCAGCCTCAGTCTCGTGTCTTTATTTAAGCCTCACCTGGTCTCAACTAAAAAAAAAATCACACCCCTCGTGTCCACACTTGGTTCTTCCTTCCTTCACTGGCCGAACCTTTTGATCTGTCCCCAACCAACCCTTTCACTCCCCATCTCCCTCTGTGGCACCATCAATATTTCATAAACGTACAGTGACAAATTTATTTGAATGCGGTCTCCGGTGCGGACGCAGAGATGGATGGGCCGATCGGGGGTGGCTGTGGGCTGGTGTGCGGCATGGGAGCGAGCAGCTTTACCGCATACATTAGTCACACGCTCGCAGACTTTTGGTGGAAGAGAGGGGGCCTGGGAGAGATAGTGTATGGGGGTTTAGAGCGAGGGGAGGGGGGGCATTGTGTGTGAAATGCATGCGTGTCTATCAGAATGGGTTAGCGAGAGAGAGAGAGAGACAGAGAGAGGAGGGGGCTTCTCTGAGAATTGAAGGAGTAAATTTATCATAGTTATGGCTTTCTCAGGCATCCATTTTCCTGTGGTCTGTTGACAGCTAGTAGTATCTGCATACCACTCTCCCACTTCCCCCACCACCCTGTGTGATTGACGGCACTGGGCTTCAATCTAACGGGCCTTACGGTTACACACTTCAGTGCTGGACACACATGCACACACACACACATGTGCACAAGTACACGTGTGCACAAACACACAGAATCTGAGATTTCTACTTATTTTCCAACATTCTGTGACCACAGATTCAGTTGTGGTCATTCTTTTAACTCTTTTCAGATCGAGTCACGCAGGCTACTACAGTTATGGCATTTAACTGCCTTTAGATGGAGGATGAAGAAGAAGGTATTTTAAAAAACGTGTTGTCATAATAGCAGTAGACAAAATCGAATCGACCCCTAATTCAGATTGGCAGTGGACTATAATCATTTTAGTTATCTGTTTATGGTGGAAAGCAACTGTTGATAGAACAGGTCAATGGATAACCACAATTTACACAGACCATGAATTTCTCCACCAAATTACATGGTAATCAAATCAAACAGTGGTCAAAACATGGATTACTTGAGTAGCAGCTTTCATTCTCCAGCTTCCATGAATTAAAAAATGTAATTCCCCAATGTTTGTTGTTGAATTTCGGTCTGGGCCCCAGTGGTGGCAAAACCAACTAATTGACAGGCGTTTCCATCCCCGGAGTCAAAATGCTAGATTGACTAATTATTCCCATTTTGTTATCACACCCTTTTTTCCGCAAGATTTTCAAACTGTCTGGTTGAGACTAACCAACAAGACTGCACTTAAAAAAACATGTAATTTTGCGTCATTTGGACACAAAGTGAATGCAGGTAGGAAATTAGCATTTAAGCAACAGGAAATAAAACATGGAGGAGAATGACGTGAGGGCTTCCTCTGCCATAAAGAAATGTCTTAAAGCTTTCAAGACATGAACCAGAAAATCATACTTTTCAAATTATACCATAGACAAGTCCCTAGAATGTACTCACAACGCCGCTAACCTTTTTTACAAGCACATACGAATCAAGTCGAACAGTAGAGAGAGAATGAGAGTCACAACTACGGTCAAGTGCCTCAAACAAAAACCCACAGTCAGTCGTTACAAGAGGCTTTTACCATACAGCAAGAAAAAGGTTGAGAAAGGTCAGAATAACAGGTCTGTGTCATTATGAAATTACCTCTGTTAGGCTACATGGTCATATCACCCAACTGCAGTGAGTCAGGATGAAAGGAAATCAAACAGTCCAAAACTCATACAACATTGCCTATGTAACTTAAACCATGGAATATCTGACAGTTTGTTAAATTCAGACACTTCTGCACTGTGAGGAAAAAGTATTTCCAACGGGATATCTGTCCTTCACACACCCAAATGAAACCATAAGCAATAGAGTTTAAAAAAGACAGGCGTTTCTTGTGTGTATGTAAATGCCATGTTTTCTCCGGCGTTAAAGGACTAGTTCAACATTCTGGGAAATATGTTTATTCACTTACTGGCAGAGTTTGATCGGATCTATTTCACTCTCATATCTACACTGTAAATATTAAGCTATCACAGCAGCAGCTAGTTTAGCTTGGCACAAATTCAACTTGTACTAAGTGTAAAAACAAAAATGTTTTGGGGGGGTTGTGTGCCCAAGTGTGTCTTGGCCAAGAAAAGCAGCCCTGACCCAACTTCTGAGACACAAAATATTTACAGTGCAGACATTAAAGCAGTATCGATCTTCTCATCTAACTCTCCACCTAAAAGCAAATAAGCGTATTTCCCGTAATGTTGACCTATTGTTTTAACCTGGGAAGGAGTACACACCTCCACGACACCTGGCCGCCAACTTTATTTTCATATGCAAGAAACTGGGCCCCACGCACTGAAGGTTCAAAGTTCAAACCTGAACATAATATACAATTCGGAGAGGTTCGAGTTCGATAATAGATCAATGAGACACTGTCGCACTGACGCCTTTAGAGAAAAGCCACCACCAATGCTACACCAGGCAGCTTTCACATAGAGCTAGACTCTGACCGATATGGATTTTGGAGGGCACTGCCGATACTGATATTAGCGAGTAAAATATTTCTAATACAGGTATATGAGTTGATATATGTATTTAAAAAACAATGATTCCGAAGATTACATTATTAAACCCTCATGATCTCGTCTTTGAGAGCTTTAAAAAAAAGAGCTATATCAATCTTATTATAAGAAAGAAATGAGATCGAGGCTTGATATTTTACAGTTTTAACTATAAACTTTATTATAAATACATAAACTGAAAGAGAAAATACAACCAAATACCTAAAAAACATAAATGCAGATCTTCTCTACATTGTTTAATTTGTAAAACAAAAGTTTTAATTCAGGCGCACATCAGCAAACATTAACGCTGATACCGATACTTCTGTGAGAGGCTCATATCAGCCAATTTTTTTATCGGCCGACCAATAAATCGGTCAGGCTCTACACAGAACACCTACTAAGCGTATTGACTGATATAGACTGAGTGCGAGAGGATAAGGTGATGAGGAGAAACGCCTGGCTGAGGAGAGGATGGATGAGCACTGAACAGTGTAGAAGGAGTGTATAGCCCGAGCAGCAGCGGGACAGTTCATTCAGTTAATTGTTATAATAATCATCATGACTACAGGGAGAAGAGAGAGGGAACTGATTATACCCACAGAGAGGAGAAAGGAGAGAGAGAGATTTCCTGCCTGTGAGTAGATTGTCATTAACCTCACTCTCCGTCCCTGTGTGCCGTCTCTCTAGTCCAGTGGAGTGCCCGTCTACATCCCATTGTTCCCATCGTCTCTCCTGAACCACACTAATTAAAGGCAAGGCGAACATGCTTCTAACATTATCTCTTATCTCAACTCTCCCTGTGAGCATGTACCTACACAGACACACCAGAGCGCCATGTGAATATATACACACACACAGCCACAGTCTGCTTTAAAGCAAAGAGTACAGAATACAGTTTATTTAAAATATGGCACCAACCATTCAACTTAAAATCACCATCCTTTTAAAATGTGGCTACAGGAAATAATTAATTATTCACACTTGGTAAACTCGCACATGAAAGATTCCCTATGTATAATAGAGAACAATCGATGAAAAAAATAATAGAAAATGAACTAATTTATAATCATTTCTCATTATTCTACATAGTTTGAATGCTGGGATATTTATTTATGACATATTTACTTTATTTTAAGTATTTTCTCTTGTTGATCTGTTTCTCTGGTTTGCTTTTGCTTGTTTTTGTGCATGTTTTCTCCTTGTATCATTTTCTCCTTGTAGGTTTTTGTTGAAGCTTCATGAATGTGCTTTGTGTATTAAAGCCCATTCAAATTATATAAACTAAACCAGAATGGCACTTAGAAGAGCACATACCTCCACCAGGGCCCGACAGTCCCCTTAAATTCAATGAAGCTGCACCAAATTTCACACACTTGGAGATCTGTTCCTTATGTGTGCCTGATTTTTCTGATCAAGATCCACGAATCTTTGCATGGGAAAGCGATGACAACGTTGAAAAAAAAAATCTTACACTGTTTAAGAAAGTGGGGGGAAAGAATCCTGGCTCTGCATCAAAAAATGAATGTGTTCCTCCTTGACCCATACCACATCCAAAAGAAAAAAATCACTATTCCATTACGTAAAATATGAAACTATATATAGTTACGAGGGCGTTCACCCTATCTGCAGCTGAAGACCTGCATCTTGTGAGGATATATCAGTTTACTATATTTAATATAAACACAACAGTCTGGGGTTTCATCAGGGTTGGTTAATACATTGTCATGAAGGCACAATAGAGGTTTGATGGGATCACAATAAGGGCAATATAATTTAAGGATGAGAACAATGACTGGTAGAGTCTGTATTAAAAACTCACTTCATGGACACTAAGCTGGGATACGTGTGAACTCTGGGAACGGGTCACACACAGTTTCCCTGAAACTCACTCTTCTTCATGGAAAGCACATAAGCCGACTGAAGACAAGATGTAATGCCGACTGTTCTGGCAACTTGTTATCTATAAACATACACACACTGTGTGTCACACATACCCACAAACACAACCTTTTCTTTCATCATCACACCGAGGGGAAAGAGTGCATGGCAATAAAGTAGTTAGAGGTGTAACTAGGTAGCTGAATACCAGTTTCCCTTAAAATAGGCCAACTAAACACGCTGGTAACCAATAGCAATACTGGGTAGTTCCTCCCGTTGCTCTCAAAACAGCCTCAGTTATTCAAGTTGTTAAACGTTGTTAAAAACGTTTATTTGAGGTTCTCGTCCAAGTCACATAATTCCTGCAGATTTGTCAGCTTCTGCAAATCCCTCGTTGTACCACCTCCTAAAGGTGTTCTATTAGATTCAGATCTGGTGACTCAGGAAGCCACTGAAGTTCACTGCACTGACCGTCAAGTTCATGAAACCAGTTGGAGACATTTCCTTTGAGACTGGAAATTTAGTAGAACATTTTAGATTGAAGCCATAAAAGGATCAGCAACTAGACTTATATGTTGTGACATTCAAACCATTATTGATTATTATTAAGAAGTTCAAAGTGTACAACATCCCACCACAACCAGACTGGACTGTTGACACAAGGCAGGTCGGGTCGATGGTTTCATGTAGTTGAGGCCAAATTCTGACTTGACCATATCAGCTGAAATCTGCATTCTTCAGACCAGGCTGCATTTTCAGTCTACAACTGTCCAGTGTTGGTGAGTCTGTGTCTGAGGTGGTCTTCATCTGTTGTGGCCCAATCGTCTCAAGGTCTTTGATGCTTCTCTTCTCACCACAGTTGTAAAGAGTGGTTATCTGAGATATCATTGCCTTTCTGTCAAGCTCAAACCAGTGGGGCTGTTCTCCTCTAACCTTTTCTCATCAATAGTGACACTCGCTGGGTGTTTTTTTGTTTTGACACTTCCAAGGCGCCAAAGTTAAATTATATTATATTTTTTCTCATTCGGATGTTTGATATCTTTAAGTGAAACTCCTGCATCTGCAGGATTTTATGCATTGCACTTTTGCAACATGAAGTGTACAGGCATTCCTGTTCAAGTGCTTGTTGAGTGTATACTAGTTGATATAGGTTTATGATGGAATGAAAATTTTACTTTTAATTTTAATGTATTTTTTCCCTACTAATACAATAAAAAGTGTATCAGGGCATTGCCAACATGCTTGTCGTGCAATCTAGCAGAACTGTTTGTTGGACAGGCAAATGACTTTCCACACGCACCTTGGATATGTTGAATTAAGGGGGGGATGGGCTGTGTACAGTTGTGTAACTTTCCAAAAACGACAATCTTGTTGTCACACCCACTTCACACCATGATTGCTCAGCTCTGCAAAGGCAAAAGCGTTGCCATGGGTTTGAACTTCTACTTTTCTATTTGCAGCACACAATTAAGTGCAACACTACAAATGCCCTCCAGAAGAGACAGGCTGAAACAGGTCTGGATCATATCCTGTATTTTGAAAAAAGTCAAATTTATTTTTAATTCAGTTAATAGCAGCATGTCGTGTATACGCAAGTTCTGTGATGGTGCTAATTACTCAGTAATGTCAAAATGCAACACAGAGGACAACTTAGTCTTTATTTAAAAGGTGTACATTTTATTCATAGCAAGCTACTGAAAAACTATCATGATTGTAGATAATAAAAAAGTACACAATTCAAAAAACATCAGAGCTGCATGACTCTTATTCAACTATCTACTTAGTTTTTACAATAGTTATTCAATTAATCTAATTATATTTCTAATATTCCTAGAATCTAGAGTAATTTCCAGTGATTCAAGGGGAAGTGAAAGGAAAGAGCTCTACACAAACTTTATCAGTCACCTTTCACATCAACCCTCACACTGTTTGATCGCTGTTTCTTTTAAATGTACAGTGTGATTGAAAATAAAGAGTGAACTACAGAGAAATAAAGAGGTAACTCGTGTACCTTGGTGTAATTAGCACACAGGAAAAAAAAACACTGTGCTGGGAAATTAACTAAACACACATACACACACAGTAGCTGGACTACTGAGGATAGACTGCCCTCTACTGACGGGCCAGACAAGGTCAGCAGCACGTCTGCCAAACTATCTCTCTTCTAAAACCTCAAAACACTAAGCTTACAACTAATAGATAAAACTATTATTTTAACGATTTGCAGTGAATTGCACCCACACTGACAAAAATGATAATGATGTGAGAAATCACCTCCTTGATTTCGGTGTATTTCTCTGCTCTGAACAGCACATGAATGGAAATGCTCATGTCTTCAAAATTTAACTCTACATTCAAGCTACCGAGGAGAAAAGTTTGGTTTAAAGTTTGATCGGAATATTCGGCCAATTATAGTAACTAAACCTGAAAGGTGAGGTTTGTGCTCACTGAATAAAGTCCATGCAAACCAACAGTGATAAAACAGTTGATTTGTCATATTTTCATTTTTTTTTTTTTCCACAGTGTGTACACCACACAATGTTTTATCATCACTTGTTGTTATCAAGTTCCTATTTGCCAAACACAGAGTGGCTGCATTTCGTATTTTTACTGTCAAGAAACCTCATTGCTGGACATGGCAGGGACGGCCAAGTGGCACAGAGACAGAGTTTTTTTGTGGTGGCAGAGCAGCAGCTTCAGGATGGGGTGGGGTCTTGAGAGGAAAAGCACACAGAGAGAAGCGAAGGACATGATGTGTTGGTGTGAAACAAGATAAAACCAACACATGGGCCCTAAGTATACAAACATATGTGAGTGTGCGTAAGAGAACTTTTGACTGTTCGTTTTGTGTTTACTCTCTCTGCCCAATAGGGGATCGTGCCATCACTGGTAAATACACATCATCAATATCAGGCCTTCAGTCCGTATGTGCGCGAGTGTGTGTGTGTGTGTGCAGGAATGCACGTGTCCTGCTACAGCATGTTTGCGTGCGCACATCGATAGGAGGCGTTATCGCAGGTTCTCTGCTCGTCTGAGAAAATCACACTTCATGCTCACTTCCAACCCCCTGCCTGGGACAAGACCCGCTGACAGCACCTCATTGTTATTTCTTCATGTTTGTCAAAAGTAGCATACACACACACACACACACACACACACATACACATATGTTGTCAGCAGTTCCCATCTTTTCAGACACCTCTCACTCCCAAGTGAGACAGTTTGTCAACTCGTTGCAGACAGCCCCCCCCCTGGAATCCACACACTTTGTTTCACAGTCCCATTTCAAAATCATCGACTTTCCTTCCAATTAATTCCTTAATTCAAATCTTTGCTAAGTTAAACTTTTCTTGTTTTAGAGTGAGGGTTTGCAAGCAGCCATATTATCAATGTCTTTAAAGCACGCACGTTAAAGGAAACACACACGGACACACACGGGGTGGAGGAGTATCATCAGTCCACCTGCACTTAAGACAGGCTGCCTCCTGTTCCTCCAGCAGGCTGGCCCACCACTTGTGTATCTGTCTGTAAGCAGCCCCCTTTTCCAGCTCAGCAGCTGAGAAAGTGCCAATCCCACAGTTTAAGGGCCCCACTGGCCCTGCCAGCATGATAGATAGTTTAGAAATGAGGACGCGTGTTTAAAAGAGAGGAGAGGAGAGGGGGATGAGAGGGAGGAGGAGGAGAGAAAAAAGGCACGCAGCAGCAGCAGCTGTCAGACAACACAGAACCCAAGCTTCCATGACCAGGCCTCTAATAGAGAGAGAGAGAGAGAGAGAGAGAGAGAGAGAGAGAGAGAGAGAGAAAAAAATAATAAAGAGAGGGACTTCTGAGAGTTGAGGCCTGAAGCTGACAGGTACGAAGTAGGAGAGGACTCACGTGGATGAGGAGATAAAGACATGCAAATACAAACTGCTCGACAGATGATTACAGAGGATACATGACAGAGACGGGGCCCCAACAGTTGTCTAAACTGGGACATACATGCAGCAGCCAGACTTCAAAATCAATCAAGATAAAGTGGTAGTTCCCAAATACTTCATAAGTTTTGTTTTAACTGGTTAAAGTAAAGAATATATAAATATGAAAAATAAAAGAATGAGAATGTAAATTAAGTAATGTTATTAAGTAAGAATGTTATTTTCTTTTAAGAGCCCCCATATCACCCAACATCAAATCTGCTGTTACTATCCTGTCAATCATCACACTTCACCCATTTGAATTGTTAAAGTTATAGTTCAGCATTAACACATTAATCAATTAGAGAGCATATCATAGACTCATTATTAGGGTGGATATAAATGACTGACTGACGTGTGTTACAGCCACGTGCACAGATTGTGGATATTAGCAGGTTGTTGGAGATGTCACCTCTGTCTGGGTAATCTTGACAGACTGTCAGGTTGAGTCATCATGTTCACACTTCTGACACCTTCAACCCATCGCGGCGCCACCATGTGCAAACGCATTGACAGAGAGACTCAACAGGTTGGCCCACACTAAAAACTGCCACCTGGCAATGTGCATATCATAAGGTTTTTTTCTCACTGGTTTTGCTCACTGGTTTTCCTCACCTCCCGCCACATCCCCACTCTGCACCCCCTCTCTCCTCTCTCCTCTGCTCATCTCTTGGTGTGCTGTGTGAACGTGGTCAAATGGGCTGTAATACAGGCCCCAGTGAGCTGGGCTACATTTGCAGATATGTATATGCCTTCTTCTTGCCCACTGCTCTCACAGGGGGGCTGCCTAACACTTATTAAACAGATCTTAAGAACATCTCCATTCATCACTGCCACCTCACTCATGCATCAATGCCTGCGTGCATGTATGTGTGTGTGTGTGAGAGAGAGAGAGCGTGTGTGTGTGTGTGTGTGTGTGTGTGTGTGTGTGTGTGTGTGTGTGTGTGTGTGTGTGTGTGTGTCCCCATGAGGCCAACTGTCGCTTTAGAAAGGGGTTGATGTAGGAAGATTAATATTGGTGTGATAGCAGAACCATGCCAGGGAGGAAGGGTCACTCATTACCCATCTGACCAGCAATCTCCAGCTCAAACTCACACACACACACACACACACACACACACACACACACACACACACACACAGATGGCAGTTACGATTTCTGTAAACTCTCCCCCATCTTAATCCACCATTCCCTTTTCCTCCTTTTGTTAACTTCATTCCAAACTCTTCTCTCCTCTCTTCTCTCTTTTTCCTTTATACCTTTCATCTGCCTCTGGCCCCTTTTTCTTTTTATCAGGCCCGGTGAAATGTATCACTGTAGTCTTGTTAAGTTTAGGGGAAAATGCCCGCTGTATAAAATTAATTGACTGTCTCTGGCTCATCTTTATTGTGGAGGCTGCATGGGCAGGGAGGAGATGGGATGTGGTGGAGAATCGGAGAGGGGTCAAATAGTGCAATTACCGCCCCATTGATTTCCACTGGTGTGGTGGAGAGAGTAAGCATTACTCCATCAATGTTCACTCAAACTGGCAAGGAGTCCTCCTCTGAGAAAGAGAGGGAGAGAAAAGGAGACGCGGTCCAGTCTCTTTATTAATTCAGTCATTAATTAGGATATATTTAATAATTTCTTTCAAATGCTTATTCAGTACAAATCGAGTTTAAACTAAAAAAATATTTGGTCATATATCTTCTCTTGGCAGTATTTGGATGCACCTCTGACATCAGCTGGACGTTCCCTCAGCCCAAAACCACTGCACAAAATTTTCTTTCCAAACGTATCATTTAGTCTCATTTAAGAATTTTCTTAAATCCATTAATGGGCCGAGATAATTACACTCGTGCCCTGTGCAATTTGCCATGTTTCAGGATTTTTTTGTGGAATTGACCTCATGAAACCACACAGAATAAACTCGATAAACCCGATCCCTGCACAAGTAAGAAAATTACACTTGACTGAAGAAAATTGTGCTTGTATTGAGAATGAGGGAATACGATATCTCACGTCACTGGAAGTGGTGAAATGTGATTTTATAGATTTCAAAATTGGTCAGTAAGGAGGTTTTTTTAATTTAATTTTTTTGTGTTATTGTTTTTGGAAAAGAGAAAATCTTGGAGGTGTAGGGGGGGGGGGTGTGGATCTCTCAGGCTGGGCTCATGCTTTCCCTGAGGTTTTACAGAAGGCACAGGCTGTCATAAAGTGTGTGAGTGCAAGTAGGTCCCACATACACTCCTCTCCTGTTGGCCCCTCAGTTCTCCTTCTCTGCTCCTCTCCTCCTTTCTTCCCTGTTGTCAAAGTTTCTCATTTAGACTTTTTCTTCTCCCCCCCACTCAGTTTCCCTCCGTCTCGCTCTCTCTCTCTCTGCTGCCCCCTCCTGTCTCCTGTCTTGAGGGCCAGACTGTGGTTCCTGTCGATAGAATCAGTGGAAAACTGTTTGGAAACCCAAACCTCAGTGAAATTATTTGATTACAACCTCCCATTACTTGCTGGTTTGGAGGCATTAGAACGTCCATGGAGAAGTAATGATTTCCATTTTGTGTTTGAGTTGTAATACAATATTTGCTGTGGTTTCTTTCCAAGGACAGCATAGAACAGTTGCTTGATTTTCTGGTTGTTTATACATTTTTAAATTGACACTATCTACATGGAAATACAGATAGAAGTGAAAGGGAGGAAAAAAATAACAATACGGAGACGAGGGGCCGTTAAACGAAAATGGAAAACTTGTGTAATTATTTCCCAAACTGCCTAAATTCAACCGCTCACCAAAACCGAGGATAATTCTTATTACAGGGGGGAAAGTACTGCTGTGGTTTTGATTAATTAGTCAAAAGTCACAGAAATATGACCCTGCAGAACAACAGGAGAGAGTCGAGGACTAATTAAGGCTACCTTGTCTCTCATCGGCAATTAAAAAACAACAAAGCTCTGCATATTTTCACCCCAAATCTCTACGTCTCTTTGTCTCTTCCTCTCAAACTGTCTTGACCCAATTTATCCTTTTCATTCATCTCCGGAAAGATGTGCTCCATCATCTTTATGTCATTAAAGGTTATGAAAATCACAGCGCCATGAGGAGGGAAGAAGGAGGAAGATGTGAGAGAGACTCGTATAAAAGGACTTTGAGAGGAAGAGGAGAGTTTAAGAGAGGATGAGGGGACTTTGATGACATTGTTCATGTGTTAGCGCGGTATATTTACAGTGTGTTGTGTTAGGACGTGTTCATGCAGTAGCGTTTGCATGTGGATATGCACCAACTCCTTCATGGGGGTGTGTGAGACGTGTACGTGTGCATGCGTGTGTATGCATGTGTGTGACTGCGCTGTTTGGCAGATAGAAGGCTGTGAGTGCAGCCTGTCACAGCCCAGCCCTGATTACTCTGCACCATTCATCAAAGTGTCACCTCCCTGACAGCTGCTAATAAATATACTGCCACAGACCCCCACTCACACCTGGCAGCGCACCACGTTCACACACACACACACACACACACACACACCGTACCCCCCTCACACACACACTCGTTCTGCCATACCCAGCACCCCTCTGCAGCACCAAACAGCTCCAACAGCAACACATCCTAGAGCTCATTTGCTAATTGCAGCATTTCCCATCGATTCTGTTTCTGTCTTGTTCGATGTCAACGTGAGCGAGAGGATTTAAATACTTTAGTGAATTATCTAAATTACCAATATGGAAACATGTTACACAACTGAAGTCTTTTGACCTGGACTTTTTACTCTCATGCTACAACATGAGGCATCTTCCCCAGTTTTTTAATTGCCAACAAACACAAAAAAAAAAACGTACGCTTCTTTTTTACAGCAGAAACTTAATGGACTGATGTTTAATGCACTGTGTCCCAGCTGCTCTGCTTTTTTTTGGCACTTTCTGCATCTATCCACACTTCCTGTATTGCACACTACAAATGACATTGTTACTCCAACTGAATTGTTTTTGCTCTCGTATGCCTCTGTCAACATGTCTAACTGCTCGCCACCAAAGTTATTGCAGAGCAAACATCTGAAACAATTTTATGACAATGCTATGTTTCAAGAGGCCGCACAAAAAAAACAAAGATCGTCACCTCAAAAATGTGCATTTGCATGTAATTGCTGGTTCGCTTTGCCTTGTTTTACTTCATTTGTAATCAGTGAGGAACACACACACCCATGCGGTCACATTTCCTCTGTTTGCCTATGATTAGACACTATGTGACTGCTGTAATGATTTGCTCTTTTACTGTAAAGAGCAGCCTCTCCGGCAGATGCTCCCCGGCTCCCCCTGTTGGGAGACAGATGAAGCGTGTGACTCATCAGGGCTTTGTGTGTGTGAGAGCGTGCATGTGTGTGTGTACGTGTGTGTGTTACACAACACGTGGGTCTATGGTGATTCGGTGGCGGAAGCGTGGATATTGGAATATCCTGCACTGGAAGGTGTCCTTGCCAAGCTGTGCGTGTATTTGTGTGTGGGCAAGTGTGTGTGGTCATGAGGCTGTGGGCATGCTGCGCTGGCAGATGGCATTACTGCATTGCCGGGCCACCCTGCCTAACAGGGGGAGGACAGGGAGAAGGTGGGAAAGGAGACGGAGATGGGATGCGAGTCAAAGAGAGGGAAGGGTGAGGATGCTTGTAAAAAAATGAAAACTTTGAGTGGGAAGTAGCCTGAGCAGTGGGGGGAAAGTTATGACGAAAACGATAGGGCTGATGAGGTGATGAATGAACGAGGAAGATGAGTACAGGACAGGGAGGAAGCAGCCTTCCCAAAAACCACCACCTCTCCATCTCTTCCTCCCAAACAATTTAACGTAATATTCTTCCATTCTTACAATTTTGCTCCTGCGAGTCAGTGGTGGTCAGTTGCCAGCTGCTCTCCAGTTTGTGCTGTGTGCATTTATGCGTGTGTGTGTGTGTGTGTTGGCGTGTGCTGCATGCCTGCTGGGCAGCAGGGCTGGGCCAGGTGTGGAGTGGGAGCACTGGGAAGACTGGGAACAGTGGGCCTGTTAATTAGAGAGAGGTGATTAATGGGACAGCAGAAAAAGAAGGAGCGCTGTATTTGGGAGGAGAGATGGAAGGAAGGTGGGAGGTGTTCGAGAAGAGAAGGCAGGTGGGGGTGCAGAGAAGGAGGGGGGTAAGCAGTTGGGGAAAAGGGGGAAATATGTGGCCAAGTAAAACCATTTTTAACACTTTCAAAAATGTATGTGTAACGTCAGTTGATACTCTAACTCTAATCGACGCTGCCTTTATACGTGTACATCTTAAGTGACGTCTGCCTCGGGATCCTGTGCGTTATTGAGATGTAAGAAGTGGCGTTGTGACAAAGACTCCTCGGGGGATGTGGCATGTAAACACCAATCATTTGGCAGATGCGCTGTGAGCAAATTGGCAGTGTATTCCCCGTGGCCAAGCCACACACCATTATCAGGATTGAGACTAATCGTGTGCCGTCTCCCATATGAGGAGCAATTAATTCACACTGAATCAAACTGCAAGAGAACTGAGTGAGTGCTGGAGAAAGACGAAGGGGATCGAGCGATGGAGAAGAAGAAGAAGAGTAAAGGAGGAGAGAGGAGCCGGAGTAAATGAGAGAGAAGTTTGTGTTGTTTGCCATATTTTCACTGGGATCAAAACTCACAGAAAAATAAATGCCGCTTTTAGTTTAGCTTTTTTCAGAGTCACTCTTAGGATTGGGTCTTGTTTTTAACTGGGATAAACTTTCTGCTAAAGTACATGACGAATGAGGAAGGCAGGACGTGGGACTAGAGCACAAAAGCAGGAGAAAATTGACGTTGGAGAGAGAGGGCTCCCTGTGAAGCAGCCGAACATTTATAAATGTCTTTCCACAAAGATTTGACACTGTGATAGTTTTACACTATCTGTATTTCTAGAAAGATGACACTTACAAGGAATCATTAATATGAGGTTTCCCCAGTCTCACCTCAATCCAGAGGCAGTGTAGAGCCCGCACAGTCAGACGCCAAGCCATTATTTCCTGTCTGATTGCTCTGAGACCAGTGCGATTAAGGAAGAAGACTAAAAGGTAATTTTTCACTATGATGGACAGAAGGAGAGAGAAAAGTAGAGCGGCTCTCGGTTTAATCTCCTGCAGAGGGAGGGAGTGAGGGAGGGACCGCGGCGAGAGGAGGGAAGCCATCGTTTCCAGGGATACAGTACCTAAATTAATCGTGCGGCCCGATGGCCTTTTGGATAAGATAAGTAGCATTATAATAAGGAAGGCCATATAAAAGACCAGATGGAGACGAGCCAAAGGAAGCTATTCAAACACTTTCTCTCTCATACACACAAACTGTAAAGATTTGTCATTTAACCTTTTATACTACTCCAGTGAAATACTTACAGTTTGTGCAGGTGAAAAAACTAAAAGAACAAAAAAGAAAGAAGACACATGTAGTAATTACAGGCAGAGGAGAATTAAGGGATATTTCAAGAGGCCAGAGAGACAGAAAAGAGTCAGAGCAACAACAACAAAAAAAAGAGATGTTTGTGAAAATTCTTGTAATTCATCATTTTGTCACAGGGTAGCCAGGTTGTGTACGTAATTCTAAGTGGTGTTCACAACTTCACGGAGGACGTGCAGAGGGAGATAAAGTAACAATTGGCGCTGCTCGGGAGCAGTGTGTGTTTGTCAACTTTGTGGGAGATTTATTTCAGATACCATAAACTGCCAGAGAGGATCAGCTCGGATGAAAAGAAACATCGACAAACAGGCTGTGAAGCAAAATGTTCAAATCAAAACTGCCGCTGATGTATGAGCAGGTATTTACACTGTCAGAAGCAAATGCTTATACCTGCCGATATTCTTGCATATATTCAGAAATTAAGGAAAACAAAAACATTCACACTTGCACACGTATATCATTCATTTAAAAGGCGAGTTCCACAATTTCACTCCAACAATAGAGACGCATCTACTTTCAATCCCTTTAAACACATATCATACATTCAGGGCTATTTACTAAAACTATTTATATTTAACGAATTTTAAATAACAGTAAAAAGTGAGACATTTTCGTCATCATAACTTTACAGAATCAAATGTGATTGTAGATGTTCAATTAAAAACATAAAACTGCAAAAGTTTGTATATTAATAGTGTACTACATGCATTTAGGTGAAATGTTCTGAATGCTATGGCAACATATTTAACAGACGAGCCAGTTGCCCCTCAGATGGATTTGTGATTGATTGCAATTCTTACCATCAGTATGTGCTCTGCTTGGCACCATCGTTACAAAATATGCTTGAAATCAACTCTGTTTTGTTAGCACATCAATATTTTTCATCACCAGCAGATACCAGCACCTTTCCTCTCAGTGCTGTCCTGGCAACTCCGGAGAAAGAGGTTTATCAGCTTGTTATGTCAATCTCTCTACCCCCTGCTTTGAAGTGTGTGTGTGTGTGTGTGCATTTCCACATACTCTTAAATAGAGAGTGCCGGCTCACTTTCAGCCTCACTTTCACCCCCACTGAGTGACTGTGTGTGTGTGAGTGTGTGTTTCCCGCAGAGCAAACATGTTAGTTCGTCTGTTCTCGCAGTGGGCAAACAGCGAAGGGGGCTCATGAGCGGTGCTAATGGGCAGAGGAAGGAGCGGGGTAAAGGGTGACTCGTGGAGGGATAAGGATAGGGGTGAGAATCCAATGTGGATCCCTGCATCAGTACTTAATGCAGGTGGTTGCTGGTGTTTGTGTGCGTAATACACAAGCAGAAGTGTGTCTGTGCGTGTGTGCAGGGGCCACAGGGCAACCTCAGAGAAACTCCACTAATTGCAACTACTGGGTTTTACCTGAGGGGTCTTCTCTGGCTAATATCATTAGCTAATCTGCTGTGTGTTGTCCCCCTTGCCCTCTCCATCAGCGCCCCGCTCCAGTAGCACAACCAGCAGCATCCAACCCCCCACCAGAAAAAAAACACACTTACACCCCTTCTCTTCTTCCCAGAGCCCAGTGCAGACTGCTGAGTCCGGGCTTGTGCTGCTGGAAGGGCCCTGCATCTGGGCTTCACTGACAAAGAAGATTAATACCTCAGCTACACACACACACACACACACACACACACACACACACTCGCCAACAAGCCTGGGCACACTCACACACATTCGCGCCCACGCAGCAAGCTACCCTCATGGATCCCTTTCAAATGCACACAAACACAGGCACACAGTCCAACCTCAATCAAAACTAAAAACAGAGGGACTCGGCGCATCCTACCCTCCCTCCACCCTTACTCCTTCATCCTGGCTCTGTTTCTCCAGGCTGCGGACCACTCCAAGTCTACCTCCCCATTTCCCCTCTTTACCCCCCACCACCCCACCACCCCACTTTAAATAGAATCTCCAGGCCACAGAAAAACAACTTTGTGCTGATGCGACTACTCCTTCATCCTTCCCCATCTTTCCCCTCTTCCTCCCACTCCCATCACACACACCTATGGTTATGGAGAGAGCTCGGCTGAACATGAGCCCTGAGCCCTGATGCAGACGTTATATGTGAGTGGGCTGCAGCGTGCTCCTTGTGCCCCCTGTGGGGAAAAAGTCCACCAGGCAAACATGCTCCCGCAGGTCGGTTTCATTTAAAAACAACAGCATCCTGGTTCAAAGTTAAAAACAGGAGTGAAAAAGACTCAAGAAAGTTTTCAGTGCAGAAAAATAAAATAGTTTAAATGATAAAGAACAGAAATTTAGTTTTTTCATATTTTTAAGAAGAATGGCCTCTTAAGTTCCCACAACTTCCAGACACGTATTTGATGTTTATGTTTCAGGGAAATGTGAAACGAACTTGATTGCACCTAAAATAGCCTTTTGAGAACAAGTAAAACACAACGGAGAAGCTGATGAGGAGAAAACACTGGAGAGGGGTCTTTCCAGATGAGAATTATTTCTATACCTCACCTCTGAGTGGTCATAGTGGAAACTCCCCGGCATTCCCCTGGGGGATTGCCAAATGTGTGGTTTGGCCCGCAGAAGAGAGGGGTGAGGGGTGTCATAGGGGCGAGAGGTATTGATTTAACCTCCTCCCACCACATTCACCTGTGAAGGCCTGCACGACTCCAGCACCACACCTGTCACCGGAGCCGGGAGTGTGCGTGGATATGAATGACTTCGGAGGTGGACAGAAATTTGTGCGACAAAATGAAAAGGAGGTGGAGGATGTAAATCGACAGGGAGAGAGCAAGAGAGAGGAAGAGAGAGGATGGAAAAGTATTTGATCGTGGCTTTATAGCAAAAGGATCAGATAAAAGTGATCACTTTGACAAGCCGCCCAATGTGCTGACACAGGGAAGTGTTTGGGTGTGCAGAGATGTGCGAGAGTAGCTGTCGAAAAACAGGCAGAGAGAGCAACGCAGAGGATGAGACAGAAGGAAGAACTGGTAGAGAGGGAAACTACATCTGTGCAGAAAAACGGAAATCGACAGAGCAGGACGCAGAGGAAGAGGGTGACATGCAGGTGAAGAGGACAGGGCAACTGATAATCCATACACTGCATCTCAAAACAGAGGTGAGTGACATTAAACTAAATAAGTACGTTTTTCGTAAAACCACAAAAGGTTTTTTTCTCCCCTTAAAAGACGAGAAAGATTCAGGTAAAATATTTTAGAGAAAGATGGCAAGACGTGCTTTTTGAAGGACGTAGTGTTTGAGGGACATAGAGACTGCACATCCTGGCCTGGGTTTGACAACGCAAAATAAAACCAGTATAGTGTTGATGTTAAGAGTTAATAAATATTTCTTATAACTGTTTATAATGACAGTAGAACTAGCATCCTGTCTTTTCAAATATATTTTCAATTATGTGTTTTTTCAAAAAAAATTCAAGTCCTGTTGCTCATACATTTATTTTCCAAAGTTAATACATTTTATTCCTTGAAATAAAATCTTAAATTACAGTAAATATATAAGCTTTAGTACTTTATCAATAAAGTATTTTTTTTAAATCAATGTATCTTCTTAATCTACATTTAACATATTGTATATTTCATTTCCATTCAAGTGTGACTCGTGTGCCAGTGAGAGTTTGTACAGAAACGGCACAAAAGTGATTTAACTGATTTGATATCAGGCTTTATAGCCCCTATGAAAATATATCAAACCGTCTTTTAGACTGTGTGAGGGGGGGGGAGGCAGAGAAAATATAGGTAATAACATTTAAACAAAAATAATAAAACACTTTTACCATGTAATTTTACCATGAGTCATATTTCAATATCAGGATATAAAAAGGAGAACATTTGTGAGCATTATAAAAATGAATAACTACAGTGGGAAGTGTCATGATCGAACTTGTAATGTTGTTTGGGGCATATTGTAGGTGTATTCCTCCAATCTCTCTGCCCTATCGGACCGGTATTCCATGTCCTTATAAATAATTCATTTTTTAATCTGATTTCCCAGAGCGATTCTCAGTGTGTTAGTCACATATTCAATAACGGTGCACGGTGAATAATCTGGCTGTGTTTCCGTGTTTCTCCTCCTCCTCTCCCCCCCATGTTCGGTGGAGGGGGTGCGTGGGGTCTGTTGGATGCTGGATTCTGAAAGTGACTGTGGTGGTGGTGGTGGTGGTTGTGGAGGAGGAGGAGGGGTCAGGTGCATCATCACTCAACATCCCTACAGGTTGACAATGAACAGATGCATGTATTTCCACTACACGTCCATGCTTTGGATTATTTCTCTCTCTCGTCTGGAGCCAGAGCATCAGCTTCGTCTCTCCCTCATGACTTGTTCGATGATTGAACAATTTGTTTGTTGACAATGAGAGGTGGGGCTTTATCAAGTCAGAGGAAAATGGGAAAATTTAAAGGTTTTGTTTACACATGTGTATGATACCGCAAAACCAATTGAGTGTATTTTCTGCTATGTTTTTTTATTGTTAAGGATTTGCAGAGAAAGCAAAAAATTTTAACATTTATATAAAATAATCTAAATAAAAAACACACAAGGCAGTTTCCATAGTTCTGACTTCTGGTTCTGGGATTATTTCCAGCGTTTCCTCACCAAACCCAAAATGTGGAAAAACAAGACAAATGATTGACGGCAGAATAAAAATTTATGGAAGAATTTTGTCTTTAATAATATGGGATAAATGTTCCATAAAAAAAACAAGCTAAATAAGTGGCAGGATTTTTTTTTCTCTTAAAAGTGCCACAAACTTGACAGTGTGACAAAAACATTTGGAGCAGTGGAAGTGCCTCTACTACCATAACATGCCACCGTGTCCTCTCCCCCATGGTGCCCTGGGAGCTGTTTGTTCCAGCCACACTGTCTGGCCACAGACACACAAACATGCAAGTACAGTTCACCAAGACCTCACAAACACAGCCGGCACCAATTTCAACATGCTGCCACTTTTCAGTTCTCTCTTTAAAAGAAAATATATGTATCTAATTTAGTCTCGTCCTAATATTTTTTTTCAGCTGCAGGCAAGTGAATCCCACAACAATAGAGCTGGAACAAGAGTTTGAACAGTGTCTATGTAAATAAGAGGGAACGCATCGGACAGCACAAGGATGGAAAATTCCACAACAAGAAAGAGAGCGTCTAAACAGTGGGGAAATGAGCACATGAACTTATTATGAGGACATTCGCATCACAGCACATTTCTGCTACAGACTGAACAATAGTCTATAATCTAATCTTAGTTATAAACATTTTTTTTTTAAAAATAAAACATGAAAGTTAAAAGGCCTGGGACAAGGATATTTAAATAATTTTTTTTTAACAAACTGCTTTCCAAGGTTTAACTGAGAAGATTCATCTCAAGCTGCCATCTCAGGTCACTCAGTGTGTGTGCCCATGTGTGCGTGTGTGTATAAAAATGTAATCAATAAAGACAGAATTATTGTATCTTGCTAATTCTGAAACTGCCTCAACCCGTCTAAGATGATATTTTCCAAACCTCTAATTAGTGCACTCATTTAGGTCCACTCAGCAAGTTTGTTCATATTCAATAGCATTAAGTAACTAAATATGAAATGATGGACCCAACTCCTGGAAAACCCTCATCTATTAACTCTTTCATCATGCAATACTTTTTAACTAAGAAACCTGACCTCTGACCATGACCGGGGACAGAGAGTTAATGATAAAGAGGTCTTGTGGCAGGATGTGCTGTGACTAATGGGGAGAAAAAGGGTAAGACTGCCTTTCTGGACAGCGAGTGCAAAAGACTTTCACATCTGCAGGCACACAAAGCTCACAGATAGCTGCAGCTGCGAGCTGCATGGAACCTCAACAGTTGGCTGGACAAACCTTGAGCACCCCCTGGTGTTGTTTTTCTATAATCCACAGGGCCGCAATGATCAGCACACAAAATTAGTTTTTGACAAGGACAGACACTCACAATTCAAATTGCTGCAGGTTGAAAGTGCAACAACATGAGGGACATATTATCTCTGTAATAAACACAACCTTGCTCAAAAGAAAGAACTGGGTGACTTCATGGTTCCTCTATATAGCACTGAGGCTTGAATTATCCAAACAACTTCAAAATGTTGCTCCAACTGAACAACAAAAAGGTTTGCAAATTATTACAAACTTTTAGAGGAGGTCATGCTTTTTATGCAACTTCTCATAGGCCATCACTTCAATG
The DNA here is from genome assembly GCF_022539355.2 of Hippoglossus stenolepis. Taxonomy (NCBI): domain Eukaryota; kingdom Metazoa; phylum Chordata; class Actinopteri; order Pleuronectiformes; family Pleuronectidae; genus Hippoglossus; species Hippoglossus stenolepis. The sequence continues at coordinate 10,479,255 of NC_061488.1, forward strand.
TTTTCCTCAGGGTTAGGGTTAGGGTTAACCGGAGAGCTGATTTGGATGCTTACATGCACTTCGACACATTCGGTTTTTTTGAGCAATCACATTTCTATACATCAGTAGGTAACAGTGCCCCAGACGAAGGCTGACCTGAGCCCTTTCTCTCAGGTGGGACAAGATCCGAAAGGTTTTGCCCGGCATCCAAAGCGAAACCCCTGGCTAAGGCCCGACGTCTGTTTCCATCCAGGCTCATGTAAATGTTTGTGATTAAAAGGGAGATATGAGCGCCGAGGCGTTTTTTTGCAATCTTGCAGATCCTAATTTGGTACTGGGGGAGTTAACACACCTGCCAGCTTCCTGCTGACGGGGGTGATTTCTCAACTGTTGTTGTTTGTGCCGTCAGTTTACGGAGAGGCAAAGACGGTGAGAAACCGAGAGAAAGTCCGGCTGGGCAAGACGGAGCAAACGCACACGCTTGCAAACATGTACACAAAATACACTATACACACACACATAGATCCCTGGCTGCTGCCAATAACAGGCAATCCTAACATGTGAAAATGTTGACTGCTTGATGATTGATGGTAGTTATTTGTGGCTTTCTAACCCTCCTTCTTTGCCTCCACTCCCCTTTCTCCCCCTTCTTCCTCCTCTTTCTTCGTCTTCCTACTCCTCCTCTGCTCCGTCTCATCTTTGCGCTGTTGCCCCCTCAGACAATGTGAAAATGATTAATAATGTGTGATGTTGTGTAAGCAGCCTGCTGTCCATTATTCCTGCCTTGTGTGACAGTCTCCAAAACCCGAACTTGTGCGCACACGGACGCTCCAAATGCTGAGTTTCAGGTAACATGTCAAACTCGGGAGAGAAACAGGATCTAAATTAAATCAGGTTATAGATAAATCATATAATCACGCAGTCTCTGTGAACCTTGAAGGCATAAATAAATTTGTATTTTGTGCATAATAAGGCCCATACACACCATTTTAGCTCAGACAAAACATGAAGTTTTACACTTTTTTGTAAGAAAGCTCTATTTTTCATTATGAACATCTATATTTAGATGTTGGTATGGGGACAGACATATAAATAAAGATGTGAATACGGAGACAAATGAATAAGTGGCAGCGTAGTTCTGGGTGTCTGCTATTACTGCCACGCTGCCAGCTCCCCATCCATCACTTGCTAACACTGTGCATCTGAGTGTGTGTCTGTGCGCGTGTGTGTAGGAGGAAGAGGAGGAGGAGGATAAGGAGAGAGGAAGAGGAGAGGACATCGGAGGCCACAGTGCAAGTTCCTCATCCATCATTCTGTAAGACCAAACTTCAGAAGCAAAGGAAAGGGAGAGGGGAAAGGCAGAGAAGAGATGTTTTCTCAGAATGATTCTTTGCTTCCTTCCCCTTTTCCCCGAGTAATCAATGAAGCAAAACGGGGCCTGCATTGTTTCGACAGTGCGGCCAGGAATTCCTCCGTTTCTTCGACTCACCCCTCTTTGGCCAACAATCATCTTTTCTGCTTAACCATCTTTTCTATTCTTGCTTTGGCCAGTCTACAGACAAGATAGGAGGAGGGATGGAGGGAGGGAGGAAGGGAGGAAGGGAGAGGGAGAGAGGGGGAGGGGGAGAGGAGAGGGAGGGGAGAGGGGGAGAGGGGGAGACAAGACAGGACAGGGCCTTTAGTCTAGAGATCATTACCTTTACATTATTAATGTATGGCCAAACCACAAAGGACATTCACAGACAATGAGGAAGCGAGTGACTGTGTCTCTGTTTTCTACAGTGAAACATAAAGGGAAGGTGCATTTCTGAATTAAACTTGGACTGGGCGATATGACTTCAAATCAATATCACAATTAATTCAAACTTTTACCTCAGTTACGATTAATGAAAGATTATTTTATGCCACCTCCCGTGCACATGAGGCGCTTTACTCAGCTCCGGTCAACAAGAGACTCTGCTCCTCTGCCCTTTTCTTATCACTCACACGTTGAACTGAGCTTCATAAAACCTGCTGAATTCATATTTATGTTTCTGGATAAACGGGGCGTCTCCTGGTGGTAGTTGAAAAGCGTGCACGCAAAATGTTAAACTTTTTTTCAATGTGTTTAACTGTACGTGTCCTAATAACGTCTGATGAGTGTATGTGTTTATTGTTAAGGTGTAAAGTGAACGCAGATCAGAAACGTGCAGCCACTGCAAAACGAATGTAGCAGAAAGCCGACACTTCGTGAATGCATGCACGTTGGGGAAAGTACCATAACCGAATTAACCGACGTGAAGAAAATTAAGTCGGTTCGCGGTTATACGTGTCAGTTTTGATACATTTTCGCTACACTATATTAAACTATGTGGCGTGAACCTTAATTAACCTGAACACAACATTGAATGAAGACATTATTAAATTAATGCTTTATTGTACAGAAATTAGGGCTGGGAGATAAAACGATAAAGATAATTATCGCGAAATAACTTTTCCTCGATTAGAAATATAAGACGATGGTCAATACGACGTCGCTAGAACTCATTGACATGGATGATGTTTTGACAGACAACACGAACAGCCAATGATGATCTGTTAAAAACAAGGTTGGCATTAAATAAAACAAATTAAATGTGAATTATACATTTAAACCACTTCTTAAATAATGTGGGTGTGTGTGTGTGGGAGAGAGAGATAGGCAGGAAGCAAGTTTGGCAGACACTGGTGAGGCTGAGAGCAGAATTAAGGAGTGTGCTGTGTGTTTCATTAAATGCTCAATATATCTTGTGTTTTCTGGATCATTTAAGCCCCATTACAGAACAGTGGCACTGCTTTAATTTCTAAAGTGCCTTTCAAAAGGCATCACCTCAGGCGGTTATTCCTGCTCTCTCACACACGTATATGCATACACATACATCTGCACGTGCGTGAAGCCACACACACACACTTGCACACACACACAGATGCAAACATTTGTGCTAACACACAACAAATGGAGACAAATAATGTTTAAAAGATGTATTTCTCTCCTTCTCTACGTTGCGTCTGTTTTTGTGCCTCTGTGTGACTTTCTGTGTAACAGATGACAGCAGCCTTGCAGCGGCTGGGTTCACTGTCTTGGCTGCCGGACACATTTGACTTGCCAGCTTGGCCGGAGGATGAACCCCGGGACTCACTGGAGCCAAGGTCAGATTCTCTCAGTGTGTGTGTGTGTGTGTGTGTGTGTGTGTGTGTGTGTGTGTGTGTGTGTGTGTGTGTGTGTGTGTGTGTGTGTGTGTGTGTGTGTGTGTGTGTGTGTGTGTGTGTGTGTGTGTGTGTGTGTGTGTGTGTGTGTGTGTGTGTGTGTGTGTGTGTGTGTGTGTGTGTGTGTGTGTGTGTGTGTGTGTGTGTGTGTGTAGTGTGTAAGTGAGTGTGTCTGGTGCACACCCGCATGCATTTGTCTATTTAGTTCAAGGTGTTAGTGCTGATGAAGTCTGCATACGCGGTCACAGTATACTTGCGGTACTAAACGTTACAGGAAAAATCCGTCTGTGCATTCGCGAATTTGATCGCGAGTGCTTGCGTGTGGAGCTGGAGGCATGTGAGAAGCGTGTGCTGAGCCAGCTGCAGATTGAAGAGAGGTGGAGGTGAGGGGAGTGTTGTTCGGAGCAATTGATACATTGCAAATAGAGTGGGCTTCCTGTCCGGGTTTTGTGGCTAAGGTGCTAAACGCTTTAGGAAACCAGATACACTTGCACATCCTCTAAAGAGATAGGACAGGGTGGGAAGGCGGGGGGCGGGGGGCGGGGGGGCATGAGGGGGTGAAAGGAGAAAGTGTAAGATAAAAGACAAAGGTAAAGAAAGAGCCTGTCACTTTCCAGGAAAGTCTGCATTTTCTTCAACTTTGCTCCACTACTACAACATTCCTGTGCCTCCCTATAGTTCAAGATCATTTCCACAGGCACCAGCAGCAGTGATGGCCATTTGAAATCAAAGACGGGTTCATTTCTCAGACGATGCCTGCGTCGTTTGTTCCCTTTCTCCTCGCTAATGAGATGGAATGCGGCTAAATTAGCAGCTGAGAGGCAAAGCTTCATTTACAAGACAATCAAATGATCCTTTACAAAACACACTCTATATGCATTAGATGTCGGCTTTGTGAATGTAGGATGGCCTCCTTATGCACTCAAATGGGGAGGAGGGAGTGTTTGGATGTTGCGCGGTGGTGAAAAATGCCAAACTGAAATCATCCATCACAATGCAATAAAAAGGCCTGCAGCGCTCTGAGTGGGTGAGACGAGTGAGATGTTTGTATTGGCCCACTGGGTTTCCCCTCTGCGAACGAGGGAATGTGTAAATGAACGTGTAAATGTTAAAAAATGTTCTTTTTATTAGACGAATTGCATCATTAAATCACATTACAAAAAAAAAACAATGCACCATTAATTTCCTCCCCTAACAGCCGTAAGTACATGCCTCTCTGTCCCTGTGCCCATCTATGTGTACCCCCATGGGGCTGCAATTCCAAAGCTATTTCATGCCATTATACAGATCAATCAGGTTGGGGAGATCTATGAGCACATGTCTGGGGCAGAATGAGTCAGAAGGTGAGAAACGACGACTTCCTAATTGTGTGTAAGCTTGTTTGTCTGCCTACCAGCCAAACAGAGGTCCCAACAAACAGGTAGTGTCTCCTTTCCACTTTTTTGCCCTTCCTCCATCAGTACATGAAAGGTAACATGAATAATAGATGAGGGAGGTGATGAGATCAATCAGAGGCTATCAGTCTGGGAGATAGGAGTGGACAGAGTAGGACGTAGCAGCGAAGAAAGGGGGGAGATAACAACTGCTCTACCGACTATGGGACAGCAGTGCAAATATATCTACGGAGAATAAGAAGGATGGAAACTGCGAGAGGCCCACAAACACGCGCAGAAACGTCTCATCATAAGCCTGCACTCGCACCCATCGCTGAATGCACTGACCCCCCGCACCTCTGCACCACACGCTCTCACATCTGTGACAATGCCACCGCAGCATGACAAATGCAAACAAAAGGTTCACCTATTCATCACTGTAGAGAGGCGCGTGGGGCTAATTATACAACTGTGAAAACCATGACGTTATGTTGTTTTTGTTTGTCCTCTACGAGATTACAATGCTGTCAATGAAGGTGGGGAGGGGAGGGGGGGGGGATAAGTCTTGCAGCATGTCTGCGAGGGGGCACATGAAGGCCTGGGCGCACGCACACACACAAAACAAACTCACAAACACACACAAATATAGCTTGTGTCCCTGCCGCCTGTATAACACGTCTCTGCTTGCAGGCATGATTAATCCAGCGCAGAATGGGAAGATTTTGACCCTAAACAGAAAAGTCCTGTTGAGGCTGCGAGAGGCACTGATTTATTTAGGCTCCACTCCGTCCACATTAATTATCGCCGCGCAGGTGCAGGCCCAAATTCCTCTTCCCCCCAGCTGTAGCCCAATGCTGTAATACGTTCACATACACACACAGATGCACACGCAAATAAATAAATAAAGCGAGCACATGCAGCCTGCCCCCGTTGCCTTGCCGTGCTGTACTTATATTGTCTGGGTGGCACAGAGAACATTGGGCGTCACGGCGGAGAAGGATGGCACACCCAGATTTAGCACCGACGCAAATAACAAACCGACAGCAAACGCAAAACACATGCAGGCAAAGCCGAGTTTGTCCTGTAGCGTTCTCTCACAGTGGAAGTTTTCTTGCCTTTCTTTCCTCCACTTCACCATCTTCTCTTCTTCAAAACCCACAAGCAGATGTTTAACTTGAGCTGCAGTACCACCAAGAATACTACTTTGAATATTTAAGATTTAAACAGGTGTTGGAGCCTTAAACTGGGCTTTAAAGACCACAAGTAAAAAACGTATTCAGATTAAAACTATGCTTTAAACAAGTATATTAATTCACCGAAAAAAAAATCTTACGTTTACGTTTTTCTGCGTGTAGTTACTGTCTCCAGGTGACACCAGGTTGGAAGGTACACCTGCATTTGTGTCTCTGTCCATGTGTGTGTGTGGTACAAGCAGCAGCTCCACCACTGTGCTTCCAATAACAGAGCTAGTGGTGTGTGATGTGTCACTGGGAGCTCCACTCATTATGGCCTACATTAGCACCCCACCTCGCCCTGATTAGTCCCCTGCTGAGCTCAAAACCCACAGTGCAAGTGTGTGGGAGTGTGTGTGTGTGTGTGTGAGGGAGAAAGAGAGAAAGAGAGACGTAGGGATTGAAAAAGAGAGAACCTTTTTTCCTCTTTAGAATGAACATCGTCTCTTCATTCCAGTGACAGCTTCCTCATTTCTCTAATACAAATGGCTGCCGGTGCTGGTCGGCATGCATCAGGAGCGTGCGAGTGGGCCCCATCACTGCTCCTCTGTCGCCATCATTTATTACCCAGTTTGTTTGCACTCTTATCCACGGCCTTGCCCTGCCAGCCCATCCATCAACTATACACAGACACAGTGCAGGCTCACGTAAACACACACGTCTGCCCGCTGACTGTCACCACCTCGCCTTCCTGGACACTGAGACGCACACGTACTTACACGCTGCTTCACTTATCTGTACGCCCACGAATGCTGCCCTAACAACACACACTTAACCAGCTCAGTTCAAATGGTGAATTCGCCTGTGCTTCTTTTTCTGTTACAGCACTCCGTCATTGTCATCCGTTCTTCGGCGCCATTTCTTCCTGTGCTCTCATTTTCGTCCTCGATACTCCCCACACACCCAAACCGTCACAAAATCCCCAAGAGGACAAGTGTGTGTAAAAGCGTGGCATTGATCAAATCCTCACTCATCAATATCCGTCGATACGCATAATCTCATAGATTTATCAATAAATGCTTTCACGAATGCCTGATCACAGCCCGTGTTCTCCCACAGGGGGTCTGTGATCACGCTGGAATTGGTACAGAAGCAAAGTATGTAAAACAAGCCAATCAAAGAGACAACACACAGTTCAAATATTATGACAAGCAGAGGTGTAATGCGGTGAAAAATCATAAAAGTTTGAAGGTGACAACAATATCAGCCGATATATATTATTTGAAAATTATTCCGAAGATATCTTTATCTAACCCTTCTGACACATAATTGTGTTGTATTATTCATAATATGGTTTATGGTTAAACTGTTAAATAGCAAACCTACAGAAAAATATATAGTATGTAAATATAAATATACATAAATATATATGTAAAATTATGTAAAATAAGCGTTTTTATATCGGCGGTAATCTGCAAACATAAACGCTGATACACATATGTCTGTGAAAGGCTCATGTCGGCAGATACTTTAATTGGCCAAACAATAAAATAGCTCACACAATTTTTAAGGAGCATCTACTACAGATATGTTGAGATAACACAGGATGGAATTTAAAAACCTTTTTCAGGGCCATACCAGTCAAAGAATGATGGAAAACCAGTTGGGAATACAAGTCCTACAATTAAGTACATTTATTGACATTTACAGTCGACTGCATTCGTGTAAGTGCTTCCCAGCTATCACAATCATTCCTTGTGATATAATGAATCAATTAAAATCACTGAGAAAACAGCAGATAATGGGTGAATCAAACAATTGATTAATAAACTAATTCAAGTAAAGAAGACATGTAAGAAAGTGAGAAAAATATTCAAGAATTTTGTTATTTAAGATCTTTCAGTACCTTTTAAGGCCTTTTTTTGAATTAACTAAATTCAAGATAAACTGTCAAACAGCATAACGCGCTCAATATCCACCTGTTCAGTGCATTTCTTGTACCACAGCATGGATTTTTTGATTACACCGTCTCAAGGTCACATCACTGACCAAAGCCCACCACGTTCCTGTTCCTGTAAAACGCAACTTCACTAAAGGCCTATTTATCTATCACGGGGAAGGGCCGGTTGGAGATAATCGATACTGTTAATTATGTTTACTGGAACACTCACTTATATGGGCACGTCAAGTGGGAAATAATGGAAACATAAATGTTAATATGTTGAGTAAAGGATAAAACCTTGTGCTATAAATCATCCATTTATATTCTTTCATATGCAAATAAAGCACCTTGGGACATTTAGATCAACAACCCCGATCTGCTCCATTATGGAGTAAGACAATTTTTACAAACCACTGTGTGCCTGCACACGCACACACACAGACTCACACAGAGCATGTTTGGGGGCCAGCTGCCAGCAAATGAAGGATCTCCCTCCCAATTCACTTGTTATTGTGCTGTCTGGGTGACAAGTATACCTATAGAGTGAGTATTTATTTCCGGAATGTTTTGTTCCGTTTTCCTGCAATGATGAATGTTTCTTTTATAAATCCATCGCCAGGCCTTTTAAACCATAAACAATATTTCTCCAGCCCAGATTCCTTGTGCAGCAGTCTTGGGGAACCTTGAGATTTCCAGGCTCTGATTTAATGGCTCGTAATTCGTGAAAGGCAATCCTTCTTCACCCTCTGACGCTCAGATGCACCATCCTTCCGGCAGCCCACCACGCTCGGCCTCAGCTCCCCTCTGGATCCCCAGGCTGGTCTAAACGCCAGTTAAAACTACTCTGCTGGAAACAGCAGTGCACCCCCTCTGTCACTGGCATTGGATTATCTGAGGTGAGCTGACAGGACAGAGCTTTCTGTAAAAAAAAAAAAAAGTAATACCATACATTTTTTTCAGATTTGCTCTTGGGTCTGTTCAAGGATCAGAGGCAACAGGAAGATGTTATTTGGATATGCATATGTAGATATGTATAAATCAAGTGTTTGATAATTATAGTGGATGCATCTCTGCTCTTTGTGGTTGAAGTCGTCCTCCATGACTTCGTTGGATCTTCTTTCCTGTGCGTTTACTTAGTAAAACAACATGATGAGGTTCTGTGTCATCTTCAGTGTATTAAGATGTTTGTTTGTCTTTGTTTCATGCTTTTTCTTATTCACATGCATTTCTAACCTTCAACATTACAAACGTAGGATAAATATATCATTCACTCTCCTGTTAAGGTGATACGCATTATGGTCCCATACTACAATATAATCCTGTACATGACTCCCGTTTCATCTAAAAAACTCATGTTTGAGTGTTTGTTCATCATCTGGGATGTGAAAACACCAGAGGCTGTAATCATAAAGCTTCTAAGCACAAGGGTCGATCCTAGTGACAAAACATTTAGTGAATTGTCTTAGAATAACAATATTTTCTAAGAATTTCCTGTCACATTTAAGAACAGATCCTAGTAAAGAATTAAAATGTATAATCACACATTATCTTAGCTCTTCAGAAAGCTACGGTGGATGAAAAATGTGCACAAAAGAGAGATAGGACTTCTAAGTTAAGGAGTTTCTGAAGCAGAGGTGTAAATCTTGTTAAGTTAATTTTGCCAGCAGCAGTAAGTAAGTGATATAGCACTCACCTATGTGTGAAGAATCACTTTGAATATTGCTTTATATGTGTTCTCCACTCCACTCAAGTATTAGGAGACACTCCAAGAGGTCAGTGTGTCATTCCAGGGTCATTAATATTTAATACAAAGTACTGTAATACTTTATTAAAATCTTGCTGCACCTCTGCCACCATGACTTTGCAGTTTTTCAAAGAAATAAAGGATTTTTGGCTACCGTGTTGCACACTGTTAGAACATATATCTCAATGAGTTTTCAATTCTTCCCAACTTTGCTGTGCAATGAGCGCAGATCCCCCCAAAAAGTTAGTTTACCAAAGTTTAGCTCGCATCGTCCTATGTGGTGGCACAGAGAAGAGGTTAAGCTCATTTTAAAATGGCCAATAAATGTACTCCAGCAAGTCAACCAAGTACAAGGGAGAAACAACAGCAAGTTAAAAAAGCAATCATTAGGCTGGTATCTCTAATTGTGTTCCTTCCTCTTCTCATGTATAATCCCTAGTTCCTCACTTTGCCTTCATTAACAATGGATGAATTAATTAGAAACCTTCAAAGGATTTCTGCACAGTGAACCCAGGAGATAAAACACATCCTATTCCTCACACAGACTCCTTTCCTTCTATTTTCTTTTCCCCCCCACTCTCCCCCCTCTGCTCTTAATTGTATTGTTTGCTTGTTGTGTCGATAGCAGGATTAATTTCACTATAGATCAGGATTATTGACCTTCTCGTCAATGTTATTTCATTTCTGTAAGGTGCTAATTATAGGGAACAGGGGAAAGCAAATTGCACTGTAACTTGCCTCACTTGCTTTCCAATAAAACAGAAAGAAAACAACATTAATTCCCTTTTAGCTGCTCTCCCTGGTAAAGTAAATTCAAACACTATCTCACTGTCTATCTGTGGCATCTAGTAGGGAAACAGTCAACAACTGCTGGACTTTATTCATGGACTTTGCATTAATAAAAAGGTGTTGACTCTGACCCATTCCCCGCTCCACCAAATGCCATTCTTGTCACACTCGCTGCCCTGTTCTTGGTTCTCTCACTTCATTTGACAGAGGGGGACGGCACAGTTCATAAACAATTAACTGGTTGGATAAGTGATACACTCAAGCGCTAACAGACCTGAAAAACATTGCGTTATAAATTCTGGTAATTGAGTGGAGGGAGGTGAGCATCGGGCCACAGAGACTGAGTCGACACCATCGTAAAGTCGTTGCTCGGAGTTCAGATGGTTGGCACGTTTGCATCATTATCTTATAAAGAGGTGAGGGCACACCTCTTCAAGGAGGATGCATGCAACTGTATAAAAGGCTTTGGACAACGACAGCCAACAAATCAAAACAGCTTTACAAGTGCAGTCATTTGCCAGGATTATATCGGTTTGTCTACTTTCAAAAGGTCTACCCGAGTACAGCGAGCCCTAAGACCCTCTTATCTACCCTTTCCTCCCTCTCTCCAGCCCTCCCTCCTCCCGCAGTCCTCTAATGAACTGAAAGGTCACAGCACTAATAAAACTATTAGCAGAAATGAATCTCTCAGATGTGTTAATGCACTTTTAATTCCTGTTAGCAAATTTCATCCCCCAGCAGTTTGCTGCCCGCTAATGAGAAATAAAACGCCCCGCTCTGGGGAAGGGGGATGGGGGGAATGGGTCGATGCTCCGGCTACTCCACAGCCGACTCCATACACACACACACACACGCACGCACACACACCCACAAGTCATGTACACTAACATTGCACCTTACACACACACACACCCTGGATGTGCTGGGTGTTATTCACGGACCGAGGCCTGTTTTCAGCCCTGTGATTCTGCAGGGTTAATTAAAGAGCACATCTCCATCTGTTCTCATTCAGCCTCAGCTCAGTCTCTCCTCATCAAGCGCACAAGCGCACAAGACACACACACACACACACTTTTCCTCCTCCAATGCTCTTTGTCATCAGAGGAGACAAAAAAAAAAACCTTGACAGTAAGGTGTTCACAGCGACACAGATAAACATGCTCGGACTTAAATACATGATCTGGCCTCTCACCCTGCTTGTCTTTTGACCTGACTAATGAGGTACAGACAGGGCTTGACCCTGAAATGTCCAGAAGCCACCAGAGAATATCAGGCCATGGCAGACAAGACGTTCGGTGTGTTTGTGCAAGCGCGTCTGTCAGCCCACTGTCACATGTCACCCGTCAGGGAAGTCAAGGTTCAAAAAGTACTCTGAGTCAACTTTTTCCACTTACAAGGTGCACATGTGGGTGGAAAAAGGAAATTCCAGCGACTCAATTCTCTAGTAAATAATTTATGTATTATTGCTCTTAGAACTGTAAGAAGTGGAAGAGGTGACTTACAAAGTCTTTTTTCATGAAGATGAAAAATACAAATTGTAGTTTTGAAGCTGCAACCTGCAAAGATAGAGGAGGAGTTTTCTTACCATAGAAATGCTGTGCCTAAGTGTTTTTGCAAAACACCCTAATCCAGATGAACATAAAAAGGCATTTGGCGACATAGGAGGAAAAGAAAAAAGTTTGATACGGGTTGAAAAAAGGTGAATTGATCTCAGGTGGAAAGGTAAAACGGTGACAGGAATGAACTGCGAGTCAACAATCAGTGTGATTGTTGTGTGACACAGGCTCTTGCCAAGCAAAAATCAAACAGCTGAATTATAATAAATAAGTAAAATTTAAGTTACACAAAGATACTTTGACTGAATTAACAAACTACAAAGTTTTGGGGTGTTTATTGTCTTTTGATAATAAAAACCAATGGTCAAAGTTTTTGGTCATACATGTATAAAAAAAAGTATGCTCCAAATAAGATGATCCTTTGTTCCAGCAACTTATGCAAATTTGTAGTTAATCTAACATCTAACATTTCTATAAGCAATTTAAATAAACTCAAACACCAAAACAACTCTTAGGACTTCGGTCTGCAAATGAAGAGTAGTGATGCACTTTAACTGTCATGTTATAAATTTCCCTCATTGCTGTGGGACATGACAGATGTCCACATCGGGACATTTCCTGAGAACCTTCTTTCAACAGAGAAATATTACTTAATTGGATTAAAGTGGCATTCCTCTAATTAACGAGTTTATGAATCTGGCAGTTTCATACATATCAATGTCAAAAGACCTTTGTACGTTCTGCACAGCTTCCAGCCGATACATCGAGTTATTGTCACATTCACAAATACATTTTCAAATGTCAAAAGCCGAAATGTAAATAATTTGATAATTATTTGTTATTCCACATTACTGCACCTGCTTCCATACATTGGGTAGATTCAGTCTTTAGCTACAAATATTTTAAAAGCCTCTTTGTCTTTCACCTTACAGTTATAGATGGGGACCTGAAAAAACAGAAAGCCCAGAGGGGAGGGGCAGAGACATTCTATTACCAAACAAAGCCTTTTAATCAATAAAGAGATAAAAGATATTTTAATCAAAGACATATTTCCTTGTTTCTCTAATGCTTCTGCCGCCACCATGCACATGATCTTTAAATGCTGAAAAGGATGCATAATGCTCTCCCAGAGAGCCACTCATCCATATGAACACAAAACAGGAGCAGTCAGCAGAAACACACACCAGCCCAGCCCAGCACACAGACACTCCATAGACGCCAAATTACATTAGGATGGGCATATTAAGGGGAAATTGCATCCTGTAAACTAGAATATTATTTCTACACACAAACACACTGCTCGCACACACACGCACACAAACCATTTTTCAACATCATATTCCCTTGCCCCGTGCTCACTATTCAGTAACAGATCCATACAAGTATTGTTCTGTGAATGTGCATGAACACACACGCACACAAACCATAAACACAAAGCATGGTGCTATTAGTGTGTGGGCTGTTTTTCGGACATGCAGGCATCCGCTAGCCGTGGCTAAAGCGTTCCAATGAGATTAGAGGGGTAACCGGAGCCCTTCCAGGCCCACTGAACTGAGCTCACACCGGGCTAACAAGTCCAGAGGTGGTGGGTAGGCTGGATCGGGTTCCAGGAGCTAATGGGTCAAATACCAACTGACACTTAATTGAAATAAAGTGTGCACATTTGTGTGTGGATGTTCGCGTGTGTGTGTGTGTGTGGATAATTCACCTTTACATTCCTGTATATAGAGAAGTTTTCGGTAAATAGTTATAAACTACCTGTGTGTGTGTGTGTGTGTGTGTGTGTGTGTGTGTGTGTGTGTGTGTGTGTGTGTGTGTGTGTGTGTGTGTGTGTGCGCGCACTTCTTAGGGTGCATCAGAGTTTGCACATGTCTGCCGAGCACCAGGGAGCAAACAGCAGCTCCAGTAATAGTGATTCATGCTTTCCGTCAGGCCCCCTGACAGGCTGGGTTCGATCCCCTGCTCAACGCGCTATAGCGGCAGTAAAAGCAGCCAAGGCAGGTGCAGCACCACGAACATCATCATAACTGCTGAGGGAGTGTTGGGCTGCTGACATATTGATCGAACATCAGTTAGAAGATTAGATAGATTGACCTCGGACTCTTGACTTTAAACAGTAAAAGGAGGAGGGCAAATCGAGAAGTGAGAGAAAACAATGGAGACAAAGGGTAAAGAGAGGGTTAAGAGACACCAATTACTGAGATACTGTAGTAATTATTCAAGTTAGATAAAACAGAGTGAATTCTGGTGTTTTGAGGGAAAGCAAAATACATGATAGATCGTTCTCAATAAATTATCTTATCGATCATCGTTTTTCATGATTGTTGACAGTTTTCCGTCTTTCAACTAAATCAATCAAGTAATAAATTAACCGTTCCAGCTCCAGCTTCATGAAGTAAAAGTGGCTAAAACTTTTTTTCTTCCTCATCCGTCAGGTTATGAACAACATTCTTGTACAACACAGTCAAAATAATTACAGAATCTGTGATAACTTCAGTCACAGAAAAAAGATGATTTCCACAAAGAATAAGCAAAGAAATAAGATATAATCTTCATGGAGGAAACATCTCTTCTTCCCTGCCCCTACACAGTCCTTCGGTCCAGCAACTCATCAGACCATCCGGCTGAGCCTAACCCCAAACCTCCTTTGGGCCCCGTGGGGCTCAGGGGCCAGGAAAGACCAGAGAGGGTACGAGCTCACACTAACGATGGAGGAAACCGTGTCCAGTCGGCTGGAGTCTGAGACGGAGCAGAAGACCCTGCACCATTGTTCTGCCAAAACACTGACAGCCAGTGATTTAGGACCGGGGCTGCCCAGGAGCACTAGGGGAGGGACAGAAGCGAGGGAGGTCAGAGAGAGGCTCCACAGGCACCCTTCAACAATTCTACCCAAATCCCTCCATCCATGAGATGGCAGAATGAATCATGGCTGACCCAGTGCGAGGCCTGGGCCTGGCCCCTCTCCACCTACCCCCCATCCCTTCTATCGAACCCCTCCTCTCTCTGGACAAACATGACAAATCTGGTGTTTATTTACTTAAAAAGACCTGGAGAAAGAGCAAAGGGGGGCAAATAAAAAACTGTAAAAATCAATACAGAGTTAGTAGTTCCTGCCCTTCTGCTGCTCTTTCCTGTCTGTGCGGCAGAAGAAACCCAAGTTCGGGTCTAATAAGGACCCCAGGTGGAAAAGGGATGCAGGTGGCTTCGGCAAGCTGCACATAACTGAAGGGAAATGAGGAAAAAAGATGAGCAGCCGGTACAAAATGCACATAAAAACGGAAATTCACTACACATAAAGCCATGACAACCAATTAAAGACTTTCCTAGCACTATTTAATTTTATTGACTATCCATAATCACTTGTGTCTCTGGATGAGTTACACATGCTGAGCTTTGAAGGATGACATAAAAAAGAAAACACAACAGCCAAAGTCTAAGCTGTGGGTGATGTATGTGCATAGTCTGAGACATGCAAGATAAAATTGGTCTCCAACTTAGAGTCCAGACAGCGGAGCATTGAATCTGCAGAGCCTCTGCTCTCGCCACATGACAGGGAGAAAACAGATAAGGCTTGCTCTCAGGGGAGAGGGAGGGTGGCCATCAAGCCAGCCCTCTAAAAAGAAATAACACCGGCAAGCTGTCAAGGTTTCTGTCATATCCTACATCACGTCAGCCGCCCATTCCAGCCCATCGCTGGCAAACCCCGCACACTGCTGTGGCCAAGGATGAAAGTGCTGGAAAATGGGAGTCATTGTAAACCATTTTCTGCCCCGGAGCCCCCACCGCCATCCCCTCCATCTCCACCCCTCTTCTTCCCGACTCCTCTTGAAGACAAATGGGTCCAGGGCAATGACAGAGTGCCTGGTCCACAAATCACCAGCGGCCGGTCTGCTCGTCCACTGTTTCCTCCTGCTCCGCCGCCTCCCCCCCGTGCACCCAACCTCGCCCCTCCCCATCCCCAGCCCCTCCATTAGTCATGTGCACACGGGCAGCAGCCAGCAGCCGTAATTAGACAAGGACAAATCGCCAGGCATGGACACGGACGAGTCCGGCCGCTAAATAAGGCCCTGTTTCCATACCGACCGGTGGGCGGCAAGTAGGGCCAAGGAGAGGACTGGGGTGTGGGAGAGAGAAGCGAGGAAGGGTCGGTACTGTCCAATACAGCCGGCTATCCTTTTAGCAACTAATACATTATCCTACAGGTCCTTGACTTGAACCCACCTCTCACCCAAACTAAACCCCTGCTTCAGTCCCACCTTAGCCCTCAACCCCAGTCCCAGCTGGAATCTTTTTGGATTCTTGTCCGCACTGGTCTCATTTCCTACACACTATGGTGTAAAGTGAAAAGTCCGTGATGTGCCTTAAGTGAAGCAGAGTTTGGGAGAAACTGGAATCATAAACATGGATATTAATTTCATGAATATTAAACTTTTCTGCTCACTTTCGTCAAAGTGCTGAAAGTGTAAAATTCAAGATGGCAGATTTCTCCACATAATCTGAACACGGCCATTCATCTTTCAAGACAAGGGCGAGACAGAAACCTCATACAACTCTCCATCACAGTCCTGTCAATGCAACCCCACTACGTCACTTGTTTTTGTGGTGGTCAAACCAACTCTAAATAAATAAATTGAGTAAGTAAGGCAACCCCGGAGCAATAAAGAGCAATAAAGAGGTTTCAGGGTACATTAGGTGTAACGTTAGAAGGATGGAATTAGCAAAATTGAGAAACGCACAGAATCAGATTACACATGGACGAAGAAATCGGCAGTCAACAAAATATAAATTACAGCCATATGAGGGTAGAGCAGGCTGAATCCACAGAGGAGTATCAGTAACAATTGCTTTGGCCGGGTCAGAGCTGCAACACAGTCCCTGGGCAGGTGGGGGTCGACGAGAAACTGACCGCCACACACACACAAACACACACACACAAACAGCATGCTCCACCAGAGCAAACCGTATTGATCTGCCTCCTAATTTCCTAATTAGTTTTTATTGGATTTCATAATCGTCATCAGGACACATCAAAAGAAACTCAAAACCCCAGCAAGATTTTCTGCCCTCCTCAACATAATTTTTTTAAACTGTGAAAATGAAGCCATGTATTCAATTCCAAGTCCACAGCTGTGAGAGCAACCTTTTTTTTTTTCCTAACTACCAAAACTCCTTGGACAGCAAACACTGCACAAACACACCATTTCTCCCATGTGCAGTAACTGATGTTTAGCATTGCACATTTTCTGCATCATCTGCTGCTATTTGTCACACTTCTGCTCTCTTCGGTCGCCTCTCACTTGTAGCTCTTGTTAAACATACTGCGCAGTACGGCGCTTGAAGAAAATGTGCAGATAAATGAAAATACACTGACATTTAATGGATCTGATTCTACGAATTTGGCGTTTAGTGCTTCCTCTTTCTTTTCGTCAGTCCTCTGTGGCCCAAGTGACCTCACTGTCATCAACAAAATCTCATTGAGCTCCCTGCTGTCCAGTGACACTGCCTCCGAACTCCACCATCCAGTTGGCATTGTTTCTCAACACAGGAAACTTCCTTCAAAATCCTGTGAATAAAAGAGTTGCTCACTGTTCAGCACGCTGAAAGATTGAGCGTCAGACAGCAACAAGCACTTTCCAAGAACTACAGCAGCTTGCCAGTGGTAAATACATTCTTTTGAATGTTTTTGTAGTGTTATGTGCGTGATGTTGAAAGATATACAGAGTACAGAAAGCAGAGACGGTTGAGAGAGGGTTGAAAGACAAAGAACATCCAATGTCCTCAGTTACACTTGGGGACAGTTAGCTCGCTGACATCTGTTTATAATGAACTAAATATACACAAAAACAAAGGGGGAGGTTTTCACATTACTGGAATAAGTGTCCCCCTGGACCACAGGCCTCGACTTCTCTGTTAGCACCTCTGCCATCATATCTGTTTCAGAGAATCCTTCTTGCACCATCTGGTGAGTAATAAATGGAGGAGAGAACCAGAGAGGAACTGGGGAGGAATTAGAGAAGTGGCCTGTATAGACATATTCTATTTATTTACACCACTGCTCCAATGCTAAAACAGAACAAACAAACACCAAGACCCTCCTTCTGTACGCCTTTCTAAACCCATTAAACGCCTACAGCCAGATGTTAAACAGCCACAAGAACTGATTTCAATGTTTTTTCCTCTTTGTTATGGCCCATTTTCAGACAAAACCTCTGGCATAATGAGATCAATCAACATGAAAGCTTTTAGATGAAGGCGGATGAAGATAAAAGGGAAGGAAGTGAGAGATGCTGCAGTTTTCTCATCATCATTGACGGAGCATCTGCAACAGTCGATGCATAAAAGTAAAAAATGTCCATAAGTTCATTAAATACATTTTTGTACATTCGAGTTCATAAACACGACTGAGCTAATTCAAATAGGTCATAGCAAATACAATTAAGAAAGGCACACATGTGTTTCTATAAAGTTACAACTTTACGTATCAGAGCAAAAACTAAGCAATTAAGTCCAACAAATTCTCCGATCTGGAGGATAAAACTGGTAAAAACTTTATGAGAGAAAGATTTAAAAAGGGTCACAGGCTGTTCTTACAGGCTTACAAACTCCTTTGATGTCCTCGTTATCAAATTCCTGCTGCATTTAGACATGCAATTAATTCACAAGAAACGCAAGTTAAAAGGTCCTCATCAGCTTTGGGATAATCACAGCTTAAATAATAAATCTCGGACTTTGGAAAAAAGCTCACCACAATTTGCTTGCAAAATTAACATGTCCATAAACAAAGTTTATCATTATATTCAGTTTGTTTGTGTCTAATACGTTGTGAACAATGTAACAATAAGTATGACTCAACATGTCACAAGCTCTACATTCTAAACATGTCTAATATCAAAATGTTTCACAATCACAATAATAAAAATATTTACAGTAAAAGCTACACAAACAAAGTTGTGAAACATTTCTTATCTTTAACCTGCGCATGTTTGTCAAGGCATGGTATTATGTTGAACAAGCTTTCTACACAACAACCAGTGTTGTCAGTTTATCTACTCTAGAGATCTGTGTGAAGCCTTTTGTTTGATTTGAAGGCCAAAATAAAGTAGAGAGGACAACAGCACGAAGCTGTGGACATGGTCTCAGCAGCAGGGACGAGGACAAGTTGTTCTTTCCTGTGTCTGTGTCTTTCCTTTAGTTCACACACACACACACAACTTAAAACTGGCGCTGTTTCTCACATATCAGCAACAGAGACAGGAAACCAAACTGTCAGCCAACACGACAATGTCCATCAAGTCCAAAAATTATTATTACGGAAAATGAGACTCTAAAGGTTGCAGCTCAACAAAACTACCCAAACTGACTGAGAGACACTACAATAATTAAATCCAAGTGTGTAATGGTGGCAGAGACATATCCAGTGAAGGTCTGCTCTCAATAAAGTAGTAATTAAAGGACCTGAATACCAGTTAGAATGGCACTCAGTAGAGGTCATACATTCACCAAGGCCCAAGAGTCCCCTTAAATTCAATCAAGCCACAGGGAACTCCACACACTCATAAATATCAGTCCCCTAAACATGCCTGATTTTTAAAAAATCAAGATCCATTTATTATTGGATCCAGCCCCTGATACATAACCTAAGTTTAATTGGTTCTTCCCTGACGCGTAGCGCATCCTCTTACCAGGTTTTGTGGAAATCTACTCAGAAGTTTTTGCGTAACCTTGCTGAAAAGAAACAAACGGATGAAGGGTGAAAACATCCTTGTGGGAGGTAATGAGACATTTGGTCACTGTACCAGACAGATGAACATTACAGTATAGAACAGGGGAAAAGTGCCTGTATTTAATATAAACTAAAGCTTGTTTAGGATAAAGAACACTCTCCATCAATTCATACTTTTACCCCAAGTGAGTCCAGCCTGAAGGGCCTCAATTGGCCGACCACTTCAATCACACCAACCCTTTCTCTCAGTGAGGAGCGTGAGGGGGGCACGGGGCGGCAGAACAAGTTTAAATCCCAGTGAAGATGTTTTTGGCCTTGATCACCGTGCCCATCGATCCTAGGCTGATTCCCACTCAGATACGTCTTATTTTATTAGTGGCTTCGGCCTTCTGCTGCCCCATTCTGCGGTGATCAATACCATCATGGGGATGGCCCATATTTTTCTCACTTTTAGTGCCTTAACGCTGTTTAACCGTGTCACCTGATAAACGACAGGCCCTCCCCAAACACTGATTTCCTATTGATTTCTCCCTCATTCAGCCATTCCTCCCTTCGTCACTCTCCCATTGTTTTTATCTCCAGTTATCTGCTCCCGCTATACTGTCCCCCCTTCCCCCACCTTAAGTCGAGGATGGACATTCTAGCCACCTTTAATCCATTTCAACCACAAACACCCATTCGGAGTCAAGCTAAAGTGGCTCTTTTAATGAGAGTCACTACAAACTTACCTTGTGACCAATAATACGCAAGACAAAACACAATTTCAAGTACTGAGAGGGAGGTTTGTGTTTCTCATTTGCCGCCATTACCCACCAAACGGCCCGCACACAAACAGCGATGGAGACCTATCAGTGAGCGAACGAGCGTCGGCGGAGCAGGATACAGTGACCACCACGCAACAGATGCTATGACAACCTGGAGGGAGACAGCTCCATCCATCATCAGCTGACGTCCTGGTGATTGAAGCAGGGTTTGGACTGCGGAGGAGGATGCACTGGGAGTTCCAGCCGGGCAACAGACAATCCACTTACAGGGGTTCTAAGACTATAACTGTTTAAACACGTGTTTAAACACATGTGTAGCATAGATGGCAAAATTAATGTGAAAGTAGAACCCAAACAAAAAAATGTGAAAAAAAAAAAAGGTGAAATATGGTGAAAAAAAAAAAAAACTACAAAGACAACAAATGAGAAAAAGAATGGACCTTGTATCTGGCTGCACTACATCTATCTCCCTCTCTTTTCTCACACTGTACATTATTTATGCAAAATTAAACCTGCTCCGATTCCTGCTTAGTCTGGCTCATCCACTCAGTTACCTCTTTATTGATCTCTCATCTAAGGCACTTCTGTAAATCCAGTCTGTTCCTTCCCGCCTTGCTGCCATTAATGCCATTAAATATGGGTCCCTTATCACCAGATACTTTGAGGGTGTCTGGCCGGACCTGTCCACCTCATGATACTGGCTTTATTATCTAATTCACAGGATGATACAATTATCTTATCACTGTGAAACTCCTGTGTTTATTTCAAGTTTATGTCCTGTAGAAAAATAAGCCATTGCCTCATTTTGTGCATGAACTTTACACGTGAGCCTTCGTACAACTTTGCCTGTAACATTTTTAACCTCCTGTAAAAGATTAGAAAATGACTACAAACAACATTTTTCATAAAGAAACTGTCATCTCTTGAAAATCTGGTGTAATTTCAGGTCTGAATAAGTAAAATGACACCATGAGCATCTGTTAAGGAAGCGGCTAACATGACCTGGCATCTTTTATTAGGTCTCTCACCCTTTAACAATGGGTTAAGTGATAAATTGACATTTGCAGCACCGCCTGCCAAGTAACAGTGGGTACAGAGCATACTGAGAAACTGACCGTGAAGTAATAACGAGCGAGCGGTCAAGAGCAGAGATTTTCTATGAACACGCAGGGAAGGGGAGTTAAAAGGGTTGTGGGCTGTGAGAGGAGCAGCTTCCTGAACAAAACTGGCCGGCTTTAACAGCTACCCCGCTACAGTAACCCCCCTGCAAAGTTATCAGACTGCAGGCATGGAGGAGCTTGAGCACCAGCTAGCGGTAGTGGAGTTTCACTGCCAAGACGCCCCGCACCAAACACATTAATCATGACCAGGGGAGTGTAAAATTCAATCGGCTCCTTCCATCCATTTCATGTGAAGCAGACTGAAGGCCGGCCTTGTAGTGCCTGAGAAAGGAAGGATGAAAAAAAGGGGAGAAAAAAGAAAGAGGAGCTCCCTACACTTCATCAGAACCCCTACTTCATAACAAATGGTGTGTCTCTCTGGCGGAGGAGTGCCATCAGAAACACGCGTTCTCTCTATCCATTTAATTCCGGCAGTGGAGGAAGGGTCAGGGAGGGAGCAGTGGGTGCGTGTTCTGCTCTCCGCTCGCCGCTTCCCCAGTCACACAGTAAACTACCTTTTAGGAATTGTTTCTCAATAAGAAATGATCAGTCCATTTATCTGCACCAGGCGGGCCTGTCTCCTCACCCAGACCTCCAATATTTTTCGTTTGACCTGATCAGGGCTATAAACTAGACCAAGACACTTTCAATTTGTCACCCGAGGAGGCCTCTGCGAGTCCCATGTTACTGATTGCATCCTCCCTCCCAAATGTAAAAATTCCTCCCATGCTTGAAATCTCTTTTTTTCATGCATACAGCTACTTGGAAATACAGGTTTTTGTTCATGTCATAGAAAATGTCCTGAAAAATGATCACATCCACCCACCATGTCCAGAGCTTAATGTTATCTCCTGTTAATGAATACAGTGAGAGAAAACTGGTATTTGTAAAATAATGAATAATTAATTATGATCTTGTAGATGAATGCAAAAATAGCTTTCTCACCCCATCCTGTTAAACAAACTGGAGCGCAATCATTTAGTCAGTTATTCAGTTAATCAATCAACAAACAATTATTTCTTTATTCGACTTACATTTCTTGAAAAGCTTTGGGGTTTGAGCTATAGGTTATAAAACTAGTAATATAAGAAGATGAAGATTCCTATCCCGAACATGCGAGGATTAATCAGTTAATTGAAAAAATTTAATCAAGGTAATTGAGCAAATTAATTTATAATGAAAATAATCGTTAGGTCGTGGACGTAGCTACCACTTCACTTATTAGTAGATTCTAAATGAAAGCATTAATCGATATGTTTAAAAATAGAATAGTGTTTATACATGTTAATTTTAGAAAATGTGCTCATCACTGTTATTTCGCCAGTTTACAAGGAAACTTCACTATCACTGGGTTCAAGCAGTAATTTTCTAATGTCATGTCATTAACCTTGAATCTCATGTACATACACTCACATTATGCTTTCACAAGATGTTAAAATCCTTTATCACAGTATTTGCATAGTGATAGTGTTTATTTTATACTAAACAAATTGAGAGAAAAAAATATGGATAATAAAACAAGACTGGAATGTTTGTTTTTGGTTGAATCAGAAAATTAAATGTGTGCTAATTAAAAAATAATTCATCACATTGATGCAAAAATCAAGTATGAATCCTACACTGCCTTAAAGAAGAAGTCCACGGTGGCCTTGCAATGTAAAGGAGTCACATATCGTCTGATCGCACAATCCTACACGAACAAATACAATTCAGAAATGCACTGTGGACCCCTTTAATAACCAAGATCCTCAAACAACTGGGAGCTGGCACTTATTACGGGTTGTTCACTGAGGGGAGAAATATTAACCACACTGTTTTCTTTCAAAACATGTACAAACTTTGAACAGGGGGTAATTACAATTCACACATGACTCGTTTTCCCATCAAACCGTTTAGAAACAGTTAAACATTCTTTGAATTGGGTAGAACATGTCAATGATTTTTTGACAGCACTGAAATATGGCGAGGGACACTCAACCACGCACACACCGCCTGTTCCTACTGCTGCCTCGTCCCGAGTCACATGCACGCGATTAATCACTAATACCTCCGGCTGTCACGTCGCATGTATGTCATTACACAACACTAATGGGCAACTGAGTGGAACTGAAAAACACATGTGGAAATTTAGCCTCTCTTACTTGTTTTGTTGTTCTCTGCCGCAAAAGGCTTCCTTCCTGTCACAGCTTCACTCGCCGTACTTCAGAGGATCCCTGAAACACAGAACAAACAAGATTCACAAGACTAAACCACTTTTATTAGATTATGTGAATAAATAAAACATCTTAAAGATTAATAACATAACCGTGACTTAATGATCTAAGATCATGACGTCTGAGAACAGATCCTGTATCTCAGTTTGGCTCATATTTGTTCCATTGTTCCTTTGCTCAACAGATCCAACAATGGGACACCAAGCATTTTGTTGCCAAAGCTTAAAGCTTTTGTTATATTATATATGTTATTATATATATTATATTATATGCAACAATGATACATTTTTAAGTGATGAAACGTGATATGAACAGTAGTTAGCTATATTTTCACGTCTTTTAGTTCTGTTATGGACACAGACCAATGTCACAGAGAATGTTGCCTACCTTAAGAAAATAAAGCAAAATAGTATTATAATTTATTAATAATAATAATAATAATAATAATAGAATAAGTGTGATGACAGGATTTATTTAGTATAATTCAGATCTATCAGTTTGATGCTGTTCATTCTGATTTGTGGTTCTAAACAATGAAGCAGAAAACTTGTTGTTTCTAGGAAAGGTTTGTGTTACACAGGGTTTGCAGTCAAATTACTCACATTTCTATTCCTCATGCAACTGAGTTCACCTTCTTAAGAAAGAGTACCACAGACAAGTATGTTATTCTACACACAAACTAAATACAATAATTACGATTCATTTTGTCATTATGGTCAGAAACAAAGCAATTACACAGGATTTTGATTCACTCAGGCAGAGGATCAGGGAGGAAAATGTATAAACTGAAGCAAACACAGTAAAAGCGTCTGCTGAAGCAAAGAACTAGTCACCTCAGGTAACAAGGCAAATCTGAAGCTCTGGAGAAATACTGGGAGACAGAAAGTATTTTGCATATAAACATATTTAGATAAGTGGGATATTCAGTCATGATTGACTAATGTGTTGGCTACATTTTACGTTGCTTCTTAATTGATACAATTAATCTCCAATTACTTCACTTAATTGTGTTGTAACAAATAATCATTACTGATTAATTGACACAAGAGAAAAAAACGTTCTTACAGATTTGACCCCTACAGGTTATCATTCTCTATTTAAAATGGAGGGTACAAAGAAATGCTGGGATGTAGTGATGTTTGAGTTTTGTCCGATTTGAACTGAAACAGCCAGAGATTCATTGAGGAATCAGCTCTGGCTCTTTGTTTTCAGATGTAGGCCCGTTGCCTGCGCTTTATTTCAACCGAGACGTCACTCCTTCATTCTGCAGCTCTCAGGTAACCGGCCCAGGTAAAAAAACACTAGTCTACACTCACCTTGTTCTGCCAATAGAGAGGCCAACATTGGCTGTGCTCTGAAAATGAGAACTGCTCGTCTTCCACTACGCACTAGTCTTGTCTTCTCTCCCTGCTTTAGTCTTTTTCTATATGTTATATGAAATATCTGAGTTTTTGACTGTTGTTTGGTCAAAATAACATCTAAATTACATTGCATTGATCAATCACCACATTCTCTGCAGAGTTATAGATATTGAACATTCATGGTTTCAATCCTGTTCACAAGTATATCCTTGCAGCAGTGGCCAGTTACAAAAAAAGCTAAATGAATAAAACATTCTTCTTTTTCAAAATGCTTCCAGCAGTGCCATCTCAACTCCCCTTTACCCACACCATAGACTGTCGACCCATACCTGCTGGCTAATGGAGGAAGAGCAGGGGGGTGACAGTCCCTCTACTGCCCTCCAGTGGATAGCTGCAGAAGAACTTGAAACTCAACTACTGTAAATAATATCTTTTATCAAAGTGAATTTCAGGATGCATATGGGGGGGTGTATCTGCATAACCCTGCTCCTAAGGCTGACAGCTGTGATCAATCTAAACAGCTGCAACATGTAGATATGGATTAAAACTCCATTTGCTCCATCATTCAACCACACAAACTCCAACTCCTCAGGAAATGTCAATTTTCTATTATTGCTATTCTCGTAGAGCTATGGCTCTGGGTCAGGACAAGGAGCAGGAATTTAATGGTTTGATCCCAGACTCCCCAGTGGTGTCAATGTGTCTTGAAATGTGAAGTTATTTGAGTGGTCTTACAGACTAG
Organism: Hippoglossus stenolepis; assembly: GCF_022539355.2. Classification (NCBI taxonomy): domain Eukaryota; kingdom Metazoa; phylum Chordata; class Actinopteri; order Pleuronectiformes; family Pleuronectidae; genus Hippoglossus; species Hippoglossus stenolepis. Next base: position 10,504,998 of record NC_061488.1, read on the forward strand.
AAAAGTTCTACAGTAATGCAGTTAACACATAATTTAATCAGACATGTGGCTGCTGCATTGGTCAATGAATAAAGTGCAATTCTAAAACAGTGTAAAAGACAGAAAAGTTAGTCAAATAATCCCTTTCAAAATATTGAGTATGCACCACAAGTTGAAACACCTTTACAAGCTTTGTTCAGGACAACATCTTCTAAATGTATATTTTTTAACATAAATATACAACACACGTAGAATTTATCACCAGGTTTTGAACTGACCCGGAACATAAAGCTTGTTGGGAGTCAAATGTAAAGTCTTTTGTTATCCACTCTCTATTGGTTAAGAGGAGGGAGAACATGATGACCTTTTAAACTGGCTTATTATAAAAGTCAAAAGATAACATTTGTATCAGTCAGGATCACTTACTATCATAATAAATGTCACACTATTATTTTAATAAAGTTTAAAGACAGATTTTTGCTCCTGGGTGAAGGTTGTGGTTTCAAACTTCCAAATAACAGACGTTACACATAGTCTATTTACTATATGTGTTATACCCACTCACTGTACTTGTACTTTTGCTATATTGCTATTGGATTGAAATTACATTACAATAATGACAATAACATACAAATACAATAATATCAACTGGTGGTAGGCATTAATCAGTGCGGCAGAACATACAAGGGATATTCTCCATCTTGTCCTATTATTCCAAAATAAAATATCACCCAGCCCTAAGGCAAATGCAACTCAACAGCACCACAAACTGCAGCCTCCATTTTGACGACTGAATTAAATGAACACCTTTGTGACACAGTTTCAACAAAAGCCGAACATGACAACCTGCATGGGGTTTAAAGGCAGGAGTCTTATCTAAGCTAGTTTTAGCTAACAGCAGGTTTCTCTGAGGTTAATCACTCAGCCTTGTTTGAGGTGGTTTAAAAACACTCACCATTGTTCCACAGGAGTCTGAAGAATCTCCTCGCATGTCATGGTTGAAGAAATATTCCATAAACATTTTTAAAACCATTTTCCTGCATTAGGGCCTGTGTTTTCATAAGAAACATGGAGTCACCGCCAGCTGAACTTCTCCTCAGGTGAGGACACTTCCCGCGCTTTTTCTTTCTCATTATTTTTTTTACTGCGTAGCAATGTACTCAGTGCAGAGCTTCACCTGCCTCCTAGTGGGCGCTTTTAATACTACAACCCTGCTCCCAGATTTGTTCTTTGGTATTTTTTATAGATGTTTAACACGTAAATTTGAGAAAATGCAACAAAAAATGTGCACGACTGAAGAATGTTTTTGTAGGCTATAGCAAGACATAACAGAAAACATATTTGCCGATATATGTTGTGGAGTAAAAGTGAAAAGTCCCAGAAAATAAAAATACTTTAGAGATACATGGAAAATGTATCCAAGTACAGTAACAAAGTAAAACAAATTTAATAGTTAGTGTTGCATGTAAAAAATGTTGATCTGGAGAGTGATGGAGCCCCAAAGTGACCGCCCTCTTTGGCCTATTCTTTTAAGCACCAGATGAATACCTGTAAAGGCCTTCTTCACTGACCCGTCCACCCTGGACTATGGCACGCGGTGGATGCATGGTTGTCATGGTGCTACATCAGGGTAAGGGGTCATCTAGTAAATGTGTCATTAAATACATTTGATTTTGTTCTTTTTTTAAGCTTCCATCTTTCAAGTGGCAGTGCAGTGCAAAATATTTTTTAAAAATTACATCAGCCTTGTATTTGGCTTTAGCATTTCATAGACGCTGAGAACTGAGTACTTTATTTATCTTTTAATGGCTTCCTGTAGTCAGTATTCTGAACTTATTAGTGTGCTATTCATGAAATGATTATTTCACTCACTGTACATTAACAGATCCCTCGTATGTTCATCATACTGTATCTCCAAATTGGGCCAGTGGCTCAAACCCAAGTAACTTTTCATCAAGTACTTTAAATCCATACACTTACCACAACAGCTGATAGATAGATAGATAGATAGATAGATTCTTCACACTTACAGATGATTTTCTTCACCATTCTGCTCGTCTTTGTTTGTGGTACAACAGTGACATCACCTGGCAAAGACATGAACTGCATGAAGACGTACAAAAAGTACTTCAGTGAGTAAAGAAATCAGAAGCCGATTCTCAGTGCATGACAATAAGGCTTTATTAGAGGGTGGGAGGAAGAAATGGCAAGTGATAGTTTCTTATTTCAGAGGTGAGCAGTGACACAGGTTTACAGATTACTGCTTTGGCTGCACAAGTATCAGCACAAACGAGAATAAACGAGTCGTCTCGCAAAAAATGTTTTCATTTGCGGTGAAGTCTACGTGTTGATCGAGTGTTTATAGGTCTACATCAGAGTACCGTTAAGCATGCAAAGGTACTTTTGTGTACATTTGTGTGTTCATCTAATTTGAGCTGTTATCTATGCTATGGTGTGTTGTTCTGTGGTTTGATTACAGGTTCAGTGAATCTACACTCTTGACCTCAAGAACAAAACCATGCAGCAGGAGCAAAAATGGGTGACTGTGACCTCGCTGGTTTGGATCCCAGCAGAGCGAATGACAAAACTTTTAATACTTGAAGCTCTCTGACGCTTTCAGAGCCAAACACCTCTGAAGACAAACCAAAAAGTAAAGTACAACCAAAGACGAAAGCAGAAATGTCGGGCACATTCATGCTGTCTATATGGAATGGAGGTCATAAATACTGTAACTGGACATTTTACTGAACACCAGGTTGAAGATGTGGTAGGTAACAAGGAAAGAAAAGTACATTATGGCCTTGCTCAGAGGTGAGACGATCCATAAGAGGAAACGCAATCACGATGACCACAGAGATAAATGCTACTGTTTCCTTGAGGCTTTGGATACATGTGTGAAAGCACTTTGTCATCACAGCTAGAAATGGCACTTCAGCTTTAGGTTTGATTTCACAGCTTTTCATTTACAATGCTCGAGTGTATTTGCACATTCCATTCCAGAAAATGAAATGTGAAATAGACTGATAAAGAAACCGGGCACAGAGCGGTGACAAGGCCACTACGCCTGAGCTAGACAGTAGTTACAGAGCAGAAAAACCAGGAGCCAAAAATAAAGCAGACCTTTCACAGTATTATCTGAAAGTTGACTGAAAAAAATAAATGTATATCCCTCTTTCGGTCTGAAAATATATACCACTACATTCTGCCCGGATGTTGAAGAGATCAAAACTGAATTGGATTCAAAGTGCCAATTAAACCCCAAAGCACCCAGGCTAAGAGGAGAGCAAACTAACTGAAAAAACTAAAGCTCAAGTCTCTCACAGGAAAACATCCTCACACTCTATCATCTTTCATTATTTATCATGCAACCAGGACTAAAGAAATACGGCAATTAAAAAAATAATGAAGCCTAGAACCAGGTATGGACAGGCCTCTGACACAGGAGTCGATCCCTGGACCTCAGGATGCTCTGACTATGTACAAGTATGAATGAACTGCATGACGATGCCTGAACGACCGCACACACAGGCACAGCCTGGACTCATCTCACATTCATCATCACTTACTCTTAAATATAAACTACATCCTGCTGAAAAGCAAGACAAGACAAATTCAAATGGAATAAATCACATGTGTTCACGTCAGTAATAAAAAATATATCTACTTACTGCTATTCTAACATGGCCACAGAGTGTGAGGAGGATGTGCAGGTGGACATGTAAAATTAATATTTTACATATTTATATACAATGAAAAGGAGAGGGGGCACAGTGGCAACTTGAGACGGCTTTTCTCCATTAGGTCAGTGACTTTTGTCTAATCGTGGTGAATTGATGGCGAGATTTACAGGACCCGGGATCTCTTGCTGGCCAGTGAACCATGCTGAAAGAGAACACAAGAAACAGTTCAATCAAAGCAGCTCTGTTAACAGACTAATTTCCCACCAATTTTCGTGGTAATCTGTCCAGTAGTTTTTGCGTAATCCTGTTAAATGACAAACAAACAGACGAAAACATAACCTCCTTGGTGTAATAAGTGATTCTGTTTTTTGCCCTACCTTGGCCTGCTTGTAAAAGTGAGGGGCCAACTCAACCAACCAGGTAGACTCAACAGCAGTCACATCGCGCATGTAGTATTTTGATGTCTGCACCACTTCATTGAAGACAACCCTGGAGGAGACAATGTGAAGGTTTTACGTATAGTTGTTAAATTCATGTATGAGAATAAAATAGCTAAAGAAAATCATGTTTATTGGACAAGATTTGTACATAATAGCAAATCCTGCAGCAGCAGAGTGCAAGGAATGTGCACTGACCATTTTGGAGGTTTCTCCCCGAATAGCACAGAGCTGGGGTGAATTTGAAGCTCACGGTCGTCTCGTAAAGTCCTAGCAAAGCAGATAATAAATGAATAATGAAATAATAAAATAAGGCAAATATCTGATAGAGGAGTGATAACAGGTGAAGGAGACTCACCTGTAGGAGCCAGAATGGTGAATGCGGGCTGCATTAGCAAAAAACCCAGACACAATGCACTTCAGGATCACATCAGGATCTCCTGCGCAAGACAAATGTTTTATTAGATTAAAAACACACAGCTGGAAAAAAAGAAAGGTCACCAGCTACTGCCGCTACCTTATGTGTCATTCACTGTAGACAGCTAATTCGTCTCATTACACAGAGATTGACGTGACGCACACTTACCTTCACTGGAAGTCCGCGGCACCTTAAACTTGTTCATGAGACGCCGGAGCTGCTCTCGTACGGTCACAGCCCGCAGCAGACCCTTGTAGTTGAGAAAATGTTCCTGACACCACTGGGAGCTCTTCTGGTGCTGCAGGAAAAAGGAAATTGTGTAGCGTTGATTAGAGTCATCTTTATCTTGTGTTTCTCTGCCACTGATTGAGCTACATGTACACTAACGCTTTACCTTAATGAACGCTTCGTACACATTCAGCATGGTGAGGTGGTCTCCCTCAGCAACTGCAAATTTCCTGTGCTCTCGGGCCTGCAGGGTGAGATAGCAAAAATTGGATCATTGTTATGCTGACACAGCGTTTCTGTCAAATAAGCTCCTTCTGAAAAGCCTGTTTTTCCACTTACGGCAGCTTTCTTCTGATTGGGCGCAGTCACAAATATATTCTGGATCTGCATCATCGCAGCTATGGTAACAATCTCCTTGGAGCAGCCGAAGTTTCCTGACTCGAGGAGCATCTTCGCGAACATGGGGCTGAGGGGAAACTCCGCCATCCGCAAACCCGTGGGATCCGTCAAACGGCCGTAATGGTCCAGACCTGCCAACACATATGCATATAGTTGAGATTCTGCATCTTGTGCAAGGACGCCTCAGCTTGCAAATGCTTGCCAACACACAATCTTGCAGTTAAGGGACCTTTTTACTTTAAAACGTTGCTGACGACCCTGTTTCTTACCTGCCAGAGCGTAGAGCAGCTCCAGAGCCTGAACCATGGTCTGAGCAGGAGGAGGCTGTTAAAGTGGAGTAAAAGAAAACGCAAGATTACAATATTTACTTTGAAAGAATTAAAAATGATGTGACAATCTTTTAAAGCCCAAACAGACCACGGCTGGATTAGTTTTATGGTTTCTGTGTATTTTTTCCTCCCCAGAGACAAGGGGCCATTGTCTAATTAACATGTAAAGTACAACTCCTTTCACAGTGGGTGAGTATGACACAGCCACCCTGTGGATGCAGAGCGAGAGCTACTCACAGATAGGAAGCTGAAGCGCAGCACATTGTCGATGCCTAATGCTTTGAGCTGCAGGATGACAGGGGCCAAATTGGTGCGCTGCATCTCTGGCACAGTCGAGGCAGGCAGTTTCTCAAAGTCCTCCTCTGTAGAGACGAACAGAGGCAATAAGAAAGGGGGAGGGAAAGACGTAGAGAATAAAAGCCAGAGGGATGATGGAGGGAGAAGAATAACGGACTATATCAATTTTCCACAAAGGTTAACAACGCATATTTTCTCTAACATAACGATATTCTACACTAATCATTCTTCTGTTCCGGCAAACTCACACTTACCCGTGTAAAGTCTAAAGCATTTCCCAGGTCGGTTTCGTCCGGCTCTCCCGGCCCTCTGACTCGCTGAGGCTTTGGAGATGGGGGTGACCACCAGCGACTCGATGCCAGTGGAGGGACTGTAGGCGCGAAGCTTCACAAAGGCACAGTCGATGACGAACACAACGCCATTTATAGTGATGGAGGTCTCAGCTATGTTGGTAGCCACCACAACCTGGAGGAAACAACAGGGGGAGTTCGTCAGATGCTTTGTACAGATCAGTTTTAGTGGCTGCTGTTGTCTCCTACGTGAACAGCTGACTGCAGTGTTTAAGAACAGGGTGTTTTTTTACATCACGTTTTGGCCTCAGTACATTGGTTTGTTAGTTTGTCAGCCGGATTAAGCAAAAACTATTACATGGGTTTCCACAAAACTTGTTAGGATGGGACATGGGCCAAGAAAGAACCAATTACATTTTGGCATAGATACAGACAAAGGAGCAGATCCAGACTTTATTTTTTCATGTTTTTTGACATTTTCATCAATTTCACAAAGAATAATTCATCCTGATGGGAAAAAAATCTTGCATATTTAGGGAACTGATTTCTGTTGGCCCTTTGTGGAGATATGCACTCTGCTAAGAGCCATTCTAGTTTTCTATACTGTATAGACAGTGTGTTCCTCTTCCTTGATTCTTTCTTTCTTTATGGATTTATGAGCCATATGGGCAAAATGACAGAATTGCAAACCTTTAAAATAATTTTATCCTCACTGTACAAAAACACAGGAGGCATTTACCTTGCGAACAGAGGAAGGTGCCCTCTCAAAGACTTTCATCTGCTCAGCATATGGCAGACCAGAGTACATGGGTGAAATTCTCAGGTGTTTCTTCATGCCATATCGTGACAGAGACCTCGCCTGCTCCTGCAGGAGGGACACCACTTTCTCCACCTCTTCCTATAAATGATAACAAAAGAGTTTTGAAATAACACATGGAATGCTGGCGTTCAATCTATACCCTTCTGTCCAATGGAAGTTATTAAAGAAAGGTTGAGTGGTGGTATTAGGATATGGCCACACTCACCTGACCGGTAAGAAAAGCCAGGACATCTCCGTCATCCTCCGTCTCATGGATCTTCAGCACCGTCTCCACTGTGGCCTTCACATAGTCTGGCACAGGACTGAGAACACACACGAGACGTTTCAAAATTAAAGACTGATAAATAATAAACTAATTACACAAACTTATTTCCTGAAAACTGAAATATGTGGGTTAAGCACCTGACAGTGTAGAAGACGTCCACTGGAAACGTGCGTCCTTCTACTGTCAGAATGCCACACGTGTCCTTGTTGGGATCCCCAGACTCATTGAGGTTGAAGAAGTCATGGAATTTCTTCAGAAGAAACGTGATTGTACAGTTAGTAAAAAAGCATTGAGGAGGGATTCCTTAGCTAATTGTAGCAGCAATCCTAAGAAATTCTCTTGCTGCCCTAAATTGGACTTTTTTGAAAGCACATAACTTAAAATTGGGGTGCAACATAGTAATCTGAATGTGCAGATAAAAGCATCTTGAACCAAAACGTACAGTAGATGTCTGATACAGCATTTCAGCTGACTTGTTTGACGCTGAGCGCGGCAGTGGCCTGATTGTGTCTTTCTTTCATCAGTGTATTGCAGATGTCAGTACAACGTGATCTGACCTGAAATCAACTTTCCCCCGTGTCTGTCTTTGTTTTTCTTTTCTCGCCAACCAAGCATATCTGTTCATCTTAATCATGCAGTCACCTTGGCATCCAGAGTGGCAGAGGCCACAATCAGCCGCAGGTCTCGCCGCTTCCTCTGAATCTATTGAAAGAAATCAATGGCAAAAGGTAAGGAGAGTCAAGGTAGAAACGGAAAAGAAGGTACAAGTTTCTGACATTATTTTAATGGCTGGAAACATGTGACCAGGAAAACCTAAATTTTATCTACTGACAGCATCAGCTGGTGTTACCTTCTTCAGCAGCCCAATCGCTATGTCTGTGTACAGGGTTCGTTCGTGCGCTTCATCTAGAATCATCACACTGAGGATCAAAGCACAACAAAGAACAGAGTTGGAGTGAATCCGAATTCTTTATAACAAAAACAAGTTCACATGTCTGATAACAAGAAGACATTTTTGGCATATTGATGCAGAAAAGGCTCAACTAATGATAAGTGACGTGCATTTAGCTGCTTCAGTTTCAGGGTCCTGGTATCGTGCACATCGGCTCACTGTCAAATTATCCATTCATCCATCAATCCTGCCTATCCTTTGACGGTCGCAGGCAGAGCTACAGCCAATTCTAGCTGACATTGGGCGAGAGGCGCGGTGCACGCTGGACAGGTCGCCAGCCTACAGAATATTTAGAGTCTCCTATTAACCTAAACCCGATGTGCACGTCTTTGGACTGTGGGAGGAAGCAGGAGGACCCGGATAGAACCCATACAAACACTGAAAGAACATGCAAACTCCAGCAAGACCAGAGGCAAACCAGGATTCAAATCAGAATCCTTCTTGCTGTGAGGCGGACTGTTGTGTCATGTTGTGGCAAGTCAACATATTTGCTGTGAAAACTGCCTATGGAATGGCTTCATTCACTTCATTGTACCTGTATTTTTTCAAGAGAGGATCAGCCATCATCTCCCGCACCAGCATTCCATCTGTAAGGAACTGAAGGACACAGGGACAGTTTCAGCACTGAAAGGAACCAACTATAGCGAAACAAAACCACACTCATCTGGTGCAGAATACCTTGATCCTTGTGGCTTGAGGATCAGAGCAGTCGTCAAATCGGATGGTGTAGCCCACCTCGTGCCCCAGCAGGGCCCCCCTCTCCTCTGCAACACGGTTAGCAACCTATCAGCAGGACATAGGAGGGGAAATATAAAGTGTATGAAGCAGGATTGTGTCTTTGCAGTGAAATGACATTAAAACAGCGAAGGAGCAGAACGGTCAGAGGACATCAGCAGAGCTCTTACAGAGATAGCAGCCACGCGTCGGGGCTGTGTCACTCCGATCACCTTCCCCTCCGCCGCCCAGCCAGCTTCCAGCAGGTACTGAAAGGAGTCAGATAAAAAGAGGAGTTAGGGAGATCCAAAAAAAGAAGAAGAAGAGGAGGAGTTCAAAGCATGAGATAGAGACATTGATGTTGCAAAACTGCACCCTGAGCTAAAATGTAACTCTGGCTGATGTGGTCCAAATCCTTCAACGAGAAAAGGCAACTAAGCATCAAGACAAGGTGACGTAAAACCAATATCAGGTATCAAACAGTGCTCTGCTTTGTGGCTATTAAATTGGTTGCATATGTGATTAGGTTGCCCCTTTCAGAATTATACTAACCTGAGGTATCTGTGTTGTCTTCCCACATCCCGTCTCTCCGACTATGATGACCGTCTGAAAGCTTTCCACCAAGTACAAGATGTTGTTTCTGTGCTGGATGAGGAAGCAATTGACAAAAAAAGCTCATCAACTGCCATTAAAAAAAGAAAATCACTTAAAGAGGCCAAAACCCACTGGACCACATTCAATGCACTTGTCACCCGACAGTTAACTCAGGCACAATAAAGAGGAAGTTGTGAAACCTTGAGAAACAGTAAGTAGAGTAAGAAAAAACAGAGAGCATGTTAGGGCTGGGCAATATGACCAAAATCAGTTGACATTGATAATTATCACAATAAATGTCACATTATTATTTCTTTCAAGTTTAAAGACTGATCGTTGTTTCTGAGTGAAGGTTGTGGTTTGAATCTATTCTTTATGAGCAGAGAATGACAAACACCTGATAAACAGCTAAACATTTTACAAACCCGAAGAGGATCAATTATCTGTCATATCTCCTCACGGTGTTTGCACAATGCAGAGGATTGTCACGAATGGTTTTTTGTCTCGGTTTGTCTGATAGTTAGCAGGATCACGCAAAAACTACAGGACCGATAGCTTGAAAACTCCCAGGAAGGAAGTGACATGGGTCAAGGAAGAACCCAGTAAATTTTGGTGTGGATCCAGAAATTTATTTAACTTGTATAGGAAACTGATATCCATGAGTGTGTGTGTGCAATTTGGTCCAGATCCAGTGCCAGTCTACTATTGATACATCCAATAGATCAGAAAATACAATCTTTTCAAACACCAGCTGTGAATCTAACATAACAGGCTGTCGCTGGATATCAGAGAAGCTGCTTCAGAGAATGTCTTCAAAAGAAAAAACATTTCTCTTTACTTCAGCCTTTAACTAGATCTTGCACTTGCTTGCGCTCCTGCGCTTTTATGTTTATTTTTATCATTTTCTTTCTTTTCGGTTTCCTTTGCTTTTGAATGTCATTTTAACATGATCTCATGTTTCTTAAAATCTGCTCTCTTCTTATTTGAATAACATTTTAACATGTTTTTACTTTTATTTATATTGAATGTCTTGTATGAAAGGTGCTATAGAAATAAAGCTCATCATTATTATTAGTATAATGATAATTATAACAGTAGCATTGCAACAGTGGATCTCCATTACAGTTTCATTCACAGTTGCACAGTGAGACTTTGGAACCTTGAAAACGGGGAGCTTCTGCCGCTGCTTCTCGATGGAGAGCGCGGTGTGCGGGTTGAAGATGACGGGCGAGCCGCTGGTCTCCGTGTTGAGCTCCCGCTCCTCTGAGATCCCCGGAGCCTCGGCGCCTGGAGCAGAGCAGATGGTGGAGATGTTTTATTTATCTTCTACTAAAGTGTTAGTTACAGAGGACGGCGGCCGGGCTTCAGCGCAGTGTCGGCGCCGTGACATAAAAGACACACGAGCCCCTACACCGGTGATGTTTAAACCGCATTAGCACTTTGGGGTTGTTTCATTTTGACAGCTTTTCGCCTCGGTTCCGCAGAGCTAACGTTACCGGGCTGCAGGGGACCGCGCAGCGGCTGTGCAGGAGGCTGCGGCCGGAGCGAGGCTAATTCTCTGTTAGCATGTTAGCAGCTGTACACTGGTAAACTACAGTACCCGAAAAACTTCCAGCAAACGTGTGAATTCTTCTCTTATGTCCAACTTACCCGGCTTCCAAAATTTCATCGTGGAAAGGGGAGCCGCCATCTTGCCCTCTACGTCACATGTTTTATTTCCTTTTCCTTTTTTTCTTTTTTTTTTGCGCCTGACGTCACGGCCTATGGTTTCCACGGAGATATCACGAGTGACGTCAGCGCGCTGCAAATAATCTTCAAGCTATAATTTAATTTTAATTTAAAACGAAAGGAAATCACTGTTATCATAAGTATAAGTATCATATTGTATTATTTTACTTATATATTTTTACTTGATCAAGATAAAAGTTCAACAATTGTGCATGTGTTTAATGTCTTTAGTTAATCATTTTACATTTATTGAATTTATTGTTATTTGTTTAGGCAGTGGTCTTCTTGCATTTACTTCTCACGCACTTCATATTTATCACTTATTCTAAACATTTTATTGCTTTTATTCTTTGTTAGTGTAACTTTGGAACGGTTCTTTCACATGAATTTCCTTCAGTAACGATAAAGTTCCAACTTCTCTCGCTTATCTTATCTACATTCGAGTTGTTTCAACACAGTAGTTTTTGTAATTTATTTCTATTTGTTTAATATTATCTATCTTAATTGTTATGGCCTGTTTGCATTGATGGGTTGAGTGGGAGGTTAAAAGTTAATTTATAAAAATAAATAGGTTAAGGACTAGGATATAGGTAGTATAGTAAACTGACAAAGTTAAAAACACTCATTAAAGTCAGAATGTTGAAACACAGTGCCAAACATATTGACTATTGCAGCGAGTCAAGGTTTTTGCCCACTTCACATATTATTAATTTGTTGGCAATTCATTTCTTTTACTTTTAAATGCAAATAACTTTAATATTGCATCTTTATTTCTACCATTTTACCTATTTGTGTTTAGCTGGCAGCAATGGATTTCCATTATGTAGTGATATCAAAAAGCTGACCTATGTATAAATTAGAGTTGCAAGAAGTAGTCAGTTGATCATGCAGTTGATTGTAAGGACACTTATTGGTCATTATTTTGATAATAAATTGTTTAAGTCATTCTGCCTCTCTAATATCAAGGTTTTCTGATTTTCTCTATATCAGTGTAAACTGAAGACATTTGCATTTTGAACTGTCAGATAAAGAGAACACACGGGGGACATTAATGACACTCCACAGACAATTGATTAATGTGGGAAAATAATCAGATTGATAAAGACAATAGGCATTATTTGCAGCCATAATATACAATAAACTGCAGTACAATACATTTAAGTAAAGGGAAATCTGTACCTTAGCAATGCCAGCATACAGTTCAATGCAGAGGTACAAAATAATCCCTGAATGAATCAGTTACAAAAAATTAAAAACAAATTAATTTCTTTGTTTTAGTAAAAAAAAAAGAGCATTTCTTTGAAAATGAAGGCCAAATTAAGCCCATGTTTAATGATTCCCAAAAATTTGATCAGAAAATACAATCCTTTCAAACACCAGTTGTGTATCTAATATAACAGTATCATTACAATAACTTTGTCAGAACTGGTTTTAATAGGCCTCCACTATAAAATACTGAGAAATATGTTACATCAAACAAGATATAACATAAGTACAAATAAATCAATGCATTACAAGGTGGATTGGACAGAAAGGGACATGATACAGAATTTACAGACAAGTTTAAATTAATTCCAGGTAAGACTTTGATCTGGAAGCTACATGTGAGAAAACAATTTAAATTATTTGTACCCTCCTAACTTAGGTCTAAGCCATTAATCAATGACATCTAGGTTTCTGAACAGTAAATCATGGCAGTGCACAGACCAGGTTTTTGCTTGAGACTGGGAATCGTTTGCATCTGAACACAACATGCAGGATCCCTCCCTCTTTGTTTTAAGAAGTTATTTGGATGTGCAGATAAATGAGATCATTATTAGTTCCTGACAGACATTAGAGCTTTTTGATACTGGTAGCAGATACTGACTTGGGGCCGGAGAAGAGCTGATATAAACATCTTACAACCATTTGTCTTGATGTTAAAATTTGTGCGATTTCAGCCACAATATTTCAGAGTCTAAACCCTTGAGAAGAAATTACAGATTTAACTTTAAAATGCTTTGTTTATATATAATCAGCAAAAGAAATGTAGCAGAGTCACCTGTATATTTTCATAACCAAAGACGACTCCACCGTTGAAACCAGACACATACTGTAGCTGGTAACAGTAACCTATAAAAGGTACTTCACTGTCATACCACTTATAATTCAATTGTTTTGTTCAGCCCAGATCTCCAAAAAGAAAAACAAGCACAAAGTTTAATTCAGCAGTGAATCCACATAGTTAATCCATTACTGGTAGTTAAGTACATTTGATATGGTGCATTTTGACCCTACATTAACGGTTACACTCATGGACTGATTGAATCATGATTATTATGTGACAAGACTTTGTTTACTGTCCAGTTTCTGTGATTTAAGGGACCAGCTCATGAGCAGTCAACAGGGTTGAATACACACACTAAAAAAAAAAATCTGTGTTCATGTCACTCTTCCAAAGCAGAGGAAGGTGCCTGTAGTAAAGTGACCCAGATGAATCATCCTCCTCCTATTTTCCAGCATTTATGGTACTGCTGAGCTGCTTTCTGTATCGTTACTGGTCTGTCACAGACGATGTCGATGAAGTGAGGGAGGAAATTTAACAAATGGCAAGTGTACTGGAGAATGCCTTCAAAAAAAGGAACACTCAAATTAAGAGAGATGTACAATATGTGGGCATGTTCATCATGATGGTCTTGCAGTATCTCGTTAGTCACACAAGGATTCCCATGATGCACTGAGCAGTCATACTGTATGTAGGAGCGGTGACAACCCCTCAGTTCATGGAGTTCCTGTGTTTTCATAATTTGCTTCAACAGAAATGTTCGTATTTAGTGTCCTATGGATTCCTCTCAGTCAAAATGTAGAGCTGTGTAAAAGATTATCCACACCACCTGGTAAAGACATGAACAAACACATAGATTAGATGTTAATCATTAAATTAAATGAGTAACAAACAGCTGAATTTGTCATAAACCTACAATAAGCATTGATTTGTTGATTAGACGCAAAATTATGACAAGAATATGAAATACTACAATTGTTTCTTAGAATATAATTACTGCATGTTCATAATTACTGCATGTTATCATTCCTCCTGTCCATACAGGACGAGAAAAATCATTCCTTAAGCAAATATGTCATTTATTGGGGACAATATCTGCAGTTTTTGTTCTTTGATGTGTGAATAAAGAGATATACTTTCTTTAACTACGCATGCGCATCATTGCTGCTGTGCATATCCAGTGTATGCTTGGTGCGTAAATTGTACACGTCTTCAGAAAGTAATGCTATGCGTCAATATTAGCATCCTCACCAGAAACAGAGCAAAAGAAGTCATGAAGCCTTCTTTGGTGAGTTCCCACGTGCCACCGTACTCTTCCTCATCGATCTGCTGAAAGCTGCTGAAGTATACATAAAGGACGCCGGCATTGATGATGCAGAATCTAGCAGGACAAACAAGTGAAGATGTTAGATTGTCTGTGTTTTATTAAGAACATTCAGGCTCAGTGAAAAGCAGACAGAATACTTACATGGCTATTCCCAGAAATCCTTTCAAAGGTGCAACTCCCCATATCACACCAAGGATTATTGCAATTATTTGTCGGAGCCAGTAAATCACATCTAAAAACTCGTCCTGTAAAAAAAAAAGAATACAACCAGCTTTAACATAGTGGCTCATTGTATTTCCTGATGTCATGTACTTTTCATCTGCCAAGAGGTTCAGTTTTTACCCTCGTCCATTTGTTTTTTTTATTGGTTGGTTTGGCAGCAGCATAAGGGAAAAACGAATGAATGAATTTGGGCCAAGAAAGAAAACATTCAATGTGGGCGCGGATCCAGGAATGATTTTTAAATCACTTTCTTTACAATTGTGAGATGGAAGGTTTGAGACATTTTCACCAATTTCCCAGGAAATCACGCATGGATCTGGATGGAAAAAAACTGGCATATTTAGGGGACTGATATCAATGACCGTGTGCAATTTGGTTACAGATCCAAATGAAATGGTTGGTTATAGCAGATTTAAATGTGGTTTCAGAGAAGCTAGGCTTATTTCAGCCACCGTAGCGTACTACATTTTGGCGTGGATATGAACATAGGGGCAAATCCAAGAATATGACTTTGCGAGAAAGGGCCCTTGCAGAGCAGGGTTAGGGGAGGAAGTCTATACTTCCTCTGAGCTACACTCAGAGCCATTCTAGTTTTTCTGATGTTTCCTGAGCAAAACGTTTCTTTCAGCATGTGTACGTGCGATGGAAAAGCATTTCCAGATCCAGCCTTGATTCAGGTACTCATCTATCTCTTGTTCCTAAACTGTGAGCAACAGGAATGGATAAGCTAATATTTTGACTGAATGGCGAGAATGTGTCACCAGTTGTTTTTCTCAGTGTCAGTTTCTCCTTCACAAAGTGTCGCCTGTAGCTATGACCTCTGTGGTTTGGGGTTAAGGTTTGATTCAGGCTATGATGTGGTGTTGGATGTTTAAATAGAGTATATTTCAGTTTTGTGCTGTTGGACGGAGAATAAAAGTAGTTTGAAGAAGTTACCTTGGGCTCAGGAAATCTGAATTATTTTTTCAATATTTTTAGAAGCACTTGGCAAAAAACTAAATAACTAAACTAAATCAATGATTATCATCTCTATATAACTTTCATTAATAGCAACATAACCAAGCTTCAATATGTATCAATATAAGGCTTTGAATAGTGTAAGAACAGTGAGGAGGTATAATGCATGATTCATCCACCTCAGATGTGTTAAATGTTTTGCTGTTAATCGAGAGTCGTTCTCAGGTCACAAAGTAAAGAACTTTCACTGAGGAGGAAAATTAAAAAATTAAAAAAGAAATAATAATGTGACACTTATCGAGATAATCACAGATATATTTGTATCTTTATACAAGTTTTGACCAACCAGTCCCTAACAGTTAATACATTTTTTCATAAGCTGATTTAAAGATGTAAAAATAATCATTAGTTGAAGCCTGGGCCTTGACTACTACTAAGTCATTTAGTGTGAGACAACATGTGGGAAATATAAAAAAGCATTTCAATAATGTGACTTTAACAAGGAAGGAGACGTAACCCAACACTTTCTGTGCCCAAACTACTAAAAGTAATTCTTCCCGATTTGACAGACAGCCACAACTGAGCCAGATTAACCCTTAGCATGGCAGCTAGCTCCACATAGCAGCCTGTGTGAGGAGCTAACAGCAGATTAGCTGCATGGCTAATTGTAGGGCACTTCCAGGCAAACACAACAACACAATGGCCCAGAGTACAACTCGGGAAAGTGTCTGACCTTCTCTTCCCAAACAGCGTTACTGTTGAGGGCTTTGCTCCATGGGGACTGTTTTACTCCCCCATTCAGCAGATGACTGTCTTCTTTCCGCTTCGAGCTGCTCGTCATCATTCGCTGTTTTCTGCCGCTGCTCAGGCCGAAAAAGTCCGAGGAGGAATGTGAAGGGAGCCGGGGTTGAGTTTCGAGGGAGAGGAGCTGAGGAGCAGAGGCGCAGAGGAGGAATATGTGGAGGTATTTAGAGGAATGAAGGCTCCGCTGATCTGACAGATTTCTGTCGCTCACCGTGTGAGAGCTTCTGAGCATGCGCGACGCTGTTTGACCCCGAGCCGCCAGCAGCCAATCAGAGAGTGCGACGTTTCTGCACCGCTCCTGACAGCTGCTATTAAAACCTACAGCGACCTCCAGCGGTGGAGCCCTGCTAATGTCCGCACTGGAGGCAGGATTCACCTCCCACCACCATTGACTGCCCACCACACACTGGTACACACTACTGTCAGGTTGAAAGTTAAAGGGATAGTTCAACGAAACGTGAAAATTCTCTCATTATCTACTTTCCACTATGCCAATTGAGGGGTGGGTGAAGATTTTTGAGTCCACGAAACACTTTTGGAGTTTCAGAGTAAACAAGGTAAACAGCATAAATAGCGTTGCAGCCAATTCAAATACAATTGAAGTAAATGGTGACCGATTCTTAAAACTTAAAAAAACAACAGATTAAAAACTTAAGATGCCTCAATACTGCTCCTGCGGTGTCATGTCGACATTCAAATTCGACTCGAAACGGCGTCATTTACACGATTTAGCCGAAAGGCTTTCTGATATCCTCCTCTGGAGCTGTGTTCACGTTTGCAAGCACACACTGCACACAAGCTCTCACCTGAGGGTGAGCATGGGTAAGCAGTAGCATCGCTTGTTCCGGTAGCGGACATTTAGGCTAAATACATTGACGCCGTTTCAAGTTGAATTTGAATGTCAGGTCTTATGGACACTTGGATGACACCACAGGAGCAGTATGGAGGCATGTTATGTTTTTTTACTGTTGTTTTTCTTTACATTTGACGAAGGGGCCACCAGTTAATTCAATTATATTGGCTGCAACGCTGTTTACCCCTGAAACTCCAAAAGTGTTTTGTGGACGCAAACACTTCACCCACCCCTCCATCGGCATAGTGGTTTAGTAGATAATGAGTGAATTTTCTTTTTTCTGTGAAGTATGCCTCTAAGTTCATTCATGTGTTTATGCTAATTTACTAAAATTCATATTACAGAGAATAGAAAATAAATACATAAAATAAGAAATAAAAGCGCGAACGTTACAGTACAGTGTGAAAATTTAGTAATTATTTGATTTAACAAAAGGTTGTGGTAAACAGGAAAGTCTTCAGCATTGATTAAAAAGAACTATGATTTGCAGCAGACATGAGGTTCTTCGGGAGCTTGTTTCACAAATGTGGACCATAGAAAGTGAATGCTACTTCTCCAGGTTTACTTAGCTTTCTGATCGTTTTTTTTAGCAAGACCTGTGAACACACTATTACCACACACACTACCACAGCCAGTGGTTTCGAGCTGAAATGATCAAGCTGATTAATTGATTAATCAGTTTATAGAAAATCATATATTACGTTTATGCCAAAAGTTCTCGGGTACCAGTTTATCATATGTGAATATTTGCCAGTTGTCAGACGAAAAAAGAAAATTGTAATACGTTTATTTGGGCTTGAGGGAATAATAACATCCATTTTCTGTATATTGGTTCTTAAATAAACTATTAGCTATATTGATGATGAAAATACATGCTGCTTGCAGCCTCATATATGTGAAGGGCTGATTCTACCTTGCCTGAGGGATTCTGTGTGGTGTTAACTTGGAACAGACAAAAGCTGAAGCAGTCGTATAAAACAAAACTCAAGCCCAAATGAACACTGGGCTTGTGGCTGTTGTCTGCTTTAAATTTGGTAAAATGTCTTGTTTTCTCCAACCAACAGTCCAAAACCCTCAGATATTAACTGATTTCATAGTGGAGAAAGAAAACCAGAAAGTATTTATATTCAAGCAGCACAGACTAGACAATGTTGGCTTTTGTTTCTTTGAGTGGATGCTCACCTACATCATGTAACTTGACATGACTTCAGCCTCTTTGGCTGGTTTGTCGTTGAGATCTTTCTGTCGTTCTTTCTGCTGCCCAGCAGAGGGCCTCATTTATGATAATGGATTTTTTACAGCTTCATCCTCTATTGCTCATCACTGGACAACTACCATTATTTGACTTTAACTGAGGGATATATAACTTAGGCCTGATTAAGTGGTGTGAATTGAGTGATTTGGCTGATCATTTCCCTGAGTGTTTATTGACATGGGTATGGTCAGGACGCTATCTGTTTGTTTTTTACATTTAATTCAGCATTCACCTGCACGCCAAGACAAGTAACTTTCTACCGTCTATGAGAATGCAGGGTAACTTTTGACATAGTGTTAATATATGACAGTACATAAGTACACAGTAGCTGTGTTGTTTCACATGGGGGGGAAACTTGTGATTTAGTGTCAGTGTCTTAATATGCCTACAAATTATTTGTGTGCACAGTAGCTGTTGTTGGTCATGAGGGGTTAAATGCATGATAACTTTTGACATAGTGTCCATATATGTCTGTATATTAGTATATATAAAATGATGTATCTATGTGCACAGTAGCTGCTTGTCATGAGGGGGTGATGCATGATAACTTGTTGTATATGTTTGTATAATAGTATATATAAAATGATTTATCGATGTGCACAGTAGCTGCTTGTCATGAGGGGGTGATGCATGATAACTTTTGACATGATGTGTTCACTGTCTCTTTAACAGAAGTCACCTGGGGGACAGGTGAGTCCAACATCACCTTTCACCGGGACCGGTTCTGTCGCTGTGGAGAACTTGACCCATCAGCAGCATCACCGGCACCGGCAGGCTGCAGCCCCGCGTCGCTCCCCCGGTCGGACTCATGTCGGGATGTCTGACTCACTCCGGCTCTCTGCGCCGCGGAGGAGCTCGAGCTCTCACGCCAACTCCACCGTCAGTGACGTGTGCGTCACGTGTCCGCCTCTTCCCTCGGTACGTCCGTCGTGTTTTCTGTCCTCCCCTCCACTGGCTGCCGGAGCTCACCGAGGACAAACAAGCGCAGCACAGCCGAGTGGAGAGGACAGGGGCTGGGGGGGGCTGCATTGTAGGGACCGGTCCGGTGTCACGGTTCGAACCCGCCGATGGACGGAGGGGTCTTCCACCTTCTAAGTTGCCATCAGTGAAGCCCTAACCTCCCGTCAGCCACACTCCTCTGGCTCCTGCCATTGTAAACTTCAGATGTAAAGCCCCTTTCTGCTGCGGACTCCGAGCTGCGACCAGGCGAGGTGAGTGTGTTTTTGTGTTTCCACTCCAAACTTGTGCGCTATCGCTGGAGCCGTTTACCTTTGCGGCGGTTCGGTCCAGCTGCATGTCGCCTGCTTAAAATGGCGACAGTCAACGAGGGGAGACAGAGAGAGAGTATATAGTTTATTTAGGGGCTGAGGGGGTCTTCGCCTGTTTGAATCGGGTTCACTGTTTTCAAACGCGAACCGCACACGAGCCCCTTTAAGTTGGGGACTCGCGAAGTTGAGCGGAAGATGAACACGCATCATTTTCGGAAATATTCGACGCCGCTGCGCTCAGGGACCAGCGCAGTGAGCCCGAGCAGGTTAGGATACAGCTGCTGGTTCCCGTGTAAAGAAATAGTTTTTAACACAGTAGCTGTGTGTAAATGATGTCGGTTTATTTGAGATTCAGAGCCGGGAGGTTGTCACCGTACCAACCGGCTGGATTTCCATATTTACGAGCTATGTATGAAGAAGTTAGAAAATGACCTCAACCTCCTGTCACTTCACACTAATATATTATAGTTTCCCCCTTTTAAAAAAAATTGAACAGATCATTTACTGTGGTCTTTCCATGTGCTTTTATTAATGTGCATTTTTTTATTTATTTTTTGTCAGGATTTGATAACATGTTTATATATTGTTTGTTGACACAGACTCAGGTTTAAAATCAAGGCTGCCAAACTGTGGCCAAACAGTCACTTACGAGTTTGCAGGTTGTTGTCTTGGTTATTTATCATGTCTCTGTGTGTGTGTGCGTGCGTGTGTGTGACTCCAGGGATTAGATCAAAGCTTTCCCAGACTGCTAATTTGTGTCTGATGCTCACGTGGGGTCCCAGGTAAAGACATGCAGCCTAATCCGGCTACTTATTCATCTATGCATCTATCTCCATCAGCCGAACTGCACCTATCACTCCCGGAGTAGCAGTTTGTGTAATGACTTGTGTAGATGAAACTACACAACTGGAATAACAACACTTCTAATTAGGAATAGTCAGTCATGGATGTTCCTAACATCTGTACAGCTGCATTATTATTATTATTACTACGTCTCCTCCTCTTGCTGTATTTAAGTGTGTCTCTGTGGTGATGAAATGAGCTCAGTGGCTGCACATCTCATTGAATAGTCCCACTCACACACTCGATCACCCCCACCCCCACCCCCCATCAACACCTCCCACCCCTCTTTCTCCTTTCCTCCCTGTCTCTCCCTCAGATTTAGCCTTGTATGAAAGGATTCATCAGTACAACACTGTGTAAAACAAATCATATTTTATATTTACTATGAACTAACTTTGGTTGTTTGTTTAATTTCCCCGTATTATTTTTCCTAATAAGCATCAGATGACGAGCTGATGTCGTTCTAAAAGTGAGTGATCCTCACTTTTCATCAGTGGCACTTGTCTTTTCTGTCTTGACCCACGTAATGACCGTTTTCGTCTTTGGAGGGAGACAGCAGTGTGTTCTTCTCGCACGTCCAGAGTGAGTATAGGTTTGGGTCAGTAGCAGCAGCAGTAGCAGCCTCTTGCTCTGCTTGGCTGGTTAACAGCTTGTGATGTCAGCCATTTTAGGTTGGACAGCACAGAGCATGGTGTTCCGCCATTTCTCTCTCCCTCCCCTCTCAGCAACCCAGTTTTAACACATGCACTGGCAGTGGCCACAGCAATGCAGCCGTTTGCAACCCACACAGCGATCCTCTCCCTGACCTGAGAGCAGCCCAGAAATGGGACCGGGGCGAAGATGGAATGGCACCGTTGCAGCGCTGTCACTGAGAGTTTCTTAGTGCTGCCAGAGTCGTGTAAAAACTGAAGTCGAAAGAAGTTCAGTAGTGCGATATGTGTAAGCATTCAGAGAGGTGAGCCGTGGCGGTCAGCAGAGGAGAGAGCGAGTGAAATCCTTGAGTTGACTGACAGGAGGTGGTTAGCTGGAGCAAGGACTAACGTGGGAATAAATTAACTAGCAAGGTGTTAAGGTGTTGGACAGAAAACAACACGGCGAAGGATTTCTTAACAAAAAATGTACATTGAATGTGGCGAAGGGTTTGCTTTGGTGCAGACTTAATAATCATCTTGAAAACACTGGGGGACAGGGTTGGTTCCTTGGGTCTCTCTGACAGAGAAGATGACATCTGCCAGGATTTCAGGCCTGTTTATGTGTCCACATGCTGTGTCCTGTGTTGCCTCCAGTGAATACAGGAGCCCTGCCTCAGGCCTCTACAGGCCAAGCACAGGAGCCACGGAGAGCAGGGGACAATGGCCCAAGCAGATGTCTGGACAGGGACTGGGGCACCGAGTTAACAGGAAGGGACTGCATCAGCTCCGGCCAATAGCGCGCCTTGACGACGGCTACCACACCTAGCAGGGAGACATCAACACTGCGTGAGGGAGGCACTGAAATAGGAGCAGGGTAGGGACTCTCCAAATACCACTCACAGGGGTGTGTGGAACAAACAAGCGCCGCTAGATCCAGAGACTAGATGGCAATGGAGTTGTGTGTGTGTGTCTAAGTAACTGTGTGCGTATGTGTGTGTTTATCCACACGCATGTGCTTTGGAGAAATGAGCTGGTTGGAGAGAAAGAGGGGGTAGGAGGTGGTTGCCATGGGGACAGTAACACACCAGTGGCGCTGCCGACCTGTCTCTTTGGGCCAAACTTGCTTGGAGAGGGAGGAGAAGAACGAACGGTGAGGGAGAGGGAGGGGAAGCAGAGGGTGAAGAGAGGATTGGCAGAGGGAGGAGGAGTGTGGGGTGGGGTGGGGGGTAGAGGGAGGAAAAGAGACGAGAGTAGAAACAAGAAATGGAGCAAACGTGGAAAGGACTTCCTGTGGTGTACACCTTTTCTCTGTCTGAGTAGAGAGAGCATTTGTTAGACACAGATCTGAGCCTTGCACCTGTACCCTCGGCTAGGGGATGAGATGAGTGGTTTCGTTAGCACGCAGCTACACTGTGTGGCCAAGCTGCAGAAGGTGTCAATGCTATTATTGGCCTGTACTCAGAGGATATAGCCCAGGCCTAGACAAGAGTCAGGTCAGTGGATGAAAGGAGGTCACGCTGTGCTGAGCCACTGACGCGGCGGAGATAATATAGGTTATGAACTGGGAGGACTGAAACGCCATCTTTGTGTGTCACTGGGAGATCTCTGACTCTTACACAGGGAAAAAATGGCAGCCTCACTACCTCAGTAAACAAGTCTCACACACAGGCATGCAGGCAGCCACCCCCACACACCACATACACACAAACGCATGCACGCACCCCCGTCGTCCCCACCCAATCCCACGTCGCCTCCCTCCACACTCTATCGTACAGGAAACCCACACATGCAAATGCCGACACAAATAATAGACACAAATAACAGACACAAGCCCACCCTCACCACATGGTCAACCTATGTGCTACATTCAAATCAAACGTTATTGGCCGATGCGCTCATACCAGTGAGTCAACGTGTCTTTGCCTGGCATTGCTGAGACATGAGCAACCCATTCCGAGTCACCAATAATAGCATGGCTTGCTTTGCACATTGTTTTCAGTCCTCACCTGTATGGGGCCTGTGGGTGTTGCTGCTTCTGAGGCTCAACCTTTGTTGGCAGATGTGTGCCCACGGTTGTGGTTTTTTGATTTCTCACATGTCATCAGTGTGAAATGGCTTTGCAGTCTTTACAGCTGTCGATATGCATGAATGAGGGAAGTTAAGGTTTTTATGCACTCTGTGTTTACTTGTTTGTTTGTTTGTTTGTTTTTTAGCACGGATAGTTATTTTGCATGAGGCAATGCATGTGTCTGAACACATAGACACTGGGGCTGAACTCCAGGTTATGACCACTGGCCGAAGAGCTCGGGTTGGAACATTCCAGGCTTTGCAGTGCAGCGACGAGCGAGGGAGGGAGGGAAGGAGAGAGGAGGGAAAGACTCTGTGATTGTAGTTTGGAGCAAGAGGGGGTCGTTGGAAGAGTGGGGGTTGGCAGGGTGAGGTGGGATGGCTGGTTGGAGGAGGGTATCAATGAGGGAAAATTCCTCACTGAAACACCTCAGCGCTTCCTCCACGACTGTTAACACCCCTCCTTCCCATGCCTCCTCACCCCAAACCGGCTGCCCATCCCCCACCATCCTCTCCCGTTCGCTCTCTCCCTCTCCTCTCGCTTGCCCACCCACACCCAACGGAACCACGTGATGGATGGCTCAGACTGCCCACCCATAAGCCTTTGTGTTGTGTCATGTGACCGGCCTGCCTTGGCAGAGCAGTGCCCCCTGATGCAGAACTGAATGGCAGGGGGAGTAGGTGGGGTGCACAACTGCCCCAGCCATGGGCAGCTACTCTCTCTGGGGGGCTTGCACAGGGGAACAAGGGGCATCTCGTTCCCTCCTCAGTAAACTTCATTTGCCTGTTAACCCCTCAAGCTCTGATCCAAAGAGAGGGGTCTGTCAGTGGTGTGAAAGAAAAGATGCCCACTCTGCGATAGGGTCTTCATCACAGGCGTAATAAAGTATCTCATTATTGTCTGATTGTTTAAGCAGGTGATTTATGTAGATACGATATGTCATATGTAGACTGATGAAGATTAGGGCAGATTTATTGACTCAAACTGGAAGTGCAGGCATCAGAACACAGTAAAGTGAACTCTGTGTACCTTTGCTCGGTTATTGCATGAAAGGGTGTCTGTCACACCCCAGCCCTGAAAGGGTTAACGGGGCTTTGAGCTTGTGTACTGTGACCTCTCTGTGGCCAGAGCAAAGCTGTGAGAGTTTTTTGGGGGCTACCAGAAGAAAGAAATTCTTATCCACTGACCAATTCATATTGAAATGAAGAAAGGTGGATTTGTCGTTTGATGACACCGACACCTGAGCGAGACGGTGGCGAAGCAGCAGCACTGTGTACATTATGCTCAATCTGAAATTAGCCCCAGACATGTTTAATATTAAACATGGGATTGTTTGCACATAGGAAAGGGTAAGATTGTTTTAGATATGGGCTATTTACCAGAAAAGCTGCATACGATTTGTTCATAAAATATCTTTGCATAAGGACCGGCTGGATATAGAGAGGTTTTCAGGGGTTTCCTGTTGAACTTTTGCAAGCCTTTAAACTTTTTGTGAGCTTTTTGCCGCCCTTTGCGTGAGGCGTCATGTCAGTGCAGGGTGATTGGTAGAGTAATTGCCCTAGAGCTGTCCTCTGATACTGCATCACTACCTCTCTGTCAGAGAGAGGGAGGGAGGGAGCAAGGGAGAGAGAGGAAAACTACTCCAAGACATTTTATGGAGACGAGGAATCAAGAGGTGATTTGAAAAAAATGTAAGATTCGTATTCATGGTCAGGTTTGTGTGTTTCCCTCTGTACCAATGTTGGGGGCAAGAATTACATCTTTCCAAGGAACATCTGTTGAACCTCCCACTTGCACAATTGTCGAGCAGGCCCTATATTTAGCAACACATTCATAAGTGTGTATTTCAGATTTTTTTTAAAAAAGGTGTTCAGTGAAGCTACTGTGGATTAAAAAAAACAGAATGTGCTCTCTCTGTGGGGGTGTGTCTGAACGAGGGGAAGTGAGACAGAGTTGCGTGGGGGAGGGGAAAGATCGGGGTAGGACAGGAGCTCTCCCAAAAAGCCTTTAGTGTAGAAGCAGACAGGGCACGTTTGAATGCCCTAATAAAAGAGGTAGCCTGGAGAGTTGAGGGGAAAACTTAAACATTTTAAGCAACTCAAGATTTGAATGGCTTCAGCTGAATCCATTCACAGGGCCTTTATATTATCAATGCTGTTGATATTTTACTTGGAAACATCCAGCTGTGCATGATTTTGGTCCAGCTGTGAGGAAACTGGCTTGTACTGACAAAAGTGAGAAATCCAATCTTACTCCTTCTTCTCAAGGTCGTCTCTCCTTTTCCAATATCTGCCCTTATCTGTTATTGAAATTAAACATTTTATATAAAACTATTCAACAAATTACGAGTGTATCATATTTTATTATGACTGACGAATTCAACTAAAATATGTTCCTTTCTCTCATCCTCAGGTTTTTACTCAAAACTGCGGTGAGAGCTGCGAGTGGATCTATGGACGAGTCCCGCCGTCCTCCCTCCCCCGCGCCTGGTCTATAGTCAACCGGAAACGACTCACATTCTCACTCACACCCTGCTCACTGTTGTTTGAACAACCCTTTTCACCCCTGCGGTCACACCATGGCCAGCAAAAGGAAGTCAACTACTCCTTGTATGATACCCAGCAAGATAATACGTCCTTTGGAGGAGGCTGAACAGGACTTCCCTGCTCTTCTCTGTCAGTCCAGGATTTTTGGAGGGGGCAGACAAAGCCCCCTAGACCCTTCAGAGTCTTCCAAACCAGAGGCAGGGGACACTGTCAAAGACTGTGCTGGCACTTACACCTGTAAGCCTTGTAACTTTGAAACCCAGGACCTTAATTTGTTCTTGGATCATGTGTACACCGGGCACCCAGACTTTCGCGCAGACCCCAGCTTCTGTTGCCTGAGCTGTGGGGTTTCGGCGCCCAAGTTTGAGGGTCTGGCTCTGCACAATGCCAGGGTTCACCCCAGCACTTGGAACACTACTTTACAGCTGAGGAAGAAGGACAGGAGGGTTGTGGTGGAGCAGAATCTGATAAGTGGGACAGAGTCTGGGAAGGACAGTGAAATTTCCATAAGCAAGACTCCAATAATGAGGATGCTGAAGGGCAAGTCGGAGCCCAAACGGATAGTGGTGCCTCATCCAGTCTCCAACGATTCTTCATCGGATCCTCTCTCAGTCTCCTCCTCCAAAGAGGCCAAGAGAAAAGAGACCACTGCAGTGACGGTCACACATGTTCCTACAATAGTCCACAATGGAACCACCAAGGTCACGCTGCCCTCAGCAATTCAGATCGTCAATGGCTCTGGAGCGTTACCGATGCTCAAGACCCCCATCACACAGGTACATGGTCATCCTCTCTGTTTTTCAGTTTGGCTGTTGGTAGAATTCTGTTTTAATTTTTTCTTAGACAAGTTAATTCATATTCCTTCATTTAGATGATTTTAAATCTGTTTGCTACAGGTGGTTTCAGTGGTTCAGACCAGAAACTTTCATCAATCTGCACCGATCACAGTCTCCTCAAATATGTCCTCTTCCTCAAAAAACCTCCCCAAGGTAATTGTTTTGTTATTCATATTTTATATCCCACTGTTTTGAAATGAATCGGATGTAAAATAACATAATTATCGCCTATTTAAATTTTCCTCTTTGTCCCTCCCAGGTGATGATTCCCCTGAGCAGCATCCCTACGTACAGTGCCTCCATGGACTCCTCTTCCTTCTTGAAGACCTCCTTCAGTAAGTTCCCGTACCCCACGAAGGCTGAGCTCTGCTACCTGACTGTGGTCACAAAGTTTCCAGAAGAGCAGATTAAGATCTGGTTCACGGCCCAGAGACTTAAACAAGGCATCAGCTGGTCTCCCGAGGAGATCGAGGAGGCCAGGAGGAAGATGTTTAACACCATCATCCAGACAGCACCTTCCAGTGCACATAACCAAATCCACAGCCACTACAGCCCAGCCCATCACACATTCACAGTCCTGCCTGCGTCACTGGGAGCCACTGGGATCCCTCATATCCTGCAGGGATCTCTTGTTAGCCAGGCCGGGGTAATCGTCACACAGCCTATGATGGCCAATGGTATCCAGCTTAGCAGCACCCCTTTGGCCCTGGCCGTCACGCCTAAGCCCCAGGCAGCAGCCCGCCCCATGATGCAGGCCCGACCTGCTGCAGCCCTGGTGGCAGACAAAGGCATCAGCATGGTGGTGGGGACAGTGGGCAGCAGCAGCACTGTGAGCAACATCATTAGCAGCAGTAATAGTAGTAGGAGTGGGGGAGGGGGTACGAAAAACAGCATTGTCGGTAGCAGTCAAGCTAGTGTCATCAACCTTAGTCTGGGAAGCAGTAATCATAGTAATGGCAGGGTGAGCAGTGTCAATGGTAAACACAGCAATGCTAATGCAGTCTGCAGTGACAAGAGCAAAAGTAATGTTACCAGCCGTGTAACTGATAAGAAAACTGATATCAGCAAAGCTAATAACACCAGCATTGTGCACAGTGACAGCAAAGTAACCACAGACAGTAAACCTAAACACAGTAACGGCAGAACGGGCAGTGATGGACAGAGGAGTAAAGATGCTAACGTTACCAGCAACAAAAATAAAACAAGGAACACAAGTACAGATGACGTTGACCCCATTGACCCTCTAAATATGAAAATGGAGGACGCTTCTTCCCCTGCCTCCAAATCTTCTTCCCCCTCGCCTTCAGCTCCTCCAGGCAGCACGTCTGGCTCCGGGACGCCAGTCAACGCGTTCCTCGACCCCAGCTTTTACAAGAGCAAGAAGTCTCAAGTGCAGCTCAGCGCACTGAAGGACAGCTTTCAGGGCAGCCAGTTTCCCGACCAGGAGGAGGTCGACCGCCTCATTGCTCGGACTGGGCTCACAGTGCGAGAAGTTCGCAAGTGGTTCAGTGACCGGCGCTACCATTTTCGGAATCTCAAAGGGGTGCGCACGAGCACAGGTGCACAGAACAACAAGTCTGGCACTGCAGCTGTAACAGGGAGTGGTTCAGGTTTACCAGGGAGTGGCGCCGCTGGCAGTGCCAACCCTGTTGACTTGTCAGAAAGTAGCAGCAGCTCTGGTGCCAAAACGCCCCAGCACAGCTCTGCACCCCTGAGTCCAACGACACCTCAGACTCCCACCTCACCCAGCACGCCCTCCCGCCGACTCCCCAGACAACCATCTGAAGATTTCACAGCTATCCGCTACAAGGAGAGAGAACCCCATCAGGTGAGACCCTTAAGATATGACCTCTGGGTTAATTCCGGAGAATTGGCTGCAGAGTTTACCCAGAGTTTGCCTTTCACACATGCACAACACAGCAGGAGGTTCTCTGCACAGACTCATTCACAACAGCAACCAATCCATAGGCAGGAAGTGACGTATTAACTCTGCTGCATAGATCACGTTATCATGTTTTCAGCACCCCGGCTCTTATCACCACAAACTCTCTTGACATCTTTGTCTTCTACCTGTATGGCACCATTTTTTCACCGGGAAATATTTGTTTTATTTTTGTTTAGTTTTTTAATTTAATTTTGGGTCTGACATGCATTAGACGCGTCATCAACTCCCAGGGGTTGTGTTACATGTGTTACAGAGCTTCACAGTTTATGCAGGAGTAAATGTGCAAAGTATCCATGTACTACAGAATGTACATGATGCACATAGCAGAGCCCATTTACAGGTCTTGGGGAGTTCTACTACATACTGTAAAAAAGTAATCCTACATTAGCCACTAAGTATAACGCACCTGTATCACTGACTCATAACCAAAGTTTTTCAGTTTATAGTGATATATCAAAGAAAAGCAACACATACTTACAATGGAAAAGCTGCTATGAGAGAAGGTTTTTGTATTTTAGTTTGACAACTAGCTTTAAGTATTGCAGATTAATTTTCCAATTTAGCCGCTAATCAATTAATCAAGCCCATCAATGTATTTAGTTCTACTTGTTAAAAGGATTGACCTTGTCCTCATCTGTATCATGTTTAGTTGAAGGCACTCGAGGCCAGTTTTGCAGAGGACCCCGACCCATCTGGAGAAGAGGTGGACAGGCTGCGAACTGAGACCAAGATGACCAGGAGGGAGATCCATGGCTGGTTTGCTGAGAGGAGGAAGAAAGCCGCAGCTGAGAAGAAGAAGGAGGAGGCAGATCGGGCACTGAGAGAGGAGGAGGTGGGGGTTGATGGGGAGGAACGACAGAGAGAGGACGGCTCAGGAGAACTGAAAGTCAACCCCATTAAGATTAATCTGAAGATGCTGAAGGTGACAGAGGCCAGCGGCAAAGCAGAGGGCGAAGGGTTGGAGAGCTCTGCTTTACCGCTTCTGTCCAGCAGCACACCTGCATCCTCCCCAGGCTCTGCCCCATCCTCCACCCCTAAACCCTCCCAGTCCTTCACCCTGACACCCAAACCATCCAACTCTCCCAAACCCACAGCCATCCGAGGCAAGAAGACAGCAGAGCAGCTTCACCTGCTCAAACAAGTCTACGCCCGCACCCAGTGGCCCAGTGCTGCTCAGTACGATGAGCTCATCTCAGCTTCTGGACTGCCCAGACCTGAGGTGGTGCGGTGGTTTGGGGACTCCCGGTATGTGCAGAAGAACGGCCAGCTGAAGTGGCTGGAGTCGTACCAGACCATGGCTCTGGAAGAGGAACTCCAGACGGAGAACACGCAGATCCTCCAGGCACATCTGGACGTACACGGCAGAGCGGAGGAGACGCAGGTAACTGACAACTATATGTAGCATTTCCACATTTTCTTTGAGCAGCTCAGTGTCTCTGAACAACTCTGAGAGGCAGGTGATGAATCTGTGCTGGGGGGATAAAAGATAAAAGATAAAAGATTAACTGGTCTGCAGGAGAAAATGTGCTCGTATTCTGCAAAGCCACAGTTGTTTTTCTCTGTGTTCGGCAGAGGTTATTTTTGGGGCTTGTAAATGACTTGGGAGCCACACAAGTAATTAAAAAAATAATAAGAACTGAATTTTTCTTCCTGAATATTATTGTGTATCCGAGCCGGCAGCACGCTCCGTAATTCAGCTTGATTGCTTTTGATGAATGATTCCTTCATTCAGTTGTGGTCCCACTGATTCACTGGTGTCTGACTTTTACTTTAATCTTTTGAATTGACTCTCTCTCTATATATATTTGATCTACTTGGTGCTAGACTTAAGTGTCATACGCTGTAGCTCATAGAGGGGACAGTGTTCTGGTTTAGAAATGACACCTGGAAGCTCCACGGTTGGTGACAGGGTGGTTTGTTAAAATTTCTATCAATATGCCCAGCGACAAGTACGTAATAGATTTTTAAGCTTTCAGAGTCTGAGTGCCTTGGAATTCCCTGCAGTTTGTAAATGCCCCTGCTCTTGCACTCTACATCTGGTTTTTAAAGCAGTTTTTGAATGAAAATATTAATAAAAGACTTCAGCTGGAGGAGAGATATTGAGCACAAAACATGTGAATTGTATTATCACCAAATAATTGTCATGCTCTGCTACTCTGCTATGGTACTATGAATTATGTGTGCATCAACAATATATAAGTTTTAAATTATTTACTCATTTTAGCACCAGCTGCTTAAGCAAAAGTGTGCCATAAAGAAATAAGAACACAAACACATAATATCGGTAGAAAAAGGTCTCATTAATCTGTGTAGGTAAATAATTTGTTTATATGATTGTGTCAGGATGTTTGGTAAAAAAACAGTTTCATATCTATTTTACTTCCAGGTGAGAACAGTTGAGGACATGGTGACATCACGTCCTTGTGTTGAACAGTGTTTATCTTCTTAGTTTAACATTAACATCCGTCATTGATTTTTTTCTAATGCGTCAAAGTTTCCCTCATCTGACAACAGATTAAATAGAAATAAAGACATTTAAAAACTAAAAGGTGACTTGATCAGGGGAGATTTTATAAACTATAACAAGTAGGATACATCTCACAGATGGAACTGTAAAATATTTTGTTTCTGTTCTGTTCCTACTATTTCAGATGTCAGGGGTAGAAATTAATACACTGTTGTTGAGGATGTATCACTTTATTAGCTATCAAATCTAATGTAACCCAGAACAACAGCTCGGATATAAATGATACTGTGAGAGATATTTAACGTGTGTTTATTGAGGTTTGTACTTTGCACCGATTGAACTGGACTGTTTTATGAGAGATGTTTCTAAGTAATGAATATAAAAAATCTGATAATTTAATTGACACCTCTGACTAGGACCTGAGTATTAAAGATATAGTAAAAATTCTCTGAGCAAAAACTGGCTTTTAAAGGAAGAACATGTGGCAGCGCTGTTGTAATAGATAATAAAATGGCTAATTAACTTTAGATAGATGAGGCTGTTTCGCTGACTTTACTGAGTGAGTTTAGTTATTTTATTACCCTTTACTAATTGTGCTTTTCTTACACTGTGTTTTTTCAGTCACCCGTATTCTGTTATTGAATGAGGTCTTTTATAAATTGTGATCAAAGTTTTTAATGCGTGGCTTTGATCTAACAGATTCTTCTTCCCACACAGCTGCAGGGACTGGCTGACGAGAGCGGTTTAACAACGGACCTGGTGCGACACTGGTTCGCTACCAAGGCGTCTTTGCCACAGACGGAACAAACTGTTGCTGTGACGGGACCAGGACCAGTTGCCCCGGGCGTGGCCGCCGAGCCACCGACGACAGGCTCCTCCCCTCTGGAGTCGGAGCCAGGAGGAGGAACCGAGGAGAAAATGGAGCAGTCGGTGTGTGGTGTCGCAACAGACCCAGAGGAGGCCAACACTGACGAGACTGTGAATCCTACTAAAGGTAGTCTTTAGTGTCATCTTTAACGTGATACGTGCAGAAATTACGTCCCTTGATGTTTGACTGAACTGGATATAACGGATTGTTACCAGACGAGGGTTGGAACAAAAAGAGGCGACTCCTTAATGTATTTGGTGTAGCTTTGACTAACCTTTGCCACATCAACCAGAAAAGAAC
This sequence comes from Hippoglossus stenolepis, assembly GCF_022539355.2. NCBI lineage: Eukaryota > Metazoa > Chordata > Actinopteri > Pleuronectiformes > Pleuronectidae > Hippoglossus > Hippoglossus stenolepis. The sequence goes on from NC_061488.1 coordinate 10,537,363, forward strand.
ACAAAAGATTTAAAGACATCAAGTTTGGAATTTCCTTGAGTGGCATTTCTCAGTATTTGGTAGAGGCTAACACCTGCACCACACCTCAACCACACCATGGACCAGTTTGTCCACTGACATTAACCTTTGTTTAAACTCCTGAGAATGAGGTTAACAAGTCATTGCTGGGAATTAATTACTGTGATGTAACTTCTGAATTTCAAAAATGATAACCCTCCCACTCATGACTGAGAAAACTAATCATATTAGTGTGACGTGTAACCAACAAAATTGGTAGCAAACATTTTCTGGACTCTGCCTTTCACATATGAAGAATGCAGCAGGAGATTGTTCCGGTCTGATGAGTTCACAACAACGGGAACATTTCTGAAACATTCAGGCGAGGAAGCAGGAGGCAGGACATGACTTATAAATTCCACTGCTAAAATTTCAGGATAATATGTGGACTTAATCGCACGTTTGAAACCATCTTAAGTTAAATGTGTTATGTGCCAAAAACGTTACCAGAAACTGGAACTAGATAATTTTTTGATAAGTTAATACAGTATCAAAATGATTTATCTAAATAAAGTTGTTTGGATGATTAATTTTCTTTGGATTAACTAATCAGTTGAGTGAGCAAGTAATCGTTATCATCATATGGGGACGAATCTCTGCAGTAACATGTTATTGTCTCTCAGTTAACACAGAAGTGTTACAGGGACAAAACGATCAGAGTTGTGTGTAACGAGGTTCACTGTGTGTTCGGTATAATCTTTAAAGTAAATTCATGTTTTCTGGCTCATGGATTTTTAATTAAAATTTTTCTTCAAATTACCAAAGGAACCGACTGAAGAGGCTGTTTGTCGGAGGACGGAGTTCACGACGCAGGTGGTGTTTGTGTCGGGAGTCTGAGTAAAAGATGGCAGATGTGGTTGTAACAGGATCACTGGATGGAAATGGACCTTGAAACCATCCCCACACACCCATCCCTCTCTCTCTCTCTCTCTCTCTCTCTCTCTCTCTCTCTCTCTCTCTCTCTCTCTCTCTCTCTCTCTCTCTCTCTCTCTCTCTCTCTCTCTCTCTCTCTCTCTCTCTCTCTCTCTCTCTCTCCCCCCTAGAGGTAGGCATGACCTCCCCCCTGCTATGTGAGATGGACGCTTAAGCTACTAACCAACGCCCCCTTCTATCAATCCATCCACCTACACGCCCACTCTCCCTCCATCTCCTGCTTTGTCTACCCCTCTGCGACACACCCACCCTCTCCAATATCTGTCCGTCCACCATTTTACCTCCAGACAGAGGTTCCAGTAGGAATTGCAATCCAGTTGTGGTGGAGGGAGGGGTGAGGTGTTGTTTTACACCTGCCTGCTGGAGCGGAAGAACAGAAGAAAAACAAAATGTGGCGGAAGAAGAGGAGGAGGATCTAAAAAAGGAAGAGGTGTGGTCAGGGATTGAGACCTCACAGCAGATGTCAATTGGGGTGGGGATGGTGGGTTGGGTTCGGACAGATATCGACCAAGTCCACCCTCGGACCTGGATCGTCTGAGACACTGTTCATAGTTTGTTTCGGGGTACGAGAAACCACACAGCTCTCTGCGACAGGGAGCTTAAGCCGGGGCCTTAAAGTAAAAGAATAATGAACCTACTTTTTTTTCTTTTCATTGTGTCAATATCCTGCTCCGTTTCTTTTCCCATCATGCACTCTCACACTTTGACTTCATGCTTGCAGCTGAACGTGCTCGCTGGGCTGTTGGCATCTTATGTGAAACACAGCACTGGTGTTCATTCGATCCTGCCTTGAATTTTGTATTTTTTTGGGGGGGACATCTCTTTATACTCACTCTTCATTTCTCAGCTAATACAGAACATAAACTTGTTCTGTTTGGGGAAAAACGTCTAGAGTTAGTTTCATCCGAAGGGGGCAAGCCTCCCTGTTGTGTATAAAATGAAAAAAAGACGACTCGATATATTAGACTTTATGGAATCTGGTTTGTGTTGTAGCATCAAGTGCTTCTTCTCTACGTCACTGACCTGTACGTTCATTTGTTTTTATGGAACTTTATAATGAAATAAAATTGACTGTAAAACAACTGTGAACTTTTACCAGAGTTCCATACTTAGGCTTGATGTATAATTTTTACAGATATTTGCAGAATAAAAAGAATGTAATAAATCTGTGCCTCCGAGTGTCATTGGCCTGCAAGTCAAGTCGTACACAAGTTGGTTAATTAAAGGGTTTTATCACTGGCTATATTCAACATTTGTCAACAGGTCCCACAGAAAAAAATCCAAACTACCAATAAATGAATCCCACCAACTAGTTTTATGATCTTATTCCTCTGTACCTGTAGAAGAAGAATTTCAATGAGCCACACTGTCCCACTGCGAAATGTGAAGATCTATTACAATGAAAACACAATGTTCGTTCTTTACATCGTCCTGCTGCTGTAAAGTCTGCCACGTACACTCCATGTGTAGAGCTTCACCGATATGCATATTTGCCGAGCGATGCCGATGTTTGGACGTAAATATTTTCTGATACAAATATATCAGCCAGTATAGAGAAGAGAAAGAATTGTAAATGAGCTTTCTGTAGTTGTAGGAAATAACTGGAATAACAAATCAAAACAAAAAGTACAGAGCACATCAAGACCAATAAAATAACTAAATTATAGATAATTTTTTTTAAAATGTAATATACAAAATAGAAATTCTTACTTGCCAAATAGAAGAAAACAATTTGTAGGTCTGTTTTTTTTATGGATAAGTGCATGAATAAGGTGTAGAGGTGTTCCTGATAAAATGCACAGTGACTATATCTTTAGTGTTTTTTGACATATCTATTTTGGGATTAAAACTGTTAGAAATAAAACATGAAAAACTAACTTGCCTGTTTTCAACTGCACAAACTGACCAATAGTTAAACCCAACTGATAGAAAAAGCGCTGTTTTAATGTGTGTGTGACTGACTGGTGGATAAAGATTTAAAAAGTGCTGTTTAAATACAGTCCATCTATTTTGGAGGATACTTTGTATTAAATTCTTTCTCCTCTACTCTAATCTGTATCTAAAGATGGGCATCACACAGGACAGAGAAACCCAGCAAAGTCTCACGTCAGAGAAGGTGACACTGGGCAACATTTAACACTTGGCTGAACCCTTTCTATTAGCTCATCATTTTAAAACCACAGCAGTTCAGTGCACCGACTCTCGGGCTGCAGAGAACTCGTGAGGCTGAAACCTCTGCCCTCTCTTCCTGTGCTGCAGCATCTCGTGCAAATGAAACCAGCTCTGTCAACACTTGAATGACGTTTCAAGGAAAATAAAAGAAGACAAAGTAGTATAAAGTAGTAAGTATTTTATTTACTTTTCAGGCTTGAATATGTTTCATATGAAAGGCAAAATTAAAATGAATACTTTTCCTCTCCATAGTTTAGGCACGTTACAGAAAGGTGACTGTAAATGAGACGGAACAGACACAATTGAAAACAAAAAGAACAAATGACACTTAAGGGCCTTGTACAAACACACCCACACACAGGCGCTCTAAGTCATTCTGTCTGATTTGACCTCTTTACAGTCTGTTGATGCCGCTGCAACACGTACAGCAGGAGAGTCAGGGACATGTCAACCAGACAAAGCTGCTGACGTGAAGTCCAACCAGTCCAAATGAAGAGACCACACCTGAGTGGGTGTACCATGGCTGTGCAGGTGCTAGTTACGCCCAGCGGGGGCACGTGAATGATGAGGCTTTAATGTGATGTGTACAAAGATGGAGGCACGTATAGATGTTAGCAGACAGTAAGAGAAATGCAGCACTGGAGGGAGAGCTCTCCGCAAAAAACAAAAAAAAATACCATTCATGGACCGCTGGAGAAGTTAATGTAATATGGAGGAACTTTGGGTTTAATAATGGCACGCAAAATAAACAAAAAAAAAAGATGCCACAAAAGTTTCAGTGAGTCCTCAAGCATTCACTCCTGTCCCTGCTTTGACCTTAAATCATACCATATGGCTTAGGTGTGTCTCAGTGTTTCAGCACTGAGCGGCAATACTGAGTTTACATCATATATCATCACACACAGAGAAAACACTGTTTCTGATACAAACCTGGAAAGGTAACACCGTCAGTTATATGGAGGCCCAGACCTCCTGCCCCCCCCCCCACCCCTCCCTCAGGCACCTTTTATCAGCCATCAGCCACAGAAAGCTACAGCTACAACCAAGTCTGAAGCTCCGGCTCGGCCTGTTCCTCCCAAACACACTCTCTCACACAGGAAATGAAGAGCTCCCTGCATATTCAGGAGGAAACCAACCTTCACCCCAACAGAAGTCTGAACATTTGTGAGTCGGAGGCCGAGCGAGGGTCTGAAGTTGTGGTCGATGAATTGTGAAGTGCAGCGTTTGGCGTTCACCAAGATAAAGTCCCAATTTTTGTACATTTCATCATAAATAAACTCATGGGCAGTGGCCATTTAACTGTATCTCGTGGCACTGGAACTTAAAATCCCACACAGGTTTCTGGGAAGCTGCTTAGTGACAAAACTCACCAGAACATAACGGCAGCACAAACACAGTTCCCTACATCTGTGTGGTGCTGCAAAACAATATGGCCTAGTAGTCGTTTTGTTTTTTTAACACCTTACTTTGGCAACGCAAACCTTCTCACTTGCTTAGAGTTTGTCGACAAATTTCTCATCCAAACATGTAAAAACTCTTTTTGCACAAACTAAAACAAGCTGGTTGCAGAGAGTCACCTTTGCTTAGACATCTGTTGGTACTAAAACATACTTGTGTCACAGTAATCGAATAAAGGGGCTGTCGCTTTTGTTTTAAAGATACAAACGTGAGTAAAAATATCTGCATTTACAAAACATTCAATTATAAATACGGGGAACACGTGGCTGCACAGTTAAACGTGTAACTGTGCTACAATCTACAACTCCAATATTCACTCATGGTGTACAGATGGATGTGAAACATTCACCACGTTCCCAGTAAATGAAAATGTTTTAAAATGTGTTAAATGTTTTCCTCAACACTTCTGTTATTCCAATCAGTATTTTCATTCTTCGCCTGCAGCCGTTTGAACTCTGTCTTGATTGACGAGACGAGCGTGCTGCCATTAAAACACGCGGGGAGACGATACAAGCAAGAAATCAAACCTTTCTGACCACAAGCCTCATTAAACACTCAGAACACAATCCCTCATAGGGTCAAACTGTGTCCCTGCTTTAACAAAGAGTGAGGTTTCAAATAGACATGACCATTTAGGAGTAAGACTGGAAGCGAGTGAGACAGATGTGTGAATGTGTTGTGTGGTTTCCGAAGGCGTCTGCAGTGCAGGAAAATGGAATGATGTGCAGTCTGTTTTGGAATGTAAACTAGCTGAAGTAAAAATGACTGTGTGTGTGTTTGAGTGTTTTCCGAGACAAAATGAGCTGCTGCCTTCTCTCCCACGGCTTCGACAACAACAACAACAGGTTATGACTTCTTCCTGATGCCTTTCCGAAAAAAATAAAAAATAAGGTAAAAATAAAAAAATGTAAAATCCCTCCAGGATTACTGTGTCAGACTGGAGACTCATTCCTCCACAAAGCAAAGAGGAGAGAGATGTTAAAAATAGCCATAGAGAGCCCTCATGTTTTACACATATACATAAAAAAGTCACATTATGAATGTCTAAAGGTTTAAATAATTATAATAATTAAAAACATGGATACAGGAGCTCTTTGAGAGCAGGTCAGCTGCAGCTGTTCTCTGGCCAACAGCATAGCAGGAATAAATATATATGTTCATATACGCCAAATAGAGTAGATCAAAGAAAGTTAACTGGGAGACAGTTTCAAACTGATACCTCTTTGAGCTCCGTCTCTGTCCCTCCTCTAAAGCCTCCTAACTAAGCAGCTGTTGTGCACACTTAATACACAATAGAGGACGACTTGCACCGCAAATGACCCGTCCAGAGCTGGAACTCGTTCAGCCTTGTGTTTGTTCTCCTGTGAATGTCCCGTTTCTTCTTCCTGTCCGCCGTGCTCCGCTTCCTCGCAGCGCCCACCCTCCCCACACACACACCCTCCCCTCTTCTTATGTCCGAGTCGCTTCTCCTCCTCAGGCGAGCACTGAGGAGGCAGGCCGGGGATAGAGCGCCAGAGAGAGGGAGAAAGGGGAGAGAGAGAGAGACAGAGGGGTGGGTGTTGGAAAATGGAGGGAGGGAGAGCTGCCTGAAATGTAGGCCAAAGCGGTGGTGGGCGTTTCCATGGAAACAGTGTTCACAGCAGTCAGTGACATCATCGGTACGGGGGGGAGGCGACAGGGTGAGGAGGAGGAGGAGGAGGAGGAGGAGTAAGGGGGGTTGAGGTGATGGTGGCGGTGGGGGGGGTGCGACAGAAATTCGTCCTGATTGCCTTGGACTTAGACACGGTTCTCTCCACCCACACGGGTCCTCCGCAAATTCCTGAGGTGGAGACAAAGACAGGAGGAGGACTTCTAGAATCTTCTCTGCGCTTCCAAAGTCCCTGCACGCACCAAAAAGCAGCGCGGCTCACACTTACCCTCTGTTCTGAGCGTCCATGTGGTCCAGCAGGGTCTCCTGGGGCACCCTGAATTCGTCCAGAGGGGACTGGTAGCGGGATTCAAAGGAACCCTCCCTCCCCGCGTAGGCCATGGCCTGGGCCGGCGACTGGGGCAGAGCAGACATGCTGGAGGAGGTCGGAGACACCGAGCTCAAATCCCCGAGCCGTTCCCGGCCTGGTTGGGCAGATGCTGACACCGGCGTGGCCCCAACCGCAAGAAACGGGCTCAGAACCTCTCCGTTCTCATCCTGAGAGAACAAGGAGGAAAGAGAGGATGCTTGTGTCAACTCCAGAGTTTCCAGAGTTCAAGTGTTTCCTTTAGAATCAGCATGCAGGCTCAGAATATTTCGACGTTACATGACACAATGATGAGTCTGCTTAAAATGTTTTGGGTGGTTTAGATGAGACTGAAGACAAAGTTGTATGTGTTTAGCAATTCTCGTTATAAAATGATTTAAGGGCTTCAGTATTAAGTAGGATTTCCTGGTAAGAAACTGGTACAGTGTAACTAACTAACTAACTAACTAACTAACTAACTAACTAACTGGCTAAAACCAGGAGCTGGTTAGCAAAGCTTAAAGACTGGAACCAGGGGGACCAGCTCGTCTGTCTCTGTCTATTACTATTGTCCTCCTATTAGCACCAGTAAAGCATTTAACATGTAATAACTTGTTGAAGTTGTCCTATTTTTGTTCAATTAAACAAAGTATAAACCAACAGTTTTACAGTCAGTTACTTGTTTGATAGTTTGTTTTGGTGAGTCCAGTAAATAACTGATGTTCATGGGATACAATCCACCAGTGGAGCTCGAGTCCCTGCGTCTCCTTTATGTTTGTATGCGAGTGTTTATTGATAGTGACATCATGGAGCAGCTTGAGGATCGGCTCGGTAACAAACAGTAGCTCACCCTTCCTGTGATGATGTCCATGTGGACTAACAGAGAGGCCAGCTCCAGGTCCTCGTTGTAGCTGTTCTTCAGAGGAACGGATCTGTAACCTGGTGACACATCAAGACTTTGATTACAGCACAGATTTGCTGCAATGGGATCTTTGTGGTCGTCTCAGAGAGGAAACTATCTTTGTGTTTACCTGTCCTCAGACCGTGAATGGGGAATGTGGCCTGGGCCAAGAAGTTTGGGTCGTTGAACATGTCAATCTCATAAACCACAAAGCGTAGGAAGGCGAATGCAGAGTTGCACACAGTGAACTGGAAGGGCTTCTGGGGCCACGTGGGGTTCAGACCGTTATCAGCTGCAGAACACAAACAAAGTAAGATGGAAGGAGAAGAGAAATGTTAAATATGAATCCAGCAAATGTGTCGTAACAAAATCTTTAACTAGTGAAACAGTGGTGTATGAAATTATACTACAGTAACTGAGCTGATAAAATGTGTATTATGCATTATATATAGATTTTAAAACGGTACCAATACTGAGGAACATACATAAAAAGAAGAAAATAGCAGAGGGTGCTGGAGATCCTCATTTAAGTGAACACATAAAACTATCACAACATAATGCTGGTTGTGCTCAGGTCAGAATTTACTGTCCAGAACTGCCGACTCCTAAATAAATGTGTTTCCACATCTGTGGGAATACCTCCACATCTGCCAAGTCACATTAATGCCTTGTCTCAAGGAAAAAGTCTGCAAAAAAGTAATTCTGAGCAATAAACCATCATCAGATACAGAAAAGCATGAAACAAAAATAATTTCTCCAGAAATCAATAAATATTGTATTCTCATATAAGTTTTTCTTATATATAAATAATTCATAAATTTGGCATGACACTTAAAATCGCAGATACAATTCCAAAGCCAAACAATAAACCCTGACAAGAGCTTTATCAGATCTATGTCCACACCGTGTTTCCCTTTTTGTTCCCACACATGGCTCGGTTGTTTTGTACAACTTCCTGTTTTTCTAGGACCAGACAGGAAACTACATGAGGATACCGTGTCCAGTAAACACTAACAACTCATTGACCCTTGGCAGCTCTCACCTTCCGAGTCAGTCTTTTGCTTGGCACTGTCATAATCTGCCCCGCACACCTCGATCTCGATCAGAGGACAGACTATGCCACGTCCGTGCTTGGGCAGGTGCCGGGCGCCCAAAACCTTTGGGGAGGAGAAGAGGAACACGAGTTACTGCTTTAGACCTTCTCACTTGTTTCAGCACATAAATACAACTGTGGGTTAGTTCTGTCAAGGCTTCTATGATCTCTTAGAAAGTGTAGGGTTGTTTATTCGCTCTGGACATCGGAGATAATTATATCCTTGGAAAGTGAGGAAAGAAAATGTCAAACTGAATCTAAGAATATATTTATATATCTCAAGTCAGTTCATATAAGACTGAGTTAAGATGCCAAGAAGGAGGATTAGCTCTGAAGCAAATTGCAGCAATCAGGTGCCAAAGGTTGTAAAGTATCTCAGTACCCTTTGTGCCTCACAGTTTGAAAACCTTTCTATTATTGTATCACACATGCAAACACAGAGTCGGATCCTGGCATCACTGTACCTCTATCTCTAGAGTGGTTTGATCAAGGCCTCGTAGCGTATGTCTGTCAAACGGATCAAAGCTATCGTCCCTCATGATGGGCGGTTGAAGGACGTAGCCGCTCTTTCCGTTCAACATGAACAGGGCCTGGTTCATCTGCATGGGCTTGTCTGCATGTGGGGAAAGAGCAGAGGGAAGGTAATCAAAGCGTTAGACAAGGTTCTGTCTACACTGTTTATCGGCTCTGACACAGAAGGTAGATACGGTACCTGCGGTCTGGAAGTTGAGCGCTACCAGCTGGGAGCCGCAGAGCCACATGGGAAGCGGGTCATAGTTGGAGGAGTCTAGTCTCTGGCCCCTGGGGTAGATCCTGGACAGCTGCAGTCGATTGTACTGCAGGAACTTCTTCCCCTTGATCTTGTTGACGTATTTCTCTGCCTTGGTCTCCGGGAATGATGACATGTCCCGGAAACAGGCCCGCTCGGTGCCGATTTCTACAGGCGGCAGGGAGAGAAGGACAGACCTGACCCACCTGTACTGGTATTGGACATATTGATTGATGTTGAGTGTGTGTGTAATTCTTACTGTCTTCATCGAACGGCACAGGCCTACAGTAGATGACCAGCTCGGATAATTCAAGTGCGATCTTCTTCCTCCTCTCCATCATCTTCCCCTCTTCCAGCTGTGCACAGAGACAACTTTAAATCAGGGCTGGGCAATTAACCAAAAAATGTATCGAAACCGACATTTATAACCTGTAACCGACTTAATCTGGCTCATGACGGTCAATTCTGTGAATACTTTCCCCACTGTGTGCAGTCATGAACTGTCAGGTTCACTTAGCAGCGGCGGCGTGGGTACCTTGTACCGTGCCGTAAAACCCGTCACTCCCCCACTGACCTGCGCTCACTTTAACAATAAACACGATCCCTAACTTATAAGGACACGTACAGGACTTGAAGTTTATTTTGTGTTTGTTTGATTAATTCAAGAGTTTAGGAGACATGTATTTAAAACACATTGAATAAAAAGCCCAACATTTTGAGCGCACGCAGATCATCTGGAACACACAACACGAGACACGCAGAGCCAGGACATCAGTGACCAGACATCCTTGATTAATAACTAAATACATGTGATCATCTGTTTGTGTGAAGAGCGACAGAGACGAGGAGGCGCCCACGCACACACACACACACACACACACACACACACACACACACACACACACACACACACACACACACACACACACACACACACACACACACACACACACACACACACACACACACACACACACACACACACACACACACACACACACACAGGAGAGAAGTTCTTCCCACAGATATGAAGCAGTGCTGTGTTTTAACTTAATTGTTGCAGAACAAGCGATGCCCCATTTATCTTCTATTTATTTGAGGACGAGTCATGGAGGCAGCAGGCTAATCAGGGTGATCCTGAGACAGTCCCAGACTAGATGGGATGTTTAATCCTAAATCAGATGCCTGAACACCCTCCACTGTCTGCTTTCGAAGAGAAAGACCAACAGATCTACTCTGAGCTCCAATCCGAACGTCCGAAACCTTCTACCCTACCTCTAAGGCACAGCCATGCTACTCTATGGAGAAGCTCATTTAAGCTGTTTGTGCCAACGACTTCATTCTTTCAGTCATTTACCGAGAGCTTATGTGAATAGGTGAGGATCAGAACGTAGCTCGACTGGTAAACTGAACGCTTTGCCTTTAGACTTGGCTCCCTCTTCACCACAAAAGGTACAATGACCACACTGATCCTCCTGTCAGTCTCCTGCTCCATCCTCCGCTCACTTGTGAAAAACTCCTGCACACGGGGGAGCAACTCACACCAAAACGGGAGAGAGCAATCCACCGTTACGGCAGAGAAAGAAAAGGCCTACTGCCACTTGCATTTCCCATTGACATATACAGCCACTTGCATATGGACTGCAGAATCTAATCCAGAACACTTGGCTGCAAACCACCCCAGGCCATGTTGAAGGTCACCCTCTGATGAAGTCAACCGAACCACATCTGCAAAGAGCAGTGATGCAAGTCTAAAGTCCCTAAGCCAGGCTCTGCCCCCACCTCAGCCCTGGGCCCTGAGCAGATGCTCGCCTGAGGATTCATTCTTTTCCCAACAACTATTGCTCAAGTGATTCTACCGAGGAAAAACAAAACAGCTTCCAGGTGAGTGAGTGTGTAACTGCTGAGAAATACCACATGAGCTTACTGCTTAATCAGTGTTTCCTAAATACAAGTCAGGGGTATTACAGGGCAAGTGCAAGTCGTGACTGGCTCTTTAAACCCACACTGTGGCATGGGCAAGTCCCGGCCTGCACTTCCTGTTTGCCACTTCATACAGTATAGTTACCTTTGCCTCTGAGGTCATGGTGACCTCACGGATTTTGAACACCCATTCCTTGAGCTCTTCTTGGCTGCTGGCAGCAACATCCAGCACTGGGCCCGTCCGCATGGAGGTGTTCGGCACAAGTGAGAAGACGTGGGGCCTGCTGCCTTTCCCATCAGAACGCACAACTGAACAGAAGAAAGAGACAATGGTTAGGAAAATAGAGAAGAGACTATGGGTTCCACTTTCCTATTTTTACTTGAAGTATTTTCCTCCAGCCACCCAAATGTGAAATGATTTAATATATATATTATGCAAAAACAAAAAATCGAGCATCTAGGGCAAGAAAAATTAAAAAAAGAACATATGAACTGGTGAAGGTATGGAGAGAAAATACTGCTTTTAAAACAACTTAAATAATTAACATACTATCAAAAAAAGAATCAACAAACCATCGCAGCTCTGGTTCCGTTTATGCTGATGTCATTTTTTATGAATCAAACTAAGAAGTAATCTGGTAACTCCAACACTTTCTTCATGTTTAAAACCTCCTGTACATCTTCAATTTGATTTAAAGATATTCTCCAGACAAAAGGTCAGAGGAGAACAGTGTTGAAGTTGAAATATTTTGAACTTTGAGCACAGCAGCCCTGCCTCAAGGTTCAGCATCATCACTTTCTCCACAAGAAAACAACGGCTTCAGCGTCTGCAGCTCTGCCAGTGGTCTTATGAAGGAAGCCATGGAACAAAGTGTTCGGAAAGATATAATTACATCTTTCCCGCACCACTAGATGGAGCCATGGAGCCAGAGAGCCACCACACACACACACACACACACACACACACACACACACACACACACACACACACACACACACACACACACACACACACACACACACACACACACACACACACACACACACACACACACACACACACACACACACACACACACAGAAACAGGCTCAAGTATTAACTCATTAGCAGAGAACACAACAATCCTGGACAGCATGTGCCAACACTAATGGGTTGTGTATTGACTGGATTGGAGGATGTCAATAAAATATCGAATACAGAGCTGTTAGAAAAGCACGAGTAATAACAAAACAGAAAGGAGAAGAATTAATAATAGAAGAGGCTGATAATGGATAAAAAAAAAAAGAAAGTAAACAAAGTGGTGACAGTGTCCTTTTGCAGTTAAAGAAACAGAGTCCTGAGTTTATGTGCAAGCATATGACGGCCAGAAAATGCAGGTTGGCCTCTGGCAAGGTGACTGCCCTGCTCTGCAACCCTGCAGTCGGACAGGAAGTGGAGGGGCCACTCACCAATCTGACAGGAAGAGACGTCCACGCTTCCTCTCAGCAGATCTCCCAGGGGGCTGTTCTCTGTTATCTCCTGCTTGACAGAAAAGACGAGGATTAAGATAGAAGTTATCGCTCCGGTTTGAAGTAATAATCCACTTTACACATGTATCTCTGTGGCACGTGGATAACTGACAGATGAGCGACACGGCCTGACCTCCCTGTGGGAGCGGGGGGGGGGCACTTATTTCACTTTAAATATACAAATGTGTAGCTGTAGGCTTCTCTCAGTTTGGGGGTTTGATGCTCACAGTTCTGTCAGGCTCCACTGCTGATGGACTGATCTCCTCCACGTAGTTAGCAGGAAACCACAGCTGCTTCTTCCCTCCACAGTCGCCCTTCCACCTGAGAGAGAGAGAGATACAAGATAAAATGCAATGTGACCTTAACACCTCTTAATAGATCTTAGAAAAAGGGCTTTTAGCTCATCTCATGGTCCCATACCTGTATCAGTTAGCTCAAATTTAACACAACTATATTTTATTGTCTAAATCAAGGATATCAATTAAAATTCGTCTCAGAGAATTTAGAGATAATAAATCTAAGTCCTCTATAATAAAGATATGTGATGTTAAAATAAAGAGCTTAGTTTGATAAAAGTTAAACGTAACGTCATGAGTGTATTACTCCATCTAAAAATAAATAAAGATACTGTTTGGCAAAAAAGTCCGAACAGCTCTAATATCGCATTTAGTTTTTTCATCTCTGATTTACAACGCATGCAATTGATCTGTGACCAGAGCCGCTAAGCCAGAGCCTAGAAAAGCTGCAGCAATTAAGACGGAAATGCTCTGTCAACATGTATCGAGTCTGAATAATTCATTGGTTATAGCTCTGGGTCAGGATAGGACAGTGTCTAGGTCCAGACCTTGGCAGTGACCTTGTGTTTGAATGGATGATTCATTATTCCAGCCACTCACCATCCTCCTTCCTGTTTGTCCACATTAGAGATGATGGCGTTTTTGGTGAAGGAGAGCTCATCGTCTCTCTGGGCTTTATACTCGTACATGGCTCTGACCGTACACTGAAAAGACAAGACACATGGCTTTGACAAATGTTCAAAGTTTCCACCACACACACTGGTCAAAATGTGCAGAATTCAAAATGTGAACTCTAACCTTGAATGTTGGCATTTGGTTGGCCTCCACGTAGAAACCTGGATTCCTGCCCTCGTACAGTGACCCGTAGTCTGGCTCCTGTTAGAAAATAGATTGTGTAGACAGGTCTTTTCATTTGGCTGCAGATTTTTTTTTACCACAGAATGCAAACTATTCTATATATTTATTCTTATTAATCTCTAATAAAAGTGCATTAGACTTCATAGCAATACTTACAGCAGTGCCTATCTTCTCCAGTGTGTCCTCATTGATGGGGTAGCGCAGCTTCATTTTGCGGTACAGAGGTTGTTTCTCATAGTAGCTGATGAGATCTACAAGGCTGTCAAACTCTGAGGTGCCCAGCACCACGGTCTGACCCTCCTGCTGCACACGACAGTGCTTTATCTTACCCTCGGCCCTGTGGAGAAACCAGAGACATGATATCAATTATAAACTCAACCACTTGTATTTCTCTACACTCTTCCTCGTACATTAAAAGGAAGTAAACAGATAACTTGAGATATAATCTATTATGACCTTAAGGGAGGACTGAGTTACCTGAAGGAAATGGCAAATGAGTTGGCTTCTGCTCTCTTCCTGACAAGGAAAGCCCCGTCACGAGGAACCCTCATTAACATGTTCTCAGCATGGCTCCTGGAGAGGTTTGCATGGTACCACCTTGGGAAGAAGAAAAAATAAACCAATAAATATTAATTTAAGGATCCTAATACATTAAAGTGTCAGCGACCAGTCTGCACTGTCATCACTGGAGGTCAGTTCAGTGTAAGGACTCACTCTTTGCTTTCGTGGGCATTGGTCTGAGGCACCGGCTCAGTCAGCTTCATCTCAAACTCATTGCACCGCAGCGCCACCTGCTGGTAGTGGGTGATCAGGGCAAAGAGCGTGTCGAACACCAGGTTGTCAGTCAGGTAGAACTTGGGGCTGCCGGCCTCCTGACGCGAGTGGATGCGACAGTGCTGCACCCGCCCTGACCGCCTGGTGCAGAGAAGAGTGGGACAGAGGAAAAGAGAAGGTCATTGTTGCATCATTATGACCAAGTGAGAGCTCGCTGAAAAGCCCTGCCCCCATTATTAACCTTGAACACGCTGCACTCCGAGCATATACACATTGTTTCCATGCATTGTGTGTGAATCACATACAAACAGATTGATTAGCTGTGAGATACCTCCTCTCATGCAAAGTCTATGCATTTGCAGACAGAAGGTGAATGATCACATTTTAGACCGTGACAACGACCACATTCAATTAGCGATGGAGATTGACAGTGATTGATCTGCACGTGTCAATCAGTTTGCACGAGTTTAACCCTACAGATCACACACAATGAGAATGGGAGAGTTTTCCATTGACATATACAGAAAGTCATATTACAAAAGCACCATACAGGCAACAATTCACATTCAATTTAATAAAAACAACGCCATGAAAAACGTACCACTTAATACTGCTTAAACATTTGAGTTAAAAAATATTCAATTACATTTCTAAATAATATTACCACTGAGTTTTAGAGGTTTAATGTTTATTTAACCATGAAAGTAAACGCAGTGAACTATCGCTGCCAAACAAGTGCACACACAGTCTGTGTAAAGTCTGCAGGATTTATAAATGTAGAAGTATGTGCATTATACCAGAATGACAGCGTGTAGTCTCCCACAAAGGTCTCGCTCTCTCGAACCAGGAAAGAGCCATCAGGAGCTCCAGTCTCCAGGCAGTACTCCGACAGCAGCCTCTCGGCTATCTGCCGCCCGTCTCGCCCTGCGCCCAGCTTCCCGTGGAACCATTTCTCTGTCACGTGCTGGTCCATACCATTGGACACCTGGGAGGAAGAAGACAGAAGGAGATGATATTCAGCTCATTGCTATTACAAAATAAGACACTTAAAAATGCATTATGTTCCGAAACTGATCCTGTAAAAGCCCTGCGAGTTCTCTAAATGAAAGTTACCTCTAACCCATGCAGGAATTCAAGTATTGCTCATACTTTGTGTGAATTGAGTGTAACGTCTGGTTCAAGTTTTCTTCTCAGACAGCAGATCAGGCCTACTAACCTCTCTGTGCTCCTCCTCATCATCGTTTCCCTGGTTATTGGAGGTCTCCTCCGAGTAGTAGATCTTACTCATGGTCAGGACAAAGAAATGAGGATACCACTCCTGAGAGGGAATGAGGAAGGATACAGGGAGAAAGACTTTGATTAAATATTGAGAGGATCCATGTGTTGCACTGAAAAGTAGCCAAAGTAAGCAAGAAGCAAGAAACAGAACTCAACAGATCAAGAAAAGCAGCTCATATTCGTTTATTTTTTTAGATTTGTTCATTTCTACCTCCATGAAGGAGGTTATGTTTTCACCCCGCTTTCCGTTTGTTTGTTTTGTCAGCAGGATTATGCAAGAACTGAGGAACTGATTTCTACGAGAAGGAAGGGGCATGGCCAAGAAAAGATCAAATCAGTTTTTTTTTTATTTAACATTGCAAGATAGTGTTACTTGCCATTTTCCCAAATTTCCCAGGCAATCATTCATCTTGATGAACAAAAATAACTCATATTTAAAAGACCAATATCTATGAGTGTGAGACTGTTAGGCCTTGTCTGAAGTATGTGCTCTACTCTGTGTCATTCTAGATCGTTTTTTAGTTTTCAGTGAAATAGTGCGACACAAAAAACATAAAACAAAACAAACCAAATATAGATCTAATCAACAGACATGCAAACACAAAAATAAAGCAGTTAGAGTGATGTATGGGATGATATGATAGATGTTTGGGAGTAAGATTAGATTAGTTTGAGTGGACTGTGTAGGTGTGTGTGTGTATGAGTATGTTTATTACAGCTAAATAAACGTACATTTAAAAACATAAACGACAGGTTTAGAAGCTTATTTGTATCATTCTTCCTTCTTCCACGAAAACCGAGTGAATGTGCTTACATGGTTAATTGGGTCTTCCAGGTACAGGATGCCGTTTTTGATGGAGTTGCTGATATCATTCTCTGAGTAGGGAGTGGAGGTGGACACCTCCTCATAGGCACTGCCTTCTGCGAGTTTCTTATGCTGCAGATGACGAAGGGAGAGGAGCACAGACGGACAGAGGAAGAAGAGGACATACAATCAGACACATTATGCTGCAGGAACACAGTGTGCAAAACATCCATTCATACTTTCTTCTGTAACAAAAATTGGTAAAAAAAAAAAAGTGCCTCCGGACCTTGATGAGGATTTTCCTCTTGAGCTGGTTGGGTGAGGGCAGGCCGTCTGCCGCGATATCCACCGCCTTGGTCAGCAGCTGGTCTCCAAACACCTTCTTAAAGTAAGTGGCCATATTCCTCTGCTGCACAATACTACAGTGATCCTCGATGGACAGGATGATGGGATAGCTGAGGGAGGACCAGAGTCAAACACACGTCAAACTCTTTATCTGCGCTTAGGTGTCAGTTTCTTATCTTATTTTCTCAAACACTACAACGATGAGTGATGCCACTGCAGCCTGTCCAGATCGTTGATTGATATTTCTGTGTGCGCGCTATCTCGTTCCTTCATCTCATCACTGTAAAGGAAATCACGAAGACTTACTCAGAGGTGACAAAGGCGTGCTCTTTGATGGTGGTCAGGACATCACAAAACTTGATTTTTGTTGTGAGGGTGTGTCCGTGGTAGATGACTGGCATTCCATCAGGACCATCCCAGCAATCCACTGAAAATAAACACACACACGTGCTTGCAATGTAATTTATTTCGACAGTACTGCACAGACAGATGTAAATATACAGGAAGTTACAGAAGAGTTTTAAGGCCTTTAAACCTGAAGATGCAGACGTTTATGTTATGTTTGTTTTCTTTTGTTTGAGGCAAAGTTAACTTTTTTTTGCTTAAGGAAACCTGCTCGACAAGGCTTTGGTGTTAGTAATCTTTGGTTATGTAATAGTAAGTGTGTGTGGCTAAGGGTGCGGCAGCTGCTCGAAAAGTGGAAATGTAAGCCAGAGTGGTATGAGAGTTAATTATTAGGTTGAAAGTCAAGGGGTAGTTATTTACTGTATGTGTAGTGAAACTCCAGTGTGTGTGTGTTTGTGTGTATACCCACACTCAATGCAGCGGCAGCCCATCCTCAGACAGCGAGCGTATGCCTCCAGGGACGATTCACTGGAAAACTGGTCTCCCGTCAGGTAGCTAAAAATAAACGAGCAATGTCAACGTGCGCACACAAAAACACACATCTAACCAGTCCCTCAAAAGGTTTCACACGTCAGAGACTGTACCATAAACACACACACTCTCTATGGTGGTGGCCGAAGCTCATTGATAGTGCCGAATCAAAAGGGCTCCTTCTCTTTTGTTACTCATTCAGCCGGTCAATTCAAACACAATCAAAGCAACGTGGAAGTTTTTATTCCACTGCTCCGGTCCTTGCCAGCCAAGTATTGTTCCACAACTAATACAGAAAGTTATCACTTGAACTGCCTTTCACACACTTTTCAATGGGAGGAAAAATACATTTTCCTGCAAAAGACACGCCTGGATCTCATTCTGGGACATAATTGTCAAATAATACACTTTTATCTGATGTATGAAGCCAGTTCAAAAGCCCTCTTTGGTTCGAGGTTTCAAGATAGGATGCCAGCCCTCAATGTTCCCAGGCTGTAATTACAATTGGTAGAACTGAATGTAAACACACACGTCCTCCATTGCCTCATTCTTACGTGTTGTGCGAGGAGGAGATCCAGTAGTGGGACAGAGGGTTGTTCATATTGTCGGGACACACTAGATCCAGGGTGGAATCCCAGATGGTGTTCTCTTTGGAGAACAGATACGTCAGGAACTGCACAGAACAGAGGAGAATGATGAAAATGAGGCTGAGAATGCAAATGTGGGCTTTCAAACGGCATGTGATCTACACTAGATATAAAGACACACCACAATATAACAAGAATTGCAAGTATAACAGAGTCAAGCACCGCGAAGAAACTTAAATCTGGTGGCTCGCAGCTCCAAGGCAATTGAGAAACAGGTAGTTACACAAAAATGTGTAAACGTGGGGTGGATGAGAAGCCCTCCTGCAGATCACACTATTAGCATCTGATTTACACATACATGTTGAGATTGTGTCTGCAACATAAGACACAAATGGTTTTGTGTTGTATTTACAAGTGATGTGTCTCTTAAAATCACTGTTGTCTCCAAAAAAAAGCTCAATCGATATATAAATCACATCTGTAACTGAACTTGCATCAAATACTTCAATACAATAATCCATCTAAACTATAAGCAGATACTACAGTGGCACACATGTTTTGCTAAAGAGTACAAAACAATTGTAAATGCCTTGGAAACCACAGAGCAGCGGCATTGTGGGAAAAACATTTGCACGTAAACAAGTAGTACAAGTTAGTGGTGTTGTCCTGCAGCCTCAGGCAGTCAGTCATGAATGAGATTCTTTTCTTTTTACACAGATACAGAATATGCATCAGCTAAATAATTTGGATTTAGTTGTGATAAGCTGCAGACTTAGCACTTCAGATAAGTCACAGTATGTATGACAGAGGTCTACAGGGTTGTGGTCTGAGAGTCCAGAGGTTGAACATTGGGGTTCAGTCTGTGCAAAAACAGTGAAGGTGGAATATGTTGTCCTATCAGCACTTCTTCTTATATACATTTTTTAAGGCATTTTTAGCTCCTGGTGCGAGCCTCTTTTCGTTTGTCAATCAAAGCTTTATTCTGACCACAAAAAGCATCCCTCGCCTCCTGCCGAACCCTCACACAGCGCCACAGTCAATAACCTTTTCTATGTGTGGGAGGAGGTGCTTGAGGCCGAGATCGTGGCTAGCTGTGGTAAATTTAGATGATCTTAAGCCCACACTATCAAAGGCAGGGGTCTTCGGAAAAACATAACTGACGAATATTTAATCAAAATTTCCATTGGTGAGCAAAGGGTAAGAAAAGAAGTGAGAAAAAAGGGGGTAAATGAAAATGTGAGAGGCGGTGGGAGTGCGCGTACCTCGTCTTGGTGGAAATATGGCTGTTCCACTTCTCTCAGGGGGTCTTTCAGATAGCCGAACATAAACTCCTGAACACTGTTGTTGTCTGTGGCCCACGTTTCCTGGAGTCACATAGAAACACAGATGTATTGGGGCATGCGAATGAAACACATCTGCGACAAAATAAATGTTCAAAGGCCCACAGATATTACCTTTTGAGACTCCAGGAGGAAGCTCTTTAAATCCTCCAGGGACATCCTCTGCTCTGGTCTGTCAATAAACCTGGCAGAGAAAGTAATGGTTCACTTCAGTCACCTGTGACGCAGCAGAAAGATTCAGCATCTTTGTGTGTGTTTACTTCTGACCTACCTTTGTAGAAACGGGATCTCCATCTGCAGGATTGATCAAAAAGGAAAATTCAGTTAGTAATTCAAAGTGCTGTTATTTTGATGTTTAAAAAAGATGAACATAGACATCCTGTAGGGGGCTGGGTGGTGAGACTTGGTGAGGGGGGCACTGAGGTCATTCATTTAATCTGACCACAGCTTGCCTGCCTCCTCATCTGAGTGCATGTGTCTGTGTGTGTGTGTGTGTGTGTATGTGTGGGTGTGTCCATGTCCTAATGGCCTCCACCAAAGGGGTTTGCTGGGTTTTTAACTGGTGCATATTGATCTCACAGCCATTTGAGAGCAGACAGATGGGGAGGGGGGTGGGTACGCCTTGGCAGGGCATCAGATGGGGAGCAGGGGGATGAAAGTGCCGGGACAGAACCATCTGTGGATACACAAAATGACTGCACTTACGTTTTTCTGAGCGTCGAACATGAGGCTGCGGTAGAGCTGGGCAAACTGACTGAAGGACACGTCTCCGTTCCTCAGCTCGGAGTCCTATGAAAACAAGAGGTGACGCGAGTGGGAAAGCAAAACAGGACGGTTAACGACAAATCATAAATCTTTGGTCTCTGCCAACTTCTCTTTTAATGCGATAGTATTGTCAGAGAGATGGGAGTGGGGGGAGCTTTGTGATAACTAGGTGGTGGTTACCGGAAGCTTCTCTCGGAGGAACCTCATGTTGGGCACCCTGTAGTTGACCTGGCTCAGCATGCTCTTCAGATCCTTACAGGATATCCTAAACACATACACACTTTTGGTTGAAACACAAACATGGACATGCACGTACAATAAGCACGAGCACTTGTGCTCACTCGCACACGTAGACACACTGAACACCAGCAAACGCACGCCCCTACTAGCTCTGCTAAGTATCTTTGGCTTCACTTTTACTACACAGCCTGGACTTTTGGCCGGAGCAGACAATACCCTAGCAGCGTAACAAAGGCTCGCTCTTTCATCAGGGATGTAGCAGCCAAACATCTCTGTGCATCTCCTCCATCCTCTGCAGTCTGTTTCCTGCTGCAGGAAGAGGTGCTGGTGTGTGACGGAGAGCTTAGTTCCTTCACTACACCTCAACTGAGCACTCAGCAGACACACATACCAGTCTGATTTCGACTTGCTCTAGATGTTGCACCGGGGAGAGGTGCGCGACTGGTGCACAATACAATCAAGCTATATCTAATTATGGCCATTTCCTGTGAGGTCGATCTGATTAACTCTGCAGTTTTCATCTTTTGACTGAGCCGACTCACCTGTCCTCTCTGTTGCGATCAACCGAGTAGAACTGCTTACGTAACCACCTAAAAAAAAATACATTAAATTGAATTCATGGAGCAACCAGAAGAGAGAGTATTATGTCTGTTCACATCAATAACTTTGGATATCGTGTGTATATACATTAGTGTTGTTTACCTCTCTATCTGAAGTGGGGTTGGTGACT
Organism: Hippoglossus stenolepis; assembly: GCF_022539355.2. Classification (NCBI taxonomy): domain Eukaryota; kingdom Metazoa; phylum Chordata; class Actinopteri; order Pleuronectiformes; family Pleuronectidae; genus Hippoglossus; species Hippoglossus stenolepis. Next base: position 10,559,066 of record NC_061488.1, read on the forward strand.
TCAGCGTGTCAGCCACAAGCCAGGTTAACCCCTTCACCCACATGGTCATCTCCTCATCAGATGTTGCTGAGGAAAAAAGAAACATGATTTACTTTTTAAAAGGGGGAATGAAAGTTGAAGTTTTGTTTGCGGGGTATTTTTCCTTGCACGAGATAAGGGTCTAAGAATAGAGGGTGACGTTGTGTGATCTGTGATCTTAGAGCCAAATGGACTTGGCTTAATATTCGCAATTTTGATTCGACCTTCTGAGATATTTACTCATAAACACAAGAGCCACATACACAAAAAACTAGTGACTGATAAAAACATTGAACATCTTTGAGGCTAATGGCTGACAGATTGAGGTTTATTGTTATTAACCTTATTAGCAGAACTATTCCTGTTCAGAATATGATGCAAAGGTGAAATACTGATGTGCTGGTTGTATCTGAATGGGTGTACATCTCTGTGCGTACCTGCCAGACTGAGCGACTTGAGGCGAAACTCTGTGCCGTACAGGATGACGAAGCAGTGAGCCTGGTCCAGCCGCGCTGCAGAGTCCTCCACATAGCGCTCAAAGTCGCGCGACTTCTGTCCAGGACGGATCTCCTTGATCTCCCGAATGTCAACTAGGAAGAGAGACACATACAAGCGTTACCAAAAACAGAGAACCTCCTCAGTACGACTGGGAAACATCGATCATATGAAAAACACAACAATAATAAAACAATGTTCAGAATTCAGATATCAGCACTGATCATCAGATTCAATTTGATTTTATTTCACAAAGTCCATAATCAATTCATTCGGTTTCAGCCCAGTTCCTGATGATTGATTTATCAAGGGAGCAACACTTTATAAAATTTTGTCCAAATTTGGCTATGCAAAAAAACTAAAAACAAAACATGACAGATTTTTTAGGGGCCTACATGTTCAAAAACATTGGGCAAGAAAAATTTGTCCTTAACGTGTTTGTTAATGTGTTATTATAAGTTACAATTTGCTTGGAAATAATAACTTGCATGATATCATTTTGTTAAAGAAGAATATCATCATGAAAATGCTCCTAAATAACACTTTCACAAAGTTTTTATAATATAATTTCAGAAAACAGTGCCTCAGTTCTCATACACAGACCAAGATGTATGAGTTTAAAGCCCCTTGATCACATACAACAGTGAAGCTGAGACTTGAACCACAAAGACACATACAGATAGATTTGAATTTCATATGAAGTTATGACCATGTTAGCGAACGCAAATTAAGCTTGGTCTCTCTCTCTCACCACTGAGATCAACCAAAGCCACACTCAGCTGAAAACAAGAGCCAGCCTGAGCCACTCGCACAAACCAGTTAATACTGGAACTGGTCTGATCTGTACGCCAGAGATATCAAACCTGTCGCAGACGCAATGTACTTAAGTGTGTGGTATAAAGAGAGTTTTTTTTAAATTCAAAGGGCATAAAGCACAGGTTACAACACTGATATGCCATTTACAACACTGCCTCCCTAACGCATATCTTTTATATATCCAACGTTTTATGACACTGGGCTATTTTTGTCTTGATTGCATTAAAGAGCAGTTACATGTGGGCTGTAAAGTAGCTTAATGGATTCCTACCAGGGCTACACCACTAGTAGTTTAAGACCTACAGCCAGGACTCTCCTGCTAAATACACACCCACACACACCGACACACTTTTTTCAGCTCCTGCTCCTCTTCCTGCACCCGAACCACACATCCTGTGCCTTTGTCGCCTACACACCACATCTGTGCTCACGTATAGGTGAGAGTGAGCGTGTTCTCTTCTGAAGCATAAAAAACCCCAGTGCGTCTTCTCATGCAAAATTTCACCTAGTCAAGCCCTGTGATCGTACATCATATCTCAGTTTACTTTACTGACAACACAGGCCTGCAGACTTCCGCTCAGAGCAAGGCGGCTTTGACAGGCTGATCTGTTACAAAACACTTTTAGTCACTGGAGTCCAAATATTTGGTGCCTGCCTCAGACAGATGCAGGAAATAAAGAGATAGCCAGAGGTGAAACCTTACCGAAGGAGATGAGAGGAGGCATCCTGCAGCACACACCAACACTTCCTCCAGCGCCTCTGCCTTCCACAACATTTCTACCATTCCCCCTCACAGGGGCTGAGTCTCAGAACCAAATATGGGGGCTTGTTACCATTTCTCTATGACATTTCAAAAATCAAATGATTAACTGATACTGAAAATAATTGTTGGTTGCAACACTGGGATTTCAATCCTTGACTATCTAGTGAATCTACAGATCTGTAGTTGGTGCCGACTCTTGCAAACTGACAGGTTGATACTACAGCCAGAAAACAGGTTTGATTGGTATACAGTGTCAGTCCTCACCCAGATTACATTAATAATCCGCATTGCACCTTCAGTTAATTCAGCGCATTACAACAGCTGTCGTCAATTGTGTGTTGCAGAGGAGAAACAAATACAACTGCACAGTATCCACTAAAAATCTATAGCTTTGATATGAATTGTATAAAGATCAATTAGTCTTCTGACAGAATAATGTATCTATGAGTGTTTTAATCGACTACTTTCCTTCTTGTCTTTGTCATATTTGATTGGAAATTAATATTTTTTTGCTTTTGGGATCGTTCGACAAAACAAGAATCTTTAAACTACATAATTTGGGCTAGGAAAAATTCTATAAACAATTCATTGGGAAAATTATCAATATTACTATTCAATAATGAAAACGATGGTTTTGCAGCCCTTATTGCGTGTGTTTAGTATTTAAAGCCATATTGTAAAGATAAAACTGTAAATAAAATGAAATGTGGAGCCCACAGCGTGAAACTGTTTCAGAGTGCACTTCCACATCAGCTGATCATATCAGCTCCCTCGATACCACATCGAATTAAGTTTCCTGACAAACAACTGTCAGGCAGCGACATGGATTCTTTTCCAGCCCAGTGTAAAAGGAGCGAGTCATCGCTGGAGCTGCGCTTGATTTCCAGTGACAACCTGATTTTTATTACAATGTTGTCATGCAGACATAAACAATCTAAAAAGGCAGACGCAAGCTGTAACACCCTGTCGCTCCCTGCGGGTTAATGTCCCGCTAATTTGCCGATACATTTTTCAGAGATGCACTGGGCTGACAGCCAAGTGCGCGACAGAAAAAAGGAGATGTGCATTAGTTGGAAATGACATCAGACGTCTAAGGCGACAAAGCCTGCGTGTGACTGATTTACGGGAGGTATGGAAAAAGTAGGTCAGAGTGACGACATTTTCCAGTGACAGGTAATTCCATCCACATTTACATCACTGAGAAGTCAACAAAAACTATTGGATGATTTCTTGAACATTTTGTGGTTTAGAGTTTCCAGGATGTAGCTCTCCACATGAACGTTAATTGGTGCTAAATGCAGATCAATATGGGCCCATTATGACTGATATCACACAGTTTCCCAAAATCCTCCCTTTACGAGACATCATTTCCCTCTGCTCAATTCACCATTCAAGTTAGTACAAAAACTTATAGCGGTTGAATACAGATTTATGTATGTATGAGTATTGTCTCAGTTAATTATTTAGTTTGTAAAATGTCCATCCTAGTTCCCCAGAACTATCAACCATCCAAAGCCAAAACATATTCAGCTTACAGTTATATACAGCATTTTTAAAAAGAGAAGCAAATACTCACAACTGAGAAGCAGTAACAAGGACGTTTTGTCATTATTGCTTGAAAAATTAACTAATTTGTCTAAAACGATCACAAAAATAGATTCAATTATTTTTCTGCTGATAACCAAATAAATTTTCTGGCTATTTCTTTTAGTTGTAATTCAAAATACTAACTGTAAAGCCATAAATAATCAACTATTAGAGTCAGTACTGCTCAATCAACTCTGCAGTAGTTTGTAGTATCATTAATAAGATAAATCTGGAGTATGTCAATGGTATTTTCGTATCTAATTTACTGGTTATCAGAGAAGCATTATGGATGTATCAGCACAGGCCGATATTCAGAATCATGATAATCACAGACATGTGTCTCTGTTATATTTAAGCCTGTTATGGTGTCCAGTGCTTTGTAAATACTTTATAAACTTTAACTTCATGAAGAACATAAAACGCAGCAATGCTCCACCTTGTATTTCTGTAATATTTTGTCCACAAGCTCTAATCGTATTTCACTGAGTGGTTCTCTGTATCTGGTTTAAATCATGCTGGATCAAATCTATCAGGGTAGATGTATTTCATATGGTTGTAACAATATATATTATGATATCTATAGCCATTTCTTTTTTCAGAGGCGGATTCTGATATAGATGGGAGATTTTAGTTTTTAAGATACGGGTACATCAGACAATCGCATTTCCTAAAACCATTGATTCTTGATAGGGATTCCTCCAGCTGATCGTTACTTAAGATTCACTCTGTTATCATTCAGACCAAACACGAGACAAGTGCACAGTACAACGAAATGCTATGGGTTCCTAAGTATAAAAACTATCTTAGTATATCAAGTATTCGACAGCAGACATATAAACTATGTTGGAAGTTTAGTACCTCTGCAATAACTCACAAAGTAATCCAGTCCATTATGACCGTCCTGCAGTAAATCCGGCCTTGATGAAGGTTATAATGTTCAGTTTTTATTACCTCTGCCAAGGAGATTATGTTTTCACCCCTGTCTGTTTGCTTGCTTTTTGGTTGGTTGGTTTGTCAGCAGGATTATGCAAAAACTACAGTATGGATTTCCACGAAAACTTGATATACAATAATTGCGTGGATCAGGATAAAAGTGGCAAATCCAGGAATATTCACCAATTTCCCAGGGAATAACTTATGGGCCTTAATGAAGAAGATCAGGCATATTGAGTGAACTGATATCTATGAGTGTGTGAAATTTGTTGCAGCTTGATTGAATTTAAAAGGGACTGCTGGGCCTTGGTGCAGATATGAGCTCTACTGAGTGCTATTCTTGTAGAAACTGTATCAGAGACGTGTTGATTCTACTGTGTGATCATTTAGGAGGATGTTGATTATGATGCGGTTGAGCTGTAATGCATAACATCGTTTTTTTTGTGGATATTCAGCCTCTCACTGTCATAAATGGGGTTCGACAAAGTAATAGAACCCAATTTCCTTGGAACACAGGATGATCTGAAGCATTCAAAATACCCTGATGGATCAGGAGATGGGTCAGCTGATTGTCTAAACCTAATTCATTATACATTAGAACCATCATGAAGGTATTAGACAGCACCAGTTTATATCTACGTGTAACTTACAAGCCGCCAATAGAGTGTGTATCTGTCAGAAGCAAATATTGGTCATTGTATCAGGCTGGCATCATTCTAGCTCTAGTGATACTATATTTTATCTATACAGTATGGCATTAATTAGGTATGTCAGTTAACTCATTCTAACATGAGTTTGTCTCCGGGTCACACTCACATGCTCATGAGTCATGTTTACGTTGCTGTGGTGTCTTCAGTAACATATTTCGACATCTGACATTCTAAAAGGGATTTCATTTGAAAAACACTGATTGTATGCGTCAGGTACTAAAGGCCTTCCATTTGTGATGTCCCCTGCCACAGCTTCCATCCCGTCACTTACCACCAAATCGCTCTGCAAGACCACATCCTGCTTCGTCAAAATACAGACCAGCATTATGATATTTACAGCATATTGAGATACAATGTGAAGAGAGCATCGTTCTAGAATTTTACGATGATGGCACCAAGAAGAGAAACGAATTTGAGAGAGGAGAGAATTTAAAGGCCAACACCTCTCAGCTTTTATATTTAGCAACAAGCAAGAGTGCCGTTCCCACAGTTAATCGACGCCGTTCTCTCACTGCCATTGATAAGGGGGGTAAATACAGCGGGCCAAATCGTTCCCAAATGATCACACACTTCCAGTAAAAAACCCTCATATTCTATTTCTGTGCATTAATGAGCCGCTGAGGCCAATTTCACATCTCCAGGAGTATCGGATGGCAGCTATGAGCTCATACGAGTATGAAACCCTTCATCACAGAGAAGATGATACTGTTGTGTTAAAGAAGAAGAAAAAAAACCACCAAAGACTTCTGTCCTCTTTTCTGTGTTTGTGTGTCTGCGTGTGCTCTTGTTGTTGCATCCGGAGCAGAGTACAGCTGTGCACAAGGCATCCTGCTACCCTCCAGACGGATGAATTAACGACTCGCCGAAGCCCAGCACATCCCCGGTTAGATGCACTGTTTTGTTAAAGCTTAACCTGAGCTTCAGCTTCCTCCCAGATTGCAACATATTCCTATTAATGCAACAAAAAGTGTTCCGGGAAGCAATATCTCTTCTGATTGTTGACCCTGAGTTTGTACCTGAGGTGTGATTTATCCCCTGGCTGTTCCTTTGAACTAGTCATTGGACTTTTATTTTATCTAAATGATAAACAACAATCACATCAACAAAGCAAATCAAGTTTAGCAAGACTGAAAAGCCACTTTCATCTACTAATAACAGCTCAATTGTAATATTCATGTCAGCATAACTGGTATTTTCTTTTCAGAAATGTTTTATATCTTGAACGTTGTCTTTTTAATGGTCATGGACGCTGCATCACAGTTTGGTAATAAGCAATATGTTTTTATTACACTGCTTTATCTGAGTAAAATGAGCCATTATAGCATCTACCGGTTTCACTTTCATTTCAAATCCTTGTTTCTAAAAAAGTGTCACATAACCAATATTACTGCATTTCCTCGATAACATTGTGATATTTTGAAGGATGTAAAAGATTTTGGAAGTGACACGATTCTCCAGATGCTCACAATACCACCGCGTCATCATGTGTACAGACCAAGTCTATTCTGAGCCATTCAAGCACCTCACAACATGTTGTAACTGTCATATTTCTGAATGTATGTAAACAATCTATTTCTGGCATGAATGCCGGCATTGTACAACCAAAATACCAGTTCGTGTGTATGTTTTGTGTTTGCATGCTACTCACTCTCTCCCTCTATTTTATCCGTGCCCCGAGTCCAGATAATAGTCCTGGTCTCCAGCTTGACTTGAAATGTCCTTCTCTCTGGCCGCTGGGACTTCTTGGAGTAATAGAGCGTCAGCACTGTCCCCAGCTCCAGGTCTCGGTAGAGGTTGTTCATCTCCGTGTCGTTGTCCATCCACGGAACAGGTCCGTTGGAAAAGAAGCCCGAGGTCCCTGCCATGTTCACTTCCCCTGTTTGTTATCCGTTTCCTCTCAGAACAATCTGCTCAGTCCAGGGATACCTACAGCAGGAGAGGGGGAAACTCATGAAACAACAAATCACCGGAGACGTCTAGTGTGTCGGCACTGTACACACATTATAACCCCAGTGAAGAGACGACACGTTTTCAATAAGGCTGGAAACCTTACTCTACATGTACTGTGCTTTCATACGCCTGCAAACATACTGGAAAATGTGTACCAGAAAAAAACTGTTTCCTGCTTCAAAATCATTTTTAATTTTGTAAAATGTGAATTGGTAATTTCTAAAATGTGAAATATATTGTTATTATTACTGGTAACGCTGCCACATGAGATCAAACCTAACAAAAAGACCTACAAATAGATTAGTACCTTTTGAAATAAACACAAATATGAATATATATGTACACACATGCATTCATGTTTAATTTCGAAATGTATAAGTCTTTCTGTAAAATGTGTGTATTGATACATAAATATACACTTAATTCATGTGTTCGTATAGAGTTACATTATTAGACCTTAAATATTAAACAAACCACAGCTATATTGTTTTGCATCTATAGAAAAGTGTCTATGATCACGTTAAGACAGAGAAATCGTGTTTGTATACAAAGCAAACAACTTCAATCTTTCATCTCATGCAGGATTTCATAGATCTCTCTCCATGGGTAAGGTTTGCACAGTGTGTTGTGCTAATGGCAGCTTGTCAAGTCTCTACAGTGACAGAGATTTATCAATAATGAATGACAGCTGCAGCCCGAATAAAAGCCTCGATCGTGGAGGAAACGTGTTGATGGAGCTGATCCCAACATGTAAACTTTCTCCACAGAGGTTTGAGCCTGAACGGAGCAGCGGGGATCTTTAATCCGAGTCCGACTGAACAACAGGCCCGTAACCTGCTGCAGAGGAGAACAAAGTTTCCTTTGAATTCACGAGGCGTCACATTATTCATGGAGAGAGAAAAAAAAAACGAAGCAGTGGTGCTGGACGGCGGCAGAGGAGGAGTAGCAGGAGAGCGGGGCTAACAAGAGCCGCCTGGCTGTTTCCACGGCGTGGAGACGGGGCCGGTGAGGGTTAGCATTGCTGGGCCGGAGGAAGGAATCATGGCCGGTGGTTTCTCTCCAGCAGAAACAAGCCCAGGTAGCCGCAGCCTCCGTCCCGCTCCCCCCCTCCTCTGTGCTCGTCTTACCGTGCGGAGGAAAAACTCAACAGGGAAAAACAACACGTCGCAGGGGCCGCGGTGCTGCTCGGTACCTACCGCCGCAATCTCGGCCCGACCGCACATCTCCGACGGCTGAGCCCGCTCCTCTCCGCTCGTGTGTCTCCGTTTCCCCGGCGCGCACCCCGGTTTTTCTCGTCGCTCTCCCCCCGGTGGTTAAATCATCGCCTTGGCCCGGAAAGACGCTGCAGTCCCGACGACAACAATCCCCGCGTCCTCCTCTCGCCTCCGGTCGTCCATAGAGAGAGAGAGAGAGAGAGAGGTGGGAAGGCACGGAGAGAGCCGCGGTGAGACTACGCAAGTTTGTCCGCTCTCGGACGCAGCCAGCGAGGCCCTTCCCCCAGAGAGGAGACCACCAGCAGGGGAGCGGGAGCGGGGCAGCAGCCAGGCTTCCGCTCCGAGGCTTCACAATAAAGGCCCGGGAAAGAACCTGTTGCATTTAGTGCCAGAATATACTGTGTGGACAAAAAACTGGCATATAGATATATAATATAATATATATAATAGACAAATAGATACATGTAGGAATACACAAATAAATACATAAGCATGAAATACACAAATAAATAGATACATAACTAAAATAATAAATAAATGTAGGAAAACACAAATGAATAAATACGTTTTTCAAAATGCTGTTGCTATTTATTCATTTATTTACTTATCTATCTATTTATTTATTTATCGATTAATTCCTCAATGTATTAATTTACCGTCATTGTTTTGGTTTATTTCTTTGTTTATTTATTTCTACATTCATTTATTTATTTGTACTTCAGTTTGTGCCTTTCTTGCATTTTTTTAGACCTTTATAATCTTAATTACATTAAAGTCAGATAAATTACAACGAAAATATTGTAAAATAAAAAACGTTATATTTTTATTCTTGTAGCATGTCCATGGCCTACAAAATATTTTTTTCGCCTTTTGCTCAATTAGAATTTCAACTCATAAAGTGCATCAAGGATGACAGCTGGATCTGCCCCTTATAAAATGTTTTTGAGTGGGTGCCCTGCCATAAAAGGGATCAATTATGATCCCAATTTAATACTTTGGCCTTTTGTCATCTTCAACTTTTATTGAGCTCTATAAACCTGACTTTACATGTAGTCGGCTTTGAATTCACACACATTCATGTCTGTTGAGGAGTTGAACGTGGCAAGAAAACGCCTTCATGCATTTATTTTGGAGACAAGTTCTCTACCTCCGGTATCAGCTCGTATATCTGCTGTCTACTTTACGCAGCTCATCCGTCCAATAGGAGCCTGTTATCCCCGCTCATCATCACTACTGTGCCCCTTTATCACCTTGATCAAGTAACATGCAACTTGTTATTACACTTAATTACAACTTAAATATTTAACTGAAAAATCATAATGTTCATGTTTGTTCACATTATTTAATTTCTTTTCTTTTCTTCTTCCTTCCTGGGAAAAATGCGTTCACTTCGATCATTTATCTTTGTAGGGATGAATACAATTGAAAAAAGGGATTAGTATTGATTCATTGATTATCTTTGAGGTGTGTTATCAGGGCAAATGGTTCGACTGCTCACTGTCGATTAACTTTGACAGGATTTAGCTACTCTTTGTTTACTCGAGAGCATGAGTCGGCTGTTTCAATCCCATTCTCACCCACAGAAGCAGTAAAGACACTTGGTTGATGTTTTATTCTGAAGACTACAAAGCTCAAAACAATAAAAGCATTCGACCAATCGGAGAGAGTTGTGTGTTTAAATAGCAGGAAATATAAATGACAAAAGTTATAGCGTCGATTCACATTTGGAAATCAATTTTAAGAAGACACTTTCAACAGTACACTACAATGATAAACGTCTTTTTTTTTTTTTGGCAAAATCCACATCCCTCTTAGAAAACATCTGTCTCTTTTAGCTTGGACACACAGAACATGATGCTGTACTCACTCACTCACTGTAAAACTGTGGACACACACACACACACACACACACATACGCGCACACAGGCATTCTCACGTTGCATATGAGCAATGAAGAGCTTTTTGTTGACAATGCAAACCTTCAAAAATGAAAGTAAAAGTATCATAGTAACTGCAAAAAATGGCAAAAAAATATGTACATCCCTGAAATAAACAGCAAAATCAAACTAAAAGAAAACAATGACATTCTGTGTGCTAATAATTACATGAGCATAGTGCTAGGATTCATCACACAAATTGAAATTCATCACGTTACATGGTCTCTCGTGTTGCCTCTCACAAACCCCCATACAAACATTTCTTAATTCATTCATTATTCTATGAGAATATAGAATGTCTCAATAAATCTGATGGCTTTCAAATTTCAGTCGATAATACTCATGTGTTCATCGCCGTTCGATCATGGGCAGGTACCCGCAGCTACATACACACTACTGTGATTTTAGTTTTTTTTAATAGCGACACCCTTCACCAGCTTGGTCACATAGTTGAAGTTATTTTCCTAAATTCACAACCGATTCATATATATACACACAATTATCAATCCGTGGTCCTCCTTCACAGCCCTGCAGTGACCACAGTAACTGTGATCGCTAGACTACGAACCATCTTTACAATCAAAGGCTCGGGTATAAAAAGGTAAAACGTGAAGTGTCTTTAAAACTCATAGTCCCTTTCAGCCATGTCAATTGCCCAAGCAAACTTCTCCCTCTGGGTTTTGTTGTAGATCTTCTCGATGGGAACGGTCCACTTCTTGCACCTGGAGAGGAGAGGAGAGGAGAGGAGAGGAGAGGAGAGGAAGACACAGTTGGATTAGAGCCTAAAAATGACTCCTTATTATTCATATATGGAAAATTCCATGAAGTGCTCTAGACAGTGAGTCAGATGTCACCAAAGAATCTTCCTCTTCTTTATTACCCAACTCTCTCCATTGGCTGCCAGTTAAATTTAGTATTAATTTTAAGATTCTTTTAAAAACTTGAAAGCTCAGCACAGTCTGGCCCACAGTGATATTACGCAGCTACTAACTCCCTATGCTCCAAGTAGTTATATTTAGTTCTTTTTTTATATTTTATTTTATGCTATCTTTCTTATTTAAATGCAGTAGAAATGTATAAATATTATTATTATTGATATTTTGTTGTTGTATAAAACCTAATATAGCCCATTGTCTTTAAATAAGTTCTATATGTGCATTACACTGAATTTATGATGAAACTTATTTACGCGTAAGAATTCAAGTTATGACTCATAATAATCTCATCCTATCATTTCTTTTCTGAACTTATCTTATCCTTTTGTTTTGATCAACATTCAGCACAGGTCAAACAAGTTCCTTGATCAATGGCTCAGTCCTGTCTAGTGTTTCCCATTCGGCCGTGACAGTGAGTCAGCTTGCATAATACCAGGGCCTCACACTAACCTCACCTGAATGGAATGCACTCCATATTTTAGTTATTGATTACAACTGAGCTTTTCCTGTTATGACACGAAGAAAAGTCTGCTGGGAGGAAGGTCTATTGTGTTACACTGTGGTGACTTTCTGGGACACTCACGTAGAATAGAGCCATCGTTAATGTTCTAAGTACAAATCTGAGCTGTGTCTTCTATGACAAGTCAAAATGTCAGCTGTGAAAAAACATCTGTAGGAGAGTTTGGTTCAAACAGAATTTGGACCTGTTGGTGGGAATTCTGAATGTTGGTTGATTAGATCAAGGCCTTAAATGTTTCCCATTTAACACACCCGAGCTCGATTCTATTATTATGCAGCATGTCATAGATTTTAAATGGATATGAATGAATTATTCCCTGAGAAGTCGGTGAAAATGTGAAGTGAAAAAACGCCCTGTCTCACTTTGTTAAAGAAAGTGAAAGTAAATTCCTGGATCTGCCCCATTGTCAGGATCCATGCATAAATTGAATGGATTCTTTCTTGGCCCATGTCCCATCCTTCCACCAATTTGTCTTGGAAATCTGTTCAGTAGTTTTTCCATAATCCTTCTGACAAACTAACAAACAAACAGGGGCAAAAAAACATCCTTGTCGGTGGTAATAAAATATACCAATCCACAAAATCATATGTACTAAAAATGGAAGAGCTACTGAAAATGGTGGTGATGGGACAGCTCACGTTGGACTGCTAATGAATGATATAAATACAAATAAATATTAATTAATTTGATGAGGTTTATTAACTGTCGAGTCACAAGAACACATTGTTTTTGGCAGCTGAACCTAAACCTTCTATTCTCGCTGGATAATAGAAAAACACGGCAGCCCCGCGACCAATCAGCCCGACTCAACTCAAGTGTTTTCATCTCTGTTACACATATTCGCACACATACTACCACAGACCAGGTTCCCATGCACCACCCTGTGAGGGGGACCCCGTCCCTTACTCTTTACAACCAGGCAAAACACGGAGCATTCCTGTATCCATTGTGCTTGAGGAGGAGGCTCTCCAGAAATAGCTGTGGGGCATGGGTTAGCGAGGGCAGACCACTGTTCCCTGCTCTCTGTGGCCTGGCCCTCCATTCAGCCACAGACAGCACCTCATTGACTTCCCACATGGAGGAAGGAGCGCTGTTTGGGGACGCTCCCTGGTTTTTTAGAAACAAACCTCATTGTTCCTCGCACTCACACGCTTTTCTTCCTCTTATTTTCCTTCTGCAGCCGTTAGCTTTTTTGCTTGTGCTGCTCCTTTTCCTACAATGCAAGAGCATTTCCTGCCTTTCTGTCACCAAGGTAGATATGCAGCCCCCACACAGCCCCCACACAGCCACCCACCCACTCGCCCAGACAAATATGGCCCATTAAACAGTAGGTGGTTTACTCATTAAATGTCACAGGGTTTGTTTTCTACTGTAATGACACTTGTGATGAAATAATGTCTGGTAGTTAACAAACACAGGTAAACAATGTCTATCATAACATAAATACCAGGCGACAGAGATGCGTGGATCCAAATAGTTGAGCTTGGAGGTGCCCAGAGCAATTTGCTTGTTCTCCTCTCTGTCTGTGGCCTGAACCTGGAGCTTCATCAGCTGCTCCTCTATCCTCTGCACAGCTTTACGCTTCACATCCACGGTCCTGAGAGAGACACAAAGACACACACAGGGAGGAATTAACACAGATACAAAAAGAGAGAGAGATATAGAGGCACATGGGAGAGAGAGATGGAGGAAGAATTGAACTAGAATTACCGCACTGCAGCACCAAAATCGAATCAGTCCATCTTTGAGTCCAAGTGAAAGTTTGTACTAAATTTGAAGAAGCTGATCTTAAGATATCATGTTCAGGAAAAACATAAACACTTTGCTAGGCCACTGTGACCATGACCTTTGGCTGCCAAAAATAAATCCAAGATTAAGTGAATGTTTGTGCCAAAAAATTGTAAAAGAATTCCCTCAAGGTCTGTCGGAGATATCGCATTCACAAGGCAGAAATTGTGCTATGTGAGGTAATAGTGACCTTGACCCCTTGACCTTTGGCCATCAAATTCTATTCAGATTATGATCAGATTCAGATCAGAGTGTGAATGTTTGTGCCAGATGTGGTGCCAGATGTGGTGAAATTCCCTTTGGGCATTCCTGATTTATTGAGGTCAAAGCAAGGCGATGTGACCTTGACCCTTTGACCTTTGACCACCAAAATGTAATGAGTTACTCTTTGACTCAAAGTGAATATTCGTACCAAATTTGAAGAAACTCCGTCAAGGCATTCTTAGGATATCCTGAAAACATATTGCCTCCGGCCACTAAATGCCCTAAACAAAATACACTCTGTGGCCTTCTCTCCCACCTGGGATGAGTTAGCAGATCAAACTGTATCTGTCTCAGCAGCGCTCAGGTGTTCTTACTTTTTGCTCTTGTCATCATGTGAAGCCTTGTGATCGGCCTTCGCAGCCTTCAGCTGCTTCCTGGCTGCGGACAGTTGATTTTGTTTCTCGTCAATCTGCAATCACAACAAATCTGCGTCTTCATCGTGTCGACAGGGAACTTTATCTTTCACAGTTTTCCAGGCAGCCAAGATGACACCAAAACATCATTTCCTGTGAGGGGACAACAAAGCTGACGAAAGTTGTAACAGCGCGGGGGGGGTTTACCTTGGTCTGGAGGTTTTGCATGGACTTCTCAAATGTTTTGGGTGGAGCTCTCTGGTGGTTACAGAGGATGGCCACCGCCCGGTTGGCTCGATTGTAGGACAGGATCTTGGCCGGGATGCTGTCATCAGCTGGAGGCCCAACAATAACACAGCAAGGTGGGAGAGGTTTAAAATGACTGGAATTTGAAATCGCTGACCCAAATACTGCTGCTTACGCATTTAAAAACACATTACATTTTCTTCATATACAGTAAATTAGAAGTAAAGTATATTTGTAACTGGAAAATCTATGATTTATTTAATTTGTGTTGGAGAAAGTATGAATTACATTTATATATTTTTGACCCCGTCAGGTATTTTGAGTTGTACATGAGTTTAAATGCTCTATGTTGAGTATTTTCATTACGTGGAGCAAGCAGGTTTATTTGCATGGAGCTTCTTCTTTATTATCTGTCCTCGTCAGAATAAACAGATTGCAATCATCCATCATTCCAAACAAACACAATATGTTGCACCTATAAATGTAAACATGTATAACTGAAGAGACGGATCACTCATAAATCTAAAATTTGATGTTGTGTGATGAATTTGATTTTCATGTTGATAAACAATGCGGCTGTTATGCTAATCTGTAATATTTTACGTTTATGATTGATGTTAACTGGTGGAATCCTCTGTTGAGATTACAGCGATGAGTTTAGTTTCCATTTATGCATTTCAGAAACATTTAAAGACCAATTATTGTCTTTCAGTCTCCAACTGACATTATGTCCAGTCTAAACCTACAATCATTTTAGTCATAAAAACAACATGAAATCGAATCCATCTCATTAAACATCTTAAACATCAATTCCCTTTTTTTTAACTGACTGAAGCTGCTTTCACTCACAGCAGGAAAGTTCCTTGAGCTGCTGTTGCAGGGTGATGGAGGCGTTGTAGGTACGAAACACCTTTGCAGTCAGTCCATCCATCAGCTCCTGCAGGTGTTTATTCAGAATAGACGTCTGTATGACGGGGGGGGGGGGGCAAGAGACAGCAGAGTTGGGATAAGCAGACACAAAATATTCTGATTACAATTCCCTTATAGAGCGAGGCCCTGGAGGCAGATATTCACACGTGGTTCTTACATTCAGTCTGTCGAAGAGGTCGTCCTCCGGCTGCTTGTTCTCCAGAAACAACTGAAGGTTTTTAAAAACCTGTGAGGAAATCAGCAATTATTTACAGAGCATGAAAACACTTCAAAATGAGCTTTGTTCATGTATGCAGTGTCTCATTTCTGCCAGACGAGGGTGCTAACATCAATTCTAAGGAGTAGGTGGTAAATTGTGTGATTGGTGTTTTTTGTATAGACATCTAAATGCAAGTACGGATGCACAGTGGAAGTGTACACAAAACGATAGTGCAAAGGTTTATCGACGAATTTAACGTGAAAATACCACATGTCTAGTGTGTGTGTGTGTGTGTACACTTCAGTAATAGCAGGAAACAGACCACCCTCTGAGGCCCAGCAGGATAAAAGGTTTTAGAGTCTGATCACCTGTGTTTGCAATCATCCTCTTCAGCAAAGTGACTCCTAATCTCATTAACACTAACCTCACACCACTGTCACATGCACCACCCTCATAAAACCAGTGTTGTCCTCTTTCTCCTTCCACTTCTGTCTTTAACGACTCTCCCTCCATTTTCCCTGAGTCCCTCCTGTCTTGTGTCTTACCCTCTTCTCCACGGGGATCTTGTTGTAGTACCGGATGGAGTCTTTACCCAAGAAGTCAAACTCCACCACGTACTCCTGCTCGTCCAGTTTGGGGTAGAGTTTGATGTGCTCCACACGCAGCGAGCAGCAGCCAACGGTGTCCGCAGTCTCCCCTTCCTCCTTTTCGTTTCCAGCCCTCAGTGCCAGCTACAAGGGAAATGCCATACATTTGTGATCTTTATTAAGATTTCGGTGTGAAGCATCGTCTCAAGATTTATTCAATAACGATTAGAGTGAGATGAAAGGAAAACTGTCAATTCCAACAGTTGAGTCTGCACCCACTTCTTGTTCTGTTACTATCTCTGCCAAGGAGGTTATGTTTTGACCCCTGCCCATTTGTTTGTGAGCAGGATTATGAAAACCCTACTGAGCAGATTCCTGTGAAACTTGTGGAGGGACATAGGCCGAGAAATAACTAATTAAAGGAGGAGATCCGGGAATTTTTCTTCTCTTCCTTCAACATTGTGAGATCGGAATGTTTTTTATTTTTTTATATTTTCACCAATTTCTCAAGGAATAATAATTAAAAGTTCGCCAACGTGTATTCAATAGGGAATAAACTGTTTATATGTATCTTTAAAGTTTTTTAGAAATGTCAAAAGAACGTGACAGATTTGGTGCCGGATTCACAGGGACTGTTGGGCCTTGGTACAGGCATCTGCTCAACTGAGAGCCATTAGTATTAGTCTTTTTTATCATTACAGTTCTACAGTGTTCTACTTACTTTGTCTATGAAATACAGCGCCACAGCTCTCTGCCTGATCCTCATCTCTTTGGATTTCCAGTCATCTCTGTATTGGTTTCGGATGCGATCCACACACTTCTTCAACCGCCGGGCGGTCTCGTACTTCTGCCAGTCCTTCTCCCCCTGCACACACACACACACACAGCTAATTATTGTTTGTTAACAGGGGAAAAGTGGCAAAAATAAATATATCCTCACATCAGGATTAAGACAAAACAGAGGCTGGAGACCACGGCTACCTTAATCCTGGAGCTGGGATTCAACATGATGTACTTGATGGAGCCCTGGATGTTCTCCGTCCAAGATGCCAGCCAGGTCACCTTGTTGTCATGGCGAACCTCCTTCCATTTTGTCCCCGCGGGAGGTTTGGGGTGCTTGGAGTCCCTGCAGAGAGGAAGGTAGATGTAAATGGATGAGAAACATGACAGTCCCCCCCCCCCCTCCAGTCTCATCAACCACTCACCCACTCACAAGTATTTTACAGTACAAGGCCCATTCATGCTTACATTCAAACAGCGGCCTGGAAGAGCCAGGGATCGAACCACCGAGCTTCTGGTTAGTGGACAACCCTATTTAAATGCTACTAAAATTAATTTACAATTGAAATTTAACTATATTCTATAGAAGTGTAATAGATCCAGATTCATTATATATTATAAACACTGCAGCTATGAGACAATGAGAAATCTTACTGTAAGGCAAACCCCATTGTGACCAGTGTGTGGGGGTCAACATGTCCTCCCCGAGCAGTGTTATTGTTTGCACACACACACGCAGCAGGACAGGAAGACCACCTCTGACACAGTCCCGGCATGTGCGCGAGTGTGTGTCTGCGATACATCTCATGCCATGTGCATTCGACTGCTGGCATCCCTGTGATTGCATCAAATTAGCTTTTCCACAAACTATTCTCATACACACTGCCCTGGAGGCACGGGAGCGCAGAGATAAAGAAGAAAATGATTCCCTCTGTGAGTAAATAAATGCAACAATTACAACATAACAGAGGATGGAAGGAAAGATAAAGGGATGGAGGAAAAAAGAGGCTGAACGAGGAAAGATGGGTGAGTCTGAATGTGACCTTTTGAAAGAACAACATCCACATCATGTTTGCCCTTAAGGTGTCCCACAACGTTCTTTTCTTATTACCCCACCTACAACAGTATGGCGGGACCAGGGGTAAAAAGTCTATAAAATGGAAATATTCATGGCAGTTGGCCTCAGTTCCCCCTGAGACCCTCAAAGGATAAGCGGTATAGATAATGGATAGATGGATGAATATTCATGGGAGTGAGGCAGGTGACAACGACCGTGATGAGATTACCCACTTGCTACAGTTAATGATGATGTCTTCGGGCCGGATGCGGCGTTTCAGCATGCCCATCTTCGGGTGGTCGCCTCGCCCCCGGAAAAGGCCCGGCGGCTCGATGCGGAAGTTGCCGATCCTCTCCTTGTGGTTGTCCATGACGCAGAAACCGTACTCCTGGAGGAGCCTCTCGTTCTCTTCTTTGTTTTTCTGCGTGTAAACACGAAAGCACAATGAGAGATTTCATGATGCGTTCAGGAGCCGGGCGAGTCGAGCATGAACGCACGTCTACCTGCTTCTCTTCTTTTGACATCTGTTTCCTGGCTTCTGATTGGGCCTTGAAGTACTCGCTCATCTCACTGAAGTTGCACTTGTTCAGGTCAGTGATCTTTGACTTCTCCTCTGATGTCATTTCCTAAAATGAAAGGGAACATGTCTGAAGCCCAATTTAAATGCTTGACCTGCACATCGGTACATTCTGGCACAAGTGTTCAAACTGACACGCTTGAATGTGTCTTGTCTCATGTCCTCACCTTCCTCCAGTCCTTGAAGTAGTTCTTCCTGAAGATGTCCTTAGTTGTGTACTCATGCTCCAACATCTTAGAGAAGAACGTAGCCACCTCCTCAGCAGGAGCATTAAGTTTCATAGGCTTACCTACAAATATTTAAAAAACAATACATTAGTGATGAGCAAAGATCATTACAAATATATCAGAACTTAGGTTTTACACACACAGACTCACCATCAAAGTAAAATTTGACTTTGCCGGGCAAGGGCTCGTAGGGGGGTGCGAACACTGGACCTTTATGTTCAAGGAAGCGCCATTTGGAGCCGTCGGTGGATCTCTCCTCCTCCCACCTAATCAAAGAAGTAACAAATACAAACCTCTCACACTGATCTTGGTGTGATTTCCCAAAGCATAAAATGAATAGTTTCCCCCCCAAAATTGATCTCACCATTTCCACTTCTCCTCTTCCTCTTTTTTGGTTTTCTTTCCATCTGTTCCCTTTCTGTCTTTTGTCTTCTTTTTGGGCTTGATGTCCTGAACCAATGGGAGAGAACAGAGTGAACCTGAAGAACATCGGCAGCTGACGTTCCAGCAGGAGAACACGACAACGTATTGATCAAATATAACAGAGAGAAAAAAATAAACCAACCTCATCCTCCTCATCTTCCTCGTACTCATGTTTCCTCTTCTTTGCCTTTTTGTCGTGTTCTGTCTTGACTTTTTTGGGCTTGTATTCAAATCTGCAAACGGTAGGATGATAATCAAATTGTGTTTCAGAACGCAGAGTAATAAATTAAATCTTCAACATAAGTACGGAGATTTAGGATGAATTTGAAGGATACCCACTCTTCATCGTCGTACTCTCGTTTGAAGGACTTGTTGTTTTGGGGAGAAGGGTAGAAGCCGTTGTCTTCCTCGGGCTCGCTCTTAATGACAGCTGGGCTCGTGTTTCTAAAGTCACACATTCGACATATTGAGCTGCTTCATAATGACGTTTATTTCACATCAGAAACACCAAAGTGATGCTGTTTACCTCACATATCCGTTCTCTTTCTCCTTTTTAGGCTTGTCTGTGTGGGACGATTTGATCTGTGGGAGAAGGAGAAAAGTTTATTGGATTTCCTCGTGCGCTGACGATCAAAGTGCACTTGAGCAACGTTTAAACCGCCTGAACTTTTACTCATAATCGGAGTTGATGGAAGGCTGAAGCATCCATTGTTAGTTTTATGGTTTGTTTTCTCATGAGACTAATCTCTGCAAGACTTTGGAATACATCAATAAACACAGGAGTTGAATCTCAACCACTAAATAATTGTGATTATAATAAAAGAAATATTTATTGTCGATGTAACAGAATATTTATTTTAGAAATGGTGATATTTCCACTACGGGGCCTGACTGACTGAACAAACCTTCTCTTCTCTCCTCCTCTCTTTGTCCTTGTCTTTCTCTTTATGCTTCTCCCTGTGCTTGTCTGCGCTGCCGTCGCCGTGCTTCAGCTTCTCTTTGTCTCGGTGTTTCTTCTCGGCGTGCTCCTTGTGTTCGCTGGGAAGCAGAAGCCGCAGAGGTCGGAGATCAGGTGCAAGAGGTCAGACGTGGTCCAGATGCACAGACACAGAAAAAAAAGACGTTATTGACGGTGCGGCAACCACCAGCGGTACAAACTGAAACGTTTTTTTAACACAAACACTGACGGAGCCGTGGACAGCTGCCAGCAGGACGGGCCAATGTCGTGACTCCACTAATATACCGCAGCCCGCAAATATTTCATCAAGACAAAAGAAGAAACCAAAGCAGTGGCCACAGTGTTTCAAATTACAAATGCACTACAGATGTCATTCATAAGAAGCTGATTTTAGGTCTGTGTGATGTATGTTTGCTGATTTAACATGACAGGGCTCTGTAAGCTGCTTTCAGACATGCACTGAACTCTGGATAGTCTCCAGGAATTATCCAGAGGGGCTGTACGTGAGAAGTTAAAACTCTGGAGAATGTCAGAATGAACCCAAGTGAGAACACAGCAGGATATTGTCCGGGGGATTCACCCCGATTGAAAAACCAAAATAATACAAATATCTCAGGATTACAAACAGAGGTGCCAAACATGTAGAAGCACCAAATAAGATGTCAACTTGGAAAGACAAAGAGATTAACGAGCTTTTGACACTAAGGGCCGATGCTAGTGTTTAAACCAAAACATCCGGATAATGTCCGGACTTTTCCGAAGTCCATGTCTGAGAACAGTTTCAGTTTCAATGTAATCAGCAGAACTCGCTGTGATTCTTTCATGTCTGTTGAAAAGCTTGAGTTTCCATGTTTCATCCTGACTGTTTCCTTCTCTATAAAATATTCAGCAAAGACAGGAACAGTCAACAGAATTCCCCACTGGTGAAAACAAAGCCATTGTTGAACATGAAACGTGTTGTGAGATAAGATCCTTTCAGGGGATTTAGGCAACTTCAGAACATCAATTCTGGCTGAAGAAACCTGCATTGGTCCGGTCATCCACTCGGAGTAGAGTCATGTCAATGTAAAACTCCTACCTGTTGCTGTGCTTGATCTTCTCCCGCTCCTTGTCTTTCTTGTGATCTTTGTGTCTGTGTTCCTTGTCTTTGTGCTTGTCTTTATGTTTGTGAGAGTCTACGATACAAAGGAGAGATCAGCTTGTTCAGCATAAAAACAAAAACAAATGAAAGAATATCTTTGCACAGTTTTCTAAATCTTTTCTACATTTAGTTGCCTACAGTCAAAGGTTTAGCTGAAATAAAACGCACTTCATATTTTTCTTCTATATATTCCGTGCTATTGTTGAATTAACACTGCAATTATCCACCAGTGCCCAGCATCACATGGACACAAAGGATTATAAGACAATGGGCCCCTGGGCACAGCCTCGGACAGGAGGCCCCTCCACGCTCCTACACGAGTAAAACACCCAGACTGAAAGTTTGTAGTCATTTGTAATTATTTTGTGTCTCTTTGTAGTTATTATTCATCTATTCATCTCTATCAGTGACGTTTTGCAGGTGAACCATATTCTCAGGTGCCGCAGCTTGTTCGTCCATGAGTCTCTGATTGTTTTTGCCTCATTAAAGAAAAAGGAACTTGATTCTGATAGTTGATAGTTGATAGTAACATTGTTATACATAAGCACGGGGGCCAAAAATTTGTTACAACCACAGGCCAATGTTCAATGAGGGGCCTACATAGTTTTATAGGTGCTGTGGCCATGCAGGCAAGATAATTAAAATATCATTTAAGTATTTTTGGAGTATATGATTTCATTTTTGTTTTTGGAATACAATTTGAATGCAGGTGTCGTTTTTCAATTGAGTGAGTGAGTCTGGGCTTCAGCAGCGTATTATCTTAGATATTTATTAAAAAGATTACAGTGGCTGTCTTTATTTACGGTTTACTGCAAGTGCTGTTGTTAATATTGTTGTCGCTTTTTGAATTTAATTCTTATCAGCTGGCTATTTCTATTAGAATATAATATGTATTTGTGTTGGAAAAGCAAGTCGTTGACTATTGTCAGACATTACAAAGTCATATATATTAAGATTTCCATAAGCCGTGTACATATTGTTACTCACAAGGAATTATGTAAAATATTTGATGCTAACAATAAAAGGAAACCTTCAGCTTTTATTGTGGAGCCAAGTGTTTTTGTTACGCTGCTATTTGCCCACTTCTGCTTTGCTCTTTACTATTCACTGTAATAATCCAACTGTACTGTCACAATATTCATCGTCTCTAATTCTTATCATAACAGAGTCTTTTTTCAGCTGTTATACAACGTTTGATGTATTTTTAATAGAAAGATGATGATATAATACTTGAGAGATATAATCGCTCTCTTACTCTCCGTGCAGCTTCTCAAATACTTGCGCTGCTGCTGCTGCTGTTTTACTCGAGTGTTGATATTAAAAATATTTCCTGCCGAGTGAAATCGCCCCTGAGGGAGAAACCGGTTTGGCTTGATCATCACCTCGTGGCACCCTGTTGTCATGGCAGTTTAATAACGGTGTTACCTGCTATTGTCATGTGAAAACAGTAACACACATCCTGCTAATGAAACCCACACATTGATTACAACCGGAATTCAAGTGAATCTCAACGTTGCAGGAGTAATGTTAAAAGAAAGCATGTTATTTTAGCTTCTCTTCATTGGCTTCCATATAGCATTTTTGAATTGATTTTAAGTTTTTTCCGCGGTAACGTTTAAGACCAATTCCAGACTTGCACTTAAGGACATTTCAGATCTTTTGACACCATATGTGCCCGGTCGTAACCTGAGCTCCTCAGCGAAGGTCCTGCTCACCCTGAGGTGACTGGACCTTTTCTGTCAGGGCTCCCACTCTTTGGAACAACCGGAGGAGATCCGTCCGGCAAACTCCTTATCAATCAATCAAATTTGATCTGCATAGCCCATATTCATAAATCACAATTTGTCTCAAAAAGGTTTAAAATCCTCTGCCCTTAACCTTCAAGCAAGATCGAGGGAAAACCACCAAAAAGACCTATTAACAGGGGTTAAAACCAGAGAGAGCCACATGTGAGGGATCCTCTGCCAGGACGGACAGAATTACAAGGGGTGTATCAATGTTTTAAGTATTTAGGCAAAAGAAAATGTCCGACAGAGATGAAGGGAGCAGTAATGACAGATGTAATGATAGTATAATAGTAGTATATGTGAGTAGGTATATTGTATATCCAAGCAATCTAGTTGTAATCCACTCGTCCTCTTTTTAAAATCTCTTCAAAACACATTGTACAGGTGTGTGTTCTCCTAGTTCTGATCTTAACATCCATTTTAATCATTTGATGTTTTATTTTATCTGGTTTTCACTCTTTTTATATCTGTATCTGTGCTCTATTGTTCTATTATCTTCAAATTGCTTTTTAATTGTTTGTTTTTTAACTATTTCCCCATGTTTGCCTTCAGTTGTTCATGTTGAACTTGTAAATTCCCTTGCGACAGTGTTTTGAAAGGTTCTATTTCAATCAAGTTTATTGTTATTATCATTATTATTAATGCATTTGTCTGTGTGGACAGATTTTTTTAATTTCTGCAAAAAAAACCTATGTATAATAAAGCTCAGGGCAATGTGGATTTTTAATCGTGTGCAACTTTCTTTTCTGTGACTTGAGAGTTTTAAAGTGCGAGGATTCCCTGTTGGACGGATCATGGATGTCTCCCGCACAGATGTGGAGGCAGAGTGCGGCGGATGATGGGTGAGAGGCGGGCGGGGACGAGGCGATAAGCTCCCCCAGCTCTCGCCTCCATATCGCGGCAGAGAGTCGGCGCGCTGGTCGGCGCCCCGGCTGCTTCACCACAGAAAAAGAAAATGGCGCAGAGACTAAGTCCTCAGCCCCAATTTTGCCACTTTCGGCTCCAAAATTCACCGCATCTGCACACACGTACCGCCGGGCTGAAGCGTGCAAAATGAACACGACGCCGGGCCTGTCCGGATCAGCCCCCCGTGTGAAACGTGCGGGGGTCGCAAGTGCACGTTTCAGACCCCCTTTTTGAACAATAGCCGCAAGAGAGTGGAGGAGAAGGGACTTAGTCTCTGGGACGCCATTTCTGTCCTTTTTTGCAAAACTATCAGCAGACACATCACGATTGCGACTGGAAATACTAATCGGTGAGAATAGAAACCCTCATCAGGGCACCTACCGCTTCCTTTAGCTCCGGAATTCACCTGCAAAGTGGGAAAAAGGAGGTTTTTAATGTTTCAATTTTGCAAATGCCGGTAGCTCTGGGGTTATTCAAGTTTCAATAGGCACGGGCATGTCACATAGGGATGCATTTGTTTTTGCTGCTGTAAAAAGCACATGATCTCAAAGTTTTCCCTGGAATTACAAAGATTAAAATGTAACTTGTGACGATCTGAGCCATTATTTCATCAAGATGGTTGATACTTGACAGTTGTGTTATTGCTGAGGAATTCATGCAAACAGCTGCAGAGGAAAAAAGCATATATTACAGACATACCTGAGAGCCTCCGTGTCCGTGATCCCCGCTCATGGTGGATTATTGTAGGTGAGGCAGGTGGACGTACCACAGCAGACACACAGACAGACAGCTGCTCGGGATGTCAGGGTATCGAACCTCACTGTCACTACGGAATGGAGTCCCGATGTTCACCCAGTGCGCATGTCCGCAGGCTCACAGGCAACACGCACGGTCCCATCAGGAACCAGCATCCACAAGGATCAGCCATCAAACCAGTGTGGACACACTCATCTTCTCCGAATTCATCCCTTTGTTACGTTTCTTCCTCCAGGGGCGATGCACGAGAAAATAAAAACGTGGGGCCCTCTGTGAGGCAAGTTTTATTTCTAAAGCACATTTCATAAGAAAAATATAAACATTTTCAAGCAAAAATAAATACATAAAAGAGGAGAGTGAAAGAGGTAAAAGGAATTAAACAGTAACATCTGTATACAAATGTAAATGAGTTGAAAGAGAATTTAAAAAAACAAATATAGTAGATATAATTGTTTAGAATAAGAAAATAACGTTGGTAATGTGACCTTAGTGATATGCCCCCTAGTTCACCTCGTCAATTCCAGTGCTTTTAAACTTTTCGTAAATATTTTAGTCAGTATTTTACTTTTATTATATCACATTTACCACATTGAATTAAATTTTTAAATTAAATAAATCTAAGTTACATGTTTGTAACATGTCTATTATACTTTTGAGAAATTGGGTACATCAACCATCAACTTCACATCTTTTTACAAGTGAAGCCAAATCCCCATGATCACCCTCTGGTGGCTGGTTGCAGTATACGCCATAAACCCTCTCCTCCTTCATGTTAAAGTCAATGTACATTTAATACGTTTTTCTCAAAAATGTGTTGCTGTGAGGTCTGGGAAACCCTTGAAGGGTTTATTAATTATTCAGCCAACTATTTTACTTGATTTATTAATGCATGATTTGGTTTACATTTTAGAAAATAGTAAATAAAATAGGCTAATCACATTTTTTTCAGAGCTAAGATAAAAAAACATTCACCCTTAAAGAGCAGCAACTGTTTGGCCGTAAAGAGAAAACTTAAATGAAATGCTGAAGAGCTGGTATGGTGGAGCAGCAAGCCAAACGCTGTTATATTACATGTCATGCCTCTGCAGCACACAGTGAGGCAGCATTATGTAGATTTTGTTAGTTTCATTGCACCTTTCCTTCTTCTTTGTTTAGATCTGTACAAACAGCACAACACAATCTACTTCAACCTTTTCACTTCAGGCATCTCCTTGTAGTTGGGCCCTAAGTCAGTTCCACTATTACCCTCCTTCCTTTTCAATACCGGTGTTTCTTAACCAAAGCAGCACATGTGGTCAGTACTTAATTTAGTCTTTAAGATGCCTTGACTGATACTAAAAACCTCAAGAAAACCCAAGAATCATGTTACACGGTTCCACAGAACAAAAGCAGTAGAAAATTTAATTCAGTTTTACAGCATAATTATACAATCATAACAAGCTCCATGATCAGTCTTCACAGGATTAATCCAGCATTTAATATAAAAAGCACATTCACACGAAACACAATGTATGCACACATTCTAGCTACAATCTCAAATAATAGCATGGACAAAACGATAGCATAATTCTTTTTAAAACACTCTGTACATGGTTTCTTTCTCCAAGGACATTTCATAATCTGGGACAGAGAAACCGATATCAAATGATTCACAGCGAAAAACACAATTTACAGTACAGTACAGTACACAACTGCAGTTGTGCCTATTTAGACTTCCTTCGTTTGGCTTGGGTGGGGCTCGCTCCAGTTTCTGTTAAAAAGTCACAGACAAGTGAATTAGACGAAAGGTAGTGATGTTATGTGTACAGCTCAGGTGCAGTGAGACACTTTTTAAAATATGCTCATGTGTTTACCTTTTACCGCAGCGCTTGTGCCAGGCCTGGCCGATCTCTTCCTAATGCCACTGTCTGCCACTGGCTCCTCCTCCACCTCCTTCTCTGCCCGGGAGCTGCGTCTGCTCGGTCCCTTGGGTTTCTCCACGGCAGCTCTGGGAGGACAAGACAGAAATACGAAAAGGGAGAAAGGAAAGGACAACACAAGGGTGTGTTATTAAACACAGGGGGCGGAGAGTTAACTCTGCTCTACTCAGAGAAAGATATAATACCACACAGGACTGCTGTTTTTCCTCGTCTACCACAGATACTGTCCGTCTTCATCCCGACGGCATCCACTACGTCGACATGATCACTGCTTGTGTCTTTGCAGCACAAACATGTTAAAATACATACCTTGGGACTAAGTTGATGGGCGTCTTTCTTTTCTTTGCCCATCTGTGATAGAAGTGGAAAAACAGCGGTAAACTATAGACTGTGCTGAACAAACATGGCTTCACTTCCCCACCATATTATGACAATCCCCAGGAAAAGAGATATGGCCATAAAGGTCAGGAGGAGTAGTAGGATTTCCTTTGTGATTTGCTGTTCTCTGTTTCGAACTCCAGACATGCATTAGTATATTCATATTGTTGCATGCTATTCATACATACCAAGTGCTGAGGCCACGTGGCTCATTGTTTTCGCCATGTACCCCCTTGGACAACCAAATGAACTGCCTGAGTTTCAGTCGAGTTCGAAGTGTCTAAGCATTTCTCCTTCAAGAGCAAGGGTTTTAAGACTAGGCCGACTTTTCAGAGATCAACAGTTAGGGACACCTTAATAAACCCCGGCACATTAAGCATTTAACAACTAATCAACAACATAGTAATTTAAAGAAAAAATATTGTATAAGGAATCTTACCCTTGCTCAGAACCTGTTGAGACCTCTTCACCTGAATAGGACAAAAAACACAATTAATTTTTATGCCATTTTCCTCCAATTGACTCAGATGATATGGAAATATTGTTTTCTATTTAAGGAGATAAGCATTTTCATAAACACCTAAAACAAAAGGACAGAACTTACTCGTCTTCTCACTGGCAACAGGTTCCTGTGACTGTGGGACATCTTGTTGAACAGGTGCTGGGGAAACAGGTGGAAATAGTTCAACTGATACATGAATATAAAAAAATTGTTTGGAATAAACATGCATCCCTGGTTACTCAATAAAATCCATATATTAAGCAACTATGTAAATATATGGTGGGAATTGAGGCCCAACTGTCTTTTTGCTATTAAGCCCACCAGTTGCCAATGTTTTGCACATTGGGACTGTTTTCTTATTTAAAACAAGAATTTATACCCAAGTAAGCTTGATAAATAAGTTTGCATGACAATTTCAAGTTGTACTAAAAATATTACTATGACATGTAAAAACAAACCCTTACCACAGTGGTGACACACGATATGTTTAGTCATCAGCTTGACCTGACCCAGGATCATGGCCAGAAAATGATCCTAATCCTGTTTGCTCTCTACATATGATTTTTTTTAGCTCATTACTGTGTGTTTACCTGGTGTGGTCTGAGTGGTTTCATTAGGTGTTGCCACTGGTGGTATGGGAGGCTCCATGGCTGGGGGGTCAGACTGAACTGGTGTTACTGCACTGGGGTTAGCAGCTGGAGAGGTTGTGGTGGGCGTAACCTCCTGAACAGGCCCAGGTGCAGTAACAATTGGAACAATGGACGGTATGGGACTTTCCACAGAAGCAACCGTAGACAGCAAGGTAGTAGAAGCAATGTCTGTGGTAGAACCAACTACAGTGACAACAGGAGCTTGAGAAGTTACAGTCTGCGCTGGGACTGGCACTGGAGCTGGTGCAGGAACTGGGGCCTGGGTAACAATCTGAGTAGGAACAGCAACTTGGTCAGAAGCTGGGATTGGAGAGGATAGTACAGGTGGTGTAATGTTGTTTGAAGCAGCAGGAATGGGATGGGAAGTTGGTGCTTCAATCTGAATGGCAGGAGTAGCAGTTGGATGACAGATCGGTGGTGGCACAGCCACTGTGGGCCCCTGCGCTGGCCTTTCCGCAGGATTCTGATGAGAGTCAGCTGCACCAGAAACAGCTGCAGCAGCCTGTCCAGGTTTACTTTTGACTTGGGCAGTGGGAGATGGAGGCATGGGGCTTTTTCGAATGGTGTTCAGAGCCCCAGGACTAGAGCAGGGAGGAGGAGATGCCAGGGGGGGCTGGAAGGGAGATGATGCTGATGAGGTTGGATGTGGAGATGGCTGCTGGACTGGAGGACTAGACTTCTGAGCAGAACCTGTCTCACATACATTTTCGATTTTTAGAGCACCAGGGTTAATTTGTTGAGGTGCTGTGAGAGGACCAACTTGAGCGGATGAGGGCATACAATTGGCAATTTGGACCTGTCCCACAGCACTTCTGGTAAGCTGAGTGCTAGTCATGTTAGCCACTGAGGACTGAGTGGAGGTTGGGGCAGGAGAAAGTTGGATATTTGTAGTGGACACTTGGATAGGCCCCACCATGGTCACTGCCTGTGATACCACTGTGGTATTGGGAGCCCCAGACGCACCTGGGACTTGAAAAATTGGGTTAATAAATACAGGGGTGGTGGTGATGAACTGAGGAGGTCGAGGGATAGGGGTCTGCTGCCGGATGTCCTGAGGTCTAATATTCTTGTTAGGTACAGCAACCATGGTAGACACCATAGACGTGGGGGCCTGGGGAGTGGGGGCAGAGGTGATGGGGTTAGAGGTGACAAACACAGTGATCTGGTTGGGGGCAATGGTGCTGGAAGAGGCAGGAATCTGAATGACTGAGTGAACATTTGTCACAGGTTTAGGATTTGGGATTGGTTTTAGAGCCGAATTGGCTGGGTTAAGAGCAGAGCTGGAGATAGAACTGGTATTAATAGCTGAGGCAGAATTGCTCTGGCCTGAAGTGACTGGGTTGGGGCTAACAATTGGGGTGGTATTAGTGTTAGTACTGAAGGTGTTGCAAAGAGTAGCTGTTGGGTTTACATTCGGACTGGGATTGACCCCATGACTAAGGATGGGGTTTTGATGAAGGGTGGGGGTAGTATTGGAGGTCACAATAGTGCTAGGGTGCGAGCTGGGAATTGAAGCAGGCTGCAAGCTAGGACT
This sequence comes from Hippoglossus stenolepis, assembly GCF_022539355.2. Lineage (NCBI taxonomy): Eukaryota > Metazoa > Chordata > Actinopteri > Pleuronectiformes > Pleuronectidae > Hippoglossus > Hippoglossus stenolepis. The sequence goes on from NC_061488.1 coordinate 10,588,906, forward strand.
ACTGGTAGGGATTGGAACAGCAGGTCTGGGTTTGGCTTCCGATTCATTTATAGTTGCAGTAGTAGGAACAGAGGCTGACGCATCTGTACTCTGGGAATTACCCTGGAGTGGTCTGTCTGGATCCAAAGCAGACTTGGGACTGTCCTTCACCATGACATCCCTAACAGCATTAATCTGTATAGGGCGAGGAGGCATGTTTGGGATACCTGTGTTATCTAGTAACTGGTTGAGGGAGGTTGGAGTTGCCCTGAGAGCAGGTGAGACCTCAGAATCCTGCACAGGGGCCGTGTGTGTTTGCCTTTCAACTGTGCCAGCTTGCAGTTCCATGTCAGGTTTCGGCTGCTGAGGCACAGGGAAACGAGGACTTGCCATTCTGGGGGCTGACAACTCTCTCAAAGGATGTGCCTGGGGTTGAGGCTGAGGCACCTTTCTCTGCTCTGCTGTCATCATTCCCTGGCTTTCTCTAACTCCCTCAGAAGGGTTACCTTGAATCCCATGGAAGGGGCTCTGAGTCTGTTGTGCCTCCATAGCCCCACTAACTTGTGAAGGCATAGATACTGGACTAGGGGGTACCGAGGTAGGGCTCAGCATCATGTTTTGCCCCTGAGGGTTGACCAACTGCTGCTGGTGGGGAGGGCATGTGATGGTCATATTTTTCCCCTTTTGTCTTCCTGGACTTGGGGTAGCAGACTTGCGGCTAGAGGCTGGACTTGATCGCCGACTATTGCTAGGACTTGCCCTCTTACCCTGCCCTCCAGACTGCTTTTCCTGTTTGGTACCTGCACCCACAGCTCCAGTGCCAGTAGAGAAAGGCTGTTGATTGTTGTTACTGTTATTTCCACCCGTACTGCCATTACTGTTGTTGCCTGCTAGAGTTAAGCTAGGAGGGGCCTGACCAATGGCTTTCAGGGTGGTTGGGTTAAGACCTTGCTGATCAAATCCTCTGTTTAGGTTGGGCTGCCTGGGCGGTAAAGGAATGTTGATTTTGGGAGGAAAAAGCCCTGCAATGGAGGCGTTTAGCCTCTCAGGTGAAAGGTTTATTTCAGAGGGTTCAGTACTGGGTGGACGATTAGTTGGAGTAAGTGGATGGTGGTATGGCCTGGGGCTAGCTCTGTTGGGGGTTTTAGGCCTGGAGCTTTGTGAGGTTGTGGGGACATTAGGGAAATGAAGTCCAGGCATGGGCCCTCCTTGTTGAGGTTGAGTGGGTAACTGCTGTTGGGGACTGGCTACAGTATGTGGAGGCATTGGTGATGGACCGGGGCCTTGCTTCATCATGTGAGTGTTGGGGCCCTGGTTAACCATCATCTGTTGTGTCCCATTTCCAGGCTGCACCCCCATCTCTGGGCCACCAGGCCTGTCCTGCTTAGGATGAGCCCCTGCAGAGACCTCTTCAGATCCAGTGCCTTGGGTACCCTGCCCTACGTCAGGATGAGACATTCTTCGTGCAGTGCCTGCAAGCTAGAAAGGAGAAAAAATAAATAGTAAAATTGAAATTATGAGGTGTAAATGCCAATATTAGAATTACCATATACCACAACACGTGGCCCTTACCTGTGGGTTCACCATTAGGGGCATCCCTCTTGCTTTGTCGGGTGACTGTGGTACCCCTCCATGTCCTTGAAGACTGATCATTACAGGCATGTTACCTTGCTGTGAGACAGGAAGCCTTTGCACCTCAGATGGATTGCCCATGCCCCGTGGAGGGAGCTGTCCTCCTGGTGGGATTGACATGCGATTTTTTGCCTGCTCCTGCTGCATCTTCAGCATCATCATCATCTGCTGTTGTTGCTAAAATGAAGAGTAAGAATTAGTGTTAACCGATAGAGCATTATCCATTGTGTTGATACCATTGTCATTAATGTACTTAATAATAATAATAATACCTGCTGTTGAAGGTGTGGTTGTTGTGTTTGCTGCTGCTGCTGCTGCTGCTGTTGTTGTTGCTGCAGCTGATGAGGGTGCATCTGGGGCTGGCCTTGACCTGAATTCTGTGGCCCAGTCATCCCCTGCTGCCCTTGAGCATTCTGGAGACCCTGCATCTGCATCTGTTGCATCTGCTGCTGTTGCTGCATCTGCTGCTGCTGTAGTTGTTGCTGCTGTAATTGTTGCTGCTGTTGTTGTTGTTGTTGCATTTGTTGCTGCTGCTGCATTTGCTGTTGCTGTATCTGCTGCTGTTGCATGTGCTGAATTTGTTGTTGTTGTTGTTGTTGTTGCTGCTGCTGCTGTTGTTGTTGCTGCTGCTGTTGCTGCTGCATAAACTGCATGGGCACTTGCTGCAATACTCTCTGTTCTCCAGGTTGGCCAGGAAAGCCTAAAGATACAGCATACATTTAAACATACAATTACACATCCTGAAAAGTAAAGAATACTGGACAGCAGGGATGTCACAAGAATACTTAGATACCAAAATTCTAAAAACGCCATGGTACTTTTTTACAGTACTGGAGGTACCTAACAATACCAACTCGCCCCAGCACGGTCCTGTAGACACAAAGATTGTGACGCAAGATAGTGTTTTAATTTTGTTGTTGCAGAAGAAGTCACGCCCCGTTTATCCAGGAACATGGATGTGAGTTCAGCAAGTTATTGTGGAGATCAGTTGTGTATGCAGGTCATAAGAGAGGAGCAGAAGAGCAGAATCACTTGTTGGCAGGCGCTGGGGGACTTGCACTCGAGTATATAGGTGTGCGTGTGTGTGTGTTACTACATTGCGTAGTAACATTCTGTTTTACAATGTAAATAGTTTTTTCTTTTTATTAATTACTTGAGGCTAAATAGTCACTGATGTTTTTTGTATGTTCAAATATGTTTATAAAAAGGAGTGTGTAGAAGTAAATGGGATTTATTGGTTAGTTTTTTGCTGTGGTATCGAATTGAGATCGTGGATTTCATGATATCGGTATTGACTACTACATTTTTGGTATCGTGACATCCCTACTGCAAAGCTGCTGAAATGTAGGAAACAGTGAGGGAAAACCATGAAAATGATTGCAGACATTCATTTATTCAATGTCAGTTACCGGCAGGCCTGTTAGCAAAATCAGGGAGTTTTGGGCCAGTGTTGTCTAAGCCCAAATTCTGTTCTCCACCCAGATTTGGCAATTCTGAATCCTCAATGCCAGCATTCACATCAAGACCACTAGGCAAGAGAGAAAATAGATGAAGCTGAGTCACATAATCAATGTAACAGTGATACAATTAGCTAAACTGCAATAAATACAATAATAAAATAATTACCCAAGTCCCTCTACTTGCTGTTGTCCCTCTCCCTCTTTGGGCTTCTTCTTTCGTGCGGGTTTCTTTTTCTTGGGTTTGGCTTGATTACCTCCTCCTGCTCCTTGTTTGCCTCCTGGTCCAAACTGACTGGCTGAGATATCACTCTGCAGTAGGTTGACCAGAAGTGGGCTGGTCAGTGTAACATCCTTACTCACAGGAAACCCACCTGGCTGTCCACAGGCTGCTACCATTGGCATCTGGCCTGGAAACTGGGAGTTAAAGTTCATACCATGACCTGCAAAGTGGCCATTTCCCATCTGCATGTGCTGAGGACCCCCCATCATGCCTTGTTGCTGCTGTGCCTGCATATCAGGAACCATCTGTTGGACCCCTAAGTCCCCTGTACCATTATTGGGATCTCCCAGAGGATGTGGATGTTGTTGAACTGCCTGTTGTTGTTGTTGTTGCTGTTGTTGCTGTTGTTGTTGTTGTTGTTGTTGCAACAAGACCTGCTGCTGCTGCTGTTTCTGCTGCTGTTGTAACTGCTGCTGTTGCAACTGTTGTTGGATAAGAGGGTGACCAGCAGGAAGCCTCATCTGTTGCCCATGCATGCCCATAGCTTGATTAGGATTTCCAGGAATCGGGACCTGTTGGGGCTGTTGCTGGTTCATTTGCTGGTGTTGTTGCTGCTGCTGAAGCTGTTGCAACTGATGCTGTTGCTGCTGTTGTAACTGCTGTTGTTGGAGTTGGGCCATTTGCTGCTGCTGTTGTGGAGTCATCTGCTGAGGGCCAACCTGGCCCTGGAACTGAACCATGTTACCTGGAACGTTTGGGGAAGGGCCACGCATCATCTGGCTGGCCATGACCCCAGGTGGCATCTTGCCTCCAAATGCCTGCTTGTTGCCTTGCATCTGGTTGGCAACCATTTGTTCCATCATTGAGTTTTGTTGCTGCTGCTGTTGCTGCAGGAGCATGGCCTGGTGCCCTTGGCCTCCAACCATCTGACCCTGCCCATGCATCACCCCCTGGCCTTGTTGAGGCATCATCTGCTTGGGTGGGGTCATTCCTCCTCTCTGCCCTTGATTGATGGGCCTTGAAAGGACAGTCTGACCTCCACCCTGGCCTTGAACCATCTGGCTGGGGGAGGAGGACACGGGTTGGGCCTGATGCTGGAGGCCCATTATTTGGGTCTGGAGGCCAGGCTGTTGCTGGCCCATACTAGGCCCAGCGGTTGTACCAGGGGGCGGACCTGCCATACTACTTTGTACACCCATGACATTGGGTTGGACGTGGACTGGACCCTGCATTGAGTTTGGTGTGGAGGCCGAAGGTTGAGCTCCTGATGTAAAAAATAAAAATGATGTAAATGGGTTTTCACAACAACAGTAATAAGCAATTATGACTTTTATTAACTTGATGTTCAGCCACGACATGTCAGTTCTAGCTCTCATTCTTGCAAGTAATGTAATGTAAGAACTGTGCTATCCTGCTGTGTTTGTGTTATGGATAATGAACTGACAATGTCCAAGTTGGACTAATGCATTACAACTAAAGGCAAAAACAATACGTGTTACTCAACAGTATGGGAAATAAAACAATTATTCAAAATATGCCATAGAACCACAGTGAAGTTTTTTTCTCAAAGTACTCCATCTTGACAAGTATTATGGTGAATGAGCAACCAGAGAACCAATTTAAGTTATGGAATAACCACATTTAAATAATATTTTCAAAAATGTGTGTGACTGCATAACAGAAATCTTTTGAAATATTGATATGAGATTTAAAAAATACATTACTGGCCTTATCTCATTCCACACCATTTTAATTTACCAACTCAGACTAACTTATTAACTCAGACAAAACTGCTGTCTTTCTCCTAAGGAAAACCCATATACAACTGCTGTGTTGTAGACATTTTACCTGGGTGAGTCATGGCTTGGCTGCTCTGCAGCTGCTGAGGGGCTCCTCCACCAGGGGTTCCTGGAGCGCTGACACTCACCTGACCTTGGACAAAGTTTGGGGCTGGAAAGCCCATGGGACGCTTTGGCATGCCTATGATCAGCAATGATTGTTAATTTTTAAGGCAAAATGTCCAATTCCTTAAACATAAGTTACCACATTTAATGTGCACTAACCTGGGTGAACTTGGGCCCCAGGCTGACCATGCTGGGGCATTCCCATGAATCCTTGTTGCATGTTACCCTGTTGGCCAAGCGCTGCTCTTCCTGGTGAACCAATACCCTGAGGAAAACCCTGTGGAGTTGTAGGTCTCTGAGCCATCATAGGAGGAGTCCCAGGTGAACCCTGTTGAAAAGGAGACGAGGAGGAACCAGGGGACTTGGCGGTGAGGTTGCCCTGTGGTCCAGAAGCTGGTGGAAGGGGTGGAGGAGGTCTAGGCTGTCCTACAACACCACCAGGGCCAACCTGTGGGCCTTTAGGCTGAGGGGCTGCAAACTGACCCATTCCTGGCTGCTGTTGTTGCTGTAATTGACCCTGTCCCATGGTATTGAATACCTGCCCAGCCTGTTGGCTGCCAAATGGATAAGGGGGTGGAGGGTGGCTGGGAGTCTGAACTGTAGCAAGGGAAGGTGGCCGTTGTAACATTTGTGCTTGGGGTGGGGGCTTTCTCCAGGCAGGGCCTGGGCCTTGAGGGCCTTGAGGCTGGAGAACCCCAGCGGGCAACTGGTTCCAGCCAGGAGGTACGGCCATCTGGCCTGATGGGTTGAATGGAGGTCTAGGTCCAAGCTGGGAGAGCTGAGCTTGCTGCTGGGCCTGTTGCTGTTGGTGATGTTGTTGTTGTAGCTGTTGCAGTGCAGCAGGGTTAAGTGGTCTTCCTACCTGCAGAGTCTGCATGTGATGTGCAGCCTGAGGCATGGGGCCTGGACCATGGGGACCAACTTGTTGGTGCTGAAGCTGCTGTTGCTGCTGAACTGGCATACCAGGCATCATTGGGTCCATTACATCTGTGAGAGAGGAAGCAGCAGTTTTTCCACAACTGTACTGCCCAAGCTATAACATAACTCATGGTGTGATCTTAAATATTTGATGAAGAAGAAAAAAAAGACCTGAACCTGTCTGTGAAGATGGTCTTGGAACACGAGGGTGCATCTGTCCACTGCTGCCAGGTACCATGGCCTGACCTGCCATGCCAGGACCAGGGGGAACCATCTGTGGATTAGCCATCCTAACTACTCCTTATGGAAATACGAGCATATTATATATTACAGGCAACAGGAAAATATCTTATATTTATCATGTGACTTAACACCAAATAGCCAACAACTAATATTTTTTTAATTATTGTTGCATGTCTTTATGGATGCAACAAACAATCAACATTTGCATAAAACCTAATGTACCATTATCCAAACAAACAAATAACCACTTCTACTGTTCACAATTAGAGCCATTTCAAGTGTAATCAATTCAGTAAACTAATACCTGGGCCAGGCTGACCCGGAAAGGCGACATCCATTCTTATCTGGCCAGGTGCTCCAATTGGTCCATTCACTCTCACTTCTTGTCCTCGATTTGGTCCCATAGCCACATTGATGGCCCCTTCCCCTAAACACCAAAATAAGTCAAATCAATAAAGGAGGTCCAGTTTGTATCCTTTATTTTGGAGTGCCGCAACTGAAAACAAAAACATTGTCGAGTGCATTCCGATTTATGTCTCAAGAAGTTTGACGGCTGTGCTGTTACCTTCTATCTGCACAGAGAGAATCCCCAATTCTCTGAGCTGCTGCTGGTTGTTCTGGGCCAAAAGTCTAAGTCGCTCAGCAGCATCCCGAGGAATGTTGAAGGTAACCCGCACACTGTTCCATGGCTCCACATGCTGTGGTTTTAGCCTGTCAGAGGCTTCATGATGGACAACAAATGGATGCAAGTTTAATTTACAGTGTATACAAGATTTTAAAAAACACCGGTCAGATCAAAGAATAAAATATTATTCAGAGTTAAAATTGAAACAAATCTCTACAATTTAATTAAAATTTGCTATAAATATAAAATAACAGATGGAAGTATGTATGCTATTCACTTTGAAATGCCTACATGATAATACTTTAACAGTGTCCTCTTTAATTGATTACTGTTGAAAACCTATTTTCATCCACTGAGATTCAAAGTCGTACACAATAAAACATGGAGAAATTCAAAAGGTGTAAGTGAGGCCATCAGGTGACAACATTATTAGTGTTTTCAATAAACTCCTGTAATCTTACTTTCAACATTAACAAGGGCTTAAAAAATATTGAAACTAACCCATGTCAAGCATGTTAGGGATCCCGCTGAGGACAGTGTCAAGTTTTTGTGTAAAATCCTCATCCTCCATATTCCCTTGAAAGGCAACGAAAACTGTAAAATCGTCTGCCTCCCCGCTGTTTTCTTCCATGCCATCTTGCTTGTTGTCTTGCTCCTCTTCTGTTACTGTGCTTCCATGGCAACTGTATGCATCCTCTCCCGCATCATCCCCAACACCAGAGTCCCTGTCGGAATCATTATCCGCTTCCAGGCACTCTGTCCGCTGGGACAGCTCAGGTGGGGTGTGTCGATGTGCCATCCTCCCCTCTTACTAGGAGTGGCGTTTGAACCGTGTTATGCTGAAATTAAACATGACAGAGATGATTACTTTTATCTAATAAACCACTACAGCGCTGCAACATATTGTTTTCACAGTCAGGAAGCAGCTGAGGTGTCAGAGTGAAGAGAAAACATCCTGTACTTGAAACCATATAATTAGTATATAAAATGCTGGATAAAGAGGTTACAGAATTGTTGCAGGCTTCACGTGAGACAAGGTGAAACATCTTTCTTTTTGAAAGTCCACGATAAGACTGCACTTCCTTATGCTGAACAACTATAAAACCAGGGTGTTGGTGTTTGGACCACAATCCCACAGGGTCTACAGTGCGCCCATGAGGCCAGAAACCTGGGAGTAGTCTTGGATTCCGAATTTCTCAAAACATTCATCCATCAAATCAGCTATTGGTCAATTTCTGAGTATTGCCAAAATAAGATAATTTCTCACATTTAGTGAAGCACAAACTGCTATCCATGCTTTTGTCTCCAGCCATCTAGATTACTGTAACTCACTATTAGCAGGACTGCCCCAGAAATCAAGTGACTCCAACTTGTTCAAAATACAAAAACTCGACAGTATGAACACATCAGCCCCATTGCACTGGCTGCCTATCGCACTGAGAATGGATTTCAAAACGTTATTGCTGGTTTTTAAATCTCTAAGCGGCCTTCCCTCCTCTTATATCACTGACCTTCTAATCCTGTGGACACCTGCTCCTAATCTCAGGTCTGCAGATCAACTATTGGTTCCCAGGGTAAAGCGTGAAACTGAGGGTGGTAGAGTTTTGTCTGAGAGGGCCCCCACGACTCTGGAATAACCTTCCACTGGGAATCAGACAAACTACCTCGTTGTCCTCTTTTAAAATCTCGTTTAAAGGCTCATTTCACCTGGATTTCTTATGTCTTTGTGTATGTCACTTTTCGGTTTCTATGTTTGTGGAGCCCTTTGCAAATTGTTTTTTTAACAGATTTAAGTAAATAAAGTTTTTTAAATTTTATTTATCATCGAGTAAATAAGATGACGTTAAAGCCAACAACACACCTGCACGTCAGTGACATCACTATGACCTGTGATGCTAAACCTGGACGCGCAGACGTGTCAAATCTTTACAAAAAAGGGCTGTTGGTGGTGGAGATGTTCAAACCGTAGTGTGATAAGACGTTAATAACTGATACTCTTCATTTATACGTTATCACGAACAGTGAGCAGCTTAGTGACTGTGATCGGCCCAGCAGTGGCAGGGGCCTTAGCACAATCTCACGCTAATAGCGATCAGATATCTGCAGACGGAACAAGAATACTCCGCATCTCATGTCAGTGGGAACTTTCACAAAGTACATGCACGTCTCTAACAACTCGATGTTAAACGCGTTTAACCAGACGCCGCGTTGTCAAAGAGGCTCAAATTAAAACCGAGACGGTTCCTGCTGGTTATCTCCTCAAGCTACCGTTAGCAACGGCTAGCTGCGTTAGCTAGCCGAGCAGCGCTGCACATCATTTATCTTGTGGACCGCAACTTGTTAGCTTCGCCGCTCGTTAGCTACGACACGCTTATTGTCACATGCAGTTACACACGCACGAGGAAAGCAAGACCCTTACCACATGTATTCATCTGAAAACGAGTCAAACCAGTCGACATCTGCTAGCAAGATTAGCTAACAAAACATGAATCACATACAAGGCAGAAGCGAAACGACGTCAACCCGGCTAAAGGGGAAATACTGTTTCCGGTGGCGCTTTCCAAAGTAAAACTCCAATTAAGTAGCAATGTCAAAAAAATAAAGAAGAAAAAAAATCCCGTTACTCTTCTTACAGACTTGTTTTATACGAAATTATAAAATGTTTCAAATAAAATAAAACAAATTGGTTTCTCTTGTCATATCGTCAGAAGCATTAAAAGGTCCAGTGTGTAAGATTTAGGTGAAACGGATCTATTGGCAGAAATGTTACATAAAATAACTCTAGTGATGTTTTCACTAGTTTATAATCATCTAAATTGTACACATTTTCGTTTTCTTTACCCTAGAATGAGCCTTTTATATTTAAATGCCAAACCAAACTCCTTATGAGTTTTTATGACAACTGAAGGCTACCACAGGTTCTCTTTCATATTTGGACGGGGAAGGGTGAGGTGAGGGGTATTCAGCTGCAACATGCAACTTCACCACTAGATGTCACTAACTCATACACACTGTACCTTTAAGTTTAAAGACAGTTCTCTGCAATTCTTTGGTTCTTTTATTCTTGGATGAAAGCAAAATACACAATTGAGTCTAATTGTTACAGTATTCAAAATTTAAGTTTGTACCAAAATCTGCGCTGTTGTACTTATTCATCCTACACTTGTGTGCATTGGTAATAACAGGTAAATAAATAAATAGGCCACAAGAAGAACTGGAAAAATACATCAGCTCCTATTTAAAACTCCAGCTTTCCAAAAAATAACTTATCAGAAAAGAGCAAGCTCCCATAATTATTCTACAGTTGGTGAGATCAATCACATGTATGGAGGAACAAAGTGGCAAACATAGACCAGCATGAGGATGTAATGTGAAAACATTTTATTTCTTAGGCTTGTACAGTGCTGATTTTTAATAAAATCAGATACAAATACACATGGAATCAAACATCGGGTGTTGTGCAAATGTTTGCCTTAAGGCGTGGTACTCTACAGTACAAGAAAACAAGCATCAAAAGTCGTATTGCACTGCTACCCAACAACAGAGACAAAAGGTTGAGGAAATGTTTGTTCACTCAGCACTGGCCATGCTGGATATCATTTAAACAACTTTTAGAATGCACTGCTTGACAAATGCTTCTTACTTTAAATATAATGCCTGAAATAATTACAAATGAAATAGGTACACAGCAGCTGGTGGAATGCATTGTGTTATACTAGTAGAAATAATGTATACAGCCCAACAAATGTTCATATAAAAATAGACAGATTACATTCAATCCATCTCTAAAGACTTAGATTTCCTTTCTAAAAACAACTATCCCTTCCCCCAAAAAAGCTCTATTCCACAAGCTTTAATTGACAACAAAGTAATGCAACAACAAAACATTTTTAAATTAGGTATTTAAATAACTTCTTCTATGATGAGTGATATTTAACACCAGTTAAACTGAAGCAGATGTGTTTTTTGTTTAAAGATGCTCCTGATGAGCTATTGATTGTTCACAACAGTGGAAGCAGCTGAACCAAACAACATCTAATCACAGTCACATGCCATATAAAAAGCAGGAGATTAAATGGTTCAGTTTAGGATCGTCTAGTTATTGTGTGATGACACTCGGCTTAAACACTAGTTGGAACAGGTACTTTAAATAGAGGACCATGCAAGTGCTGTAAATGGTGGCATCCTGGTGTGGCATCATTGTCTGCTCCTTCTTACAGAGAATCTGTTTGTTCACCATTAATTTACGTCAGAACTCCTGATCACGAATTCTAAAAGCAAGCTGTTAAAGAAAAGCTTCAAAAGCCATCCCAATTTTCTATTATCGTTTTTTGACACCCCCGAAGTAAATCCACCCAAAACCTCTGGAGGTAATTGCCTGTTTTAAGTAGAACTGGAAAGCAGATATTATGAGCACAGCTTGCATTTCTATACCCTTCCCTGGATAATATAGGCTGCAAACTTTGATGCTTTTAAGGGGAGTGACATATATTTTCAACACTATCTACACTGGGACTGCACATTAGAGTGGGCATACTAACTTTGATATGTGTGAAATTGTGTTTTTTTATTTTATTTTGCTGGCAAACTAATTTATCAGTGGATTCAAATGAGTGGATTTGTTTCCTACAAAGTGATTTCAGAGAAAGATGCATGTCTGAAGTCGTATTTTTCCTCAGCATGTTGGTCTTAAATTCTGTTTAGTGAACTGGTTCTTCATTAGCCACCTTACTCAGTAACTTTCTCTTACAGTGTTTATCTTACCCCTTCTTTTTTTATGTGTGAGTACACACTAGGGCAGGTTGGACATAGTGAGGGCAGATGCGTCAGCACTTCGGGGGTCCTTCACCCCAATGATGAGGTCATTGGTTCTTCGGGTGCCCTCCACTAATGAGAGAACGTCTTTCCTCTCAACTTTGTGTCCTTTGAACTGCAGCAGCGCCACGTCTTCATCTAGAAACTCAGCTGCAGGAAAGAAGGAGAGAGTGGGAAAAGGAGGACGATCTGAGTTTAGTGGGAAGAATGAACAATGATAAATAAAATGTCAAAGTAAAAAAGACTTCCTTTTACAGCTGTTGTTCGAATTTAATGTTGATAAAGGAAAATTACACCTTGTGATGAGTTCACACGGTCGGTTTAGCCATCACAGTGTGTTCAGATTGTATTTTTATGAGGACTTTTAGCCATGCAGGTCACGGAATATCATGTCTTAAAACCAATAGCTCTGACTTAAAACCTAAAGCTGCGATCAGATTATATTTAGATCACAGCCCGATCCAAAACTTCAGATCGAGGAACATACTGATCTTTGATATGTGCCGAATCACCGTCTGTATCAGAAGCGTTTCATTCATTCCTGGTGCCAACAAGAAACATGAATTTTGAAAAAGCCTTTAAAAAAAATTTGGTTTATGCTGCTCCCCACAAAAAAGCAGATTAATGCACAGGGAGTTGTAACATTTAACTGTACCATTCTACTCTAAACCAAATCCAATCTTTGTATATGATGACAATAGAGGTTCTCTCTGCTATCCCATCAACTCATCTGCTGTCCTTAGTGTATACAAAACTGTGATCTGATGACAATGTAAATACTGGTCCAAGGGCACTTTAGAAAAGGAAACTGGAACCGCAATTAGAAACAACGTCAAACAGCCAATTTGCTCACATTGTCTGAAGGAACTTTGTCACACCAAAACCAAAGTACAGAACAGATTGATCAGTTGGAAAAACTCACAGTCCACCAGGAGGGTGTTGGGCTCCAGCTGTGGGTGGAGCCGTCCATACGCTACACTGTCACTCATGTTTTTACGTGAAGACAAAACATTCATCAGCACCTGTGAAGAATCCGAGAACACAATAGATTGAATAATACAACAGACATAAATCCATCTATTTTTGCCAGGTCCCAGTAGCAGGTGTTTAAGCTAGGTGGTCAGGACCTCCCTCTCCCCACCAACATTTTCCAGCTCCTCCTGGGGGAGCGTGAGGTGAACACAGCGGTGCTCAGCTGGGGGCTTGTGAGCATTTCCACACCTGCCCAGAGCCTCTCACCCTGGGCACACTGTAAAAAAAAAAAGAGTCCAGCTCTTCTGCAGTTTTGTTCTATAATCAATGCTATGCATGGAGATGAGCTCAACTACAGTATATCTAGCTGATTCAATCTACAATGCATTGGCTCCATGTAATTTTTTTGGTCTCTTCCTAACTGGGCCCCGTGGGTCAAAGCCTAGCCACCAGGTGTTTGCCAGCAAGCTCCCCTCTCAGGTCTGTCTCCAGGAGGGCCGCGGTGTAAAAATGACATGGGATATATGAAATGATAAAAATCTAAGAATCAGTCATGAATGTAATTAATGCTTGCATCATGTAAATTACCTGTGTAATGCCACTGAGTGCTTTCTCCCCATTGGAAGATCCAATTGCCACGTATGTGCCACATAACCCCACGGCTGGCCTCACTGCTGTGGGCATCAGAAAGGACATGGGCCTCTTCCCAGGCTGGAGGTTGTTGTGCTAGAGCAAATGAGACCAAACACAATGAGAACTTGAAGCTATAATTAATGCTGTTGTGAGAAATAAATGAATAATAACTCCATCAAGAAAAAAGGGTGCATGTACTGGGTTAGGTGATGAACTCTGCGTTTTATTGGGCCAAGTGAAGTCCAGGATCTGGCTGTTCAGAAGGATTCCTGAGGGCGTCACTATCCCGCTGCCAAATGGTTTGTTTAGAGAGCTACAAAAAAGGTCACAGTTTCAAGTTTTCTAAAAATATAAATTCACTCTAAAATAACACAGAGATCTTTATAAACAGACATGGTGCAATAGCAGCTCAGTTAAAGCTCGTCACACCTCATGAATGACACAATGTAGTCATCTGGACCCATGACCATGACCTGGGCAGCTGCTGCACCCTCCTCCAAGGTAAATGATGGAGTGTAATGGCTGGCGGGTAAAGCCTGGGAGTCATTGATCATCTGACGGAGCAGGGAGGCCTGTGATTTGCTTGTAGATGGGAACAATAAAGTGCAATGTTTAATGAAAATGCCTCATTGAATCAGGATGGATATATTCATTATTAAAGATGATGATTAATCTCTACCTCTGCATCTTGGTAACAATCTCAGCGACAGACGTGTCAAACATGGGGTCTCCCAGCCCACTAGCCAGGGCCAAGGCTATCTTCACAGACTGGGAAAGTAGAACAAATTTCAGACAAATATCTCATCATTTACTGCACTTGGTATGTAGTTAATGCTGCATACTGATGGGGCAGATAGTACAGTACCTCCGCAATCCAGTGGTAGGTGCTGTTCCTGAAAACCTGGCTGGTGATGTTGTAGCCTTCCAGGATGTTGAGAGCAGTGATCAGGGCCACTCCTGCATGTGGCGCTGGGGCCACCATCACATGATGTCCTTCAGAAATACCAACAAATAAGGAAAATTTAATGATTGCTACTGTGAAACTGAGAGATTTTAGTGGCAAAATTAAATATGAAAAAGTAAAAAGAAGAAAATAAATAATAATGGATATTAGGTGTATAAGGTATAAAGCAAAGGGAAATTATAAAAGTTCCACATACTGTAATAAACGTTTTGCATCATCTGTGCCTGGTATCCCAAAGAAAGTGTACAGTTGTACAATACAGATATAAAACAAATAACAAATTGTTTATGATACAGCATTGAACATTGTATCTTAAGGTTATAAAATAAATAACAATTTACTCAAAATTATTAATAGTGTAATAAATAAGGGATGAGAAAAATGGAACCATGTGAGGAAATACACACAATACGTTTCATGCCCGTTATTTTCGCATTTGGATAATTAACGGCCCAAGCTTGTGTACAGCAAATAGGTGTGCAGGTGTATGCACTATACACACTTCACCATGTCAATATGCTCATGTCTTTAGTCATGATTCTGTACATGTTAGAAGGACAAACTGTTTTTAGAGGAAGACTTGAAGAAATGATTTCAGGTTAATTTAAGTTAATGTTATTTTGATACACCAATCTTTCCTCTACTTGCTCTGATGTAAATATTATCTTAAGCTTCTGAAATTGAGATTGCTGAGTGAATAAACAAAGATTTGGAAATATCACTCAACACTAGACTCACTTTCAAGCTCCACATGGAACACCTGACAAGCTAAGTAAAGGTCAAAACCATGTTGAGGTTTTTATCTATAAGGCTCTTTCGCAAAAAGTGTCTCATTACTTCTGCTCTTATATTAACACTATAATGTCAGATCTCAGGATATTTTAATATCAATATTAATATACCACATTTTTTTAACTGAGCTTGGGAAGAGTGAGTTCAATTATGATGCCCAATGCAAATTAAATGAGCTGCACAAAATCTCTTATTATACTTGAGGATTTTAAAATACTATCCTCAGGTACTCACACACAGTATAACTGTTTTAACGGCTTGTGTGTGTGTGTGTGTGTGTGTGTGTGTGTGTGTGTGTGTGTGTGTGTGTGTGTGTGTGTGTGTGTGTGTGTGTGTGTGTCATCTTCTTGAATTTTCTGATCATGTTTATTCTTGTGCATCGGTCTATCTAACCTAAAATAATAAATGAATAAAATAAATCTGAACAGGCTTACCCTGATAGGTGATCTCTGCAGGCTGCTGTAAGACTGTACTGTAGTTTCCAAAGTCATCGTCTGTGAGCACTCCGCCTTTAGCTTGAACCTATTAAAAATGCATAGTGACTTTAAATTTATCACAGGGAAATTGAACAGTCAAAAATATTTCAGTCATCTGAAATTCTATTACTTTAGCGAGTAGACTCACAAATCTAAATGATGGTGGTGGTTATAGGTGGATACTAGTTTAGTTGTGTGACTAAAGGTTTGTATTTTCTCTTCAAACTAAAGAACAAGGACCAGGTCCCTTCTTTTAAGAGACAGCCTGAAATGTGATGCCAGTCGACATCCCACACCCACCTCATGTGTAAGGTAAGTGATATGGGAGTACCACAAGTTTTCTCTCCATTTAGAATTTTCCCTTGTTTAAAAAACAACAAACCCCTTGATGACTGTATCACAATATCTGTATGTGTACTCTTTCTCTATGTTGTTAAAAATAGACAAATATTGCTGATACTCTGCATTGGGGAGTAATTCTAACCTCTCATGGGCAACACTACTTGAGTCACCTTATAGAGATAAAATACAGAGAGACTATACAAGATACAACAGAAATTCTATATTTGTTCATTTTTTTTGAATCTCAAAGAACCTGACACAAAGACAATCCAACAATAACATTTGAAATAATATAACAATCGTTAATAATACAACTAAATTACTTTGATACATGACAAGAACTGCTTACAAATTGTGAGAAAACATAATGAAATAAACTGATTGTGTTGAACTGCTCGTAATCTGCGGAACGTATTATCAAATAATATTCCGTATTTGGTTTCAGATTGCTGCAACTAATACATGTATTAGTATTACTAATAATGTCAATGTATTTGGACCACACAATTATGAGGGACAATTAATTTACATCATTATTTAGTCATACTCTGACACGACTGAATTACCACCATACACTAGTTACATAATAAAAAGATGAACTTAAAGTAAAACAGGGTTTAAAGGGGGTATAAATAATTCCATGTGGAGATAATGCAGAATTCATGACTTCTTATATAATCATAGCTAGAGACAGGGAAAAGAATTCTTCCTTACTGCAGCCTCCATCTCCTGCGTCAGGTTACCACTGTAGAACTCCGGTATCCCCTTGACTGCAACAGCATCCAATATGGCTGCCAAATCAAGACGTCTGGTGAACAATCCAGAGAGGGGAGCCTGGCCGTTGGGGAGGAACAATGCCCGAAATGCATCTGAGGTGTTTTGGTCCTTAACTTTAGCCAGAGCCTCAGCTATGGAGAGATGGGAGAGGAAGCTTAGATCACCTCATCTTTACATTACTTCACTTCACTTCACGTTGCTGAAGGAACTACACTGAGGCCGGGAGATAACGCTGGTGTTTGTTAAGCAAGGGAGCAGTGACATTCGTGACTGTGACTTCACTCAGTGATTCATATTACATAACAGCACACTTACCTAAGTCATGGGTGACATTGAATCCATTTCTGGCCACATCTGCTGCCATGGTAACCACATCCTTCCATGACATCCTGAGGAATTCAAAGAATATGTCTGGCTCGGTTTACAAATGTTTAAAACTCATACATACACTATGAAATCCTACTTTTGCCAAATAAATAATCTACAATAGACCAACATTACACGTAGTATGCATGGCTCAAGTGGGTTGGAGAGTGCGGTAACATCCTCCTCAGCAGATGAAGCATCAGTACGGTGATAATAACATAGCATCAGAGTAATTGCAGCCCAACAAGACGGCTAAAAAAAACAATACATGTCTTTTCTTTTGACACAGCTGGTGACGCTCTCACTCCTTCAGCTCTGAACACAGGCACAGGCTTTATAAATAACAGCTTTTGCTATTCTTGTCTAAAAGCATTAGACAAAATCAAGGGGGGGAAATAAACTACGTCTTATTTATACAGGTCGTTTGAAAAACAGGAGTGGGAGAAAGATTGAGCAAATTATATTTACTGTACCTGCCATAGAGCTGGTGTGCCTGGTGCATCCCACTGAGCATGCCTGGTGTGCCCACCAGCAGGCCAGGCTGAAATGCAACAACAAGAACAGAGGTCATATGGTATCTTGGTGCATAACAAGGACAAATGCACTGCGATCTTAAGAAAAGAAAATAAATGAGAAAGAATACTGCAGAAAGTTACTGTACATTTTGATCAAGGTTAGTCCTCATCATCTCCTCATTGATGGCAGATGGTGCCGTCTCCCTGAAATCGATGACCCTCGTTTCATTCTTACGGATGTCATGCACCAACATAACTCCACCTCTGCAAACAAGATCCACAAAGCATTACGTTATTTCCTTATTAATAATGAGCAAAGTCTAAAAACCTCAGTGGTAGTCCTGTGTAGAAAAGTGTAAATGAGTGTGTTCTCTATCACTCACCCTCCTATACCAGAGGTGTGAGGATGGACAATCCCCAAGCAGAGGGCAGCAGTGATGGCGGCATCAACACTGGAGCCCTGCTTCTCCAGAACACTGAAGCCAAGCGATGTACACTGAGCCACGTCCGTCACCACCGCTCCCTGGTTAAAGACCTTTACGTGAACAAACACAGAAGGGTGAGACGGTTAATATGTCTCTGAACTGACTTTCGGCATGTGTGGGAGGAAGCGTAGTGTAACACACAAAAACCTACCTGTGGGTCTCCAAAGTAGATCTGCATGATGAGAGCCACCGTGACTCCAGTGGCGAAGGTGAGACAGGCTGTGATGATGACAGTCAGTCCATCTCGCTGGCAAGCACAGTCTTCTGTAAAGGGGTCTCTGTTCGTCTCCTGTAGGGACACGTCATGGCAGGCCAGGTCTGAGGCAGAGGAAGGGAGACGCTGGAGGCGAGCTGACTTCAGAAACAGATCTGGGTCTGCAACATGCAATACAAACCAAAAGGCTTAGAATAAACAGGGGAGAGCAGGTGTATGTGGACTGGGTTCCGTTTCCTCCCACCAAACTCCACTCAAAAATGTGTCAATTTAAAGTGGCTCTGCTTATAGAGGGACAAAAAACTATTTCTGAATTCTGCATCCATGTAAATCCTCAAAGTAGCTCCTATGTAGTTCAAGAGTTGTAGTCTCCCTCCGAATTTCAATTTTCAGATTTAAGAGTTTTGCAAAAGTTAAATATCATTGGGTTGTAGATATTTGAAGATGTCACTTCGGCTATAGAGAACTGTGATAGACATGTTTAACCATTTTTGGACGATATTTTTCATCAAGATCTACATGACATACCAATTCGCTCGCTGTAAAGACAATCAGAGATGTTCAAAGGACAAGTGTTTGTGGAGGGTATTGTGTAGAACGGCGTGTGGCTGACCTGTGTCTTGCTCACTCAGTATGTTGTCATCTTCTTTGCGAAACTTGAGGGCGTTTTCCCCGGACGTCACATCGTCCTCTGGCAGCCGGGGGAAGCTGGTGATGCTCATGTAGTCCACGGGGGAGTAGGCGCTCCCCAAGGTTGTCTCCGGATTTGCATCTTTGTCCGCCACACATCCACTCGGGTACCCTGACATGATGTCATGAGCAGGACTGTGCATGACTACACAGCTAACCTATCTATATCTTGAAGGCGCGAGGGGGTGCTCATATTCAGAGTCACATCTGATTTCCAGTCATGGATGATCAGCCACACACCCTGCCTGTATCATCCAGATGAAAACAACAGCTTTAACAGACCTCTGATGGAGCTCTAGTGTTGCTGTGATGCAGAAGCACTTCAGCTCCTTGACATGCCGTTATATCACAGCTGTCCTGCAGGGATTTGTAGTTTTCTTGTGCACTTGTCGCTGCAGTCGGTCTCTGACAGGCCGGAGCATGGGCGTGTAGCTGCGGTGATGATGATGGTGTATTTTTGTTCTTCTCCAATCGTGTAACCTGCAGAGAATAACACAATAAGCACGCTAACAACATTTGAGAAGCATTTGTCTGAGCGCTGTTAAACGAGTCTCCATAACCTTAACCCGCGGGGCACTGAGCAAACATATGAGCCAATATTGACATGCGGCAACGCGTCCGTCTCCGTCTGTGCCGCAGAGAACTGGACGGATGATGTGTTAAATGTAATAAAAAAAAAAACCACAGCAGCGTGTTCACCGTGTCCAGCTCCTTGAAGACGATGCTATCTGCGTATCCTCCTCCGCCGCGCGGCCACAAGCTAACACCGATGTACGCTAATTCCGCGGCTGCGAACAGCCCGGAGCTAACTCGGCTTTACTCACCGCAGTTGTTTGAACGTGTGTTGTCAAACAGGAGCCGTCCTCTGCGGTGCTGTTGCGTGTTCGAACCCGGGGAAGGTGAGCTGAGGTCAGCTCTCCGTCACCAAGACTACCGCTGAATCACGGCCCGACGCCCCGAAACGGGGAAGTTGGCTTCAGATCCGGACAACTGGTAGGACCTGTCTGGGAGATGGCCAGCCGGTATTGAGGCTACACATTATTTTTAAATACGCCCTTTACTGTGACCTGGATAAGATCGGTCACTCAGAGTGAGTTCTAAATATAGAATTCAGATATAAAGATATTCTTAAGCTCTTTATATTCACAATTCAACGAAATACGCCTGCTAGCTGGAGCTCCGTCTTGGTGCCGGTGTCAGACTGACTTCGCAGCAGGTGATGAAATCCCCCCTCAGGTGCTTTAAGCTGTTTCCCGTTCGTTGTGATGTGTTTGGAGACAAAAAAGGAGAAACCTCGTTTCAGGGCAAACCGCTCCATGCTTCTTGCATTCTTCTAAATTGTGTGAACCAGATTAACAAGTTGCGGCAGGCCTACTCTAACCCAGCTCCTATTACCTGTCCTCTGTCCCTCCCACCACACACTGCCTCAGGCTCCTCTGGGGCCAAGGGCCAAAACAAAGTTTTCTACTCTGCCCACCCAATTGTTCAACTGTAATCTGCCTGATTTCTTAATTGCTGGTGGACACAGGGCTGGGTTTAAAAAAAACATTCTCTGATTAAAATTGATCTTGATTTAAATGATCCTATATCCGATCCATAAAAAGGACGGATCTAACTTTTAATATAAACCTTTTCCCTTGCGGGACCCCATTGTTTACCCAAGAATAACAAACATTTGAGCTAGTCTTGTCTCAAGAAAGGATTTTTTAAGGGCTCAATTACCAACGGGACAAAAGAGGAAAATGCCCCTGAGGGCCACCAAAACACGAGCTCCACACCACAAACAAACATCCAATTCTGCAATAATAGATGTTATACTTATTCCTGGCACTATTATACTTCATCACCCTTCTATACATACGTCATCTGGCGTGTCTTCTCATTGTTTGCTAACTTTTATTTCCTACCCTTTGTCAAGCCTCTAATCAAAGTCAATACTCCACCCCTATTCACTTCAGATACTGTATCTACACACATTACCACACCTTACTGCTCACTTACTCCCCTGTAAACTTCCACCTGCATTTATACTATCATCTCTGAGGTGGTGGAAGGTCAAAAAGTGCGTTCCCTGAAGTACAAATCAGATATCTGTTCTTTTAGTGAGTATTTCCATTTAAAACTACTTTATACATCTACTTCACTCGATCTTGTCAGGAAATATTTTACTTTTTTTGTACTGCATTTTAGAGTATACATGTACTTATACATTATAGTCCAATTTATAAAATATGGTGTATTGTTAAGGATTTAACTTAATCTCTACGAATCAGTTAGGGTTTATTCCCCATCACGATGATATAAGACATATACAGTAAAACTCACAGGGACCATTCTGTGATATTTTGTGTACGTTTGGTACTGTAATCACATTTGCTCATAAAAGTTGCTTTTTCAAATTTTTGTAGTTTAATGCTGATTTGCTCATTAACTTATTACAATGTGGTTTTTATTCTTTCACTTAACTGTTCTGAATACTTCTACTATGGCTGGAGAATGAAACAATATCAACAATTATCACAATCCAATTTTCATCATTAGCAATATAACAAAGTTTCTATATATAAAGTTTGTGCATTGTGTAAGCACAGTGAGGAGGTTTAACACATAAGTGATCTACATCAGATGTCTAAAATGTTTTGCTGTTTATCAAGTTTAAAACACAAACTTCGCTCAACTTTACTAAAAACATTTTTTGCACTTAATAGAAATAATAATGTGACATTTATCGTGATAATTATCCATATTGACTTTTTTTTTCTTGAAATAATTTTTGGCCATCTCGTCCTGCCCTATCTTCCACTATTGTTGACAATAGATCACGCGCTGTTTGCTCTAATCCTGTTCCCTTCGGTTCTCCCGGATGAAAATAATGACACAAGATTCAGGTGTCAACCTGAGTATTTATTGTTGTTTTTCTTGTTTTTTTTTCTTTTTGGCGGGTACCTGTGGTTTCTGAATGGATGTTGGAAAAGCCATCCGATGACTTTTTGCATAGTCTTGCCTGTCAGTGGACGACTGCCCACTTAGGGGATGGAAAACTCAGTACATCACAAAAACCATGCAGAGATAGTGAAAGGCACAATCACCATAGATATCAGATACACCAAATTTTATATGTTTATATATTTCATTGTTTAATGGGGGGAGGTGGGTGTACTAATTGAGATGTAACATGGGCAAAACCCCAAGTGTGTTTAAGCTGCCATCATTTCAGGGCACAACATAAAACATATGAAACTCCCCAGACATTCAACGGCTTTCATTTAAAACATCCTATTGGTGAACGACTGTTCTAATACCTATATGGGAAAATACAAGCATATTCTATTGTATTTTTTCTGATACACTTAATTTCACTTTTTCTTAAATATATAAACTATTTGTCTCCTGCCTCGTCCTCTCCCTGACCACATCTCCCATGTAATGTAGGTTCCCCCCACACTGGGTGACCGCCCCCTCTCCCCATTATTGGATGACCACACATTTTCAAAAATCACACACAACATACTGACAACACTTTTGCCATTTTTACATGACACTGGTGAGAAAGGGAAGAAATAAAAATTGAGGAAAACATGACAGGATTGCAGCGGCAGAGGTATCTGTGGTGATATATTTCGTACATACACACACTTACACATCCACATGTGCTCTCTCATTATTATTACCCCGTTTTCACTCTGTACCGACTTTTATTTTGACAACACAGGAACAAAATTCAACCTCTTAGGCACAGTTAGAATAGCGAGCCCCAAAGGTGTGAGGAAGCCTAGCGAAGAGATCACTATGTGTGTGCATGTATGTGTGTGCGTGTGTGTGTGTGTGTGTGTGCGTGTGTGTGTGTGTGTGTGTGTGTGTGTGTGTACACAGACTCATCACCTCAGATGCATTCCCTTCACTGTTCAGTGGAATAAACAGGATACATAATTTCATAATTATATTATAAATTAACAGAGACATTTAAAAGGAATATTGGCAGAAATGAAAAATGTGTGTTATGTGACTCATGGGGAAATTATTTATCTTTTTTATCTAGATGATCTTAACAAGAAAAGACGTTTCCATTTTCCCAGCACCCCAAACAAACAAATCCCCCAGACTCTCGGATTGTAATAAAATCATGTCATTGGTCTGTGTCCTCACCAGCGACCATACAGCAGATGCAGTGCTAAGTGAACCCTCTGGAGGGCAGTGTTTTGTATGGCACATCAGCTCTGAGTCTCGTGCTGTTTGTGTATGGTGCATCTCAACTGGCTGACACTGACCCTGGGGTGAAACCACCACATTTGGCCACTGAGTCGCCCTCCTGGTTTGTTAATGAGCAGAGAGAGGATTCGCATCAGTCCCATCGGACACAATGACTCAGATCCTGAGAGGCTTTGACATCTAACGAAGCGTTATAAATTGTTTTTTTTTCTGTTTTTAATATTTACAAGAGAAATAAAACGATCATTATTCATGTACTTTTTTTGTAGAGTTTCTAGCAGTTTACGTGTCAGTACACCTTCTCACACACAGTTTGAATCAAAACGAAAAGAAGAGAAAAAAACAAAATCCACAAATAAAAAACAAAAAACAAAACAAGCACACAGCACACCGCTATAACTTCGACTCACATAAATGAATGACAGTGCAAACTTACATCCATGTCTCAAATAATTTACAAACATTAGCATACACTTCAGCACCATTGTTTACTATTGTTGTTGAACACATATCAGTTAGCTAGATCTTTAAGTGGACACTGTTAGAGCTGGATGTGCAAACGAGAGAGGGACGGACAGTAATGGAGGAGAGGTTAAAGAAATGTGATGCACGCTCATAAGCAGGAAGTAGGGGACGATAGATGCTTGTTGTTGGGCTTTAAGGAGATAGTTACTTCCTTTCTTTTTCCCAACAAGTGCGTTCTTGAAAGGCAGGGACTTTTTTATTTTTTTATGAAAGGGATTTATGTGTATAGATGGTTCTTTCTTTCTGTGGCTAACACAGCACACACTGTGGGTGAACGTGTGTGCCGGGCACCTTGCTTTAGTTCACAGACAACACATTTAATGATCGCCATGCTGTGTAGTTATTTAGAATTTGTCGGCTTCACAAGCCAAATGTTGTGTTTTCTCTTTGTCCGGCAGGGACAGACTTTCTTTTCTTTCTTTGCTGGAACCACACAGAGAAATAGAGACTATAAAAAAAATATAACCTTACAAAGATAAAATGAGCAGAAAAAAGAGAAACAAAACAAAATAAAGAGTTGCCATTAATACCGCTCTATACTTACTGTAACCTGCCATACCCTGTAACCCAAAGGCAAGCCCCTGCATCTTTTCACTGCATGTCTAATTCTTCTCAATAATGATATTATGGCCGCCTGTAGCACAAATTTTCATATGTACAAAAACGACGAGCATTATCAAGAGAAACATAAAAACAAGAGTCATTTGCTAAATGCTCTGCAGCAGAGTTCGATGTTGAATTCAACTTGTTGAAATTCACTGGCTGCTCTGAGGGTTACATAACACTTTCCTACGACCATTTCATATCAATCACTTTTTTTTTAATGCTACCTAGTTCTAATTCTTTCCATAATTTATTTGACTCTTTAGTCTGTTTTGCTCCTTCTCTCACCATCGTCTACTTGCTCTCCACCTTCCACCAGAAGCGAGAGGAGAGGAATCTCACAGCATTTTGTTTCCTGTGATGAAATTGGGTTGCCACATGTTGCCGCGACTTCATCAGTCACTTTGCAAAATTGAGGGAAACCAATGTCTGAGTGGTCTTCCCGTCACTCTCGCCACACACGGTATATCTCTCCACCTTTTCTGAATAAAATTCAAGTTTTATTTTGTAAGAATTAAAGCATTGAGGACATGATGAGTTGTTTTTCGCGGAAAATATGCTAAGACTTAACTTGTCTCTATCCTACATGGATTCCAGCAGAAAGGTCTGTTCCTCCATCGAAGAGTAAATTACACTTGGTTGTTTCAATTACAAATCATTATCTCCACAAGTACTTTGGAGATAATGTAATGGCTGATTTGAAAAAATAATAATAACATGCCTTGAGGAAGAGTGGAAGAAAGGAGAATAGTTTTACCAAGACAGGAAAGAAAAATTAGTAGAGCTAAATTTTTTTTGCTGTTTTTCAGACATTATTGTTACTAAGTACAACCTGTGTAAATATTTTTTGAAGACTTTTTTTTAGTTGTTTAGATACTGCAACGGACAAAATGTATAATGCAATAAAGATCTACACAGATGAACTCAGAGGGCTTGGTTCATAACAGCAGAACGGGGCATACAACTACCAGGTGGAGCCAGTTTGTGTATAAACCAAAACATAGGAGCTAATGTTTGTATTTGATTTATCATGATATAATGTGCGGAAATGAAAGCAAATATGATGTGGGGTCAATATATTTAATAATGTGTGTCTAATGCCCTCAGGTTGAACGATGCCCCCTGCTTGTTCAGGAGTTTAGTGGCAGACGTTACGCTTGCTGGGCTGGTGAAGTAAGGTGTTTCTGGCGTGCGCTGCGTGGCGAGGGACTTGCTCCCTGGTGCGGTTTTGGCGTTGGATGCGGTTGCGTCCCAGATGGCGCCTCTCGATGCGAGCCTTGCCACGCTGGACCCTGGCCACTTGGGTGACCTTGGCCAGGGCCCCGGCCTGGGCAGCTGCTCCACGGCTCACCCTGGTGGGGATAGTGCTGCGGGTGGCGGGGGCAGCAGCTGGTTCAGTCACTCTGCTTCAGGGAGAGAATAGGTGTGATTGTTGTGAGTCAGACAGAAGTGAAGGTGGAATGAAGTTTGCATAAAAAAGTCTTTTTTTCTCACCTCATGCTGCTCGCCTGGCTGACGAGGCTTTCCTCTCCCACCACAGACAGGTTGCTGTTGGAGACCATGGATAAGTTGTTTGGCGAGACGTACACAGACATGCTGGGGTGCTCGATGAGAAGGTCCTCCATCGGGCTGGCCTCTGCTGTAGCTCCCTCTGCAGTGAAACAGGGGGGAGGGGTGACAAACCAGCTCTCATCCATGCAGCCTCTCTCTGAGCCTGCCCTACTGCTACCCCCACTGCCCCCACACTCACTCCCAGAGCCAGGGGACATCGACGGGGTGGAGGAGGGCGTGGACAGTCTGGCCCGCCTTGGCAGGGTCACGGGTGTAATGGCACCCGAGTCTGATGGGCTAGCGCTAGGGCAAGACAGGGGGTCTGATGTTGCTACTGCAATTCGTGCCTGACCTTTATGTGTCCTACGGCGCTTGTGAGGCGGGTGGGGAATGGGGAATTCAGTCCTTGCATGTGTGTCTTGATGATGTGATAGGTTACTGTCGGGGGATGATTGTGCAATCAGCGGAGCTCCCGTCTCATCCTCTGCCTGCAGCATGCTGTCAGACCCTTCTGAGCACATGGCAGCGATGAAATCAGGTGATGGGACAGCCAATAAGGACAGGTGGAAGGGGCGGCGAGTTGCAAAAAAGGATGCAAATGTGGTAGACGCAAAAGTCATGCGTGTTGAAGGGGGCAATTTTAAAAGGGATCACATACGCACGCGCACACATACCAGTGTGGAGAATGTGAGGGTGTTTAAAAAAATTGGAGGGGAGGAAGAAGAGGGGGTAAGGAAACACAGAACATAAAAGAGTCACATCATTAGTTGTGCTGACCCTCTAAGGTGGTGATTTATGTCAGCGACATAATGTTTGTCTCGACTCTGCTGAGAGCTACTTTTATGTTGCTTTGGATGATTGGTTGGCTTCTGAACAGGCAAAGCAAAAATTTCAAACTCAGTAATTGGCTTTGTCATGATTGAGATCATAAACAAAGAGGAAGGAGATGATTGTTCACAGAGAATTATGTGTTTGGAACTTCTGCGCCACGCCCCGAAGGATTCTTCACCCCACCCCAAACCTTATATTCACTTTACACTTACACTCTACACAATACACTTAATTCAGGATTATAGATAATGCACTTAAATTGGGATATAGACATGCAAAAGAGAACAGATGTATTCCTTAACTTCCTAAATCTTGATCATTCCTCAAATCCAACCCCACACTCCCTCTGCTGACACTCACCAGGCAGATTGACGAGCATCCATCCCTCCTCGTCAGCCTCCGTCACGCAGGGGTTGGGTCCCTTCAGCTCAGCCGCGACCTCCTCCACCTCCCCAAACAACAGGTTGCTCAGACGCTGAAACATGGCTGCAGGTACTGCCAAGTGCGATTTGTTGTCCACAAAAAAAAAAGCTTTAGCTGCCTATTTGAATTTCTTATTTGTGATTACGTTATCGCTTGTTGCGATTTTATGCAATGCTTTGTCTGATCTTTTGAGTCTTTTTCTCTTTTGAAGCCCTTTGCTGGATCTCGGTTTCGACAAACGGGAGTGGACAGGCTTCTGTAGTGCAAATTTAAGGTTTCACTTGGTTTGGAGCAAAGGCCTGGAGAGAGAGAGAGGTAGAGAAAGAGGGAGAGGAGAGAGTGGTTAGTGGTCATTGGGTGCATCACTGTCAACACATCTTACAGATGAAGCAACAACTTAAAATGGGAACTTGTACTTCTTTAATACTGGATTGATTGTCATTTTGTTGTGCAGTACAACAAGTGAGAAAAACTCAAATCATATTTTGACGTATTATTACCGACAGGTTAGCACAATGAGTTACACATCCAGTATAGACAACATTGTATATTCATTTGAAGTGATTTTTCTGAACACATGATGAATGCAAATCCAATACTCTCCCATTTTCAGCTCTGTTTTGGTCTCAATCAACTCCTGAGGAATATATCTGACCCTGTAGCTGTTCATTTCTCCACTGTGTTCACCAGCTAGTGGCTAATGTTGTCTGTCTGCTGTTTGCGACTGAGAAAAAACCCTACAGACAGCTTCTCAGTGAAAACATTCCTGGTACATCTGAAAAGTTAGTGACGATGATGAGAGGCAATGAGAATGACCTTAAGCTGTAAAGTTGGAGGCCTGAGAAACCACAAGACTCGAGTTGCTGAGGGAAACTTAAGAGTGTGGTTCCATTATCCATGGGTTTGTAATGACAAGTGAACAGTTTCACACACGCACAAAGTCATTTGATCCATTGTTGGTATAAAATATTGATCACAGCGGGATTAAAGCTAAGCGATTATAGATTTGTGGTTTGTTCAATAGACTGAAAAGGTCATGCACTGCAGGTCGAACCCATAAAGGAGTATGTACTGGTTCTTCAATGGAAGAGAAATTAATAAAATGTGCATTATTGCAGTAAAATGATATGTTGTTATTGCAGTAGTATAACATCTCAATTTGAACTTGCATCTTACAGCTTGTGGCCTTAATAGTGAGTTAAAGTGGCAGAGAAACTCTGAGTGTGTGGTAATCAGTGAGAGTGTGAAGGAAGATTTTCAGCCAGTAAGGAGCTGGTGGACAATGGCGGCAGTCCCTTCCCCCATGATATTTATATAACTAAGTCTCAGGACAGCTGGACAGGCTGAAGAATAGGAAGAGGAGGTGGAGGTGAGACAAAGAGCCAGACTCTTGTAAAGTCTAACAAAGTTAAGTGAGCACAATGTTAAAATACAAAGAAGGGCAAATAAATGAGGACAGCAGTTGCTGAGGCAAAGGACAAGTGTCTGACCTACATGTAAATACGATGATGTAATGTTGAACAGGTGTTTTGAACAGCTAGCTGATAAGGCAAACCCCTATATGTTCAAAGGCTGAGTTCTATTTACTTGAACTGTGTGAGTCCAGAAGAGGCAAGGACTGAAGCGATCAGAGAGTTCACGACCTCTGTCAATACCTGCTGACTAAGGTAATGAACTTTAAGCTAAATGACTTTCCCCTCATATGCTTTATCTCCATTATCAGTTTATTTGTGTGGGTGTTTCAAGGTTGCAGAGGTTTAAATTCCAGTTTATAACCTCTTTCATACCTAAAACTGTTTGACCCCACAGCCTGATCTGCAACGAAAATACCTGCATGTAAATACAACATGTGCTGCTGACACTGAACTATTGTACCAGCCACAGAGGTTGGTAGAATTGAAGGAGCACAGATTAAAATGCGAAACTAATTACGCATGGAGCAGAGAGACATGGAAGGAGACATGCATGGATGCTTGTTGGGAAGCTGACGCTTTCTGTCCTTATTTGGAGAATCGTCATGGTGATAATTCTGAAGAGACGTCCTATTTGCGACAGTACTGTATGTGCTCCTGAGATTTCTCATGTCAGGTGGAATTACAGTTATTTTAACAAATAAAGTCACTGTCAATGAGTCCCTTTGAATTGGCGTGTGCTTGAAATAACAAGAGAAAGTGAGAGACGAATGAAAGGGGGGAGAAAATGGATCAAAAACTGGCTTTTACGGTTGTATTTTGTAATACTCTGGGTTGTTTGACTTAATTTTTCCTCTGCTCTCAGGTCATGTTTTAAAAAGTCTATCCAGTCAGTTCATTAAAAAGGCCCAGGGTTGTCGTACTTTTGGGGATTTTGCAGAGTTACTACGAACTGAGGCGCTGCAGTCTGTCCTCAACACTGAGACTGATTTTAATGCATTCCTGGAATAAAAGCACTAAAGTCATGAGACTGTGACCAATAAATTCAGATAAACAAATTTTTGGTGAGAAGGCCCGGGGGCTGCTTTGCATAGGGTGCAGTAGATAGAACACACACACTCAACACGGACCTCAATAAATATTTTTGTATCAGTTTGGTCTTTAGTCTGCATGAGCTAATTCAGGGCTGTTTGTCTGTAGTGTAAATAAAGCTGGTGATCCTGTCAATAGAGGACAAATAACAGCCAATGAAATGGCTTTTATCCTGGAGGAGAGAGTTCCTGGATACATGGCATGGGTGGTGAAGAGGCCTTATCTAACAACTACCACATGTTAATGCTGATTAATCTCATTTGAAGTAAAACATATATAAGCTTGATAATATCAGAAAGTCTGACCATCATGCTCAGGTTTTTCTCCCCCTTTATTAGTGTGTATTGCATTAATTATTGGTTTGTGAGTCCAGAACGGCTCCCTCTGCATATTTATGATGATGTCAATATTAATCTGATAAGACATGCTGTTTCATTCTATTCTTAGGATGCCCATTAGCGTCTAACCCGGGACTAACTCTGACTAATTTTTACCTCAGCCAATTGAGGTTCTGTTTTCACCCCTGTCTGTTTCAATTTAGCACTATAATCCTTCCACCAGTGGATTTCCACGAAACTTGGTGGGTTGGGCCAAGGCAGCAGCCCTTACATTTTGGTGCATATCTGAATCAGGAGACAGATCCCGAATTTCTTTTATACTTTCTTTAGCATTTTCATTGATTTCTCTGAGAGTAATTTGTCGATCGTGATGAAAAAACGTATATGCATGTCTCAAGGATGTATATTTACGAGTGTGTGCAATTTGGTGCAGATCTAAATAAATATCTGGATCTAGTGGGTGTTATTGTAGTTTCCCACTGATCAGTCAGCACAGGATTACCCCGTCCGTATGTGTGCATGTGCTCATTTTATGCTTGCGGTCAAAAGCCTCTGAATAAAAAAAATATTTATCCTGGAACAACTGCACATCCTGATATGTGGAGAGGATCTTGACTCATGAACTTTTATTTGGCAATGGTCCTTTAAAATAAAAGTGGGAGGGGCGAGGCGCGGGGTGGGAGGGGACTCGCGAAATAAAAACAAGACGCATGTGGCGTCACGCTTACGTCACTGACACTAACAGAGAGGCTCCGGCTTTTTTGGCGACCGGAGGAAGGAGGAGAAAAAAAAGTCTGAGTAGCAAACATATCACAAAAATCATATTTATCAGAGCGTTTAAACGATCAGTTCGGCTCCTTATGTCCGATCTGCAGTTTGACAACAGCAAATCCATGGATGAGCGAGTGTCTGCTGCTGTCGACGGTCATCGAACTGAATCCAGTGACATGATGAAAATAAAATATGGTGCTCAC
This sequence comes from Hippoglossus stenolepis, assembly GCF_022539355.2. Taxonomy (NCBI): domain Eukaryota; kingdom Metazoa; phylum Chordata; class Actinopteri; order Pleuronectiformes; family Pleuronectidae; genus Hippoglossus; species Hippoglossus stenolepis. Next base: position 10,619,886 of record NC_061488.1, read on the forward strand.
AGCGACAGTGTTTACATTTGGGAAAACACACGAAAACCCCTGGACTTGTGTAATAAAACAATGAACCCACATCGAGTGACAGCCGGGAGTGCGAGTGCAGGGGATCCAGGTTAAACATGAATTATCCGTATAAGCTCCCGGCTGAAGGGTCAGCGCAATGACAGTTGTGGCTCTGCGACTGTGCACGAAAGACATCGAGTGGAAAAGCTCGGGACGACACAGTAAAGACGGTGGTTTCGACTGTTCAACATCTGCGGCTGTGTGGAATATGAAACATCGACTCTGTGCAGGGTTCGCCTCCCAGAAAAAACATCAACATCCGCCATCGACCTGACTCCACATCAGCATTCATTTGCTGCAGTTTGCACAAACAACGAGCTGCTGCTACATGTCCTGCAGACTGTAACCTCCATGTATGCAGCCTGGTGTTATTTTCAAGTGCTGGACGTCGAATCGACCTCATTAAATCGTTTAGGTGTTCGCTGCTTTCAAATCTACCCATGACCTAATAATAGGTCATCAGCGGCTACATGGCACAGCAGTCAAAGATAGCTCCTGTGTGGTGAGGCAGCGACACACACAACGTTTCATAAGAATAACATACATGTCGTATGATTTCATAACGTCTGGTATCTGGTGTAGATAAGCCTGCGAGGAATGCAGCGGCTTCAGTGGCAGAGACACATACGATTCCTCTGAGATCACACACTTCCACACAAAAGACACAACGATTGTTACGAGCAAATAAGAAATAAGAAATGGAGAATAGCTTACCTGCCTTTGCAATGTTATTCAAGTTGTAAACGAGATCTCACACACAGTAGAAACGACAACAATTCTTAAAGCATAGCTTTAGATAGCCTTTAAAGTGAGGTAGATCAAAACACCGTTATACAAAAATAAAAGGCTTTCTTCTCAGAAGAAGGGCTTCGTGTAAAAATCTTTTTTTTACACTGACGTTTTCAGATCATAACATCTGCAGCTATTTTTTTCTCTCCTCTCCTCTCTTCAGTTTTTTTTTCCGCTGCAGATTTGGCCTCTGTTTATTGCTGCCTCCAGCTGATCCTCGGATCAGAATGTAGAACGTACAAAACAGCTGATTGTGAGATCACAATACTCCCGGCCCCGCCCACAGGCCCCGCCCACACCAAACAAATCGACCAATCGGAATTTTACACAAGCCACAAGCCGAGGGCCTCTAGGTAACAGGGGGGTGGGGGGCAGGGCGAGAGAGGAGCTGTCAACCTGCGCCCAGATGGGACTGGTGGTGACTTCACCCGGAGACTGATCCCTGATCGGCCTCCACCTTCCCCGGCCCTGCTGTTTGCAGTCCAGGCTGGGGGGGATGGTAAACTGATCCAGAGTCTGCTCTCAAACTGCTTCAAATGCAGGCCTTCTACAGCAGGGAGGGATGAAGATCTGTCGACAGCAAAGTCATAGAATTGTCAACTAGGTGGTTCATTAAATAAATTCAGGTAGAGCTGAAACTTCTGCTACTAAACTGTTATAACACCCACTGAATAGCCTCTGGACACCAGATTATCTTTTGTGGATTGTATTTTCGTTATGTAATGTTGCACTGCACAATTATCATTTTATTCTTTTTGTTTTATATTCATTTTTATTGTCAGACATGACAGAAGCAGCACACGCTATTTTGCAGATTCCTCTCTTGTGACAGAGCCCTATAATTAATCTTGCACTAGGAACCTGACACTAACATTACATCCTCAAATTGTATTTATAGCCCCAGTTTATAAACTAGATTAAGCGTCCCTGTCCATTGATGCTGGTGATGTTACTTTAAGTTTCATTTGTAAATAGACCTCTCTCCCCTCCCCCTCAACATCCCTCTGCTCAGTCCGCCTCGGTGGCGAGGGCCAGCCAATCAGATGTTTTTTTTCTGAATGCAGCATTTCAGTAACCAATGGGCTTTGGAAAGGTTTGGAAAGCCCCCCTGCTGGTCACTCTTACACTCTGCAGTCTGTAAAAGCTTGAAGAAGAATACCCACTGCCTCTTATTATTGCAGATTGTGCAAACTGATGACTATGTGTTTGTTTGTGTGTTTGTTGTGTGTGTGTGTGTGTGTGTGTGTGTGTGTGTGTGTGTGTGTGTGTGTGTGTGTGTGTGTGTGTGTGTGTGTGTGTGTGTGTGCGTGTGTGTGTGTGTGTCTCTGTAGGTGAGTGTCTTGTGCTTTTATGAAGTCTATAAGATAATACACATAAACAAGACCTCTGGAGTCCATGATTACAGGTGGCGTGTGTTTTTTATTTGTCATTTTATTCGAACATATAATGCAACAGCATCAAAACTGAGGAACAGAATTGAGCAAATGTGAACAGATTATTAAACCATGGACCTCCTCACAAATTAGGAAACAAAAAAGATTTGTAAAAGGAAGGGAGGTAAACAAATAATAAAGAAGAGAACTCGTAAAAGTTAGACAGGTTCACAAATGATGGGCAATAATAATGAGTTTTTTTTAGACATGGACAATGTGCACTGGCCAGGACAACCAGAGCAAACAGGTTTTTCGAGATCTTTGATCTGCACAAAAGTGGACAGGTCACCCAGAGCATTGGAGCATATAATCCTGAACCGTGCAAGGGTTCAGGATTCCTATAGTGTGTCGCTGCCATTAAAAACACAGTGCACCCACTGGAAAAGAACGAAATACAATGTTCAAGAATGAATTCCACTTTTACTTCACTGTGTAGAATAATATATTTAAGTTCCTGTTTACTTTCTGCAGCTTTTTATTTATCAACCACTGGTCAAGTAGATCCGGTAGTTATATAGATAATTGAATATCTACATCTGCTTACATCATAGTCTACTTTACACTACTTGGGGCATTTACTAAAGTTTAGCTAAGTGGGATTGACAGAGACTCTTGATGTACAGCGTATGACTGTGAACCTAAAATGTTTTGTTCAGGACTCAGTTTATCTTATGTATCATAATACACATGAAGGCCTGTCATAGAGACTGCATGAGTTGAAAACAAATGGACCACACCTAACAGGGCAATGCCTCCAGATTTTTTTAATCACATTTTTCTTCTGGCAGACTTTGTCGTGTTATTGCCGCACCAGCGAGAGACCAGCACAGTGAGAGCGTTTCAAAGGCAGGATGATAAGGTTTCGGCCTATACAGTTACCAGGTGCTAGGCAACTCGCACAGACACTTGCACACAAACACACACACACACACACACACGCAGTCACCCTGCAGTGATGATGATGATATCCAAACCCCAGTAACACGGTGAGTGCAGACATTTAGCAAGAACAGTTTGTGCATCTTGCGTGTGTGCTTACAAACTATTCAGCAGAAGTCACAGGCCTGGCAGAGCTTGTTATGTCATGTCTTTGGGGCACGTATTGCCATGTCAGCAACTAATCATGCACAGAAAATGCAATTCAAGACATTATCCTTTAGTGCATTTGATTACAACCACATCACGCACAAATAATTGGTGCTTGAATACACCGCTCAAGGACACAGAAAGAGAAGAGGTTATGGTTTTCCATTGTCTTCTTCTTCTGCTTTATCCAGGCCGCAGGTTTCACTGAAGTTGCTTGGCTTCCCGGGATTCCCACAGTTTGCAGAGCGGGTGGGAGAAATGGGTGAAAGGTTACAGCAATGTGTCCCCTTCCCTCCCCTCTCTGCCTGTGTTCATGAATGTGACATGAAGCTCTTGTTTAACAGCATGCCTGCCCTTGCTCCGGCTGACACCACTAACACAGGCACGTGCAGCCTACCAATCAATCCCTGGACTGTAAGCGCTGGTATTTATTTTGCAGTCGAAGACCAAGGTGTGGCGATGGACTGGTTGAATCAGAGGTCTGGCTTCTTATGTGTTGATACTTGAAACAGTATATGAACTTCCTTGTAGAAAAAAAAAAAATTGCCCCTTGACAGCTCATCCGCTTCCTTGAGTGTGCTGGCAAATGATAAGACAGCAGCACCAGAAGATACAGAGCACCACCACATTACAGTGCCAACAGCAGTGCAAAAGGCCAGAAATATGACACAGTGGGGTTGTTCAAGTGGCAGATCTCTGTGCATTCGACTGAAAGTTTTGAGGAATTACTTTGCAGAGCTAATCGATGAGATCGATACCACTTTCATATCAGTACATTAACTAAATATACTGAGCTACTGATATACTAAGCAATAAGAAATAAAATGAGGAAACAGCAAAATGGGGAAACAGCAAAGCAGCCAATGTTATTATTAAAATTATTTTCAAAATTGATACTAATTACTTTTCTGTCAGTACTTTTAGCTCGTATGTAATGTTGGGTGGTTACATCTAAAAAAGCTTAATATATTACAAATATATTGTGTGTAAATTTTCATTGGTAAAATAACTGGCAGAAAAAGAAATGCCGTGAAATAAAAGGGAAACATTTTGGAAATAGAAAGAGGCAGAGGTGTTGAGTGTCAAAAATGTAACCTCTGCAGTTCAAGAACGTCAAATTTGCACTTAATTACAGGACTTGTGTAAATTCCACTTTTGCAATTCAAACAATGTTAACTTCCAATGAAGCTAATGTTTACCACATTGTCCATAGTCTAACATCCTAACACTTGCTTGCTAACGTGATAAATACTGTCACGGGCTTTTGCAGGTGTTTGGTCATAAACCAAAGTACTAGACAAAGATTATGTCAGAAGTTTTAAAGGCTTAAAGACGAGTTATCACAGTGTTCACGTGCGTACAAGATTTCATGTCAGGGATCCACCTGAAATTTTAGAAAACACAAGAATCTTAACCTCAGTAATGCTAAAGAAATGTCTCCAGAGTCTTTAAGGTTCTTCCTCTGGGACCCTTGACTGTCTGTACAAAATGTAGTGGTAAGCCATTGAATAGTCGTGGTAATCTCTTCTCATCTAACTACCAGCCATAATGTGAATAATAGTATTTCCCCAAATGTCAAACTAACACGGGTGAAGGGATCTCAATCTGCATCCACATCCAAGTCGAAATCCACCCTTTGATGTGAGCTATGTTGTACAAGACAGCGGCAGAACATGAACATGCGAAATACAAAGATTCACGTAAATCGTAGGTGAAAACACCTTTGTAGAAAGTTCAATAGCCGCCTTATGCTGCTGCTGCCAAATATAATTCTTCACTGCTGCAACCCTTTAATGTCTGGTCCAAAAGTGTCTATGTGCATTGTGTGTGTGTGTGTGTGTGTGTGTGTGAGACAGTGAGTGATGAATTACAATTACCTAAGTACACAACTGAACTTGTGCTGTACATGTTTGAGCTATTTGTATAGCACTTGAGTATCTATTTGTGGTTACTTTATAGTTCACTACGTTGAAATGAATAAATATTTGATTTTTTATAGCTCAGTTAATTACAAATAATGAATTTCATGGATTTTACAAACAAGAAAATGTATGTTTATAAATAGAATGGAGTTCATTTGTTGATAAATCTAATAAATGATTTCCTTGAATAGTTTGATAATCAATATTCAGGCGAAAATGACACAAATTTATCTGCTTTAGCTTTTCAAATTGATTGATTGGCTGCTTTCCTTTGGTTCTTATTGTGGTAAATTGAAGGGCACTGAATCTGAACCCCTATTTGTAAAGTTATGGCTCCATCTGGGGCAAGGTGTTATTTAAGATGTTATTTCTCCCCTGGGTATTCCCTTGTGACACTATCCACTGTAACGTCTGGAGGCCTGTGGCCTTCGTTTATCTCCTTCTGCAGCTCATGTTGCATACAGTCTACACTGGCTGCCTTCCAAAGCCCCATACAGTCCTTAGATAACCCTCCACCACCACACTTGTCTACTAGTCCTTACTCAGCACAACACAGAGGCAACATGGTGTCACCGATTCAAATTTACACAACATAACCAGAGCTCAACCAGTGCCCCCCCCTCATCCTCCTGTGAGATAACTCTACAGGCCCGTGTGTTTACATCCAGCAGACAGAGGGGAAAGGAGACAGGGAGCCTGTCACTCCTTTCCTTCTTTCCTTTCCTCCTCTCCCCTGCAGCCCTCCTGAAGGCTTTGTGCCACATGTCCATCCCATGGCTCTGTCCCTACAAGGCTAAAGCAAACAGGGTCTGTAAGTGTGTCCTTGGCAAGCGTGTGCTGATAAACACAGACATGAGTGGGGACAGGCTGTGCTCTCCAGAGGGGGGACGACAGCCCCTCGTTGACGCTCCCCTGGAGGATATTATGAAACTTAACAAGGGGGCTATTTTAAATTCCCCAAAGGATTATGGAGAAAGCAGTGAGTTGCAGCTGCTTGTGTCCGACTGGGTTGATCAGTGTGTATTCTGTGGCATGTGCGTCTTTGATGATGACATTTATTATTGATGAAACACAATGATACATTTCTCCTCATCCCCACCAATGTGCTGTTTCCTTCCCTCCAGCGTGGCAGGAAGAGGAGGCCCCTGCTCAGATGTGTCCCCTGACTGAAACCCAAACATGACCTGGAGGCTAAAAATAACACAGAGCGAAGATCAGACCAGAGGAAACTCAGCAACTTTCTTTTCCAGTCTTTCCAACCTGCGTCTACACAGCTGGTGTGTTGACGAACCGGCTTTAGAAACAGCTGGAGCACCTCGACGTGCTTTTAAAACACTCGAACACTCGCACTGATCAAACTATGGTACGTGGAGCCAGGTCGAGGTTGAAAACACCAGTCTAAAGTTTGTGACCTGAAATTACATAACTTGGCCCAAGGCGGAGCAAAAATATCCAGCCTAACAGCCGTCTCCTTTTACAGCTGTGACATCTCCCGGACGATCACTGCGTACATGTCTTTAAATATGATCAAGTCTACTGTTTAGATACGGAAGGGGATGTAGCTCAGTGGTAGAGCGCATGCTTTGCATGTATGAGGCCCCGGGTTCAATCCCCGGCATCTCCACACTTTTCCTTTTCCGCTTCCGGGGCCGGGAGCTGCTTTCGTTACAGGGAAATCTGGCAATATCGTAAAAACGCGTCTCACGAAGATATTTTTTAATATAAACTGTAACGTTAAATCTCCAAATGACTTCGCGTCCTACCAGCTTGTGATCTGTCGAGTGTTTCACCAAATCATAATTTGTTTTTAAATCTACATTTGTTTTATGTAACAGTCGGATTAAATGTTTTTTGTTTTGTTTAATTTAGCCCAATGAAGTTGGGTTTGCTGATAGCAGCGTTATTTATTTATATGAGACATATACACTATTTATTTACTATACAATTATAATAAAATAGGAAAATATGTCGATTTTTAAAAAGAAATATGGAGTAGTATGGGGATGAGAATGAGAAAAAACAAACAGTTTGTATATGATGTATTTGTAAACAATATATAATCTTACTGGAATATTTTCATACATTTATTTATATCTATGTATGATTTAAAGTGTATGAGTTTGTTTGTTTGGATTTCCAGCGACAAAGAACACTGTATCTCCACTATTTATTTATTTTTATAGTAAAACATGTATGAATTGTGTGTATAGTTTCAACTTGATATGTGTTTTATTATGGCGTGTATGTTTGAAATGTACTAAAAACTGGAGGATTTAAGTTAAACTAAATATCTTTAAAAATTATGACAAATCAGACGTTGGTGGTCACTTTGTGTTCACCATCGAGGGCCACAGTTTACAGTCAAGGTGCTGACCCTATGCCTCCACACACACACACACACACACACACACACACACACACACACACACACACACACACACACACACACACACACACACACACACACACACACACACACACACACACACACTCAGGTAGACCCCAACCTAGAAAGAAATATGGCTGTATTAATGTCATCTTCTTTTAGCAAGTTAGTCTAGGCCAGCTCTCCAGCAAGCAGGACACACTATCTGCCATGAAACAAGACCACTCTGAGGGTCTAACCTTCACATGCACTATTCAGGTGCACGTAACTGCCTAACCCACATACACGGCTGTACATTGTGACCTGAAAGAAACACTTTCAACATTCCTGAAGGTGGAAGATGAGGAGAAACATTATCCAGTCCTATCTGATCCTATCTATTGTTTTACAGTAGTAGTCAAGAAATGAGCATATTCAGAAAATCACATTTATGTCTGCCAAGGTTCAGCTCAATTTGATTTGTATGGCGCCAAATCACCACACAACATAACATCTCAAGGGACTTTCCACAATAAGGTTCAATATTACAGAGAAACCCAACAGCTCCTACAATGAGCAAGCACTGTGAAAAAAACAACCTCCAACAGAGCCGACCCGGTGTGGGCGGCCACCTGCCGTGACGGGTTGGTGTGCGAGAAGGGAAATGGGTGAGATAGGAGAGGTGAGTGTGGCAAAGGGAAAGAGAAGAGAAGAGAGAGAGAGGAAGAGGGGGAGAAGAGAAAGGGAGAACAATCAAAGTCGTACTGAAGCACTGTGAACGGACGATAATAATAGTAATAGGCCTACTTATGGATGTGATGATGTTATTAATAACAACAGCAGAGAGTGAAAGAGGTCAGTCTTAATCCGAACTGAAAGGTCCTAGAGTGTAAATATCAGACGTCAAAGCTGCTACAAAAAATTGTTGATGGGCGTGTAGGAAATATAATTTCCATAAAACAAATAAAGATCATGAAAACGGGTCTGGTACGTTTCGCCTGTTGCTGACTCAGATTCTTCGCTGTCACACACATCATTACTGAAAACACTGTCCGGTCCAACCTGAGGGTTTTGTTGCTGAGTCATGAGACAAAACAGGAAACACGCCTGTGTCCACCCTGTGCTGGATCACACACCCACACCCACACACACACACATTCCTCTGTGTCTAGTCTCTATAATTGAGCTCAGGATGTCTCTGTGAGTGAACACCTGTTTGTGTTGTATTACCACCTAGAGTCACATATCATCCATTATAAAACTTTGTAGCTGCAGCGTGTTGCTAACATCCTCTCCATGAATCTGAACTCTGTACCTGCAGTAACATGCTATTTGGTGAATAATGGATCTGACCTCTGAATTAACCGCTGACTTGGAGACACCTCATTGTTGTTCTTTGAGCACCCTCGTGTGGACCGTGTTGGAACAGTCCTTCAGTAGAACAGCAGAGGATGTGTTGACCCGGAATGACCTTTGCAGAAAGGTTAAAGGATCATATTTAAACTAAGACAAACAATGCAATTCTGGACCACAGCAAGACAACTTGTTCCTTTATCCGACTTGTGCAATGAAAACCAATGTTGGAAATCGAGAGAGGGAAACACAGGCCTGAGGAAAGAGAGAGGTACAATGAGATTGTGTCCTGCTCTGGTCTGATCCCGCCTCTCTACCTTTAAATATGGAGAGTAAAGCTCATGATGGCGCCTTCCTCTGCAGAGGAGTTAGTCACAGAGCATCTGTTCCTGCAGCAGCTTCACCTGCAGCTCTGTCTCCAGACAAACTCTGGATCTCAGACTCTCCTGTGAACATGAAGACATGAGGCCTGGTGCTGGAGGTGAGTCCAGCACAGCCACAGCTTCTCACTTTACTTCCTCATCACTGATCTTCTGTGGGTTTGTTTGGGAGGGTGGTTCACTAGTGGAGGAGAAGCTGAACTGAAAAGGACTGAAACATTAGTAGAGATCCTGTATGTTTTGTCAGAAAAGAGGTCTTACTCTGTCTCAAATTCCAATTGTTTGTTTGTTGTTTATCCCTGAAAAGTGTTGTTAAGGAATCCAATCAGAACTCATCATTAACAACAATAATAGTTATAAGTGTTATATATATATATATTTATATTATTATATCATATATGTACTACATTAACATCATTGTGGTATGTTTTGCTAATAGAAAAGTAGGAGGCTGGTAGTTGCTTGTATTATTTGAGCAGGCAGTTATAGAACGTATCCACTAGAGGTCAGTATAACAGAGCATTCAGTAATGTGCAGAGAACTTTCAGACACCAGCGCATCATCAGTGAGCAGATGCAGAGGTGGTGAAGACAAGGCTGACACTTAGCGGCGCAAACAAAAAGACAGACTTTTTTGAAGTAATGTCTTAGCAATAAAACAAAGACAAAAGCATAAAACTAGCAAAACGTGTAAAAAAAAAGTTAAAAAAAGACAATGGTGTCTTGAGTTGTTTCTTAAAACTATGAACAGAAGTAACTCAAGTGATGTGTGGTGGGAGTTTGTTCCAAACCTTTGGAAAGCAACTCAGAACTCGCAACTCCTGACTTTGGGAAGTTTCAGACTGTTCATCTGGTTCCTCCAAGATCATCAGTTTCCCTCAGAAAGTAAACTGCTGACTGTTGGATGACTTTTAATGGCCCCACATATCACAGGAAAGGTCTGCGACTGTCTGCCGTCCAGATAAGGCTGGAGCAGAGACACACACATTACCCATGTTTGGTTAAAATCCACATCTGCAGGCAAGCATACAAGGTTTGTTTATTTATTACTGGATAATATAACACAGTCAGTTTTCTTTTCATGCGTATTTAGCTGATAGTACTTATGTAGTTTAACTCAAATAATATTTTCACTGCAGCAATTTTACTTCATTTAGTAGTTTTTCATGGTGAAATTGCCAATTTTACTTTACCTGATATAGAAAAAAAAAGTCCTAACATTTCAATCCTTCTGATTCGAAATGTCAGAGACTTAAAGGTTTTGAATAAGATGTGTTTTGTATGGTTGTCTCAAGATTAAGTCCAGGACAACAAGTCAATAAATCAAGGTTCTACCAAGGACTAAGTGTCCCACAGGTTGCATGGTGCAATTTAAAATGTGAAGTAAAGGATCTGAGTATTTCCTCTACTACTCCTACAAGAGTCAAAATTGTACAGTACTTGACTAAATGTACCTAAAACTCACCTCTGGGTCAAATAGAGATTTTATCGTGTTTATAAATTAGCACCAGTATGGGAGAACTAAGGGCTGAGCAGTTTTGGGGCTGGTGGGACACAGAGCTGCAGTCTGATGCTGCTGGCTGCTTCATGTGTAATGTAAACAATCTGCCATTTGCCCTGTTGATGACGTCATAGGGCGAAGAGATGGTTCCAGAGACACAACAAGTTAGCGTCAGGATCAGTGAGAGAGACTCAGAGTGTCCTTGATGGATCTTCCCTTAAACATGTGACTGTTTTGTGTCTAATGGAGAAAACTGAACAGAGAGTGTGTACAGACCATACGTGTGTGTGTGTGTGTGTGTGTGTGTGTGTGTGTGTGTGTGTGTGTGTGGGAGTGTGTGTCCATGCTCTGCATTCTTCAAGGGTAATCTTATCTTCCTCCTGCTGGGCTTATGGACCTCTGAACTGCAGGGCAACACACACACACATGCACGCACACACACACACACACACACACAAACATGCAGTGGATAAGTAATATCCAGCATTGTATGCACATGATAAACAATAGTTTATCATATCTTCACAAGCTTGTTTAGTGTGTGAATTGAAGACAAAATCATGTGGCATAACACAAGTAACATGCGATAGATGAATAAAGACAGAGATTGATGACTGAGCACAAGTTAACCAGACCTCCTAACCTGAGTGGACAGTGAACTGGCCTCACTGGCAGTGAAAGAACCTGCGAATCACAGACTCGTTCGTTTCCTTTCAGATTCGACTCAAAGCATCTTGGGAGATCTGCTGAATCCTTTGAATCAACACAAGTACAAAGAAAACTTGACCTGATTTGTTTGTCGTCGCGCCTTAGGATCAGTCTGGAAAACAACCTGCATAAACTTCAAATGCAAATGTCCTCAAGTGGCCGTTACCTGTCGTCTGAATGAGCTGAAAGGTAACAATGCACCTGATTGTTCAAAGTCCACCAGTGATGGGCTTTTAAAATGTAAATTGTGAATTTAAACCACAGCTCTGTGCTTGTTGCTTGAGCAAAAAAAAAACCAACCACTTGTACAATGACAAAAGGTGTAAGTCAGGGAGTTGGCTTCTTTTCAAACACATGAGCGGACACTGGAGGGCAACACGGCCACCACCCATCAGCCCAGACAGGATGCAAAATAAATCCAAGTGATGAAATGTATACAATAGACTGAATAAGATATGAAAAAATACATTCCTATGTTCAAGTAAGGAGGTAAATGACCAGCTTACAGTGTTTCTCCTCCTTATTTTCATTTCTTGCACCCAAATCGTGCTGGTGGAGAAAAGAAAACAGTTAATATGTTTTTAAAAAAGTGATTCCATTGATGCACCAGCGGATCGGTCATAATGTTGGATTCCCTTGAGGTTTGTGAGCTGGAAAAACATGAAGGAGAAAGTAAAACAGCAGGAAAGAAGAGCTGGGTTTCAATCGTAAATTAAAAAATATATATATATTTTCTGAAATAATTTCTTAGTTTCACTTAATTCTGTTTGACATATGTAAGATTTTTTGGATTGTCGTTTTTGTGGACTATTCAATCACCTTTTGATGCAATACTTATAAATGCAAGGGAATACAGTTTAAACAAAATATATACAGTGTGAGAATATATATGTCTTTTCCTAATTGTTTGTTTCCCTGTTCTACTGGCGTCCATGAGGGGAAAACTACAATATGATTCCATTAAGTTATGTAAATCAAACTGATAATAAAAATGGTATTCAATGAATATATTTTCATAAGTTACATTAATACAGTACAATCAAATGCCACACACAATATGGAATAAATGCATCCTAATTCATGTCTTTATTTGTCATGATAAACTGAATAAACCCTACATCTATATCACAATTTAATTACAGACACTACTCTGCCCATTTTGTTATCAAGAGTAATATCCAAGAGTTTCTGTGACCTGATCTTGCTGTGGGACACTTTTTGTTTCATATTTGAACTAGAAATTAAAGATTTTGGCGATGTATCGTGAGCTTGTGTTCTTTCCCCTCTTTTAAATTCTGTAATTTAACTGAGAAAAATACAACCAAGGTTATGCAGAGGGTGTACAAAAAACTGATCAATATGCTTTTCTTCTACAAAATCCACAATAATAGTCAGAGAGCCACATTCCTTTTGGCCGGAAATGTTGCATCCAACTTCCACTGTTGCAGCACTTTTTGGACATTAATCAGTAAATCCTTCCTGAATGTTTCTCATACTTTTTTATTTAGTTTGAAGAGGTTTCAGCAGCAGTGTGAGAACACCGGCTGGTTCATGGTCCCTGAGGCAGGAGAGGAAAAGAACATCTGTGTGTCATAAGGTCAACTCCCTGTTGTAACACAAATTGTCTGCAGTCACAGACAAACTGCAGTGATCTCCGCAGAGGAGGAAAACTGTTTGAAATCAGCTGCTTCCACTCTCATGGCCTCCTGCACATGTTGAAGGATGGTGGATGCTCAATTTGTCTTCATTTTAGTAGGTGGAGGTGGCAAAGACACACACTTAAACCCATATCATACCTCGGTGTGTAAACCACCACCAAACCCCATTTGCACTGTCAGAGCCCGCAGCAGCAGCTCAGATGACTTTCACGTGTGTCTTGGCTTCGTGTTTTTACTGCTGCGCTGCCCTCCTGACCTCCAGTCTACGTGGCGTCGGTGTCAACAATCGCCCTAACGACGTGTGAACTTTTGGGCATGCCGCGACAATGGCGCCTTCAGACAGGTGCATACACCCCAATCACCCACCCACCACCTCCACCACCACTCACCATGCAATACTAGACCCTTTGCAATGCTAAACAGGACCGTGACATTCCTTTCTGATGGCTGCCACCTGATGTTCAGACTCACGGGTTGTGTGCATCTGCAAAAACAAAACAAAAAAAATCAAGGAAGAAGACCCCATATCCATATCATAGCGTTGTGATAAAATCAAATACACAAGTCATGCAATCCGTGCGTAAAATATGTCCACAGGTCGTGCATTCCGTGCGTAAAATATAAACACAGGCTGTAGAAGCCATGCGTAAAATATGTGCAAAGGTCATGAATTCCATGCATTTTCTTTATTTGCATGAAAGTGGAGGATTAAAATGCAAATAATCGTTAAAAATGTACAATAAAATACGCAGTGAAATAAGTAGAATATGGTGATGAATGGTGTCCGCAATAAGAATTCCCTTCCCCTTGAGTTTACAGAACGGAGCTTAAAGAGTGTAAAAAGTAAAATCTGTTTAGACCTATATTCTATTAACCCTTACTCATCTTATTTTGGAAGATATCAGGGGTACGCAAATTAAATTAGGCACTTAATTAACAAGAGAAGGATGAAAGATGGTGTGACACTCGTTTCCTCTAGGGGCATTTATCCCGGGTCGGTGGATTTCATGCCAGTTAAAAAAGGCACAGGACTGAATGGGACTCTGTTTGGCTTTACATCATCATATGGCTCCTGTCAGCTCGGTTAATTTGACCCCAGATCGTGCTGTGAGCGAGCAGGAGAACAACAGCTCCTCTTTTATCCAAACGGGCTTATTCCCCGCAGAGAGACAGAGGGAGATGCGGGTCGGGATGAACTTTGTTGGTATTGAGAGGAGCAGCGAGAACAGAGCGTTTGTCTCTTGTACCTTCTCAAAAATGTCTCATCTCCCCCTCTCACCGGGGTGCGTAAAAGCCCCGAGCAACAGGCGCACAAAGGCGCACAGGCATCAATAAAACGCGTGTGTGTGTGGAGCGAGAGTTTCAGTGTCACAACTGCAAACAAGTGGAGAAAAAGTGTGATCATGTTCAGACACTGTCCTTTAAATCCACCAAGAGCAATTTAACTGAGGTTGAAATTTACGCGCATTTTTGACTTTTTTAAACCTCAGATGAAAGCTTTGGTTTTATCTGTTTTATTCCGGAGACGAGTGTAGAGATGAACACAATTTAGCAGCTCGTAGTAAATTTACAGCATGAACCGACAGAGGCCGCTGTAGCCTCAGATAGTAAAGACCATGGCTCACTTTAATGAATGAAGAAAGTCTGGGGGATAAGAAAACTATATAAACGTTGATCTGATTGTTTTCCACAACGAAAAACCTTCACGTTCACATTTTCACAAGGTTCAGGTGTTAATTGAAAAACATGTGCGTATTTTAAATTGAAATCCTCACATTTAATACTAATACTTGTCTCCCTGTAGGTAAAAAACAAACATTCAAAAGAACCGTGAAACGCTCGATTAGATTTGCGCCTTGCTGCAGCTTTTGGCACATCGGGCACCTGTGGTGAATGGTGCTGGTGGCGCCATGACGCACGGGGTGTGTCTTTGGGCGGAGACCTGCCCACCCACCCCGCTGCTTCTCCCCTCTCTCCTACTATATGAGGAGGCAACTTCGCGTTCCCTCATCGAGACACATCCAAGCTTGCCAGAGGTCCCGCAGATCTCTTCCGAGCGTCTAACCCGTCCGACCGCAGCCCGAGGAACAGATCCACATCCTTGCACCCGAGCGCACTCCGGCGTGGGAATTGTCACTACTTTTTTTTTTTTAAAGATAAATCGGAGAAACCATATCTCAACATGCCTCGGTCATTTCTTGTGAAGAAGTATTTTTCCAACAAGAAGCCTTACCACAGGGAGAGTCAGTTGGAGAGTCAAACCGGTAAGATTTCCCTCAGGGACTGAGTTTGATGCATCTGTTGTTATGTTAGAAGTGTAGAGTAAATCACAGTCATGGGCTCAAGTCAGGACTCAAAACAGACCATGTGGCTGATAAGACACTGTTGTCTTGCATGCTGCTTCCTGGGTGCAAAGCTGCAGAGTGTTACTAGTCACCTGGAGAATTTGCTGAGGGATAAACCAGGTTAACATTCAGGCCTGTGGTGAATGCAGGCTGTAACCAAACACTGAGAGTGAAAACAAGTTTGTGCTTTATTCGATTATCTTGTCAATTTGAGTAAAACCCCACCTGACTTCCTTTCCTCTGTGTGTTGCCAGCTTTTGTCCCAGAGAGCTTTCCCCGGGCTGAACTTCCAACGCAGAACAACAGCTCTGCCCTGACCTGCTATCCCAGCAACCCATTCTACAGCACCATGGACCTCCTGCCTGCACCCATTTCCCCGGTCACCCCCGTGTCTCTGCCTTCGTCACCCCTGGGTCCTCTGGACCTCAGCAGCTCACCCTCCAGCAGCAGTGGTGAGGAAGAGGAGGACGGTGGGCGCAGTTCAGACCCCCCCAGTCCCGATGTCATCCAGTCCATCTACTACTGTCTCCACTGCAGTAAGAGCTACTCCAGCCTCTCTGCACTGTCCCACCATCAGACGTCCCACAAACAGCCGTCCCACTGTGCCCCACTGCACCAGACGCCCGCTCTGCCCACCGAAGTTTCTACACGCCCGGCCTTCCACTGCAAACACTGCCCTAAGGAGTACAACAGCCTGGGAGCCCTGAAGATGCACATCCGCTCGCACACTCTGCCGTGTGTGTGCCCCACCTGCGGCAAGGCCTTCTCCAGACCCTGGCTTCTCAGAGGACACATTCGCACACACACAGGTATGCAACCTCTCATATTAGGCCACACCATTGATTTCTTAGGTCTATTGGCTTGTAAATGTAATGTACCTTGTGCTCATTGATATTCATTGATGTCTCCTGATGTGTGAGCAAATGTTTTTGCTCAGCACAGCATAATCTAATCTCAGCCTCACAGTGGTTCTGCATGAAAAAAGGGGGCAATCTGCATTAAGTAAATTAGGGCAGTGATCCTGCTCTTTTGTTGGTTATCTGTAGATCATTTGAAAGACAATGACCAGAGGGACAATCCTTTTGGTCTGTTAATCAAGTGTTTTCCTGAACCTCACAGTTGTTTTTCCCTCCCTCTTCTTCCAACCAGGTGAACGTCCCTTCGCTTGTCAACACTGTAACCGGGCCTTTGCAGATCGCTCCAACCTGCGTGCCCACCTGCAGACCCACTCTGAAGTGAAGAAGTACCAGTGCGGCTCCTGCTCGAGGACCTTCAGCCGCATGTCGCTGCTGCACAAACACAATCTGTCTAGATGCTGCCCTGCCTCATAGACTCACATTCCCTGGACTGCTCCATTAAGCCAGTCGAAGCTGCTCGACTCCCCCACCTCGATAAGAGCCAATACACCCACAGCCGGGAGGCTGATGCCAGCTCATTTCAAAGCCATGACAAGAAAACTGTTGCTTTTATACAACTAAGTGCCTTTTTAAAATTTCTTGACTCTGTAGGTTTATCTCTTTTTCCAAAATTGTCATATTGGGTGATTTTTGTGTGTGTGTGTGTGTGTGTGTGTGTGTGTGTGTGTGTGTGTGTGTGTGTGTGTGTGTGTGTGTGTGTGTGTGTGTGTGTGTGTGTGTGTGTGTGTGTGTGTGTGTGTGTGTGTGTGTGTGTGTGTGTGTGTGTGTGTGTGTGTGTGTGTGTGTGTGTGTGTGTGTGTGTGTGTGTGTGTGGCAGCTGGACATGCAGTTAATTCCCAGGAAACTCCATTGGTGCCGGCCGGTCCGGGACTGTGGCCATGGTGCAGCTGCTTGGGTGTGTTTGTGTGTGTGTCTGTGGTGGACGCGGGGATGTCATTCCTCACCATACTATACATACATGGCATGTGTGTGGAAATGAACAAGTGTGTGTGTTGGGACAGCTGTCTGTGTATGGTGTACTGTGGAGGCAGGGCGCTGAGAGACGTGTTAGCTGTGACCTCGACGACAGGTGACCCTCCGCCCGCCACAAACACTTTCCACACGCGCTCGTCGTGTCATTGGACATGAAAGGGCCACTTAAGCTTGACCAAAAAAAAAAAACTCCTGCAACCTGCCTTCACCAATATTGTCATTTATTTACACTTTTTGGGGGGAGGGTGTTGACCTACAGTTTTTTTATAAACTATTTGATGAACATGACATTTCAAATGGGAATTCTGTGCCTTTTTTTTAAGGTTGTGTATTTTTCAGCCACCTGTAAATAAAAGCTTTGTTTTTTTTAAAACTGCTGTTGACCCACTTATTCTGTGCTCTAATGTGAATTAGTATTTCAACAGGCATTGTATTAACTCACAACTCTAAATGAGTTCACCAGGACAGACATGACAGTTTCTGAATGGGATGATCGAGCTGAGTGTGTGTGTGTTGGATGCTGAGTGATAAGGGGAACACCTGCACACACCTGCCGGGCTGTCAGCACACAACATGCAGGCCCACAAGGAGAATACACGCTTAAAGGGGGCAAGGGGGTTTTCCACGATGACTGCAGGTGGAAGACAGGGAGGTAAATTAATTTTAAAAGCATAAAGAGGAGGATGAAGCAGGTTAAGAAAGGTCAGAGTGATATTGGAGTGTGGGAATCCAACTGACACACTTCAAACCATAGGATCGGCCATGCGAGACCGAAAAAAAAATAAACCAGAGAGTCACGGGTCCACTCAGTCTGTGCAGCCATCTGCTCCTTGCTGGCGAGACTCCGGTTACCTTGTAGGAACTTTTGGAGGAAGTCTGTGCTCACGGGCCCAGCTGAGAGGGAACATCCAGGGTGCACATATGGTAGCAATGTGTCTACAATCTCCCCACTGCCCTCCTGACCCACACACACTGACGCCAGCAAGTCTTAGTGAGGTAACAGCGCGTTTCCTCCAATAGCTCTCAGTGTTGAGAGGTGGATGTGTGTGTGTGTGTGTGTGTGTGTGTGTGGCGGGGAGGGGGGGATAGGGGGTTAAAGAGGCTCTCAAAAAGCTTGGGATCAGATTGCATGACTTAGGTTGCCCCAATGTAAACAGCACCTGAAAGCCTCCACACACACACACACTCGCATGCAAACACGCACCTATTCATTGAATATCTTCAATTTGATCAAAGGGGGAATTTTTCAATTGTCTGACTATTTCTCTCTGGGACGATTGGAAGCGACAGGTGAGCGTCTTCGCTGCTGCACACCTACGCAGGCAGTGAGTCACAGGGAAGAAGCACAGCCACAGGGGACTAAACTCCCCCTGAACCGTCGACAGTGTCACTCGCGTTGGGCCCCGGAGAAGGGGGCGACAGGGTTGGATGGGTTAAGAGCTGGAGAAGATGCATAACATGTCAAACAATCCTTGGATGATATTCCATTTTCTCCTTGGGGTATCTAAACTCTGCCCCCACAAATTGGTACAAAAACATTTCACTAAACATGCTGTCATTCCTCCTGTGTTTCGGCCGTTTTTTTGAAATTGAACTCTTACATCTGGCTGGGGGGACATTTTTCTGGTTTGCAGTGTGTAGGAGGCAGTCGATCACCCTGTAGCTTTGAGGCAATGAGATCACTGGTCCTGTCACCTTTCTTTTCAAAGTGTTCTAGTGTGTGTGTGTTTGTGTGTAATATCATATTGGGCTCCTCAAAGTGTTTTAATGTCTGCTGCGTCATGCATGCGGCCCCTGACTAATGTGACATTCTTGAGCCATTAGTGACAGACACACTATACTGTCGTCTGAGAGAAGAAGAGAGAGGGCCGCTCTGCTGTCCTCGCAGTCTGCTCCCGAGTCAACCAAGGATTTGATTGTCTTGCAGTAGGAAATAATGTTATTCTGACCTTATTACCAAGAAAAGATCGTCAATCGTCTCATCACTGTTGCCTCACTGTAATAAATAAAAACAGTGAAATTGGAATGGCTGTGGATGAAGCTCCATGAACCAAGAATTGGTTTTGTGTACAAAAAAGCTGATGTTTGACAACGTGCAGCTGGACGAGTTGGATTTTGTCACATTGTGCCGTCATCTTGGAAACAGAAAGCATAAGCCTGGAGTGATACGTGGAGCTGTTGTGTGAGTGCAACAGAAAAGATTACAGGGCTGCATAAACTCTTGATTTGAGTATTGTGAGGCAGCAGTGTATAAGCCAACAGTGAAACAAACCTTTTCCAGTACGTAGGACGAAAGCTAAAATCCAGCGCTGTGTGTTTGTGGTAATGTTTGGGACACAGGAAGTGGCCTGTCAGTCTTGTTTAAACACAGCCCCCCTCCAAAAAAGTGCTGATATAAAGCATCTGGGTGCGGCTACAGCTGTTTGTGTGTACACGGATGTACGAGTGTGGGCGTCTGTGAAGTGTGTGGAAAGCCAGGGGTTCATAGTCGTCCATATCGGGGAAGAGGGAGCGTTGGATGTATTTCTGAAATCAGAGCTGGCGGCGTTTGCAGAGCTGAGTCACTGGAGGATCAGATTCGAGCCAAGACGGTTAAGTCACTGGGTTAAAGTTTCAAACCCTCTTACAAGCTACAGTGCTCTTGCACAATGTTACTGTCCAAATAGTCTCCACTCTGCTGGAGGTTGGCACTCAGCCCCAACAGAGAATTCTCTCTCATCTGCATTTGTCCTTAAAAAGACATACAAAATGTCTCCTCACTATATTTTTTTAAAGTCGGACATTTTTTCTCTCCTGCCTGTAGAGAAAAGATGGGGGATTGGTTGAGGAAACTCATGTTTTAGTTTTTAATGGACACTGGTGGCCCCGTTTTAGCTTGAAAACCCCCGGGGCTGCGTTTTAATCTGGATGGGCAGAAACCCGCAACTGCTCACAACGTCGTCTGATTCGTCAGGCTCCTATCACATGACCCCTTTCCGGAAGACAACAACCGACATTAGCTTCCCAGTGTAGAACGCAACACGGATGATCAATCCCAAGCGTTGCTGACCCTGTTGTCTTTGCTGACAGCTGTTGTGCAGTTAAACTCTGCATTTTGCAAGGATACAACTGCGTAGGAGATGAGCTATGATCCGTTTGTAGCCTGGCTCTTTCTGCAACCAACAACCCAAAAGCTTCCCGTGTACACCTGCATGCGCAAGCCCAGTGTACAGTATGCAAGCGTTTTCAGGCGTGTTAGTATCGAGGGGGGGTTAAGACTAATACGGAGCCAAAACGCTGGTGTGGACAGAGATTGTAATACATGTGAACTGGGGATGAGAAGATGACAGTGGGAGGAGAAGCAGCGAGGGAGAAGAGATTGAGGAGAAGAGATTGGGCTTTGAGGGTGGGGTGGTAAGTGTCTGGTGGAGAACGAGAGTCTCTATTTGTTTATCAAATCACTGAAGAACAGAGTTTGCAGAGGAATGCTATATGTTGCAAGTTAGACTTGATCAATGACATGTGCTGTGAGGGCTGAGAGATACTCTCCACTGAGGATTTTCTACAGTTCACACACACACACACACACACACACACACACACACACACACACACACACACACACACACACACACACACACACACACACACACACACACACTAAGAGCTCAGGTCTCTGCACAAATAAAGAAGTTTTCACCAAGGACAGGATATGGCCTGTAGGAGGGGGTACACACCGTTTCCTGCCCACCTCCGCACTCCTGCTGTCCCCTTCTGTATGTGTGTGTGTGTGTGTGTGTGTGTGTTATGTGGCTGGCACTGTGTTTCCTCCTAAACACAGACCCTCTCTGTCCCACAGGGTCAGAGGGTAGAGGATGAGCCATAAAGGGACAGGAGAGTAAACAGATGAGAAACACTGTGTGTAACAGAGGTTTCCAACCTTGTGCCATCCAGAGCAGCGTGCATGCAGCTTTTCAACAAGCCTAAAGAGTTGAGTGTCAGTTGAATGGCACAGTTTGACTCTATTCACTGTAATATACATGCAGAGGCCAAGAGAAACTAGGACAATATTGATGACGTTTTCTATTGTGTCGTGATATAAATTGATGATTTTAAAGAAATTAAGTTTGAAATATACCTTAACTAGAATGAAAACTAGTGGCCAAACCTTAAAAATGTCAACAAAAATAGCTCTATCCTATTAAACAAAGTAATAAGAAATTCTGGATCAGCACTAAAATGTAATGACTTTTTCCCTGACCCAAACCACATCCTTCCATTAAGTTTTGTGGTAATCCGTGCAGTATTTTTTTTTGTAATCTCGCTAACAGAGAAGCAAACAAACAAACAAACAAACCAACAAACGGACAGAGGGGAAAACACAACCTTCATGGTGATAAAATCAGCAGGTGGGAAAGTCTCTTTTTGGTTAATCCTGTTTGACAAACACTTTGAATTGCATTGACTCACATTGATTCAAAAGTTGTGCAACTTATTTTTTTCCCATGAAGCAAAGTGCCTGCAGGTTTATCCTTATTTGAGACCCAGTGAGACAAAGAAGCAGATCCAGCTTGTAACAGTAACACAGGTCCTTTTATTTCTTTTACTCTTCGGGGTGGATTTGTTTTATTTTTCATATGCGTCAATGCTACTGCTCTCTTATTTTGAAAATCTAGGTTCATGAATTAGGAGGGGAATTCACTTATCCAGCGCTGGAAAGTAACAAAGTACATTTTGTTTTTAAGTTTAGTTAAGGTGCTCACAGTTTACTTGACTGTAGTTTAACCTATAACGTCACATTTCTACAACATTTACCTGGCAGCTTCTTTGACAACAACCTTTTTACATACAAAACTTACGATGCATATTTTGAAGTTTGAATAATAATAATAATAATAATAAATAATAATAAAACATTTATACAGCACACAAACAGAGTTTACAAAGTGCTTTAACAGCAAAGCGAGACAAGTAAATATAAGAGAAATAACAATCAGCAGGATGCAATGTGACAAGGAGGCCAGACAACCACCGTAAGGGGGTCGCAAACAAGGTAGTGTTCAAATTAAATGAATAAATATAGAGCTATGTCCCATGAAAACACATAAAAGCAGGAATATGACCCAAAAAAATGAATAAGTAAAATAAAAGGTGAAAAGAAAACGATAAAAACACAGTAAATACACAACACCACATGAAGGCAAGTCTATAAAAATGGGAATTAACTTAAGTATACACAAGGCTGGGCAATAGAGGGACTACATGTCACAGTGACCTCAGGGTTGATTGTCACACGTGTCCGAGTCCGCTCTTGCCGTCTCTCACCATCTGGTACGATTACACTTTGTCTGAGTAATGTTAGGTAATCTAAATGAAAAGGGAGACACCGTGGTGGGACAGCGAGGGTGACGGTTCACATATGCTCCACAAAGTTGTTGTATTAACATAGGTTAAACATTGTTTTTAACAGGTATAACAGGAAAATACAAACATTCTCCATCTTCGCCCTTTACTCGAGAACATAAGCACCGATGGAATATGTGCAAAGTTGAAGCATCTTTTATTAGAAGTTTTCCAGTGTTTTTGCTCCAGTTGCACGACCTCACAGCCTCACTACGCCCACATGTGTTGCACAGAGCAAAGTGACTGTGGTTGCATCAGAGGTAATGTGACCGTGGCTTAACACACTTCATTTGACTGATTACCACACCTTCACTCAGAGGCAGGGGTTTGTGAATACAGGGGCTGCATGGAAAGAAACATGTCGAGCTTTGATTTACTGAGGCTGGTGGTTGATAAGAAATGAGGGTAATCAGCGTTATCCTGCAAATTCACTTGTTGAACCATCTTTCGCGGCCTCAAAGTTTAAAATGAGTCAAGTATAAGTTCACTGAATTCAGATGAAAGTGTCGCCACCAGAACTACTAAGAAGTATGTGCTAATGGGGATATTGACAATACAAATATTTGAAATATAAAGGGATTGAAAAATTGACTATTGAGGCCAAATATAAATACAGATTTAAAGATAAATAACTGAAGCAATACAAAGTTGTGCATCACACTAACATAGCCTGTAAAATGATGGTACAGCAGATGTAAGTGTATTTTAGAAAAAGTGAAAACAGTGTGAGAAAAAAAGAGAAACTACAAGACTCCATGGTTAATGCGTTCGTCACTCTCATTTCGCCAATACATTGCAGCAACGAGCCAACCAGGGTTTAATGTGATGTTGTTGGGATTAAATGTGCAGAGTGAGCTCAGCCAGCATGTCATTACATGAGCGAATAAGAGAGCGGGCTCACAGGGAGCAGCGGAGAGAACATACTGGGGGGGGGGGTTACCAAGAAAGAAGGTGTAAGACGTGAAAGAATGAGTGACATGCTGAATTACAATAATAAGAGGGGAGAGGGGAACAAACTAAGGAGACCGCGGTGGTGTTTTCCTTGGACCACTGGACACGTCTGTGTTTCACTTGGCACCTGAAAGCAGAAAATCGCCTGTGCTGACTTATTTCTCTTCTTTTCTTTCATCCCTTGTCTTCTCCCTCACCTCAGGTTGTGTCATTCTGTCTCTCCCTCTTATTTAACACAGGTATTCAGGTATTTGCCCCCAGGGTGCTGCTGGTGGTGCTGAGAGGTGCAAGGTGCACTTTTGTCCTCCTGTCAGGGCCTGTGTGGGCCTGGGGGGCCGCCAGCCGAAGGACCAGGACAGTTCTATTGTCCCGTTGCATTCCAGTCAATGAAGGATATGGAGGGGGACGAGGGAGGAGTGTTGAGTAGGTGGGTGAGGAGGGGGGACCTTTGAATTTGGGGAACTAGAGGTTGTGTGAGTGTGTGTGTGTGGTGTGACTGAAGAAAGCACAGATTGCCTCCCCTCTCCTCCTCCTCCTCCTCCTCCCTCCTTGTCCCGTTCTGTCCTGTCCCTTGAGGAGCCGCGGGGCAGGCAAAAGCACCTGCCTGAAATCCACACCCCAGGGCCAGACGCCGATCTCCCCCATCTCCACGGTTTTATAGAAACACTGCATGTGCCACACACACACTGGTGTCCACTTACACACTTTTAAATGGGGTGTACAGACGGACATCCAGTCATGTCGTACTCTGCGTATTAGAAATTTGAATTTAAAATCAGCAGGAGTTCATGAATCCTCAGTGTCCCTGTGGAGCAGCTTGAATCCCCAAACCTTTTTTATTGAGCTTAAAGAGGAACATCGCCAATTTCACTGGTGAACTTTGGAAAGCTCTGTTCTGACGTCAGATACAAGTGGATCTGGGTCCAACTCTTTTTGTAACTTTTTGTAAAAGTGTGACTTCACGCTCCTGAGCGGAGGTGAGAAGTGAGACAAGGTTTGAACTTCTCCCTCTTTAACTTTCTTTTGTCATTCTTCAAAATATTGGTGGCAATTTTATGTGCGTCTCCTTTTGAAGGAGGAGGAAGAACACTAACATTTGACTAAAAGTACCACATTAACATTTCTACTTGAGTAAAAGTAAGTAAGTACTTGCTTTTAAAGATACTTAAAGTATTAGAAGCAGAATTAATTGCAGAGTTCACCTAATGTAACGGTAGCGTTTTTCTTCAGTGATGCTGATGCTGCAGGAGGCGGGTTTTAATGTAACCTGCCCGCTCTGATTGGATCAGTGGACCAATTCCGCTCTGGTTATTGATTACTTTTAATATATATAAAAAATCACGGCAAAAGTGTAATTCAATGCTTTGTAAAAATATAGTGGAGTTGAAAGTACAGATGTCTGCTGATATTTGTTGTGCAGTAAAAGTGAAAACACAAAATTAAATCTACTTATGTAAAGTACAAATGAAAATGCATGTATTTCAGTAACAAAATAAAAGTACTTTTTTTGTCACCTCACCACTGGTCTGGGTTAGGATTAGAGTTAGGACGACATGTCTCCCTAAACTAGAGTTAAACCTTGAACATTTTCGTCTAGACACTTGTCATCCAGTATTTTCAATTGACTTTTCAATAGAACAATGATCCTCAGAAAACATGGAGGCACTTTCTAAGCTACTGTGTGTGGAAAACAATAGTTTATCTCGTCCAGAAACACTCTCTGCTCGCTTCCCCTTTCTCCTATCCCCTCATCCAGAGCCTCGTGCTGCATGTTTACAGCCCTGTGTCCTCCTCGTCTCACACATCGTGATCCCGTCACTGTGCGACAGTTCAGTTCGCCATGTTTTGTTTGGCAAAGCAGGAATCGGCCCTGGTTTTATCACGGTGGGCAGATTCACATTGCACGAGAGGATAGCTGGTTCTAATGCTGCGTGTCAGAGCACATGTTCAAGCTGATGTGCATGCTTGTGTGTGTGTGTGTAACTAGACCCTCTTTTGCAAGTAGGGACAGGTGTGTCACCACCTGACCCCACCCCCAGGCCACACGGCACCTCCTGTCCTCAACACCTGTCCCCATCGTCTGTACAGAGACCTGTATACCCCTCCACTCTGTCTCACACACACACACACACACACACACAGTGGCTAAGGCCTGCAGGAAGGCAGGTTGCTGGACTGTGACGGAGCGAGCAGGATCAAATCAGGCGGTGCGGCGGCCAGTTTGTCTTGAGTATCCACACAGCTGTCCCCGTGAAACTAGAACTCCATCGAAGCGTCTGGCTCAAACTCCCTGTCTGTGTGGCAGCACGGTGTCATCTCTGCACACACGGTGACATCGCTGCAAGCTGTTGGAGAGCTGCTCTAGACCTTCACGTCCCTGCGGCAACAGATGGGAACGTACCACTACATATCTCTTCTCCTTGCATGTCCACCTACAACAAAAACATTTCTTTTTGTCTTATTTTCTAAACTGGATTTTACTCCTCAGTTTCATGAAGATGAGAGGGGTCGGTGAGATGACTGCAGTCCAGCAGGGCGAGCAACACCAAGGTTCCGATTTTACAAAATGAATCCATGTGACAATGTGACTGAGAGATTTAAAACAGCTGCAGCTACTATATCAAAGTACGCAGGTAAACATCAACGATATTGTTGCTCCCGATTAGTAAATGACCCTGCAACTGCGAAAAACTTTGTTTTAACGTGGCTCTAATGCTATGTGCTCAGGTAAAGAAGTTTCAAGAGTTTATGTTTGGATAATCTCATAAATTTTGTATCTCCAACAAAGAGGTTATGTTCTTGTCTGTGTCTGTTTCTTGGTGTATTTGTGTTTGTTTATTTGTTAACAGGATTATGCAAAAAAATCATTCCACCGAACTTGATGGAGGGCAGGTTGCTTGGCCCAGGAAGAACTACATTTGATGACTAATAATACTTCAATAGTATTTCATTTTTTCTTCTGTATTTCTACTATAAGATGAAAACAATCCTGGGTAGGATTTTTCGGCCATGGTGGTTTTAGTTTCCAGTTTTAAAAGAGTAGTTACCAGTTAAAGAAATTATCTGAAACACATGGATCATGCAACTGATTCACATGGAAAGTTGCTTCAATGAAAAGTCACAATATTTGTTGTTAATTTCACTCATTCAGTTCATAATCTTCAATCTGTGTTCACATCTTATATGAGGGATGATAAAGACGACAGAGTCCTGTGTTTATGACTTTAAAGAGTTCAAGTAAAACAATATAATTGTGTAATAACAGAGTTGATTGTTGGAGTATTTAAATACTGCGCATTGACAATACAAGTGAAAACATAAAAAGTCAATTTACTTTTAATGACAGTGACAGTTTTTGTGCTCGTATTAATTGGATTTTCAGGGACTTTTGTATACATGAAGTTCCCATGTTGGACACATTGGAGCTTTTAGAAAAATCTACAGTCATGAATAAAACTTAAACCAGAACTTAAAACAGCGAAAGTCAAAATCATGATAACATAGATGTAACATGAAAGTAATATCATTCAAGCTGTGATTACTGAATATTGTGTATTTCTTTTGTCTATAACAATAAATTAAATAATTAAACATATGTTCAGATCACACCTGTTGTGAATAATCCTCAGTGGAATCACACTTACTGTATCACAAGAGAAAACACCTGAAAATATTATTACTGTCTATATTACTTTTATTTTGACTATACGTTATAGCTGCTAATTATAACGTTTGATTAATTTCCAAGTAAACTATTAGTTTGTTTACAAATTGTGTGATCATACGACGGACTGAGTTGCTCGGCCTCCTGGACTCTGTTCTAATGATGTCACCATGTCCGCAGATCTGAACTGAAGCGGGTGACTAACATGTTAATATAACAGATAAGAGTGAGGACCCGAACTATGAAATAAGACCCTGCTTATGAAGAAAATCATTTTCCTTTAGGTGTTTCTGTGTGTGTGTGAGAGAAAGAGATAGAGAGAGTGGCAGAGAGAAAGGGAGGGAGAGGTCAAAGCAGCCTGAAGGCCATTGTAAATTCCTCGCTGGCCCAACCAAAGACATTCTTGTCTGTTGTTTTTCTTTCTAATCTCTATGCTCAGATTACCAGCTAGAGGGCCTGACCAGATGAGAGGAGGACAGGGTGGCATGCATGCACGCACATGTGCCCAAACACGCACAAACACACACACACACACACACACACACACACAGACATACACCAGGTTTGCAGAAATGCACGCTATGTCGCGGAAAACTCAAACACTTCGTCAACGTGTGCTACAGCGGATTAATGGAAGGTATCAGTCCGACCTGCTGAGTCTGCATCGACTGAAGCTGAATTTAGTGTCACACAAATGAAACAAAAACACAGAAACACACTGAAGTCATTACCTGTGAGCTTGTTTTTTTTTCAAAACCTAGAGAAAACAACCCCCCCTGTGGAGAATACTGAGAGGATTCCCACATGACTACACACACACACACACAAAAAAACACAACACAGTATTTGAAGCTAAAATCTTACCAGTAAGTCTTTCCAGATGTTCCTAAATCAGCAAAATTTAGGTTTTAATGTGCTAAAAACTGAATATTTTTGGCTCTATCACAACTGTTTTTCCAGATAATTCAAATGCAATTGGGGGAAGAATATTTCCATTCAATAAAGGAACATGTCATCAGTTGCCTGATTCAGAATTCCTGCGATACGTGGATTTCAATGTGCGATGATACCCTTCTGTTGGGCCAGTTAAAGAATAAACTTTCCCTAGAAACACACACAGACTCCAAACAGCTGGGTAAATCTTGATCCCTGTCCCGGTGACAACAGACAGGGGGCTGAGGGCCCAGTGAGGCGCTCCACCAGGGGGCAGAGACCAAACCACCACCCCCGGAGTGATTGGTCTAACCAGAATTGAATCACCGCCAGTCTCTGTTGCCACTTTGAATTTATCCACAGTGATATAAAACACAGTTGTTCCAGGCTGGGCTCCATTTATCTTTTAATCATCTGCACTATTTGTCTTACGAAAAACTAATTAGTAGGTTATTTGCACTCTAAATAAACCTGGCTCTCCGTCCCTTCCCCCTGTGGCCCAACCTGCAGTGATAAAAGACAAAACTAATCATCCTAGAGGTGACACCTGATATTGAAAGTGGGGGTGTGGGGGGGGGTCAAAGCAGATGAAACATGCTTAAAGTATTTACCCACACCTCACCTCAGACCCCCACCGTCTTGGCATGTAGCTGAGGCTTGGCCGTCTGAACCAGCATGAGTCCTCACACTTCAACAGGTGTGGGGAGAAGAGAGAGGGAAAGGGAGTGAATGATGAAAAGAGAAGGAGGAGAAAAAAAAAATAAAGTAGCTGGAGCACCTGTTTTGAACTCCCAATGCCTTCCTCTGGCGGGCCAGGGCTTGCACTGCGCTACACATTCATGCCTCGCTGCCTGATCAGCTATGTGAAGCGGCGCTGGGGTCAATTTTCAAGGGTTGGAGATGAACTGAAATGGGGGAAAAAGGTCAAGAGGGAGCGGTAATTATGTTTCAGTAATTACTGATGGTTATATGGTGGTGATTTCATAGCGCATGCGTACGTGGGTGAGTGATGCAAACAGGGAGCAGGAAACCTTGACTGCCACAGAGATGTTATTCTGGCTTCAGATAAGGATTTGACAGCTCTGAAGATATTTGACGATCAGCGGTTTGACATTTCAAAGTTACTGTAAAGACTGAAAGATGCCAAATCCTTTGTTTCCATACTTTAATGTTCATTGTCACCATTTTATTTCCCCCTTAAAAGCCAATTTTCCATGTGACTGGATGTTGTGCAAAGTTTGTGGATATTTACCGTATGAAACATTTTTGTGTTAGAAAAAATAAATACTGCATTTTTATTTACTGAAGAAAAACAACAAACTTTACGTTTTTTAATGTCAACTCAATACAATTTTTAATTCACTCAATACTATGCATGCATTGTTTGTCTGCCATATATCCACTGTACACTAATATTAAAACACAAATTCAAAGTAAATATCATGATAGATATGAAGAGAATTGACGGTGATATTTACAATCTCAACTATTTTAAACCAATATTTAAAAACTTGTCCGGGTCTAAAAATGTATACAGCGATGCAGAAATCTGATCAAATCTACCTAACTATGTTGATTAAGGAACCAGGTCTGACAAGCAGTTTTACAAAGGGATGATTTTTTAAATCACCCTTGAAAATTAGGCAGGTTTTAAAAAATCCATCATATCAGTCAGGCTTCTTTAAGTCCTAAAGCGTGTGTAGGATTTTGTGGCATCTGGCTGTGGAGTTGCATATTGCAACGAGCTAAATAGTCAATGCCTCATTGCTCCCTTTCTAAGCATGAAGAAGAACCTACAGTGGCTGTCAGGTAATAATAACATGAAATTACCTTTTTTCAAAGCTCGGTTTTGGTTTGTCCATTCTGGGCTACTATAGAAACATGGCGGTGCAAAATGATGGACTACATGGAAGAGGACCCGCTGCAGATAAGTACAAACACAATGATTTTCAGTTCCGCGAAGGGAAACATAATTCTGAATATTATATTTAATTTCTGCCAATGTGAATCCTACACGCTGGGCCTTTAAAGGGGAAATCTTTTTCTTATTTAAAGTGCAGGAATGGGAGAAGCCACAGATGCCGGTTTAATTATTTCAGAGTTATTCCAACATTATTCTCCACACCCACAACAAACAGAGCCTGGTCATCTGATCTGACCAGGCTCAGAATATCAGACGTCTGGAGGATCCCTCTGCCTCTTCTCAGCACCCCCACTTCACACACACACACACACACACACACACACACACACACCAGTAACAGCATGCCCACAGAGCTCACTGAGGCTCATTAACCTCCTGGTGGTGGGGGTGGGGGTCAGGGGCATCAAAGTGGCAGGATCACTGCAGACTCACCCAGCAATCCTACCATGGGGGTCTGGAGCCGCAGTGTCTTACCCCCTAATGAGAGGCCATGACATGGACACATCCACACACAGTTTGACCCCTCAGGACCAGCTGGAAAAGAGAGTCGGACATGCCTGTAGCAACTCTCCTCCCCCCTCCTCCCTCCTCCCTCTCCCAAAACCCCACACATTCCAGCCTGTAAGCAGCGGCTCGCAGTCACCACCGACTCGCTCATGTCTCACCCAGCAAAATTACCTCAATGCAACGGGGAGAACCTGAGGGAGGGAGAGAGAGAGAGATGGAGGGTCAAGAGAGAGTCAGGAGCACAACAAACGATTTTGTGTAGAGCTGGAAATAACAAGTATATTCACTAGCAATCTATCTGCCAATTCTTTTCTCAATCAACTGAAACTGCCTGGTCTAAAATATGAGAGACTAATGAAAAAATGGCCTCCTGCCTTTGACTTCAACTTGCTTGTTTGGTCATCCGACCAACAACCAAAGCAAGAATTCTAAATTTGCCGTCACGTAAGAATAAGAGAAGCTGCAAATCCTCAAAGCTGAGAATCTGGAAGGAGGAAGCGTCTGTTATTTTTGCCTGAAAATGTCCTAAAGATTTAAAGGTGCAACCTGTAAGTCCTGATATCGCTACATGGTCAACGTTAATGTTCACGAGCAGAAGCAAAGAGGGTCCAGAACCAAATTTCATTCCTTAAATTTCTCTTTTGCTCCTATTTCCATCACATCTTTTTGTCAACTGAGGCTAGGATGCTAACCATCCAGTCTCGACCCAGACGGGCTCGCTCGCCGCTTTTTGTCGCTGTATTGTCCGGTGTGGCTCGACAAAGTATCGCTGCTCAGAAAGCCATGCAACAATGGCTGAAGCTCAGAGTAACCATCACCATCCTGACAGGCAGTGCATATGATAAAATGGAATCGTTACAGAGAAGATTAGCAAACACTCAACAGGCATGTGGGAGGGGGTGAGTCAGGAGAGAGAGAACGAAGGGAGGGAGGGAGGGAGGGAGCTTTGGAATAGCTTTCTGCCAGGAAGGCAAGTGCAGCAGCGGCCGGGGGGTGAGGGAGGGGTGCAGGGTCGAGGGAAGAGGCACCTTGCAACAGCTGGTCTCAATTATCCGTGGAGGGGCTGCTGAGCGTACAGAAGCCTGCATGCATGTGTGTGTGTGTGCGTGTGTCAGGTTGAGGCATCGCAGGGGGAGGGCTGAGACCACTGGC
Organism: Hippoglossus stenolepis; assembly: GCF_022539355.2. Taxonomy (NCBI): domain Eukaryota; kingdom Metazoa; phylum Chordata; class Actinopteri; order Pleuronectiformes; family Pleuronectidae; genus Hippoglossus; species Hippoglossus stenolepis. The sequence continues at coordinate 10,651,887 of NC_061488.1, forward strand.
GCCAGGAGGGGAGCAACAGGTCAGGGAGGATGAAGATTATAAAAATACTAGCAGGCAGTTGGCCTTGGTTCTGCTCTTTGTGAGTGTGTGTAGTGGATACTCCTCTCCTGCCACACTGCCACAGGATGTGGATGTGGAAGTGAGTGTGTGAGTGTGAGTGTGTGTGTGTGTGTGTGTGTGTGTGAGTGTGTGTGTGTGTGTGTGTGTGTGTGTGTGTGTGTGTGTGTGTGTGTGTGCCCACAGTGCATCAGGGCAGTGTGTTTCTGTGAACATCCTGTTGGACAAACCTTCCTGGTTGAATAAGAACGAGGACCCACATTATTAAATATCAAACTTGTCTCATGGGTTCAGATTATTTCCATGTAATATCTTAGTTAAATCCTTATTTTAAACAATAAATAGTGATGAATTAGAGGTTTGACAGTAAAATAATGACACTAATGCAGAAATGTTTATTATCATGTAAAGTAGAAAGTTCATGTTATAACAAACGTATTCTGTATCCTCATTGTAAGGGACATAAGGAGATATTGCCATAAACTGATCAATTCTTATGATTTGTTATATTGGGCTATATCATAGACACATTAGTGCAGTAACATATTACTTTGAAATTAGATTTCAACATGTTAACAGGACAGGAAGCGTCACATACCCGTCACATGAATTAAATCTGCTGATTTTCACAAATCAATGAAACATTTTGAAAATCCCCTTTACTCCAATATTCTTCTTAACACATTAAAGATATAGCCTAAAAATAAATCATAAGGCCCAGGGCCCCCGTTGGCTTAAGAGCCCCGGTGCAGTAGTTCATCATTAGGCTTTACCAATAAAATCTGACTTGATGATGTGACTTGATTGTGAAGACAGCTCAGCAGCTGCCTCAGGACCTGGACCACAGCAACAATGGAACATATGAAGTAGCATATTGGGACAAATGAGTGCACAGCGCCCCCTAGCGCTCAAACGGTCTTGTTACATGAGCACACATCTGTTCTTTCATCCCATTATCAGGCTTTAAATTAAATGTTAAAATTGTAATCAACGGGAGGATGGATGGATAAATTACTTTCCACGACTGACTTTTAAGAGAGAAGCTTTAATTTTGTCCATAACCACTGAGAGTGACACTGCATCATGAAGAGATCTTTTAAAGGCCATTGTGATTCCAGCAAGAAAACTCTGCTTCAGTGTTCATCTTTCATACATTTAAACACTTTTTGGACTTCTGTACTTGTAGATTTAATCTATTTATTTTAACATGATTTGTTATATTCCAATGTATGTTTGTTTGGATTTTTAAGCTATACGATTTCACAAACATGGAGGGAGGATCCATCATGTACATTCAGACGTTTGGAAGTTTCCTATTCATGTTTTCATATAGTAATAAAGACCTGAACCTAATGTGCAATATAGATGTTAGAAAACAACTACAACCGCCACCTGGTGGTTGTATATGGTCACTAATGTGCAGAAAAGTGTTTTTGCAGAACATAATGATGCCACAGTGAAGTTCATCTTGGTCCTTTGACTACCGGCAAAACAAACAACGTTACACAAGTGAAAGAAAGTGAAAACAGAGTTTTATTTTCAAACTTTTCTTCAACTCTCACAGGATCACCACAAACCGTTTAAAACGTTTTCCCTCACACTCTTTCAAAATATAGGTTTTCAAACAATCCAGCACAAATCCCATTTTAAATGTTGCACATGTTAGTGAGGTGGAGACAACAAGCTGTGCAACTTACTGTAAGAACAATAAATAAAAGGATTGCACCACATGCTCGACCCCTCCCAAGTATAAATATATTGAAAATAAGATCAAATCAAATCAGCAAACAATCCCTCAAGTAAAAACAAACACTCAGTGTAAAGCTCAGAAACAGTTTTTCTTTGTATATTGTGACTTTTGAAGCTTGACATTAAAAAAACAAGCGTATGTGAAAGTTGAATAACACAATTCCCCTTAACACACTGGCTGTATATGCTGTAAAAACACACTGACACGAAACACACTGTGTTGTTCATCTCCTGTTTAAGAGTAAAACATTTCCACTGCCCATGATTAATTGCCCATGATTCAAAGACATGATAGGCTGCTGCTTAGCACAGGGTAATCAACTTAAAAACTCGACACTTGTAGCCCGAAGTTAGTCCAAAATAAATCCCTGAATCCGACGAGAAAACAAAAGCTAACTTGTGCATATAATATTGAGGAAGGGTCCATTTAAAAAAAAAAACCCTGAGGATAGTCCCTGAGCTTTTTTTTTCTCCATTTCTTTTGCTTGTAAAAAACTGCTTGGTTTCCAGCTTCAATCAACACACTCACCTCGTAGAGAAATATAATGTTCACTCAACACTGTCTCATCTACTGAAAGTGAAAGAGGGGTATTCGCTCTCCTCCTCTTATTTTAAAGTCTTCTTCTGGCTTTTCTCTGCTCACTCTCTCTAACAGCGATATCACTGGAGCCTCCATTGTCATAGCCATTGTTGTTCGACCTGACGGGTCTCATAGGGGTCAGCTCCGGCGCTATGATGTCTGCGTCCTGTGTGTAAATAAAATATCAGACATTGATATTAACATGGACAGTTTAGTGTTTACACTGTCCTGACTGACACAGGGGTCTGTGACAGAACTCTTCTTTACCAGCCAGATAATGTAGGTAGACTAGAGGAAGGTGATCTCTGGACACCGATTTACCAACTACAGCCACAAAAGAGTGTTAGCAGCTCAATGGAGCCATGTTACTGCATTTGTTGTTATGTTTTTTTTTCTTTTCTTTTTTTAAATGGTACATAGGATAAACACATTTCTTGCCTTAGTTTTTCTTCTCTCAGTTCCTCCACCACTCATTCCGTTCATTTCAGTTTTCCTATTGGTTGTGTAGAGCCACACTGCCTCATTAGGACATATTTCGGGTCCCCGCTGTCATTTGGTATAAATGCTGTAAAACGGCAGCATTCTTTTTTTAGTGAGATACTTTTGTGTTAAAACTAATTCCGCTCTGTAATCTGAGGAGTGATAATCATGTGGTGATAATCCATACTGATGTTATTTCGATGTAAAATATCTACATAGAACTCGTTATTACCGAACACCAATTGGAATTTAAAAGGTGTCCTGTCTGTGTACAAAGCAGATTTCCATACCTGAGTTGTTTGGCCACTAGGGGGCAGTGGGAACAAGCTGTGAACCCGACACAGACTCATCATCTCTGTTACTTCACCCTCAGGTCTGAGCCCAACTCTGCCCACTGCTGAGGTGACGTCCTCAGGCCTCGACAAGAGAGAGACAGAATCGCAGGGCACCTACTGTATGCTACCTCATGAAGAGGAGAACTTTTCCTCTGCAGTGAGCATTACTGTGTATCACTTCGAGTCTTTGGGGCATCACTGGGGCAGGAGGCGGTTAATTTGAAGGCCAATGTTAGCAAACGTTCAAAGAAGTTGTACATTTATGTAAATAGCTTTAATATCTTACGTAAAATAAACTTCAAATCAAAAAGGACACACTGCCAGCCCCACTAATAACGTCCTGTCTGTCTTAATAGTTGGTTTGGGCGCTGCAGTTGCGAATGTGCTGGAATGAGACCAGGTCACAGTTTGGCTATAAACACCATTTCTCCCACAATCGGCAGTCGGTAACCTTGGTTTATATACAAGGAGGAGAGGGGGTTGTTGGTGAGGTAAGCTGCTTCCAGATATATCACCTGCCTCCACACCAGCCAACAGCAAAATTCAATTGCAATAGCCAGATTTCAACCAGTAGGGGGCAGTCACTATGCATTTTTACTACACAAAATGTGGAACTCAAATACGAAGCACTAAAATGTCAAGATGTGTACCTGAATCAATCAACAGCACTGCCACAACCCGTCACGCCCTCCAGCCTCTGCCCTCCGCCCGAGTTTCCGTTCCTACCTTCTCACCTACATTCCTTTCCCACATTACTATTTCTGTGCATGTTGCACTCGTTTGTCTCGGGCTTTCTGGGTAATTTTCAGGTATTGTGTTTGTATCTTTCTAGCAACCGTTCCCCGCTCCTGCCCCGTATCAACTGGCGTGTGATCTGATTAACTGGTTTGACATCTTGCCCATCATCTCCAAGTTACTAACTGCTGCCTGAAGTTGTTGGTGTTTGTTGTCGTGCTTGTGGGTTAAAGCCTGTCTCCACACCTTTGTATCCACCTGGCATACAGCTCTAACTTGTGTGAGAGGTGATGAGAATAACACATGTTCTCATCAGAGTGGCATCTGTCATGGGGTGGGTCATGCTGGGCAAGCACGACGATCTGAGCTACTTTGACGAGGCTAGGATCGTGATGGTGAACCAGTGATGGGTACTCAAGGCTGGCCCATGAGGTCCAACCCCATGAATTGCTGAAACAGTTCATGCTGACTATGACAGAAAGCTGTCAGAACACAAACGGGGGTGTGTGGCTGCAGACCAGTGAGAGTTCCCGTGTTCGACCTCTGTCCTGCTGCTTTAACTGCCGACAATGAGCTGGACCATCGAGCAATAGAGGAAGGTGGCCTCAATTTTTGAGTGACATGTTACACTAACAATACAGGGTCCTGCTCACTACACTGCTCCACAGAGCCATTTGTGCTCAACATGTATTACCCCCACCAAGGAGGTTATGTTTTGTCTGCGTTTGTTTGTTATTCAGCGGGATAATGCAAAAAGTGCACAACTCCAGGCTATTTTGTGGAGGGGTGGGGCATCACCCAGGGAAGAGTCTACTAAATTTGAGTGTGGATTCAGATTAAGGGGCGGCTCCAGGAAAAAAGATCCGGCATATTTAAGCGACTGATATTTATGATTGTGTGTAATTTGGTGCAGAACCAAATAGAAATCTGGATCTCGTGAATGTATGTGTTTATTTATGCGGTTTCATTAGAGGACTGTTGGTGCTTGACAGAAGTATCTGCACTTTACTTAGTGCCATTCAAGTTCCCTTTGTTTTCCATTCTCAAAAGTCTCTCCAGTTTGAGGCAAAGGCACTTCAGGGCGTGTACCCATCCAATGTTTACCAACCAACATTGACACTGCAAATAATTACACAATTCTTTACACTGGAGAAGATAAATCTTACCGTAGGCGTTGAGGATTTTTTGTTTATGCACCACTGAACAAAATGCTTCTTGGCGGCCTCCACAATCTTTCCATCCCTCTTCTTGCAGTAAACTCGGATCAGCTGCTCATCAAACTGCGCTGGAAGCAGATTTGACACCTGACAAGAATGACAAGAGTTTATTTTGAGCTGTAAATTAAAAATAGAGGAAGTGACATAATCAATCTTTGTGTTTATAAATATGTGACATGAGAAACATTCAGCTATGTAAATGCGAAGGCAACTCATGCAAACAAAGAAAAAGATGTGTGACCTGGTCCCTGCGTATCTGGAAGGCTTTAGTTGGGTCATCTTTGCAATAGAATCGCACATCGTTGATGGGGTTCTTATCCTTCATCCCATAGTCCAGAAAAATGACCTAAAGGAGAGGTTTTGTGCAGTAGGCCACGAATCAACAAAACTAAAATTCACAATTAAAAAATGTAATTCTTTCTTTTGGAGCAAATGAAATGTATGAGATGAAAAGCAGTTGGACTGAAAACTCACGCTAACTATAAAGTCGTCTGGCTGCAGGTTGACATCCTGGACATCCTGGACACTCTGAGGGGTGGACTCAGCCAATTCTTTTTCCCAGCCTTTAATCGCATCCTTACAGATGTGAAGTGGATCAAGTAATAATAAGAAAAGAGAACTTACATACAACACTGTAACGCAGAATGCTATACAAGGATACATGAACCGCATATGGTTAGACTTCTTAGTTGAAATCACGAACTACTTTCCAACATGCAATACAAAATGTATTGATTAATAATATCTTAGGAACAAACTGGTTTCATTTAATTTATAAGGAAGCTAATTGGCTACATCAAAGCAGCAGCTTTTTTTGACAATTGCTAAATCGTCCAATATTTGCTAATTAAAGCTCCTCATACACAAGGTTTTGATGTTTTTCTTTGATTTGCACTGTTTAATGTCTTTGGGTTTAGTTTTGTTGATCAACAAATCAAATCATAATTGGATATAAAGATGGATGACATGACTGTTCCCCAAAAGTGAAGCCAAAGTGTCTGGATATCATATCACTGCAGAAGCAGCCAGTTGAACCCTACTTGAACAACATGGATAAAGTTATCAATATTACTTCTAATTTGTAAAAACTCAAATTCAACAGCCAAAATAGTTCCACAAGAAGAACACAAACACACACCGGGGTGACCTCCAGACGTTCTCTTGGCTTGGTTCGGCCCAGACACTTGTAGAGGCGTCGACAGACGATGTTGCGTAGAATCTGCCTCGGTTCAGCCAGCTCCTCGGAGGACGAGTGGAGTATTTGTTCAAACACATGATCTAAGGGACAGAACGGAAATCCGTGAATTTGAATCATTCATGTACACTAATCTGATTGCGTTTAAAACAAGGGTTGAAGTAGATGAAGTATGAGTATTTCAAGACTGATACAAACCACTGTCAGGAGAATACATGAAAATAATAATATGTGTTAACCGGTGCTGTTATACTCTATGTTAATGCAGTTTGTGCAGACTGTGAGCATTTGTCTCTTTAATAGTGAACAACACTATGATCCGTCATTGTGCTGTTTGTGCAGCCCGACTGAGTTGGATTTTTGGGGTTGGATGGTGAAACTGGGAGTAAAAAACCTTCCAATACCAATGTATCAGCCGATATATATACTAGAAAGAAAAGGTGGCAATATTTCCCAAAATATAGGTTATCAAACCCTTATGACAAATGAATGTAATTGAGACTTGATATTTTACAGATTAAACATAAACTTTATGACTTTAAATAAAAAAGAAAACAAGTACAAACGAAATATATAGAACTTGAAGTTAATTTAAAATGTAAACATTTATTTTTTCTGCACTGGTTATTCTATGAATTTTTTCTGCACTGGTTATTCTATGAAATCAAAGTTCATTTTTTTTATTTTAATCTGTCATCTTTTCTGCATCGTAAATATATAAACAAAATGTATTGATCATTGTAAACATCAATAATAATGATGATAAGCATTATAATAATAACAATAACAATTTGCTATGGCAAACTACATATCGCCATCATTTTCAAGAACCAATGGTTTTCAGCATAGTTCCTTCTGTAAAATAAAGGTTTTCGTATCTGCAAACATAAACAAGGATACTCATATGTCTGTTAAAGGCTCATATTGGCTGATTGTTATCGGCCAACTGATAAATCGGTCAGCTTCTAGCTGTTTAACTTCCAGCCTGATGAGGGCCCACAACAGTTGCAGAAAACAAACCATGGTTTCAAACCAGCAAACAGTGGGACGGAGAATAATTACCATGAGATACAGTGATAACAGACACAATGTGTTTTAGAGGTGGCACACAGAGGTATCCACGGACCTGTCAGTTTGGTGTAGGCCTCCATGTCGTCTATGGCCGTGGAGAGAGTGAACATCTCACCTCCTGAGCCTTTAATCTGGATGTGTGGATCTGCTTTTAAAAAGGCCTCAGTGATCCTAAAGAAACACCCGACACATTATCACCTTTCAGAACGACCACAGGGCAAAGCTAACAAGCTACGTCCAAGCAATGAGCTACTCACATGATCTCTATGATGTTGCAAACACTGTGCTGGTAGGCTCTTCTGTGGAGACAGTTCCTTGTGTGGAACATGTCATACAGATTGCCCACCTCCTGTTTAAAGAAGCACTTGTGTTTTAGTCACAGTTTAAACGTTTAACTAAGACGTTTTTTCTTTAAAAGCTGTTCAGAAGGAAAACGTAAGGGAGTTGTTACCTTGTCTCTGGTACAGATTTGCTTCCGCCCGTCCACCTCACACACCCTGGCGAACAGAAGGCAGCGCTGATAATCAAAGTTGTTCTTGATGCCCAGGTGGTAGCAGTCCCTAAGAGGAGAAACATGTGAACAGATGGGCCATTACACTCACAAGGATTTATCAACATGTGATTTAGGAAACACTTATTAAAACAAACTAACAAGTCAATAATACTCACCTCGCAAAGTAGTCCCACTTATCCACATCAATTCCATTTCTTTTGTTGGCCACAATTTCATAGAGAAAGGACTTGGCCTCTGGGCGACCTTTGTAACGCCACTAAGTCAGAAATCAGAGACATGAGATAGTATTTTTAAGGATTAAAAATAATTTTAACTGGTTTGCAGAGGCAAGTCATTACACATTGCCGAGAACTAATGTGGCATTTATAGCATCTGCTGCATTCACACTAATAATCTGAAGCTTGCAATGTTAATCAGCCAATGGATTAGTCCATATGCAGGTCAAATTCAAATTCGACTTCAAACTTGTGAGGCTTCTCTCGGGTGGCTCAAGGAAGTGGAGTCGCAAATTTGGTGCAACATGGACGCATGAACTGTTCAAAATGAAAAAAACTTTGAATGAAATAGTGCTCAGTAGCAGCAGAGGCACGGATTCAGGGCTCTAAATCTGAGCCTACCCTTCAGCTGCTGCCTGGACCCATTTTACAGGAACTCAATTTAATCCATAGTTCCTCTAGTCAAAATGCAGTTTTAGTTCCAGAGTTCCTCAAAAGGTTCTTGGTTCCTTTGGTAAAGTTCCTGCGGTAGAACAATACGACTATAATACTAATACAACTATCAACTGATCTCATATAGGCAGAACTAGAAGTTACCTCCTTAGCTTTAGCTCCATTAGTGCCCAATGGTCCAGCAATCTGCTCCTTGATAAAGTCCAGGTCCTCAGGCAGCACCAGGCCGTGCTGCTCCATCACCGGCTTCAAGTTGTTGTCCTCAACCAGGTAATCAAACATGTCTAAAGAGGCCTGCTCGTGCTGAAACACACACAGAATCATTTATTAATATTATATAATAATAGTAATTTATGGGAATTACAGTCACAACTTGAAAATGAAAGCAAACAGAAAGAGCTTATCTTAAAATATGACTCCTGCAAACACGAATGCTTATCGTTCACGTTTGCCAGACGGCAAGTCTGTGGTCATAACTTAAGTAATGACTGTGTGTTTATAAGCTCTTAGTGACGCTTATCAGTGACGCTTATCATTGTGAACATTGCAACCACTATCTAAGACCTCAGCTGTCCTGCTGAGAGGCCAGGTGACACTTGACTGCTTTGTATAGCAGCTTTGTTTTTACAGTTATTTTAACCGCTAATAGAAAAGCTCCTTTTCATCCCGATGTTGTTTATTGCTGTAACGTCATCCCATCTGCTACAGCAGGTTTTATACAAATATCAAACTTTATGTGTTAAAGGTTCAGTGTGTAGAATTTAGTGACATCTAGTGGTGAGGTTGCATGTTGCAGCTGAATACCCCTCACCTCACCCTCCCCTTCCAGACATGACAGAGAACTTGTAGCAGCCCTCAGTTGTCATAAAAACCTAAAAAGTATTTAGTTTGTCCAGTTTGGACTAAAAAATGGCGGCCTCCGTAGAGAGGACCCACTTCAGATGTAAATATTAAGTATTTAAATATAAAAGGGACCATTCTAGGGTAAAGAAGCCATTTGTGTTCACAAAGACCAAATGATGTTTACAGCCGGTTCCAACTACACAGATGTGTCTGTTGTCATTAGCTGCTTTCAGAAATTCACTGAACTCTGGAGGAGGTGTACGTGTGAACGCAAATGTCTGAGAGAAAGCTTCCAGAGTTTCTGCGCCTGGCTCCTAAGGATTGGTTGTTGGTGTGAACGTGTCTGAGCAGAGACTCTCCCACTGGGTGGTTCATATGTGAAAGGCAAAGTGAAAATGGCTTATGTGACCTTGTATCTCCTTGAACTAATTGTTTTGTTTGACACTCATATGGCCGAGAAAGGATGAGAACAGGATAAGTCACATTTTCTCACCTTCCAGGTAATATCAGGACGTGCTTTGGGGATGAACCTCCGATCAAACATATGGGAAAATGGCCCATGTCCTGACAGGAATAATAAAAACATAAAAAAGATGATTAGGCTGCTTGGGATCTTTGCACTAGGATACGTGGGTTCTACTCCCATCTGGATAATAGAGGATAATAAACATAGTTTCACTTCCATTCTTACTCGTGCACACATCCACGATGCGCTTACTCACCCAGGTCATGGCAGAGCCCAGCGATCTGCACGCAGAGGATGTCTCTGCGAGAGATGAGGAGTTCTGGCTGTCGGTCATTCAGAGCCTGGACAAGTTGTCCTGCCAAGTGACCAACCCTGTTCCCACACACAACCAAACATTTCATACAAAACAAGACAAGACAGGGAAAATACCACAAACATGACGCATAAATAATTACTATTTTACTATTTAAAACACTATGTTTCAAACTATGTTCATGAGACATGTTAAAGGACCTTGGCCGAAGAGGTTGACTTAACTCTGTTTGTTGTTTGTTGTGCGTTGTTTGTTTTGTTAGATTTTCAGCATTATTTCGCAAAAACTATTGATTGGATTTCTACGAAACTGGAAGGACGATACACGGGGACAAAGGGGCGGATACAGGATTATTTTTTTAATTCGTTTAACATTTTTTGGGAATAATTAATGAATCTTAATGAAAAAAATCGGACACATTGATCATTTGACACTGTCTCTAACTGAGGACACACCCGATGCTGTGTTCAAAGCGGTTGTGGGACGCTCCGGGGAAGACAAAGTAGGCCCCTCCGAGCTGCTTGAGGTTTCGCAGTCTCTGGAATTGAGGTGTGTCAATGGTTCTGATGAGAAGTGGGTGAAACTCCACATGCCCGTGGATGGGATCATTAAAGACCTGGCAGGAGACAAGACAACAAAAGAAAGACTTACTCCATCACTCCTACTCGCAGCATTAGTGTGCCAAATTGAAACTATCTGTAATAAAGTTAAGGGCTAAACTGTAAAATGTCTAATCTCAATTATAGTTCTCTTTCACAAGGGTTTGATAACCACATCTTTGGGATCATTGCCATTTAAAAAAATATAATGATAGGCATTACAGTGATTATTGGACCACAATCATATCTGTGATAAATATTCAATGTTATCAATAAGTCAAAACTGTATTCTCACTTATTACAGTGGAAATTTGTAGATATCAATAATTAAAAATGTATTTCAAGATATCTACAACTTTGATTGTAGCCGTAAAAACTAAATTTAAGAGCCTAAAAACCTTTAAAAAGTACAAGTGGCAGTTTTAACATTTAATAGCTCAAGTGGATACTGCAGATATGTGTCATTCACTTCTTACTAATCCATAAAGAACATTTCACACCTACAATCCATTTCTTACAAAGCCAGTTTGGATTCTTTTATTTTCTCATTGGATGTGCTCACTGGACGAGCCCTCAATTTGTGGACAGAGAGAGAAAACGTTGCTCTATTCTTGAGAGAATCAAAACATTTAGTATCTCCAGACGCAAACAATGATCCCGCAACAACGTCTTGTGATAGCGGCCCGTGAGAATCTGTTCCCATGGGGATTGTGCACGGTTACACGTCAAAACACTGAGTCAAAGGTCCCAGTTACATTCACTCTGCGTCAGGTACAATTTAAATATATAATCCTGCATTCTGGAGAGGAGGAATTACAATTATGGACAATATTTATAACAGATGTCCACATTTGTAAAATTGCAGTGGTACATAAAGAAACTGACATTTGACTAAATGCATTACTGGATATCAAAGATGTAATTATGAATTTTGAAAGGTTTCTCATTTTGGAAATCCAATATTCAATTCATGGCAAGTAAGAGTTGGAATACAGATACAGTCCAGTCCAGCGAATAAATGTAAAAACTGTTTGCCATATGTGACACTGGACAACACTCTTCCCCTCATACTGTAGTAGGTTTTTCCTTTTTCTATTTTCAAACTGCTTTACTTCCTCTTTCTGTGTCAGCATTTGTTACAGAGCAAGTTACTCAAATGGATGAATGTGTTTTTTTCTGATTCAGATTCTAAAGTTTCCACCTTGCAGAGGACACGTCTGCGTGAATAAAATAAAATTGTATTCACTCATTATCTCCTCCCACTATGCCGATGGAGGGGTGGGTGAAGTGTTTTGAGTCCACAAAACACTTTAGGAGTTTCAGGGGTTAACAGCGTTGCAGCCAAATCAAATACAATTAAAGTAAATTGTGACCAATTCTTCAAACGTAAAAAAAACAACAGAAAAACAAGTCGAATTTGAATGTCGGGGCTTGGATGAAAACACCCGAGCAGTATGGAGGCATTTTCTGTTTTTTTTCTGTTGTTTTTTTTCCGTTTGAAGAATTGGTCACAGTTAACTTCAATTGTATTGAAACTCCAAAAGTGTTTTGTGGACTCAAACACTTCATCCACCCCTCCATCGGCATAGTGGAGAGTAGATAATGAGTACATTTTGATTTTGATTTTTGGGTGAACTGTCCCTTTCTTATCTGACTTTAACCAGATTTTGAGCTGTGGGCAAAACAAAAAAAGAAGAGGACACAGAGAGAGAGAGAGAGAGAGAGAGAGAGAGAGAGAGAGATGATCCTCCCTTGCTGTTTATCTCTGTGGCCTCGACAGTGCAGCTGTTACCTTGCTTTGCTCTGTCACTATCTGCCACAGCTTCCTGATACTGTGCAGGATCCGCAGACGGTCACCGAGGAGCCTGGGAAGGGTCAAACAGAGGAGGAGGAGAGGATGAAGAGGTTGTGAGTGAAACACCCGAGTGACCCACTGAGGAGGTGCAGCCCTACATTGACACTTCAGGGGAAACTTGAACATGTATATTTTTAAATCCAACGCACACTTACTTTACTCCAATCCCCTGCAGACGCGCATCATCGAGGTACCTCAGGCCCACACCAGTTATTTTTTGTTCTGGAAGATGAAGCAGACACACGATGAGCTGTCAGGTCACATGTGATAAACAAGCGGCTCAACAACACGCAACACACATCACCGACACCACCACCGACCTCTGAACGTGTTCTCCCACTCCCGCAGACCCTCTCCCCGCAGGTACCGACACGTTTCCTCCACACCCCATCGCGTGTAGTCCGAGTCCGGCGGCGGGTTCCCGGGCGATCTCTTCTCCGGCGTTTTGAAGCTGTCGTCGGGGAACGACGCTGCCTCCAACGGTCGTTTTCGGTTCGCCATGCAGAAGAACCGGCGCTTGTTCGGGTTGATACAGGAGCGGGAAGCCGGACTTTTACAGCCGGTAATGTTGAACCACACGCCGCCTGACACAGCTGATCGCGCACAGAAGACTCCGAAAAATACCCGGGTTTTGTTATTTGACCGGCTGCCTCAATGTGAACCGAAACACCACCAGCACTTCCCGTCCGGGATTTCAAAATAAAAGTCCACTGAAACCACGTTCCCGAAACCCTGCGACTGAATGAAACCAGAGTCTGCGTCTGTCCATAAACTGAAAGTTTGAGATAAAATTAATCACCCTCCATTTATACTCACAAACTTTAGAATAAAACATTTATTAAATCTTATCTTTACTTATAACTGCTCTTTAATTAAAGAGATCTACAGTTTAAATTATATCCAAGATGATTGCAGTAAAGAAACACTACAAAGCTCCAAATAATACGATTATATACAGTATATAAATACATATATATTTTCAAAATGTGCTGTATAGAGACTGGCTGTGTTATAATTGTGTAATTTGTCCAATTCCTTGTTATATACAATGTACTACATGTGCAGCAGTTCTTTCTTGAAATATATAATTTAGTGTTAGGCATTGTGGTGTTGTGCAGTCTGATGATTGGTGCACGAAGGAGACCCCAAGCACTGTAAACAACAACAATACTACTGCTACTGCTACTGCTAATAATAATATTAATAGTAAAAATAATGTTATTGTTGTTGTTATTATAACTTTTGTCTAAGTAAAACACAGGAGAACGCACAGTATTTGTTTTAATGATATTAATTTCTAAGTTAAAACACTGACTTCCGGTGAGTTATATAAATCTTATCGTCAGCTTGACGTTGTTCCCCTTTACGTCAGTTCCTAGAGGGCGGGGCTAGATTCAGTTGAGCGAGGGAAACCGAAGCGGTGACATCATGTCCGTGACGCTGGTGTGAGCTTTATAAAGACGGCTTATCTGAAACTGTTAGTTCCTGTCATTCACTAGTAATAAATCGTGCAAAATGATATACTACACCACATGCATATCTACTGTCAGTGTAGATATTTACCCTTCTCCCTTCAGCCAATTTGCATGCTTCAATAAGAGCAGTGAGCTCTGCTGCTTGTGCAGGGAGTGGTCGTGCAATCAATGTATCATGTGCTGTTACCTCAGAGAAACCAACTTGATTTGCTCCCGTATCTGAATTGCGAGATGCTGATCCATCCACAAACAGTTCAAAGTCTGGATTCTGCAGTGGTGTTTCTTGTAAATCTGGTAGTCAAACTAAATCAGAGGAAACTAAATCAGAGCAAGATAATATTTTTGTGTTTGGCGAATAAAGATGAAATGTCGAGCGACTGACAGGGCTCCATCTTTCCACGCTTATGTGGTTTCTCCCTTCAAAAGCATTGATTTTCAAATACTGATTACCACGCTGTGTTTATGTGCTGAGAGAAAACTTCACCAATTCTTATACACAAGGTATTTTGTAATTGGCGTAGTTACTAACATTATTATTTTGTATATATTCTTAAAGGTTTAAAAAACACTAACTCTTAAAGCTACTTCAGCTACTTAGGGGACTTTGGCCCACCTACATCAAATGGCCACAAGGGGGCACTATTTCTCAATTCTTTATGGTTTGGTTGCCTCTGCAGTAAGTGACTTTTTTAAGCAGGTGCTGTGTTGCACCATGTGCTCAAACAAGTACTGATTTATCTTTTCATGCTAAACCAGGAAGAAATGTCCAAATTCCAAGATCAACAAACACAGAACTGTACAATCATATCAAAGATGTTCTAAGTCGTCCACCATATTTAGGATTAGTATCTAGAAGAGGTCCATTTTCCCCTGTAATGTTATCACTGGGAGCTGGAAGCTTTTGGGGCGATGGCAACAAGAGCTTGTGATGTGAGTCGTAGCAAATGTTGTTGTAAGGCTTCAGATAAAAGATAAATCTGTCTTCGAGAAGTTACTGTATGTCTGTTCATTCGTGGTAAATAATGGCAGTGATACGCTTTCGGTTTTAATCAGTAAAATTAAGACTGAACTAATAACATTTAGATCAGATACAATATATTCCAGCCATATTCAAAATGAGGGCCTCGATCAAATGTGAGGAAACAGCTCCAAGTTTGTCGTGTCAGAATTTTCTCTTCATGGTTTTGAGGTCACAGATGAGGGGTTTCAGAGGCTTTCTGTGCAGACACACATCCCCCTGTAGCTCTGTAGTCCCTGTAAACTCAGAGGCCTCTGCAACTCACATAGTAATCGTTATCATGACCAGGCTGGCAGATTTTCTTAGAATGATGGGAATTTATATCCAAGGTCTTTGACTGAAAATGTACTTTCTGTAGTATAAGGGTCAGAAAGAGAAAGTGATCAGCAAAAAAGTACCAGGTGTTGAACTGTGATATTTCTGCTCATCTATTTTAGTAACAGCTAATGTTTTGATAAGTGCTGAGAAGTAATAAAGACAAAAGTACTACAGATAAAAAAACAAACATGGAATTACTCTGAATTTTGAGTACTGGTGAATAAGTAGGTGCAAAAAGGACGGGGTCATGGAAGATACAATTATGTTCTCTTACATTGTACATTGTTTCTCTTATTGTATTTGACCACTTTAAATTCAGTGATTCATAGCCACAGCATGTGGGTAATGAAGGATTTCTCCATTTTAATGCTACTGTTCTCTTACGGCCTGAGCCCCAGTAAGCAGGCTGAAAAACGGGTAAAGTCTGGCTGCTTTTGTTCACTCCACGGTACTTTTATCCACATGTGACAGAACAGAAAGAAAAGCCTCTTGGCTGTGAAGCCCTTCGCCCTGGTTTGCATTAGTAATGATTGGAGATTTTGGAATACTGGAACATACTCGGCCATTGGGTCCATGCAGCTTAAGGAAATTGTCAGTGTGATTGACAGGAGGCCCAGAAGCAGCCATGATGCTTTATGAGGCTGTTACTCCACAGTTATCCTCCTCTGACTATTAAAGCCAAGTCTTTGTTTGTTTTCTTGAGCTCCTCAGTGAAGGAGAGCATTAGTGGGATCAAACATCTTACTGGTCAAGACCGAACACACACACACACACACACACACACACACACACACACACACACACACACACACACACACACACACACACACACACACACACACAAAACGGTGTATGAGGAAGAAGAAATTTAAACTATTGCATCTTGTGGCGATCGCCGATGCCACCGGGGTCTCCCACACACAGCCTGAGACAAACATGTGTCTTTTCAACATTTTATTATGTCGTTCACAGGTGCAAACATAAATTATAAACTAAACTTGCACTTGCCAGCAGTATTAGCTTTTCAGCTCATCTACAGCTCAGCTCAGCTCTATGGTGTCTCTTTCAGTCTCTGCTCGTGTTCCTCCCATGTGTCTCTGTGTTCTGTCTCCGGCAGCTCTCCTGCTGCCTTTTGAATCAGCCTTCCGATGTCAGCTGTGCATCACCTCTCCCTGGTTCACCTGGAGGTGCTCACCCAGTCACCCAGTCACCTCCATGCCCACATACCCCCATCATCAAATTCAGGCTGGGTAGCCATCTGGGGCACCGCACAGGCGCCGTGGATGCAGGACCATGGGACGTGGATCCAGGAATAACACTCATCCTCATCTGTTACAGTATTCTTGGGCACATGTATTTAGTTATTTTTTTATGTTCTTACCCCAGCATGTGCACGTCTGCAGTGTAAATATGAGCTGAACAGATATAAATGGAAGCTGTTATGTAACTGGCCCATGTGTGACTGACAGGAGGTCATGACTGTTTTGAAATGTCACCGTCGGACCTCCGCTCTGGACTTCATCCACCAAATGAACAAAGTGCTTTCCTGCCATCAATCAACCATTAACACAAGAGTCATTAGACTATTGCAACAGGAAGAACTCTTAAAATGGTTAAAACCATACAAATGTGTGGCATAAAGTAATCCCTGTGTTTATGGAAGCCATAACCGACTCCTCCACATCTAAACAAAACCTGCTGGTGAGCGTTGCTTTGTTTCATCTCGACAAAACTTGTGGAAAACGGCTGCGTCTCAGCCAGCAAGGACCACATGGATTCAACTTTTGACAGGATTTCATGAGTCAAAGAGGCTGGAGACTTTTGCCAATTCACTGAGGAAAATATAATCTTTAAATTTGGCATTAAGGCCTCAAAAATCTTTACCGCTGATGCAGGGTTCTCTCCAATACACAGAGGAGAGGCCTGCCAAACATTAAGACTGGGTTACAGAGGTATTTAGTGAAAGCTGATATGGGAAACAAAAGGAAAAGCGTCTTAGGAAGGCGTCACAGTCAATGTTCACTTATGTTGTAACACAGTTTTGCACAGTTGATATATTAATCCCTCTCTCAGTACAAAACGTTCATATAAAATCTAAATGTAACCTGAAGTGAAGTGAGTTCATGAAATATTTCCACATTCTGCTTAGTGCTTTGTTTCTTCAAATGAACCTTTAAGTACATGGCCCATAATGAAAACAAGGCTTTATGGTAAACACAGCTCTGTGTTTATGGACACACGGGACTGTGGGAGATAATTAAATGGATAAATGGCTTTTTGTCTTTCGCAAGAAATGTTCCTTG
Organism: Hippoglossus stenolepis; assembly: GCF_022539355.2. Lineage (NCBI taxonomy): Eukaryota > Metazoa > Chordata > Actinopteri > Pleuronectiformes > Pleuronectidae > Hippoglossus > Hippoglossus stenolepis. The sequence continues at coordinate 10,669,678 of NC_061488.1, forward strand.
ACTTCTCTGTATTGTGTCATGCTCATGGCCAGAAAAGATAAAAGCAAACATATGGAGAGTATTAAGATTCACATAATTTATTTACTTTTCCAAAAGAGAAAAAGAAAGAGCTAAAAGATGTCATCAAACAAAGTGAACAGAGCCTTGTTCTCATAGGATTACATGTTTAAAATTGCACACATTTACTGCATACATCAGCTGTTTAAACGTCCACAGTAAAAACCAATATGATCCACCTGCTATTCAAACTGTGCCTGTTGGTGCAAAGGAGAAAATTGTGCAGTGTAATACTGTGTGGTACAAATATACTCAATAACATGGTGAAACAGGAAACACTGTACTTCAATTGCTCATTTTAAACATCAGGTGTTATTGAGTGCTATTTGTTGAATCTCTGACGTCTGCACGCTTCAGTTCTGGTCTGTTTCGAAGGATATTCGTCTTTGGCATGTTTACATACATAAGACAACTTGATGGACCACACAATCACATGTTGGACTGACTTTATGAATCGTTTCACCAGCAAATATATCGTGACAGTCGGCCTAAAATTAGCCAAGCTATTTTAGGTGATACCACGGGCGGAGGTGAACTATGTGGTGAATGAACACAAGCAGTTTGCAATTTGATTTATTTCCTTTTCTTGTGCTGAGCAAACGAGGAAAAGCTGCAGTGCAGACAGAGGTCAAAGTCGTTTAATAGCTGAGCCAATGAAGAAGCAGCTGCGGCAGCTTCAATTTCAAACAGGCTGTAAATGCAGCACAGGTTGTCCCAGTTTAAGGAGAGTGAATGAGGAATAAAAGGGTGTTTTACTGCACCTTCATAGAGTCAACGATAGGTAAAAATGATGTTATTGTGGTTGGCCAACTGCTATCTGCAACTTTCAAGATGAAATGTTATAGAGTCTACTATTCCTGTTCGTTTTATTGTCTCTCTTGCAGGTCATACGCTTTCAACCGGAACATGCAAACTGTAAATATTCTATTTCCTAACTTGGAAGAAGAAAACTGCAGTATATATAACATTTGATGACTGGTTTATTAAAACTCTATAATGTACTTGTGCACAGATATAAGTGTTTGTAAACAGCAACTATAACTCCTCTTGTATCCAGTCATCAGTGAAGCCTGGTGTGTAAACAGAGAATTAAATAATGTAAAATACAGGAGAAGTTATAATTGATGACACGTACTATACATTAAGAAATGTTTAAAATGTCCTTATATCTGCGTACAACTACATTTCAGTGAGTTAAACACTGGTTATTAAATATGTTAAAATGCATTAAAAGTGGTGTTATTTAGCAGGATTCACGCTCACAATAGAGGTGTCTACATGTCTACATGTCTTGCCACTATTGACAGACCTACACTTTGACTCACATATTCAAGATGGCACTTGGTTACACTTGTCATTGTTTCCAAAAACCTCGGTGCCACAGCATCGACACTCAGATGTTCAAGGCTCATCTGAACCGAAAACTGCAGCAAAATCTAAAAAAGACGATTTGTTGTGCAGGCGAGGTTAGAGTTCATCCAACAGAGCGTCTGTCCGTTCTGCCACACTCAGGTGCCATGTCTGTAATCCAGCAGGTGCAGGATCTCTTTTCAATGTCTCGTCACTGTCTGTATTGCAGTTAAACTGTCAAAGAATACTGTTGAATTCATCTTTCAATACAGAGAACTGGTGCTTTACATTGACAATGTTCTCGAGGTGCAAACTTCATTTAAGAGTTTTTGGGGCAGACAATGATTATCACAGGAAAGTGAACTGAGGAACAGGTGTCGCATGTCGAGCGCATGTCAGCATTTCCTTCTGTCCTTCTGTCCTTCTCCGACCCTGTCCGCCTCAGCCCTCAGCTGATCCAGGTCCTCCTCGGAGCTGCGCTGGGTCCCCCGGGAGAAAATCCTGCGACGTGACTGGGCGCTGAGATCCAGCAAGTCAAAGGAATCGGAAGAGAAGACGCTATCCTCGCTCACCACGCTGGAGGGGCGGCTACGCCTGCCCTCAGCGCCTCCTGTGGCGCGGAGCAGCTGCTGCAGAACCTCGGGGAACATCGCGGGGGCCACAGATGGAGATGAGTGGTGGTCATCGGGGAGATCCAGACTGCGGGAAAACTTGCCATTACGTTTCAGAATACCCTTCCTTCTTCTTACTGCCTCTGTGCGCATGGTGGGACTGTCCCCTGATGCCGGGAGACAACTGTGCTGTTCGTAAGAGCACAAATCACCTGCTTCATTCTCTTTAACTCCTGCTCCAGAGCCCCTTCTTCCTGAGGAGGAGCCATAACTTGACTCCCCTCCATACAAGTTCTTCAGTATCCCCTTCTTGGGCATTTTAGATGAGGGCTGGCTGAATGTTGACGGGGACGGCAGGCTGGTGGATAGGACGTCAGCATGTGTTCGATAAGGCTGGGGAGAAGCGTTGTATAGCTGGGAGGGAGAGTTTTCTTTAGGGGGGCTGTGAAAGACTGAGTCAAAACTCCGCTGGGGTTTCAGAATACCTTTGGGTTTCTTTCTTTCAACAGTGGAAGTGGAGGAAACCACAGCAGAGGGGGCAGCTGCTGCACAAACACCACCACATGCTCCCTGTGCCGTCTGGGGAATCGCATTCTCCTTGCGTGACTTCCTGAGGCTGGACATCCCCCCACGTGCCCGCCCTCCGCTACGATCGCTCCTCAGAGGTAAGCTCAGGTAAAACGGGTGGTGAGAGCGCTGGGTTGCACAGGCGGAGTCTGAGGACAGGCACCCGGGGTCGACCGCCATGTTGCTGGCGGCAGCGACCCGATTCTGCCAGTCGATGTAGCGAGCCAGCAGAGGGGAGGGACATTCTTGGTGCGGAGATGAAGGGCAGTCACACACACTCTCTTCATAACCCCAGTTCACCCACCAGTGGTTGGCCACGTCCTCTATCGTGGCCCTCTCATCCACGCGCACCGTCAACAACCAGTCGATAAGAGCGCAGGCGTCTGGAGGAACAGAGTCAACAGCTATTTACAGCAGCCGCACTGACCGGCACAATGCAATTAACAGGATACTAGTAGGAACAACACACTATCCCAAAATATTGGACAGAAATGGGAATTTATAATGTTGATGAATATAAGGATAAAGTTTACCTGAGGGGGGGTTGGGTCTGTGATAGCGACCTTGGCTTATCTGCTCAGTGAGCATGGAGTGACTCGCACCATAAAACGGCATGCTGCTGTACACCAGGGCATAGAGCAACACCCCGAGCGCCCAGCAGTCCACCTGGCACCCAAAAACACACAGAATGAAGAATGAGCCATGCACATAACTCACAAAATTCCGGCTTCAGTTTATACAACACAATCGGGTAATACACGATTAACTCCATCAAGGAAGTTGTGTTTTCACCCCTGTCCATAAGTTAGCTTAAAAGTTTTTTTTGTTGGCTTGAGGGAGATGGAGGGGCAGGAGGAGCAGAGTGGAGCTTTAATGACACACCCGGAATATTTTCTCATAAGCAAAAGCAGCGATGGCAGTGTGTGACCCACCTCTGGCCCCTGGTACGGCAGTCCTTTCACTATCTCTGGGGCGGCGTAGAGCGGACTTCCACAGTACGTCTGCAGCAGAGTGCCCCTCTGGAAGTGATTGGAGAGGCCAAAGTCAGCCAGCTACAGAACAAAGAGAAAGAGAGCAAGAGATGGATGAATTCACACATTGTTATTATATTCATATTATGTCCCATGTTGTTCCTGGCCTTTGTATTAATTATATGTTATTATTCATCTTAATTCCTGGAGTAGAACATAGAGAGGATGTCAAGCCACTGAAATAAAACACAAAATGTTCAATACAAAAGCTGTAGCACCTTGAATCTACCTCTGTGTGTATGGAAGGTGCTTTATAAATAAAATTGCCCTGCCTTGCCTTGACGTGCCACGGTAAGCGTGATGTCTCATTTCCTTTTGGTATTGGTATTTTTGGTAGTTTTTCCTTCCTATTGTTGAGGTCAAGGGCAGGGGATGTGTTATTGTGAAGCCCTATGAGACAGATTGTGATTTGGGAATATGGGTTATGCAAATAAAAGCACGTTAAACCTTGAAAATATGTCGTATCATATTTCATTCAAAGGTTTCACAGCACAATAGAGCAACAGTGTCAAGTGAACAGGAGGATTAATGTGACAAGGATCACACACCTAACACTGAGTCCGTCACAAATCTAATTCACTCATTCCCTTCGACACTCAGATTCCTTTTCACTGAGTACGCGCCGCAAACTCTGAGCAAAAACACAACAACTCAATAGCAATTCCTTTTAAAAGAGCCCAAAATAGCTTTGCTGAGCGGTTGCCAAAGTAAGTGTGAGCGAGGGGAAGAGAAGAGCGCCAAAAACATCAGGCTGCACGTAACGGAACAATCACTCACTCGAGGATAAGAGAGCCGTGCACACACACGCCGAGGCTCTTCTCTATCTGAAGAGATTATTAACAACGCGCAGCAGCCGCCTATCAGGCCGGCTGGTGTTAAAAATACTTAGCGTGACAGCTTTATTTCCGTGGAGCAGAGGTACAGGGAAACAGAGACCTCACAGGTGGAAGATGACACGGTGTATATATAAGTCAGCTCACTCTTTATGTTACACTTGTACATACAGTGGCAACAATGATGTGTAGACTGTGCACGTGAGCTGCACTGCTTTACCTTCAACAAGTGTGTGTGTGTGTGTGTGTGTGTGTGTGTGTGTGTGTGTGTGTGTGTGTGTGTGTGTGTGTGTGTGTGTGTGTGTGTTTGTGTGTTTGTTTGTGTGCTCCCTGCAGATATACATCATTTCAGTCCTTGGCAAAGACTTTCCTCAGTGTTGAAAGCTTGCAACACTCTTTCTCATAAACATACAAGATGTTCCCTGTGCACACGCCTGGACACTGCATGGACCAATGTATGAAGCAACTGCCTCAACAGACTATTGTTCCTGTTGTCCGTTACCAGTTGAAATATAAAATGAACACATTAAACAAACACCTTCAAAGCTCTGAAGCAGAGAAAAAACAAGTCATACACTCTGCAGACTTCTGCCACTGCTGGAATGAAAACAGTCAAACTAAACCATCGAAGAAAATGTATATTCATAAGCAATAAGCTGTTCACACGTGACCGAGAGCCATAGTTTTACCTTAAATGTCTGGCTGTGCCGGCAATGAACACATGCCATGAAGCTGCTATTGTGCAGGCATAACATGCACACGCATTACTAACAGCCTCTGTCATTTCCTGCAGCCCAGTGTGGTGAACCTGAGGTCTGAGATGGATGAAGAGCTGCTGAGAGGTCTGCACATTGTGCTTTCTTTTGACGGACAGACAGCATACTTACATCAAAACCCTCCGATTGGCACGATTGCCACTAGATTCCCTGCATTCCCCGTTGGCTGTGCACAACTCCCATATAAGGAGAGGAACATCCAAATAAGGCAAAAAATGACCCCTGGCTTCTTTTATAAGACCTGGCACAGTGATTGTGCTGGTTCAGCGTGCGTGATTTAACAACACATTAACATTACTGTGGGCAGAATGTGTTCCAATGTACGTTCTGAATCTGGACTTGGTTTGCATTTTTATTTCGGAGCTGGCAAAATCCTCCGTCAACAGCTGCACGAGGTGGAGCTTCGTTCTAGCATGCTAAGAACAAGATTGTTTCCTAAAACATATTAGCCAGTGTGTCAGAAAGATGTATGCCTTCATTTTCAAAAACAAAAGTATAATCTGTGGTCTTTGGACGATTCATAATAACTCGTGATGTATTTTACGCTCAGGCCAAAAAAGGACACATCCATTTTTTACGCAGGGATAAATATTTAGATTTTGGAAGGAAACTAAATCTATTTTCTTCTTTTTGTCAAAGTAACCTGCAGACTCGGTTGGTGCATGCTTTTTATAGATCTTACCTTGACGTTGAAATCCTGATCTAAAAGGATGTTCTCCAGTTTGAGGTCCCGATGCACCACACCATTCTGCAAAGAGAGCAGAGACACGTGAGTTCCTGCGCTGCTCCTCCCTCCCGCACACACTCAGATGTTTTCTCTCTGCGTGCAAACTTGAGACTGAAGTGTCTGAAGTTTACAAAACAACCCCAACTGGTATATAGAGCATTTGTCTTTCATTTACTATTTTATTATCCTTAACATTCCTCTCAAGCCTCAAGTAGCAGGGCCATGAGTCTAAAATACCAGAGAGCCTTGAGACAGCTTCTCAGACCGTGAAATCATCAGGCATGAGGAAGTGCTTTGTTTGGGTTAATTAATCTGTTGAGATGGGATTTTATCCCCTGATGGCATTAAGCACCTGGGAGCCAACGTGACGCCACAGGGGGGGAGACAGCTGTGGACCAGAGTGACAAAGAGCAGCAGTGCACTTCAGATCCAGTGAAAGGGAAACATCTGTTTCATTGATATTGAAATATGTAGGAAATCATAAGAAGAGACAATGCTAGAGATAACTGTGACCACCCAGGAAAACTGTGTGACGCAGAGGAACTTTGGTAAATGAGCCAGAGCCTTTCTTTCATTTATTCCATCATCTTCAGAGTATTTACTGTAAGAGGAGAAATGACCCATGACCTTAGATGGTGTTTTGTGCACTGTATGTGTGTGGCTGTGCATGCAAGGCAGAGATAAAGGTGAAAAGAAATCTGTGTGGCTGACCAGATTTTTTCTTCCTGCAATTTTTCACATCAACCTGAACTTATTTTGAAGGATAGCACAAAAACAAACTGACTCTTGAAGCTATAATAATCCCCCCATGTGTCCTGCATACCTCAGAGGCACATTCAATAATTCATTCATGCCGGAACGTTCACATCTATTTTGGGAAAATATTCAAAGGGGCAGAAAAAAAGGAGCACAAAATCCACCTGCCCGCCGACTACAAAGCTGCAGGAGCTGAAGGATAATCTCTACGTTTAATGTCAGGGATTCATGAAGAAGCCAACCTGCTAAAATAAGAATGATAAGAAAACAAACACCTTTCTGTCACATCCAACTCAGCTGACCGAAAGCCACAGATCCTCACTTCTCCTGCCCCATAATGCACTTCTGTATTAATAGGATTTGTGGATTTCCTTGATAATTCCTGTCCGATTTTATGTACACAACAATAAAAACAATGACTTGAGGAACTTGTTCTGTCGCCAGGGTTTGGAAGGCGGAAGGAAGCTCATTTAAGTAACGTGTCGGTTAAATGTGTCAGTGTGTGACTGTAAAAAACAATCAAGGCTTAATGCTCTCTTAACCCGGAGAGATCTGAAAACTCGAGTCAAGTTTTTCTACAGCATTAGGATTAGGATTTAGTGGATTTAGCAGGACCGTATTTGCTTGTGCACACTTGAATACTGCAGCAAGCGAATCAGCATGTGCCGACATGTTATCCCTTAATTTATACTGAATTGGCAGGGTTGCATTTTGCACAAAGTGTGTGTGTGTGTGTGTGAGTATAAACCTTGTGGCAGTAGTGGACAGCAGATGTGATTTGTCTGAAGATGCTTCTGGCTTCTGTCTCTGCCAGTCTCCTTCTCTCCTGGATGTAATCGTACAGCTCTCCTCTGCTGGCATACTCCATCACTATCACGATCTTATCCCGGCTCTCGAACACTGCACAGGACACATCGACAACATGACATTATACATATGAGTCTCAGAGGATGCCTCAGATTTACACCTTACAACATTGAGAGATGCTATTCTGCGTCTGTGGAAAACCAGACACACAGAAGCTTGTTAACTGACAGAGTTAACAGAATATTACAAACTTTTAATGAGCAAAATTCCTCCAGAATAAAATCCAACAATACATAATATTACACTTTCAGGGGGTTAAAATGCTGAAATATTATGTTATTACATGAAAAGATTAAATGACAATGTGTTAGATCGTCTCTTAATACTCTTAAAGACAAAGATCTTTTAGGAAAATGGTTCACAAATATATTTTTTTCACGGTAATTTCAATTTCCTGGAACAGCTGGGCACTGCAGCCTTTTACTCACACAGGAGTATGTAGAGCACTTATCGAGGACTATTTTCAGCTGTTTACATGGGATCAACCCAAGAATAGACTTCAGTGCCAGTGGTAATGAAGGAGTCATGCTACAATGTTGTGGTTCACTGATGTTGTTTTTGAACAGCAATGTGGGTCTGTGGCACTGAGGAAGAAGCTAAATTAGAATTTGGACACTTGCTTGTTCATTGTTGGTTTTAAACTTTATTGACAATTAAAAATGTCAGCATCATCTCTTTTGAACATTATTATCTCCACCATGGAGGTTCATCTGCATTTGTCCGCCTGTTAGTAAGCAGGATTACACAAAAACTACTGGACAGGTTACCACAAAACTAAGAGGGTTACAGTTAGAAGAAGGATGCTGTATATGTCAGGGACAAATTTGGTGCAGAACCAGATCAGGGGATGATCAAGGAATTTGATTTCACTTTCATTAACAATGTGAGAGGGCGTCTTTCAACATTTTCATTAATTTCTCAGAGAATAGTTCATGGATCTTGCTGACAACATCAGGCATGTTTAGGGGACGGACATTTAGAAAATTTGGTGCAGATCCAAATCCAAATCTGGATCTAGTGAATTTAAATGTGGTTTCATAAGGGGACCGTCGGACCTTGGCAGAGGTAAGAACTCTACCGAGCACCATTCAAGTTGCACAAGTGCTGCTGTGTCTGTCAGGGGACTACTGTGATTAAAGGAGTATGACACCCACTTTGTTAAAATAATCCATGTGGGGACAAAACTAAGTAATAAAACACGATTCCATTTAGCTCTTGTGTGCAATGTTGTGTGTGTTTGCAGTCTTACCCTCGTGGAAGCGTATGATGTTGGCGTGTCTTAGCGAGGAGGTGATCTCGATCTCCCTCTGGATGTGGATTTTGTCCAGGTCGTCTGTGATGCGCTCCTTGCGGATCGACTTGATCGCCACCTGTGAAAGGAAACACGCCATTGAGTCCGGACATGTCATATGAAGCATAATGTTCGAAACCAACATAATCTGATCACTGCAGCGACACCGTGAGGATAGTTCACAGCTTAGAGAGAAAGAAACAAAAGTCCTTCTGAAGAGAGCCCCGTCTCCCAGGTTATCAGGGGACAGTCGTTACCATGGTGATACTTTGTGCAAAACTTATGGATGTTGCCAGCAAACACAGATTCCTCTTTGATGAATTCCTCCGCAAACCCAGCAGTTAACTCATTTTCCTCCTCACCTCCCTCAACTCAAGTCTTTCAAGTGATAAACACAGACAAATGCACAGTTAGTGTGTCACTTGAATAGACATGCATGGAAACAAAGACATACATAGTGTTGATACAGTTACACGCACACACACACACGGAAATAAAATCTCTGGGTATTAGAGGTGATTATGTGGGTTTTAAAGGCTGGATGGTGAGAGCAGGTCTCCTGTGATCTGAGCTCACACAGAGGCAGAAGGTTGACAGCTGCACTGTTTACACTCTGCTTCCTTAATCCCAGGCACTCCCTGTACCCCGATGTAACCCCCCGACCACCAGATACACACATGCACACACACACCACAAAAGCAGGCACCCCCGGCATTATCCCCTGAATCTCTTTGGATCGAGCAACTGTCGCCAAAATGGCAAGGACAAGACAAACCAGGGCGTCCTTTTTTTTAGAAATAGCCCAACAGGACGACAAAAGAGAAGGAGATGTGTTATAATGCGATGGTGAGTCTATAGGACTGCGTTGTGAGGTTGACATCCTAAGATAGCGATGATCGTACAGCCGTATAATTATGTCAACCTCTTCAGAGTCTCTATGGGCGAGCCGGCTTCTCCCTCGGGTCACAGCTCCAGAATTCTCAGCTGCTGGAAAAAAAACGTCTACGAGACACTGGAAGACACAATTCACACGCTCCATAAACTGCAGCAGTTATGTAACACAACACAAACACACTCCAGTGAACTGCCGGGACTGGCCTTACCTTCTTTACTGATGTGGTGATATTCAATGAAGGAGACTGTTATTTTCTTCTTTGCTATGGTTTTATTTTTCATTTCATCTATATTTGATTGACCCAGAAAGGTCCCAATAAGATATAGTGTATCTTCTGCAAGGGAGTCCTGGTCAAGAGGCCAGTAATGCACAGAAATCATGTGGGATCAATGCATTATGAAAAGTTTAAAACACACGTTAAAAAAGCAGTAACATTGTTCTAAGAATTTTTTTTTTTAACTTTTAAATGCACCAACAGAAGGGAGCGATTCCAAGTTTAAAATATCTTGCAGCTCATTCCAAGCATGTCGTGCATGAAGGCAAAAGGCAGATTTACCCGGCTCTGTTCGCGCTGCTAATCAAGCACTCGGCATTCTGCAGAGGATATTTATTTCTCACATCACCAGACTGATGTGGCTAAAGTCGTTCAGGCAAGAGGGAGTGCAGGGTGCTGGGTCAGAGATTAGGGGCGCTCGTATTCAGAGGCGGTTTGCTGAAAGGCACAAGTCCAAGCTTGGGGAGATATCATCATGTGGGACATTTGCATGATTGGGAATGTTTTCTGACCCAAATACCTGCTGGCTGGGACGGCAGAGTGAGGACGGGAAGGGGTGGACGTGGAAACAAGACGAAACAATCAAACATCTGCTCTTAGACTGTCAGACGTCACAAGATGCTTCGTGACATCTATTGGTTTTAATATTGATGTAAATTGTAAATCTGTTATGACGTATTTATAGAACAACTGCCCAGTTCACACCTGGAATTGTATTGGACACTGATCAGTACAGTCGTCTCAAAGTTATGGAAAACAACATGTGCTGGAGTTTTGCACCAGACCACAGCTCCCAATAACGTGGTCTTCAGGCAAATAATAACAGAATGGAAAAAACAAAGATCATTCGATATGAACCAGAAGACACTGAAACCTTGTGGAGAATTTAACCAAATGTATTCGTTGATCATGAGGAGATGCTACCATGTGTCCTTGCTGTTTCCATGTTACCCCCATTTTTTATACGGATGTAAAAAATTCTTATTTTATCCTTATCTTTTTATTACAAAAACAAGTAATAAAGTCTATTCAAAAAAGCAATAAAGAGGATTTATGAGGCAGCTACCAGAATAGGTGATAGTAATGACTATGTTCAAAGTAAAAAGACTTGTCTATTACTGTCATTCTAAGCCTTGAGTTCCCCCCTCGGGCCCTCGGACTTGGCATTTAAGTCTGATCAGCCGAGTGCAGAGAAGAGAGACACACTCTGGGCATTGTTCAGCCTTCAGGGCATTAAGAGCATATTTTTATAAGGGGCACGTGTGAGGAGGAAATGTGGGTATGTGTCTGTGTTTGTGATTTCACCACTGTGCATGCAAATATGCAGTGTATGCGTCATGTCTGAGTACGACCTCTAAAGTATCCGTCTCACCAACAAGGTCTCATTGTTCATCCAAATAATGTGCTCCGTGTGAGATATTTGCCTAAAACACCAAACTGTAGCGGGACACGCAGGAAACATAAGGAGCTACGAGAATGAGTCATGCGGATGTCATCAGATGTTCTTTAAACGTTATTAGAACGAGGGTGTAGGAGAACTATCTGTACATGTCGTAATGGTACAGCCAATCTGTACAATGTGTACAATATGATAAAACGTAATTAGAACCAGACAGAGTGCAACCTTTTCTGTGCTCTCTTTCTATCTAATGTTCTCTTCCACGTACTGCTGTTGCTCCCTGCCTTTCCCCCACTGACCAATTCCTGACGCTGCTGACGTTTTGTGGGTGTGTCTTTAGTGTGCGTGATGTCACGATGGGGTTTTGGGCGGCGGACGGCCACCGCTGACTTCCTGTCCCTTTACTCCCACAGAGAAATTCATGCACACACATACGTACACATCCTACGAGCTTGAGCATCACTCAAGATCCCTGCTGCATCGGTGGAAGATTTAACAGCAGGATTATAGGCTTCTTGCCAAAGGGACCCTTGACCTCAACATCCAGCTACACACACACACACACACAGACACACACACACACAGCGCAAATGTCTCCCTTTCCATAACCAGGAACTAGAGAAATGTGATGCTGACGTCCATGCACAGCAGAAAATGATTTAAAAGCTTTTAATGGCTAGTCTTCAAAACAAACTGTCTAGTTAAAGGAACAGTTTGATATTTTGGGGGATGCACTTTGTAAACGCTTTCTTGCCAAAAGTTAAATGTCTGTATCTATAAGGAACCAGCAGCTGTCAGCTTAGCTCCAAAATACAAACCAAAGGACTGACTACCAGCACCTTTAAAGCTCACTAATAAACACATTAATTATACGGATCTTATTCGCTAAATCCGACCTATGACCGCAAGTTGTGGTTTTACAGGGATTTATGATTTTGTCTGGTTGCAATGATTAGCTGGACTCCAGGAAGTTACTGTTTTCGGCCAAGAAACAGTTCACAGCACATTCTGTATACCCCTGAAAAACAATGTAAAAGTGTTTGTATGAAATTTAACAAATGATAACCAACAATCGGTTAATTGAAAACATGCGTGTGTATTCAAATGACACCTCATCTCCCCTCCTCAATTACCGCCTGCTTTTTTCCTCGTGTGTGACCGTATAAGGTACAAACACTTTTGATTTCTCACCTGGTCAGATCATTTCAACCAATTCTCCAGAATAACTTGGGCATTAGATCTGCTGGTACCAAGCGTGTACGCAAAGCAAGGAAATCGGGGCCATGAGCTGAGAGGGGGGCTCTCGAGAACATTTGTCAACAGCAACAACAATTTTGTGAGAACCTGCTACAATTGTTTGATCAACTATGGTCAAACGAGGCCCCACGCAACAAGGTTTCTGCCTGAGTTCTTTTAAAAATCATGATGCGTCAAGGAAAATAAAAGAAACTGCTACGGCTACATGTGGTGCCTGGAAGTATTTTGATCTTGAATAAAAGAAGTGAAGAAAATGTGTTATTGCAATTTTCTTTCTTTCCAAATGGTGCAACACAAGTTCAGACCTGCAGATATCTGATGAAATCATGTTAATACTTTTTTTTAAGATATCAGAAATGTACAAAATAAGATTGCACAAAATAAGATTTTGTGCAATCTTATTTTTTCTTTCTCTCCTGGTTCAGTTGTAGTGACGAGTCAGGCTCTCAGCCAGTGTGAGTGACCCACAGCACAGATTAGTGACCCAGCATACCCAACACCCATTCCTTCCATTACATTCACCTCCTGCACCTAAAACAAGCACTCCTCCTCCTCCTCTTCTTCGCCCTTCTTTCCCTAAAACTGTCTCCTCCTCTGCCTCTTTCCCGTACACAAACAACAGCCCCCTGGTCCTGTTTCCAAAAATAATGTCCGTTTTGTTTCAAAGAATCCTTGGTATGTGCTGGCTACTGGCTCGAGGAATTCAGTACTTTCCCCTTGTCCCACACACACACACACACACACACACACACACACACACACACACACACACACACACACACACACACACACACACACACACACACACACACTATATAACAAATTCTCTCTGCATATTCTTCCTACCTGTTGTCTGTCTTTACTCCCACTCTCTGTCCTTTCTTTCTCACCAGATGGAGGAATTGCAGAAACTGTGAAAGTAGCCAGACGAATTGTGCCAATCGCACTTCCACAATCTGATTGCAAAAAAGATTATCCTTATTACTGTGTGTTTGTTTACTAAAAAAAACAGAGGGGGAATTTGAGGCTGACGGGGTCTCTGTCTGTTTATGCTCAACTCAGAGCAGAGTGGGGGATTACAGCCTGACTGTGGACTTTAAACCCACAATTATTCAAACTAATCTGACCCCGCATCATGTTTTTAACCTGGATATGTCAAATTAAAGAGAAACATGTTATTTTGTGTGTGTGAGAGTGTCTGTGTGTTTCAGTGGGTAGGGGGGGTTCAGACACTCCTCTCCTTGTAGGAGACCTATTGCAGTTATTTTATCCTCTTGTTCAAGTGCTGAGTGAGTCAGGCCAAAGGCATCTCAGCCTGGCAGCACTGGAAGAAGAAGCATGAACTGTGTTCAACACACACAAACATACGCACACGCACGCAGTTCTGTCTCTATGACTAAAGAGGACAATGCATTGGTTTACATTGATTTCCTTGAGACTAACCCTAACTTTAACTATAGTTACTAAAACCCTAACCCTAACCCTAACCCTTACCCTAACCTTAACCTGAACCTGAACCTAACCTTAACCTAAACATACCCTTAAAGGTTCAGTGTGTAGAATTTAGTGACATCTAGTGGTGAAGTTGCATGTTGCAGCTGAACACCCCTCACCTCACCCTCCCCTTCCAAACATGAAAGAGAACCTGATCCCTTTCACCTAAATCTTTCACACTGGACTCAACATAGACCTAACCTAAACCTAACCTTAACCCTACCATTAACCTTAACCTTAACCTAAATCTAACCTTAAAACATGTCTTCAAATTTAATGATTCACGCTATAGGGAGGCTTTTTAACCCCATAAGGACAACAAGTCCTCATAATGCGACTGTGTAGAGTCTACACTGTAGACAGATGTAGGTCCCCACAACATGAGCAATACTTGGACCACTCATTCAAACACACGCACACACTTTTCTCTCTATAGTTGTGAGGACATTCATTGACATAATGCTTTTACTAGCCCCTTACCCTAACCATCACAACTAAATGCCTAAACCTAACCTAAACCTAATTCTAACCCTAAAACAACCCTTTGCATTTGTGAGGACCAGCCAAAATGTCCTCACAACGTCAAAATGTCCTCACATTGATGGTATTGAACCAAAATTGGCCCTCATAAAAAGACAAGCACACACACAAGCACACACACACAGATACTTTTCCCTCTGCTTGTTAATTATAATACACAATCCTTGTATTATAATGTGGAAATCAACCATCTTTAATATCACATTCACCAGCTCCTAACTCACCGTGTTCAGGCTGCTCCTCTCCACCGCCTTCTTCACTTTGCCGTAGGTGCCTTTGCCCAGAGTCTGCATCACCTCGTAGCGGTGCTTCAAGTTGTGTTTGTGCTGGTGCTTCTTCACTTCCATCGGCGCCGAGGCCGTCGCCGCCCGGGCCACCGCCTCCATCTCCGGGTGCCTCTGCGCCTTGTCCGCGCTGCAGGGACGGCGGCTGCCCAGCCTCGGGGACCCCTCGCCGGCTCGGTGGCCTCTGGATGCCGCGTCCTGCAGACAACCGAGCCCGGAGCGGTCGCTGGTGTTCATCGCGCCTCTGCTGTCCGCCTCCCGTCTGCCCATCCTACCCGCGCTCTGTGCGCACCTGTCAGGGGCTGGGAATAAAGGGGCCCCGAATAAAAAACGTTAAACTCCGAATAGAAGTGTTTGTCAGGGACGGAGAAGTTTCCCATAAAGAGTCTCATCAGAGCCGGTCTCTTCTAAAGTCTTGAATGTGACCGATTCCAGTAAACCGACCCGTCTGAGCGGCGGCACTGTTCTCTGCGTCCTCTCCTCCAAAGCACAGCAACAGGGGCGATGGGAACCACATGGTCCGGGGCGGAGGGTGGAGCCTCCTCATTCCAGACCCAGCTCCCACAGCAGCGTCACCCCCACCCGGGATCACTCTGGGTTTTCTCAGCAGCAGGAGAGAGGATATGAAGGCATGTGAGGAATGCAACGCGGGTCAGACACTGACCCTAAATCCACCACTTCTGTCAGACATGTTTGTTGATGCCTTGCCATGAGGTGAGCTGAGAACAAATAAATCCTGGAGAAGACTTTGAAGACATTGGGACTTTTGGAGTCAGAGAGAAGGAGCTAATGGTGGTTGGAAAGTCTGCAGGATTAAATTACCTCAAGAAAAGTCAAATGTTACTCATTTGTGACATACTGGCATCCATATATCCCACACTCACAAAAAGGTTTTGCCTTAATTAGTAAGTGTGCGTTTCAATTACATATAAATGAAATATTATAAGTTTAATGTAAAGGGCTATATATGCTCTATATATAGACTCTATATATACAGTCTATGGTAAAGGGCCATATTTAATGAAGAGTTTTCTATCATGTTGAGTTGATGTGAATAAATCAATAACCTGAAAGTGATTTGATCAAATAAAGTTACACTTATGCGATACATTTGACATACATTTTATAGAAATTGTATAAGTGTATAAAACTTTAGAACCTCTACATGCTATTTGGTTGATCGTTTCTTGTGGCGTAAATGTCACATGTCAATGTCCTAAAACACTTAATCAATCATAATGCTAAATTAAAACTCCTTATAATAACCCAATTGATTTTTTAAAAACTTATAAATTAGATTTTTAGCTTTCTATAAAGAAATGGGGCCTTTTTAAAAATGTTAGTAAGTCATGAACTAATGGCCACACTAATGCATCCTTCCTTCAGAGGTCAGGGGTTCAAAAAGTAAACAGCATGAGTCATCAGTGCGCCGCAAAGCTAAAGGTCAAAATAAGTTAATTTGGAGGGTTCTCCACCTACAAATTAATACACTTCAACAAGTTATCACTCATATTTTAAGCATCATACAACCATTAACATTAATGAAAACATTAGTAACCATTTAATAAAGCTTTCCAGCTACCTGGAGGACCACCAAAAAGACCAGAAAAAGTACATCATTTGTTTAAAGGGACAGTGTGTATGTTTAAGAGACATCTATTGGTGAGGTTGCAGATTGCAACCGACTGAATCCCCCCTCCCCTAATCCATCTGTTTCTATGTAGCAAAACCTACAGGGGTCCTCAGGTTAAGTAAAAACAGGCAAGACCATTTTTAGAGCTGGTTACCTTAGCTTAGCATAACAGGAAACAGCTAGAAAGGGTTGGCCTGGTTATATTTAAAGGTAACAAAGTCGACTGTTAAAAGCCATGTAAACTCTTCAGTTTGTGGGATTATGTGTGGATTGTTGTGGGAACATTGACTCATCTGATGTATTTTTGTCATGTTGATGCCCTGAGACATAATGTCTGAATAAGTGAACAATAAAGGTCCTTTGCAAACCTGTGGACGGAGCCAGACTTGTTGCATCTAACCTATGATCTCCTGGGTGTAGCATCAAAATGAATGGACAGACATGAGCGCAGTGTCATTCTTCTTATCTAATTCTCTACAAAAATAAGCCTATTTCACTTGAAAATAGATTTATAGCTTGGGAAGGGAAATACTCCTTATGGACATTTACACTAAAGTTTAAAAAATAAGCGAAGTTATAGAATGTCTTCCTTTGTTGATCAAAGCAACAACACTAAACCCAGATTTCATGTTTATCAATCTTGTTGTTGAAATGTGAAATCCCAGAGTGAAGCTGAGTTTGTATAACACTGTGTGAGATTTAGAAGGCAGAAGTCTATTTCTCACATGTCCTGGCCTCAAACATTGTTCCTCAGAATCAGGAAGGTCATGCATTAGGGCGTGAAGAGGTTTCGAGGATTGAGGTTAGCCACCAGACAGACGTCATAGCTGTCGTGCATGGCTGCTCGTCTTTCCACCACCGTCCACACATTGTCCGCAGGATCCAGTTCCAAAATCTCCTTGGTGATGATCTCATGACGGCCTGCAGTCATGAGACAAAGTATGGGAGTTATGGTTGACCAAAATCTAATTTCCATAGAGATACTGCCTCATCATTAAGCCGGTATTCCCTGGCACTGAAGTAGACCCAACATCTGCCTTGTGTTTGTGGAACAGGATGGATTTCAGAAAGCAAAGGACATTTTACCACACTGTTAAACTGATGGACATGGTTCTTGTTGACCGTGGGTCGGTTGGGTGGCACGAATCAGATTGCCCCTCTGGTGCCGCCCTAAAGTTAGATGGTGATGCTAGATGCTATATAAAGAAGCTGCTGGAAGTAATTAACATGCATTCAGTCACTGACCTGCCCCCTTGTAGTATCCACAGAGGTAGAGCTTTCCCTCCACTACTCCTATATTGGTGGCGTTGGTTCGGAGGGAGAGCAGGGTAGTGGGCAGGGTTGGTCCTGCCCTCCAAGTGTCTGTATCTGGGTTATAGATCTCCACGGAGCTCAGACAGCAGCGTGATTGTCCGCGGTCTTCTCCATCGCATCCTATACCACCTGAAGACAACACACACACATTATCTGGCTCCTTTTCTTCTCGAAGAAATGCATTTGCTGCCTTGCTTGTGGTCTGACCTATTACGTAGATTTCTCCATTGAGGACAGCTGTGCCGCAGCGGTACCTGGAGTACTTCATCCTGGAACACTCGGTCCACCTGTCCTTGCTCGGGTCAAACTGAAACACGCGGTTACTCAACTTGTCAGGGTCGTCGTCCGGCTGATCCTGGGGGAGAAGAAGGCAGCAGATTTCAGGAATATATGGAACAAGGAAGAAAAAGACAAGAAAATCATGTGAGAAATGAGAACCATGATTTAAGACTACTGTGTTTAGGGTAATTCTGTTGGTTTTGTTGTAGATAACTGAGATGTTGCAACCTGTTGTTCAGCTTATACTATCCCTTGCTCTGATGTTGTGCAACTGTTGGCTTAAAAAAAAATCTATTCTCATTCTTATAAATTAGATCACTAGAGGGCGCCAAAGTCTGTAAGTGTGATCATTGTGGGAGTCACTGTCATGTCCTAATCTTTCACTGTTGATCTCATTATCCAACAACTTGCAGAAAAGACTCACAGCTCATAGTAGATTTTACAGGTGACTCAGAGATTAAATGGCAAGATCTTTGTACACAGCTATGTATGGACCAAAAAATCTACCAACTATCATCTCATATAACAAATACACTACAGCTGATGATGTAAGGTAATGAGAAAGAATCTTCACATCACATTTTGCAGCTGAGCTCCCCCCATTTAAACCCAGTTAGAAAAGGCACAGAAACAGAAATCTCTCGTTTAAAGCACCTGTTCCATACTAACAAAATTGTGTAAAAACACTTTCACCCATAGGGCCTGACTGTAATACTATTGACAGGTCTTTCTCTGTACCTGTGGTGCCCAGCCCCCGAGCACATAGAGGTGCTCCTTCAGGCTCACGGCGCAGTGGCAGGCCAACGGTAGAGGCAGAGGGGCGAAGCTGAGCCAGCTGCCTCCTCTCTTCAGCGACCACCTCTCCACGCTGTCTGTGATGATGTAGTGATTGTGCATTTTCATCTGACCACCTATCATGTAAAGTGCCTCGCCTATGAGCCCCAAAGCGTACATGTCCCTGTGTGCTACTGAGCACAACTCCGCCCAGCTGCTCTCCTCGGAATTATCGTACCTGGAAGACAGACAGACGGTTCAGATCTGGTTCTGAATGCAGTGTCACTCAAACATGTGCGTTTCTTAAAGATTACACACACACCTGTAGATATCCAACTTCTTCCTCCTGTGTTGGTCAAATGTTTCTATGGCCACCACTATGTTATTGTCCCGTGTCACTGCCCCCGCTGTGATCTGTCCTGCACCTCCACAGGCCCTCAGTGGAGAGGGGATGTAGCAAGTTTTTCTAGCATGGGGGGCAAAGCACAGACTGAGGTCAGCAAGTCCTCCGCGTCGGGCAGGCACTCCGTCCTTATTAACCCCACCCAAACAGAGCAGCAGGTCAGTGGCCTCCATGCCGTAACGAAGAGCCGGACGAGGTGGAACTGATGTCTCACAGTGATCTGAGGTCTGGAGAGCAGCATCAATCATCCCAAAGCACTCAGCATCCCGCAGCAATACCTGGAAGATTCATTTATAGGCATTATATTCTGTCAGTTTACTAATCACTTGGAAAATGTGGGTAAAGAGTCTACAATTTTATCACTTGGCCTTTCCCTCCGAATATCCCTTCTCACTGGGTTTCTCCTCCTGGCTTTGCGGAGGAATCCAGGGTCCACAAGTCCCAGACGGACGAGCCTGAGCAACTCCGCAGCCTGGGCTTCGCTCTGCGAGTCCCCTCTTCGCCTCTCCACCCAACGCAGCACTAGCTCCAGCACCATCTCCTCCTGTGATATGTTGAGGTCATCTGAACGCAGGAGATCCCCAAGACTTTGGGCGTCCAGGTCCAGCACTTCGTCTTCTTCACAAACCTAAAGAGAGCACAACAAATAAGGGGAGAAACAATTACAATGTCTGAGTTATAGAAATTAACAGAATTGCAGCAGAATTGTGCCGAAGGAAAACTTCCCAAAGCATCTCATCACCTGTGTGTGACTCTGCATAACAGAGCAGAGAGTTTCTGCCATCTAGTGGCAGCAACAAGTAGCTGAACAACTTAAATATGACTGAATGTTAAGCAGCCTAATTTTGGCAAAGAGCATTTTCAAAGAGTTCATCTATTCTGAGCCTTTTAAATAGGCCGATTTCAAGGAACCAATATAAACATATTGTAATATAACAAATTTCATAAATCATTTTCATATAATGCTTTATTGTGGAGTCACAATTTTGTACGGCTGTAATTGAGAGAATATTTGACACGAGTGCTACTGAATGCCTCACCTGTGCAAAGTGCTGGCAGAGGTATCTTAAGGCGCAGTCAGCCAAACCAGTGGCCCCCAGGTCTCTGGCCCAGTGGTATAGACCAACACAGTTGGAGGGGTCCATACTGGTCTCCATGTGGCTCTGACACAACCTGAAACAGTGACAATGAGGGAATAAAATAGGGTCCATAGTTCAAATGGGCCACTGCCCTCTGCACTTGACAGTTACAAGGAGGATAACAAGTCTCCTATCTAATCCCATATCCTGTCTATTCTGTTTATTTGGTAATAATCAACATCCTACATCCCAGCCTCGTTTTTTCCACCTGAAGGCTCCGTCCACATGGAGCAGGAAGGCAGCAGCAGCCACTGCCTGGATGTTGTCATTGGAGAGGGGGAGTTCAGCTCGGTACATGTAGCCCAGTAGCAGATCCAGGCTGTGAGTGGGAGTGTCTCTGAGTGCTACCTCTCCTCCCCGGGTCTCTTTCAGACCACATGTGAACATAGCCTGGACACAGCAGATAATAATAATGATGATACATGAGAAAAAAGACAAAAATTGCAGACAACCACTCACTCAATTCTATCAAATGTGTGCAAGGCCACTTTACCTGGAAGTAAGGGCTGAATGCAGACAGCACAACCTTGTGGCAAGGAAAGGGAATCCCCTCGGCCAGCAGCACCACGTCCGTGAGCTCCTCAGCGGTTCTCATCCTCTCCAGCTGCCTGAGCAGGACTGAGCCGTGCTCGGCAGAGTCCATCACCGTGGAGTCCATGGGCTCTTGTTCAGGGTGGGAGCAGAGAGAAGGCTTGGGGCAGAGCACCACCAAACACACATAACAGGAAAAGTAAGAGAGAAAATCAAGGCGGGACTTCTAAACCTGAATAAATCAAATGTCAGTAGTGTAAAGTATGTTGCTCCCTCATCATTTGACCATATCAAACAAAATGAAACTCCTGGTAAACCAACAGCTAAACTTTATATTTTCATTCACTTTTTTCATGCCAGTGGATGTTATTTGTAGCCTAATTTGAGCTCAAACTACTGTATTTGAATCACAATTTGAATGGACCATCCATCCATTCATCCATCTACCACTCATCCTTTGAGGGCAGCATGTGGTTGGACCTACTTGACATGCTGCATGTACTATGTTACTTTGTTCAGTGAACTTAATCCATGTACACTCACAAGTCCTTCCTCTTCTTTCCAGCTGAGCTGTAATGAATAACTATAGGGTGTTGTGCTTTGTGCTGCTGATCCCTGTGTGATTGCACAATTTTTTGTATTATTATTATTATTATTATTATTACTTTCCGCAAACATTATTATTTCTATTTAGATTATTTTAATTTATACATTTTCTATGCTATGAATAGTGATTAATAATTTTGGAAGCAGATAATCTGCATGTATGAATTTCAATTAGAAAAATATATACTGTATAAAAACATCAGGACCATATAAAATCAAAGCACAGACAACAGGAGGAATATCAAGTGTCTCCAATAATACTTGATGGTTTCACTCTGCTCGTACAGACGACTTTCTTTTCCATGTCGACCAGGGTCTTAAACTGGATCTGGCCACCAACTCACACACTTTTGCAGACGATGTCGACACCGTCAGTGGGCGTGCCAAACCTACACAGGCCTCTGGACTCAATGCAGACATGCACAGGCAGCTCACAGCATGAGCAGTAGCATGTTAGCATGTGCTTATCTAGCGCTAACACAGAGAAAACAGCCATCATACCAGTGTTGTACCGAGCCTGTCCACAGCCAGGATTTGGATGATGACACTTTTGATGTCTTAAACTGCTGCAAGCTGGTGTGTTTTTATTTATTATTGGACTGGCAGGTCTGTCTTGTGTTCTAGTTGCTGCCTGTGAGTGCGGCTGTGTCATGCTCACTGGTGAAAAGGTTTAAAATAGACCAGCGAGTGCCACTGGTGCTTAGTGGTGTTGTTGGTCAGTTCAGGTTTCCAGAAGTCTCTGAGCAGCAGTGACCATTCAGTGTTTCCCTCTCATTCATTCTGCCCTTTAAAAGACATGCACATATCTCCAGAACGTGATTAAAATACCAAGGTGTGTATTTCTCCTAAAAGACATGATCTATATTGACATAGATTGTTGCACTTGATGTTTTGTAATGTGAGCTGGGAGGAAGAACCAGCATGCAGGTGTTGACTTTTTTTTTAAATCCCAAGACAATCTCATTAAGTTGAACAGGGTCATGAACAGGAAATAAATCCACATTTTGAACAAAACACTCTGAACCAATCACACTTTCCATTTTAAAACACACAGTATAGTTACGGTGTACTTGAAAGCACACGTCACGGCTATGTTGTTGTTTGCCATCGACTGTGACTCAGCAGTTTCACGCACTTTCACTAAACAAAATAAGAAGTCAAACATTCACAACAAACATTCAGCCGGGGAGGTGTTTCCTGTTATCTTAGGCTAATTGGTTTATAACAATGTTTCCATGCACATTTAAGCACACTGCATTACACAACAGCAGCAGCTAAACAATCCGTACAGTCGTGGACTTCAGATTAATCAGTGACACCAGGTCAGGTTGTGTGTGTGTGTGCGTGTGTGTGTGTGTGTGTGTGTGGACCTTTGGCCAAACGTGTGCTTCAGGATGGTCTCGGTCGACAGAGCATGAATGTGAAAGCAGATACAAATTTTATCTAAATCTAATACAATACAATACAATACAGAATACACATTTGAAGGTATTTTGCCCGAAATTGACTCACTTGATCTTGAACTCTTATTCAGTTTACCATTCGAGGGGGTGGTATTTTGGACCTCTATGTGTATATGGATCACTTTAATTTGTTGGATCAAGCTTCCAATGATCAATTCCTACTTTTTGCCTTTTTCTTGATTTGAAAACTTTTATTTTGGGACTTGAACAGTGGCAGTAAATAGCTCTAAGAATAGTAGTGTTGGTCAGTTGGTCTTTCTCCTTTATCACCCCTTTCTTCATAGTCATTTGTATATACGATATGAGTCATCTGCCATTTCTACAGTGCATCTGGAAAGTATTCACGGCGCTTCACTTTTTCCACATTTTGTTATGTTACAGCCTTATTCCACAATGGATTAAATTATTTTTTTTCCTCAAAATTCTACATACATTACCCCATAATGACAAAGTGAAAAAAGTTTGTTTAAAATGTTTGAAAATCTATTAAAAATAAAGAACGAAAATATAACATGTACATAAGTATTCACAGCCTTTGCTCAATACTTTGTTGAAGCACCTTTGGCAGCAATTACAGCCTCAAGTCTTTTTGAGTATGATGCTACAAGCTTGGCACACCTATTTTTGGGCAGTTTCTCCCATTCATCTTTGCAGGACCTCTCAAGCTCCATCAGGTTGGATGGGGAGAGTTGGTGCAGAGCCATTTTCAGATCTCTCCAGAGATGTTCAATCGGGTTCAAGTCTGGGCTCTGGCTGGGCCCCTCAAGGACATTCACAGAGTTGTCCCGAAGCCACTCCTTTGTTATCTTGGCTGTGTGCTTAGGGTCGTTGTCTTGTTGGAAGATGAACCTTCGCCCCAGTCTGAGGTCCAGAGCGCTCTGGAGCAGGTTTTCATCAAGGATCTCTCTGTACATTGCTGCATTCATCTTTCCCTCGATCCTGACTAGTTTCCCAGTTCCTGCCGCTGAAAAACATCACCACAGCATGATGCTGCCACCACCATGCTTCACTGTAGGGATGGTATTGGCCAGGTGATGAGCGCTGCCTGGTTTCCTCCAGACGTGACGCTTGGCATTTAGGCCAAGAGTTCAATCTTTGTTTCATTAGACCAGAGAATTTAGTTTCTCATGGTCTGAGAGTCCTTCAGGTGCCTTTTGGCAAACTCCAGGCGGGCTGTCATGTGCCTTTTACTGAGGAGTGGCTTCCGTCTGGCCACTCTACCATACAGGCCTGATTGGTGGAGTACTGCAGAGATGGTTGTCCTCCTGGAAGGTTCTCCTCTCTTCACAGTGCAACGCTGGAGCTCTGTCAGAGTGACCATCGGGTTCTTGGTCACCTCCCTGACTAAGGCCCTTCTCCCCCGATCGCTCAGTTTGGCCGGGCGGCCAGCTCTAGGAAGAGTCCTGGTGGTTCCAAACTTCTTCCATTTACGGATGATAGAGGCCACTGTGCTCATTGGGACCTTCAATGCTGCAGACATTTTTATGTACCCTTCCCCAGATCTGTGCCTTGATACGATCCTGTCTCGGAGGTCTACAGACAATTCCTTGGACTTCATGGCTTGGTTTGTGCTTTGACATGCACTGTCAGCTGTGGGACCTTATATAGACGGTGTGTGCCTTTCCAAATCCTGTCCAATCAACTGAATTGACCACAGGTGGACTCCAATAAAGTTGTAGAAACATCTCAAGGATGACCAGTGGATACAGGATGCACCTGAGCTCAATTTTGAGTGTCATGGCAAAGGCTGTGAATACTTATGTACATGTGGCTTTATCGTTTTTTATTTTTCATAAATTTGCAAAAAATTCCCAAAAACTTTTTCCACATTATCATTATGGGTTATTATGTGTAGAATTTTGAGGGAAAAAAATAATTTAATCCATTTTGGAATAAGGCTGTAACATAACAAAACGTGGAAAAAGTGAACTGCTGTGAATACTTTCCGGATGCACTGTATAATTTCTACCCCTTCCCAATTTCATTTATAACTATAAATGAGGGTATTTTTAGAAAGTAGGTCCCAGAAAAAAAAATCTCTCTGGCCATGTGGAAATCTTTATCCCTGAACAGGTTATAAAGTACCTCACCTCCGCATCCAGGCGGTTAAATGATTGAACTTGTTATTTACCTATTGATAAGATGTGAGCAGCAGCATCCTATGCTTGAAAGTCTCACACGGAGTTAATGTCACATCAATCCAAAGATAATGAGTTTATTGTGTTTGTCTTTCTATGCTCTGCCGTGTTGGTTATCATGTGCAGAACCAACATATATACGTTTCTTTCCTAAGACCTTTGAGAGAATCTCTATTTAGAAATTCCCCTAAATGTCTCTTATGAAACATCGTTCAACCACATGAAAAATAAACTGCTGGTTTTATTGTCAGGCAGTTTCAATATTGATAAAGCTGTGGTGAGATTTGAATGTTCCACTCACCTCTGGGAGGAAAACAAAGATGAGACATCTGCAAACAGTTTCACAGTTTCACACCGTGCTCGCTCTTAGTTTAATCTCTCCCTGTCTTTATCTCACTCTATCGCTGTTAGAAGATTTTGTTTTTTTCTGTCAAAAAACTAGTGCACACAAAACAAAAATATGCACATATTTGATACAACAAAGATGTGGGATCACAAAAAGTTTAAACACATTTCCAAATGGAAATTCTTTCTGTCTGATAGTTGCATTTTTTGTATCCTGTCACTTTCAATGTTTTATAACATATGACCGAAGGACTGCAGTTGAAAATCAACACTGGCACATGTGAGAAAGTGTTTATTAATGCCCATATTTATGATGAAAATGAAATAAAAATGTATAATAAAAGTTTTTGAAAGTTATAATTTGAATAAGAATTTGTTTATTTTTCAACAGGAGTGGGTTCACTAGCCTATACTTCTGTAGGTGCCTGGAAATAATGTGCAGTGTAAAATAATTCTATATTAGTATTTAGTATATTAGTAATTCTATAGTGGTATCATATATTTATTTACACATTAACTATTTAACTTATAGCTATTTCCGCCGCACCAACATGAGTCAGCAGTAACAATTTGAAATAGTTAACTAAAAGTAACAGGGTTTGTGGTTGCAACATGTGGCCTTGGCTACTCCCAATAGAACCACTGTAAACGTGACAAAAGATACCAAGTTTAAACATGGACAATGACAGGAAAAGTCATTTATTAAAAAAAAGAGAACTTTGACAATTTAAATAGATAATGTTGAATAATGTCAGGGGTTAATAAAAACAATTGTCAAAAAGGTTTGACTTAAGTTTGTGTAAAGCCATAGTTACTCTGTTGTGGTGGAATTTTTTTAAATTATTAAATGGGTGTTTACTTCATTTTTGTATAATCTTGTTTTGTATAATCTGTAAATGAGCTGAGATGAGGTGGCGTTGTTGAAGATTCTCTCTGGTTATTCTTTCAGCTGCACTTAGTCATCGAAGTGTTTTAGTTTTAGTCGTATACACATTTACATATGGAGCCAGGGTTAATATGCGCAAGAATGTTTCCTGTTGCATCCAACACTCATCTACCACAGTTAGTCATTTCATTCACGAAACAGAAATCCCCTCCTGTCAACCACTTGCTCCTTAACGTACTTTAAATGCGATGGCTTTGCCATTTTTCAATGACACAACAGAATCTGAAACATAAACATCTTGATAAGTCGACTCGTGTCTTTATTCACAGAGGGCAAAACGTTCCGGCTCAGAATCAGACACCACAAACATGGTTTAGTCTCAGGTATGAAACTTAATAAGCTGTTTTTATTTAGTAAGGGACAATGTTTTAATTGAACAGGATAAAAACACTTAACTGGCCACACAGATTTAATATACAAACTAATTTATATCAGTCGGCCTCCTCATAGTAATCAAGGAGGAAGATTAATTACCTCCACCAGGGAGGGTGTGTATTTAACCCCTGTCCGTTTGTTTGTTTATCAGCAGGATTACACAATAAAAGAATCCATAAAAACTGGGTCAAGAATCAACTCATTAAACTTTGGAGCCGATCCAGAAAAGAGGTAGTTCCAGGTACTTTTTTGTCACTATTTTTAACATTGCAAGATAGAGATTTTATTTACATTTTCACCAATTTCCCTGAGAATAGTTTATGAATCTTAATCAACGAAATCAGGCTCATTTAGGGGACGTATAGCAGATTTAATCGTGGTTTCATAGGGGACTGTTGGGCCTTGGTGGAGGCATGTGCTCTACTGAGTGTCAGTCCAGTTTTATACTACTGATCATTCTTCTTTTTATTTAAACTGTCATATAAAACTTATTGGGCAATAACAGTGGCATAATGTGTTTGGTGATTTCCTGCTGACGGTGAAAATATTGTGACTGTAACTCCTGACTGAGGAAGATTGGTCTCCAATAAAGATAAACAGGTGCTTACACACAAACCTAACTTACAAACAGCTCCATCAGTGAGAGGTGTGTGTGCTTAAAGGGATGATTCACAGAAAAATTTATAGTCACTCATTATCTACTCTCCACTGTGCCAATGGAGGGGTGGGTGAAGTGTTTGAGTCCAAAAAACACTTTTGGAGTTTCAGGGGTAAACAGTGTTGCAGCCAAATCCAATGCAATTGAAGTAAATGGCGACCACTACTTCAAACGTAATAAAACAACAGAAAGAAACACAACATGCCTCCATACTGCTCGTGTGGTGTCATCCAAGTGTCCGCAAGCCCTGACATTCAAATTTGACTCGAAATGACGTCATTTACACTGTGGTTTAATCCTAAAAGTCTGCAACTGCAGTGTGTGCGTGTTTCCAGTGTGTGCGTGCAAATGTGAACGCAGCTCCGAGGAGGATATCAGAGGAGATTTAGGCTTAAAACTTGGTGTAAATGATACCATATTGGATTTGGCTGCAACACTGTTTATCCCTGAAACTCCAAAAGTGTTTTGTGGACTCAAACACTCTATCAGCATAATGGTGAGTAGATAATGAGTGAATTGAAATTTTTCGCTGAGCTATCCCTTTAATACAAGAAAAGAAATAATACAACATTTTATCTTTAACTTAGAGTTATGTGAGTATACAACCAGGTGTGTGTTTGTTAGCGTGTCTCTCAATGTCAGAATCAAGTCTTTTATATACGGATTGGAGTGTCTACCACTTTCTGGCCCTCCAGCTGCAGTCTTCAGCAGGATCATCACTATAAGCAACACTTATGGTGTATGTATAGTTTATGGGTATAGTTAGTATAGTTATAGTACCCATAAAAACATATAACCGCAGGTGTGCCAATGCAGACTAGGGACTAGTGTCAGGACAGGGATAGTCACTCCCACAGGCCAACCAAGGAAACCAGTTCTCTCAATAGGTGAACTGTCCAGTCCATTCAAGATGACCCAGGAGCAGAGAGGAGGAGCTGAGACAGACATCAGCTTGGCGAAGCTGTGCTGAATCCGCTCAAACACACCTGGGACATGGAAGAGAAAGGCTGTTCACACGGGGAGTATTTTGTGCAGAGGGAGGTTCTGGATGAGCTGCGTCTGGATGAAGTGGCGCAAAAACGGACGTGGACCGATTCACCGAACCTGGGGGAACGGGTGAAAGAGTCCCTGAGGTAAAAACAAAAAAAAGGACACGTGGGGAGAGTGGTGTAACAGGCAACAAATGAGAAAACTGGAAAAGCCTGAGACAATGACACAAACTGACAACACTGATATGTTTGTATTTGGCTTTGTAATGTTTATTTTTTGTGTGTGTGGCTTTGCTTTGCCTCTGGCTGCTCAAAAATGACTTACAATAATTAAATAGTCATGAATAAGTCTGTGTGTGTTCATGGCAATTGTGTTAGTCAACTGTTTTCCCCTCTCAAAGCAAAACAGTGATGATTAAAAAAAGCTTTAATCATGTAATGAATGACAATGAGTGAGCAAAGTCCATTTATTCAGCTGGAAGCACCAGTCACACATTATATGAGACATACTAACCAGTCACAACGTAGCACATATCATTAGAAGTGAAAAGCAGCACACTGACTTTAAAAGGCCTGTTGATAAAAACTGAGTTTTTTCACGATAAACTAATCACTCTGCTTCGAGTAATGATTTACTTTTTTGGGTGGCCGAGTTAAAAATCGACTCTTTCACTGAAAATCCAGAATTCATAACCATACAAATATCCAGTCCATTTTCATGTGTGTATGTGCACCTGAGGTTTCTGCTCTTCCACATCACACTGACTGCAAGTTATTAGTTATTATTAAACGATTTTATTCATTCATCGAATGCATTTAGAAAATCTGCCTGTAGTGTTGTAGCAATAACAGATTTACAATTAGTGGAGGACTTATATCATTTCACAAATTTTTTTCTTATCCTTGTACATGAACGTTTAAGCCGGACAATTCAGAATTCAGTGGATAATTCTCCAAGCAATTTTTGGTTTTAGGTAGTTGGTTCATTTGTGTGTTTGTTTTTAAGCAAGATTACACAAAAACATCTGAACGGATTACCACCAAACTTGGTGGACAGACGTGGTATGGGTCAGGGAAGAACCCATAAAATGTTGGTGCGGATCCGGATCAGGGGGCAGATCCAGGATAAGAAGTTTTCAACGTTTTCTCCATTTTCCCAAAGAATGTTTCATGGATCATAGTAAAATATATCAGGCATATTTAGGGAAAGGGAACTGATATCTATGAGTAGGTGAGATGTGATGCAGCTTGATTGAATTTAAAGGTTCAGTGTGTAGAATTTAGTGACATCTAGTGGTGAAGTTGCATGTTGCAGCTGAATACCCCTCACCTCACCCTCCCCTTCTAAACACGAAAGAGAACCTGTGGTAGCCTTCAGTTGTCATAAAAAGTCTAAAGGTGTTTAGTTTGTCTAGTTTGGACTACAGTAAAAAACATGGCGGCCTCCGTAGAGAGGACCAACTCCTGATGTAAATATAAAGTATTTAAATATAAAGGGCTCTTTCTAGGGTAAAGAAAAAAACAATTCATACAATTTAGATGATTACACACTAATGAAAACACAAGGATTATTTTATATTCAATTTCTGCCAATAGATCCCTTTCACCTAAATCTTACAGTACACACTGAAGCTTGAAGGAGCTTGTTGGGACTTGGTGGATGCAGGTTCTAAATGTGAAATTACTTGTGTGTCTCAGTAAAATGAATGTTATTTATTTCTGTTGCAGATGTTCGGTGCCCAGGCTGAAGCACACAGTGGTGAGCTGGGTGCCTGTTCTTGGCTGGCTGCCTCAATACTCCATCAGAGAAAATGCAATTGGAGACCTGATCGCTGGCTGCAGTGTGGGAATCATGCATCTGCCGCAGGGTTTGTATATATGGATGTGCAGAGTGGAGGGAGCTCAGAGTTCGTCCACATTACACCTCACGAACTTTAAAAGTTCAGTTTGACATTTTGGGATCTACGCTCATGCTGTTTCATAAGTGAGGTAAAAAATAATCTGTGCCACTCTCATATCGATCCAAGCGAGGCTGCTTCCAGTCTTTATGCAAAGTTATACTAAACACCTCCTTGCTGTACCTTCATATTTAATGGACATGAGAGTGGTAATGGTATCAAAACTCTGATCTCAGCAATTAAAGCAAAAAAGCTTTTCCAATAATACCAAAGAACTTGTTGAAAAATTACCAAAACTAAAAATGTGCATGCAGATTATGCATATTCTCCCTAGTCTACAGTATTAGTGCTGTAAAAGACCTATTCTATTGTAATTAAAGATAATCTCTCAATATATTTATTTTATATTTTTTATAGATTCTTGTAGCGTCGTAACCCCCAGATAGGAGTGGAGGATGCTATTTGGCACTGAAAACTTGCAAAAAGCATTACTGGAAAAGCAGGAGTAGGTGAAGGGAAAATGTGCATTTTAATAACAAGAAGGTACTACAACACAAAAACCAAATGATCCCTGGTAAATGTAACCAAACTAAATCATACTAGAGAAAGAAAAAGAGCACAAAACTAGAAAAATCCGCAGCCTCATCGCAAACTGCCAACTCCTGTTTAATGTAGGGAGACAGTGGGGAGAAATCACCCTTTTCACAATTCTTTAGATAATTTTTTTCTTTCTTTTTACTTATTTTATCTTTAGTAGTTTAATTTTAGTTTTTATTGTCACGTGTCAATTAATTTTATTGCCTGCAAATTAACTTTTGTTATGTGTGTAATGTCCATGTGTGACCATGTGGTTTGTACACAACACAAAAACAGCCACAATATAGCCACCTTAGCTAACATCACATTTGTTTTACATAAGGTAGAGGGCTTTTTCTTCATAATTTTTTTAATAATAATTTTTTTTTTACCAGGTATGGCGTATGCTCTTCTGGCTTCCCTACCCCCTGTGATTGGCCTGTATACTTCTCTATTCCCGGTGCTGGTCTACTTCATCTTTGGCACCTCCAGACACCTCTCCATAGGTGAGAAAGAGTGTGTGTCTGTGGCCTCTTGTCATTAAGACTAAAATAAACATAACAAAGTGAGTTCACTATGGATAATCCTGGTTGATGCGTCCGTGTGAATCTACATGCTTTTGAATTTCCAGGTACGTTTGCTGTGATGAGCATCGTGATTGGGGGTGTGACGGAGAGGCTGGCACCCGACAGTAACTTTATCGTAAACGGCACCAACCACAGTGTGAATTTTGAAGCTCGGGATGCCATGAGGGTAAAGGTAGCATGTTCCCTCACAGTCTTGACAGGGATCTTTCAGGTGTGTGTTTCTGTCCTTTTCAACCAAACAGCCCTTTTACATCATATTTCACTGCTCTTGATTAACCCTCTCTCTTTTTGTTCCCTGACCTAAGATCTTGTTTTTTGTGGTGAGGTTTGGTTTCGTGGTCACGTACCTGTCCGAGCCGCTGATCCGTGGCTACACTACAGGGTCAGCGTGTCATGTGTGTGCCTCACAGCTCAAGTACCTGTTTGGAGTCACACCATCTCGATTCACAGGTCCTCTCTCCCTTATCTATGTGAGTATGTCAGGCACGATGCAACTACAATATGGAAACACACAAGAAAGTAATTGATAGTTTGGTAAATCTTACGTTGTTTTATTTTATTTAGACCATTAGGAGTGTTGATTCAACAACACCTAACTTTATATTTAAGCTAAGACTTTTATAGTTTACCCTTTCATTTCCTTTTTTTCCCTTTTTTTCTATGACACAATAATCACTCAACAAATTCCCATGAATTTTTGTGGAGGGTTGGGAAGAACCTTTTACGTTTTGTTGTGGATCTAGAACAGAGGCAGATCCAGGAAATATTTTTCACTTTCTTTAACATTGCGATCAGTCTGCATGTTTGTTCATTTGTCAGCAGAAATTACACAAGGAACTACGGAACACTTTCATAATCACAGTTTGCATTTTATGCTGGATACTGGCCCAGACAGCACACAGATGTGGGCCAGTTCAGTCACCTCTGACCTTCTTGTGACCCGGACAAAATGTTGCCCACTTGTAAAATATCAAATGTGGCCTTTTTTGGCAAACTTTTGTGCATTAACCTGACCTCAGAGTTGTTGTATTGTCTTGTGTGACCAGAGACAGGCCAGAGGGCAGAGCAAGATTTAAACACCAGGTTCATTGAATTGTTTTCAAACCCTCTCTCTCTCCTCCATCCTTCTCTCCTCCACTCTTTTTGCTCATAGACTCTGGTGGATATTTGCCGACTGCTGCCTCAGACCCAGGTGCCGGAGCTGGTGGTCAGCCTGGTGTCGCTCACTGTTCTCATTGTGGCCAAAGAAATCAATGACTGTTACAAACAGAAGCTGCCGATTCCCATCCCTGTGGAACTGATAGTTGTGAGTCTGTCTGTTCCTCTAGTCTCTCATACAGCAGGTGCATTCGGCTAATCGTCCAGCAGGGGGCACCCTGACCACAGTTGACCTAGCTCTACACGTGCTGCCTGTGCTCAAACTGAGGATTTACTTCACATGTTGAAGCGGCATTGCCTTTGTCTTTTCTCAACAGATCATAGCAGCAACAATCATCACCCACTTCTGTGGACTTGACAAAAAATACGACCTTGATGTTGTTGGGCAGATTCCCAGTGGGTGAGCTCATGTGTGTGTCTGCAATGAGTTTGTGTGGACAAAACAGAAAGAGAAAGTGAAGGCAGGGGTGAGACTGAGGACAGCTGTTTGAACAAGACTGTTTACAAGACAGAGAAGCACCAGATTTTCTTGTTTGATATGTAGAGTTGTTTATAAGACAAACAGGGTCACAGATTGTGGATTCCTGGGGGAATAGTCCATTAGTGAGATTGCTTTGTCATATTCATGGAAATGTACTTTGAAACAAATATTTAAATGTTTCTAAGTGATTGAAAAGGTTAATGAGTTTGCCAGCTTCAGCTTGTGGATGTAACAATAACAGGTAGCTACCACCTGAAGCTAGTGCTAAACCAATAGTCAGCAAAAGGTCACACGTGAATGTTGCTACAGTTTGAAAAGTGTTACAAGAAAACTCTTAGTTAAATCTTTTTGAATGTCAAGATGTTGGAACAGCCTCAGGGAAAATGTCACATACCCCTAGGATCTGATTGGACACTACACTGATACAAACTTCAACCATTCACCTTCTACTCCTGCTCCAGGCTCAAAGCCCCTCAAGTTCCAGATACCTCTTTTTTCTCCGAGATGATAGGCGATGCCTTCACTGTGGCCATCGTGGGCTACGCTATCAACATTTCCCTCGGCAAAACGTTTGGCCTTAAACATGGCTATAAGGTGGACAGCAACCAGGTGAGGCATAAAACACACTGTAGTTCTCACAAGAAGCTGTGAGAGTCTGTGTCCCTGCTCCCGTCTGACTCTCTGCTAACAGGGGAGAGCCAAACCTCAACTTAATCTTAGACTTAACTCTATGCTGTCACTATGCATTATGTTATCCTGGATCAACAGCACACACACAGTTACTTAAAGACATTATTATGTAACAATTCTTCATGAAAATGTAAAAGAAACAACAACTAGACCTATGTTATATATTTAGTTTACTTGTGTACTTATTTATTATTTACAAATGTATGATCAATGATGGGAATTGTCAATTAAATGGTGGTTATAACTAAAATGCATATAACTTTTGCAACTAATAAAAGTAGAAACACAATATACAATTATCACATGCACCAAGGCTTTTAATTTACAAAGTGTGAGTCATCCAGGACTCACACACCTCACAGTGCCATGGATATACACTTGGAGTTACTTGGCATAAATCTGACATATGTAAACACGTTTGTATGAGACACAGAAGTAGAAATTGGATCGTGGACTCTACAGAAATGTGTTTATCATCCACATCAGTCATGATGATGCAAATACTTTCTCTTCTCTCTTCTCTGAACATTTATTCTTTATGCCACAACCTGCTTCCTATTTGCTTGCACAGCAGGCCATGCCTTCACTTCACTGAATGATTAATGTTCCCCTAAAAATACATACACAGAGCAGCCAAACTTTTTTTCCCATCCCTTTAGCTCTTATTATTGTCTGCAACACATGGACTTACAGTACACACACTTGCAGAGGCATGTGACTGGGATCATTGTGCTCCAAAGAGAGGGATGGGTTGGGAGCACTCACAGTCTCTAAGAGCCCGCCTGCTGAATCATTAATGCCCAACAAGCTTTGTGCAATGAAGTGTCTCTTAAATATGCACAGCATTGCTCTCAGGGTGTCGGTCATGTGTTGAGAATTGCCATAAAACAACAGTAGATTAATGTTATTGGCCCACAGGTCACAGACTCCAGACCCTAAAGGTCTTGATGTTAATACCAGCAAATGTCAGGATTAATATAATCAGCTTAATAAACGTGCGTGTTACTACTTCAAACTGTACCTGTCTGTCTGTTTCTTTTTAATTCCAGGAGCTGGTTGCTCTGGGTCTTAGTAACACTATTGGCAGCTTCTTTCAGTGTTACTCTGTGACCTGCTCGCTGTCTCGCAGCCTCATCCAGGAGAGCACAGGGGGCAAGACACAAGTAAACACGTGTACACAAACATGCACAGAAAGCACAATACACCTATGATCAACCGGAGACCAGTGACTGTACAATAAGAGTGTGTGTGTGTGTGTGTGTGTGTGTTTTGTCAGGTTGCGGGAGTGATTTCATCCATCATTGTGCTGATCACAGTTTGGAAAATTGGTGCTCTCTTTGAAGATCTCCCCAAGGTAACACTCTCCTCTCTGCACCATTTCTTGCTAACGATCACCATCTCTCCTGGCATTACAATTTAATAACCAATAAGCCTGTGTGTGTGTGTGTGTGTGTGTGTGTGTGTGTGTGTGTGTGTGTGTGTGTGTGTGTGTGTGTGTGTGTGTGTGTGTGTGTGTGTGTGTGTGTGTGTGTGTGTGTGTGTGTGTGTGTGTGTGTGTGTGTGTTTGTTCCTCAGGCTATTTTAGCCACAATAGTGTTTGCGAACTTGAAAGGGATGTTTAAGCAGTTCATGGATGTGCCGATGCTGTGGAGGACGAACAAGGTTGATCTGGTACGACTAAATCCAGCCCAGTTAAAAACTGTGAATGTTACTGCGTCACTGTTTGACCCCATTGACTCTCAGTGTTTATACTGCCCTCTAGCTGGTGTGGGTGGTAACATTAATAAGCACCATCCTGCTCAACCTGGACCTGGGTCTGGCTGTCTCCATTGGCTTTTCCATGCTCACTTTCATCTTCAGAACACAACGGTAACTACGCACCACTGATTATTAATTATTGACGTGCATGCAGCCATAGTGAGACAATCCTCATGTGATTTTTCTTCGAGCTTCAGGGGAGTTGTTTCTCTAATTTTGCCACTTCAATACCTTTCAGACCCCGTTACTCCATCTTGGGCCACGTGCCAGGCACTGACTTGTATCTAGACACAGACGCCTACGGGGGGGTAAGAATCTTTCAGTGCTAAGTACCTTTTGCCTCAATAGAGAGTTAAAGGGCCAGGTCACTAAATTTCAACAGTCACATTTTCTGATTAATCTCTTGTGTTCTGTAGCCATGACATGCAGCTTTGGTTTTATTCATTTATTTATTTTAACCTTTCTCGTCCTGTTCCTTAAAATGGTGCATGCATTTCTGGCAGTGCCCTCATTAATATTCTATAGAGTTCTCTGGCAGGTTCAGTTCTCCTCAGTAGAAAGTAATTTAATATATTGACCTTGCTCAAACCATTATTCAGAGAAAGTCAGGTTCGGTCCCCCTCTTTGGTCCGGACTGAAAGATCTCAACAACTGCCAAGAAATGTTGTACAGACATCCACATATGCACAAAGGATAAATACTAATGAATTTTCCATAGTTGTAGTCTTAAAATGAAAGGTCTCCAGTACTAATGGACAGACTGTAATGTGATCCCTTAAGATTTCATTTTATAACATCCAAAATTTACATTTGTCCAACCTGCAAAACTACTGTTCTTCCCATTGGGCTCAGCTGTATTCTGTGTTTAGTGCCAACTAGCAAATGTTACCACCATAGACTGTATAAAGCTGGACAACTCATCTCTTCTTCCACCCTCTATTCTGAAATGCCGACATCTTGCACATTTGGAGCCACAGTTTGCCCAGTAGCAATCAGGGGATGAAGTTAGCGAGGTTAGCTTCAAATAACCAAACTTATCAGAAACATGAACACTTGAACATACATAAGTCTGGTAAAAACTACCCAAAAATGACAAAAATAAACATATTTGACATACACTTTTAAGAAACTTTTTAGTTTCACCCATGTCCCTTTCATTAGCATGGAAGAAGTGGGGTTTATGACCTTTACTGCAGCCAGCCACTAGGTGGCGCTCGATACATTTTGTAAACATACAGCTGCTAAACATCATCATGTTATTGGGCATGTTAACCTCCTTATGTTAGCATGCTGTGCACATGCAAAGAGCTGCTACCTTGTCTGTAGACTCTCGTAGTCTGGTTCAGATGTAGTTTTCCGGATGCTTACATTTCAGTTATTAGGTAAACAAAAGAAAAAACATCAGAAATACTGGATACTAACTATAAAAATATTTTTCAGAAATTTGGTTGAACCGTCCCTTTTAGATGAGCACTGTTGATGCTTAGATCACCAGTGGTAGTAAAGCTTCATTTAGACAAACAACACCTGGGGGAGGTAGAAATTGCCAATGAGAGCAGAACCAGGTGTGATGTTCTGAACTCTTCTACCTCATGATGTCTCCCCGCAGACTGAAGAGATTCCAGGAATAAAAATCTTCCGCTCATCTACGACTATCTGCTACACAAATGCTGAGATGTACTTGGAGGCCCTGCAAGGGAAGGTTTGTGTGTGAGGCTCCATGAATGTTGGTGTATGTTTGTGTGCTGCTGTGCGTTTGATTACAAGATGTAAATCCTTGTCCCATCTACGGCACCTTTAATTGCTTTCATTATCTCACCCACTCATCTCACCCTCTCTTTTCTCTCTTTAATGTGGTGCTCGGGCTTTTTGTGCAGAGTGGAATTGAAATCAGTAAGCTGCTGGCGGCAAAGAAGACGCGAGACGCGGAGCTGAAGCCTAAACAGGAGAAAGAGGAAGCAAAAACGGAGGAAAAGAAACAAGTACAATACAAATAACATGTTCAGGGACACCTTCATTCCTCCGGAATGAAAGCAATAGCTTATAAAATTCAGCTGATGTTTTCCCTAATTGTTGTTCCCTCTTTTTCAACCTAGTGGAAGCAAAAAGCGGTCAGAGACATGTCCATTCCCGCTCTCTCTTTGACAGAGTTGACTGAGGGCAAAGTCTCTGCAGGACTGAGTCAGGGGAACAGTGCAGCCGTAACCTCTACAAATGGCCTTAGTAAAGGACAAGTAAACTCGGCTTATGAACCTGACTCAGTCATGCAGGACTCCGATTTAGACACGGGTTGCCACGGTGATGAAAACATCTACCAGGAACCGCACCATGGTGATGAGGAGAAGGAGGGGACCTGTGGATCAGATGTCCACAGCATCATCTTGGACATGTCGACAACCGGCTTTGTGGACACAGTCACTACAAATACATTGAAAAATGTGTGTTTTGTATTGTTGATGGTGACATGATCTGATATTTTGTGTTGAATGGGCGCACACAGGTTCAACTTTAGACAGAGGACAAACAAAGTAATGTCTATCTTTTTCTCCCAGATTTTCAGGGACTTCGGGCAGATTAATATAAACATTTATCTCACGGGATGCCAAGGTGAGTGGCACACCAGACAAAACAGAGACAAAGTTAATGACCCTAATGCAGAGTCAAATCACTGGAGCTCTAGATACTGAATGCGTCAAGGTCTCAGCCTCAGTGGCGCCACATTGTTCCTCATCTGACATGTCACTCAAACATAAATATTTATCTCTACAATCATAAAAATGCTTTCCCTCTCATGGTCTCTCACTGTCACGCCTGCTTTCCTCTCTGTGTAGCCTGTGTTGTGGAGCAACTGGACACTGCCGGTTTCTTCTCAGAGTCCATCCCGAAGAGCAGGTTGTTTGTCACAGTTCATGATGCCGTGCTTCACATTCTCAAGAAACTGGGGCTGAGAGACTTTGTACTTGTACGTTCATCGCCGTGAATGTTCATTAACACTTCTTAGATCCTTCAGCTTCACTCAATTATCATCGCTGGCTCATATTCCTAGCCTTCAATCTTCCCCGTCTTTTTTTCCCAGGACGTTCCCTGCAGCACCCCGATGTAACCAACAGGGGTCAGACTGTTCCAACCCTCGCCATCCTCCCCCTCCTCCACTGTGGTCCACTCCTCACTATTGGTCGTCACTGTCTCCTCCCCCTTCAGTGGGGGAGAATGCACCACCTTGACATGGCGGCCGGTTGCCATGGAAATCCAGGGAGCCGTTACTGTGGCAACGGGCTTTTTATGATATCGCCTAATGAGATAGCCAGCAATACGTCATCGTAGCTCTCTCTCTCTCTCTCTCTCTCTCTCTCTCTCTCTCTCTCTCTCTCTCTCTCTCTCTCTCTCTCTCTCTCTCTCTCACTCTGTGGTGTGTGCATGAGCCACAGAGGAGGCGCGGGATGAGTGGGAGAATGTAACAGACGAATAAGAGTCTGTATTTATAGTCGGTGTGAGAGAGTGAGTGAAAGGTTGACTGTGGGGGGGGGAAACTCATATTTGAGAGGTGTTGTTGTGAACAGACGCACCACGATGTGTGTGCATGTGTCAGTCTGTCAGTCCGCTGTGTGGGTTTTCTGGGATCTATGCAGTTGGCCCTCGTGTTCTGTTTGTAAGGGAAACCCACATGTCTTGTAACACAAATCAATAGAATGTAAATATTTGTCATTTATAGGACAAGACTGTGCCCTCTGGGGACGAGGAGGGGGGGCCTTAATCCTGTTATTACCACCCATTCAATTCCAAACGGCTGCAAGAAGGAGCTGAAGTGCAGATATGGTGTAATAGGTGTCAACAGCGTGGGTGTATTTACAGTCAGTAATCACACATCTGATTCTCTACTTTTGGGGATGCAGTCTTGTCTCATCATCTATCATAACTCTCTTGCGTTTGCTGAACAGTGTATCGTAATAGACGGTACACAGTACATGTTACATGTGTATTTCAATGATTTGGGTTGTCCCTTCCAAGTATATCTGCGTCAGGCCTTAAAAAGTTTTGTAATTATTTTGACCTTCGGGAAATGTATTCAAGTGCTTTCGTGTGCAATTCTGTAGATGTGAAAAATGTGCGTCGTTATCATGTTTGCCCAAAGTTGCACAGTTTCTCACCGGCAGAAATAAATTGTCTTCCTGCAGAAGCTACAGTATGTGTGACAGACATCCTACTCCAATGTAAACAAGGGCTAAAACAGAAACACATTTCCTTGTGCCTGTTGCTCAACACTGTGTCCACAGACTGATAACACTTCCAGTGCAACGCTTTATCAATATTTATCCGTCAAATGTCTCTTGGAATTTATTTTTTATACATGTGTAACATATCTAATGTAAATTCTGCACATATCCACGGGTTTGTTTTGTGTAAATAAAGATTCACAAAAACACAGAGCGTCCATCTTAATCTGGTCATTTATTGCTTCTTTCCTTTCACCAAGTCTCTTCCCACTCCCCACATCCCCGTCTCCTGCTCTTTGCACAATTCGATCTGAACTTTCTCTCCGTCTCTTCTGATGGAAATATTGATCGTCATCCCCCTCCGAATATTGTTAACACTGATTCACAGACCCCACAATACACTGGATAAGTTAGTTCATAACACACAGCTGGAAGTGGTGATGCATTTTCCTCTTTTTGATTGTTTTGTTTTGTTTCTTACAAATGGAAGCTGTTCACGAAGAGAGTACACTTGGCAGGAAACAATGATGGGCAAACACAACGCTACATGTATATGAAGACTACACTGCCACAGTCCAACACGCACTCTTTCTTACTCACACTCACACACACACACACATTCAGACCATGGCATATCAGCAGCGAATGTGAGGTCTTTCATTTCGAAAGTTTCTCGAGAATTTTTTTTAAGTTTCTGCTCACTCACAGTATAATGACATGACATGTTGGGAGGCTGTTGAACTTAAACACAGAGGCGCAGCGAGGGGAAGATATCGCAACTACACTAGACATATCGCACTCACGGAACAAGACGGGACGGAACAGCACAAAGGCAGGGGACAGAGAGAGAGAGGGGAGAATCAGCGAGGTAGAGTCAGAAAGCAGAGCAGACGGAACATCAGCCTGTGATGACTGTATTCTTGCGGTTGGGTTTCAGTTCTTCTCCCATCTAATCTTAGGTCCAATTGTCCAGGGCTTTTCCATACCTTCAAAACTGTGGGCTGCGTGATTAATCTGCACTTTGCTCTGACTGGGCCAGTGTGGTGTGCATGCGTGTGGGGTCGTCTGTATGTTTGTGTCTGTGTGTGCTGATGTCAAGGGCGACCTTGGATCTGTGTTCTGTAGGGCTCAGCTCATCAGATGACACTCTCAAAGAGAAGCTGATTCTTGGTTCCAGCAGGGGGCAGCAGTTTGGCCTCGCTCTCTGGGGCCAGGTACTCCAGGTGATGTCTGCCCCAAACTGGGGTGGTAAGGTGCTGCCACCTCTGCACAGAAAAAGACAAGGACACGATGAGCTCGCTCCTGGACTGATGCTGGAGCTTTGAGTTTTAAGATACGCATCTTAATTCACGCACAAGATAATGTGCATATTCATCCATGTTTTGCACCCTGGCCTACTGACCTCCCGCAAAGATCCTTTGCAGCGCAGCAGTTTGAAGAGAACAGTGACAGGGATACAGAGCATTGAGGACAGAGCCAATAACCAGCCGATTGCTTCACCCCACAAGGGGTATGTATACGACGTGTTGTAGGTCAGGGGCTTGTAGTTCACCACGTGGAACAGGAACACACCCTGTATGCACACAAAACTGTCAGCGGTTTGCAACGGCCACGTAGAACAAACAGAAAATCACACACGACAACTCTTACCACACAGACGACAGGCGTGATGTAGGACCAGCACCACTTCATGTAAGGTAGGGGCTGGTAGCCGATCATACGAGCCACGTCATCCATGAAACGGTCTGCGCCTGACAGGGATGACATAAGTATGCTGAGATAATGCATTAGGATTGTGCTGTTTGTGTTGTTTGTATTGCAGTTGTGCAGCATTGTCTCACCATAGACCCATGCAATCACCACACACTCCCAGAAGGCCTGCCACAGCAGAGTGATGCCACTGGCAGAGTAGTAGTCAAACAGCTGGAAGACATACATCCCTCCCTGACAGAAACAGAGAGAGCAGTGAGGATCCAGACTTTCCTGCTAATTCTTTATGTATGACCTGATTGCAGCCCCGTCTCCACTGTTCAGGCTTTCATGCCATTTCATTCCTGGCAATGGTTTCCTAAGCCCATGAAATTTTGGTGCAGATCCAGGAATTCTTTTTTTTCCCACTTTCTTTAACATTGCGACATTTTCACCAATTTCCAATGAGACAACACATAGATGATAAAACAGGGATATTTATAGGTCTCATATCTATGAGTGTGTACACTTTAGTGCAGCTAGATTGAATTTAAAGAGACTGTTGGACCTTGGTGAAAGTGTGCAATCTGATGTGAAATTTGTTTTTCCCTGTATTTCTATTGTACAAAACAATAAAAAATAGCTGGAGTTTTTCCTGGCAGTTTGTTTAATGATCAACCAGTGGGTACCAGCGAAAACTGATATAATTCATAGGCTAGACAGGTGTGACTGCAATAAAAAGTGTCTACGTGCGGCAAACAGT
Source organism: Hippoglossus stenolepis (assembly GCF_022539355.2). Lineage (NCBI taxonomy): Eukaryota > Metazoa > Chordata > Actinopteri > Pleuronectiformes > Pleuronectidae > Hippoglossus > Hippoglossus stenolepis. The sequence goes on from NC_061488.1 coordinate 10,712,094, forward strand.
ATCATTACAATCCAACAATAAAGGCCACCCAACAATGTGAAGTTGGACCATAAGACGAGAGGGAGACGATGCCCAGTGATACCGTGATGAGATCCTTGTGCCCATGTGATCCTGTTTATCCGGCGCCATGGACTGACATTCCAACATGACAATGCACGTCCTCATGTGGCACAGATTTGTAGTGCCCTGTCAGACGCTGAGACGTCCCTGTCCTGCCTTGGCCTGCACACTCGCCAGACAGGTCACCCATTGAGCATCTGTGGGATGCTCTGGATCGGCCACAGCCGGAAAACATCCGACAACTCCGCCAGGCCCTTGTGGAGGAGTGGAACAACATTCCACAGGCTAGTATTGACTCTTCTGTGATGAAGGTGTGTAGCACTATACGCAATGAAAACTGGGGGATATACCCAGTACTGAAAAACTTTAACTAGACTTCAGCTGCGTTGCTTATTTCGCAGTTTAACAGTTCAGCTTTGAATTCACTCGACAAATGTATATTGCCATAATAGAAAAGAATTAGAAATCCAATGTGTACGTCAATGAAGGCTGCATTCCTACTAAGTTTATAATAGAATCATAAAAATAATCTTCCGACCCAATAGTTTCTGAATGGCATTGAATTCGGTCTGGAAGTTATTTTGTGCATCCCACTTAAATCCTGACAAACAACAGAATGAGGTCTAAAACTCCACACTGTACCTCTGTGACCATCGACATGTCGATGAGGAAGCAGATGAAGCAGCAGATGGCCGCCACCACCTCTCGGCGCAGAGAGCCCAGGACAGATTTAGGGGGCAGCATGTCCATGATTCCTGTTATCAAACCTTCTACCCCGACAAACTGAAAAAGAAAGTAAGTGGATAAAAAGAGAGAAAGAATGAGGAGAGAAGTGAATGACAGACCCGGAGGTTAAGACTTAAGTCTGTATGCTCGGATGTTGTGCACAGCTGTCTGCATTGTAACCTAGGAATGCAATGTACTTGGAAATAGCATATTGCTGACTCAACCCCATGACTACCCGCTTACATTCTCTTTCAACCAACAAATGTACTGTGTGTCAGATGCACATGACATGCAACTGAGAGGTGAGCATGTCCGCTCACACTCTCTTCCTCAGTCTGCAAACGCAAGGATGTTTATGTGTATCTTTGCAGAGACATAGTTCAACCGTGGAGCTATTTTTACATCATTTACTAGAAATGGCAGCACATGCACGGGCAGAGTGGCTGTGGCAGGAAAAGGAGAAACATGAATGCAGAAGAAATGAGAGAGAGAGGGGAAGAAAAGTGAGAGTAACTGAAAGGATTGGAGAGCAGACAGACGCTCTCTGTGTGAATCAGACAGAAGCTCATTGACAAATCCCTGGGCTGTGAAACAATGGATGTAGGCACTGGCTCAAACAGACACACAACAAACAGGCTGCTAAGAAATGCAATGCTAAAACTGGACGCGGTGTGGCTGGACTGTTTGTGTGAGAGGAAGTGATAGAGACACAGAAATGTAGACAATGTTACTACATAAGTGCTGCAGAATCAAAACAGCAAAATACAGAAGCAGGTAATACCTTGCATTAGCATACAGCGTCCTCTAAGACAAAGCTAAGGTGGATATAAACAAACTGAGATGTGTCCATACCTGGCTGTCCAAGCCCAGTATGAGCAACATGAAGAAGAAAAGTGCAGCCCAGAGCGGCGCCAGAGGCATCAGAGTCACAGCCTTGGGGTAGGCAATAAAGGCCAGGCCTGGACCTGCACATTAAGAAGCAGAGTCAGAGGCATAAAGTATCCAGAGCAGGGCTTCTCAGAGTCCAGACCTCGGCCCGCCTCCAAACTGGAGCGCAAGTCAATCTGCACCCGGCGTTTATCTACAATACATTATGAGGTGTAATGTTACGATTTTGGAATACATTTCTATCAATACAAAAAATGGAATATGCAGTGTAGCTGGAGATTCTTCACATTGATCGTGTCCCCTGCTGAAGATGGTTTTAGTCTGGCTTATTTCCTTATCGTTGACAGTGTTGTCTTAGTGATGCTAACTGCTGGAGAGTGTTGTGAGTAGATACAAAATGCATCTGGACTATAACTGTCTGAGCCGTGTGTCTGCCTCGGTTTTGTGCTGACCACATCACAAGACAAGTGACTTTTGTGATGTAATCACAAATGGAAGTTCAGGGGTCACATGTGGTGAATATCAGAACATATTAGTGTAATCCTGCATTCTACACAGTTAATGTGGCGAAAAGCTCAAATCGCAGCAGCTTGACCAATGAACATTTGGATCAGTGTCTCCATCTGGCAATCTCACCTCTTGTGTCGGTTCAAAGGTATTTTGCAGTTTCTATTGCCATGAATTTGAATGTATGGTGCCTAAATGGTATAAATTAGTTGATCGAATCATATTCTGTAATCAGCAAATAATTCCAGACCTCTATCCTTAAATAAAAATCCGATGTGGACCTTTGAGTAACCCCTGATTTAGCTCTCACTGTCAGCACTCTGCTCATTACAGTGGGTTTAAGGTGGCTACATTGTGGGGATGCTGTATCCTTACCACTCTCTGCTACCTTACTGATGTCCACGCCTTGCTCCTCAGCCATGAAGCCCAGCACAGAGAACACCACAAAGCCTGCAAAGAAACTGGTTCCACTGTTAATGAAGGCCAGGACGAATGCATCCCTGCAAGAAGAAAGAGGAAGAGAAAGAGAGAGGGGGTAAAAACAGAAGAGCAAGAATGTGACTTTGAGCAAAATATGAATTATAATATCCTGTAACATGAGGCTCAAATGGGATGCTGTGTTGGCAAATCAGGGATCAATAGCAATTTCTCTGAAAGCTTCTGTTGTGTTTGTAGTTGGCAGGAGGAGAGGAAATAAACCAATGGTAAGTCTGTTCCAAGGTCTGAGAGGGGGAGAGTTAAATGATACCCGGACTGACTCGCTGTATATACAGCACGAACTGTATCTAACATTATAATAATTCATGCATTTATAAACAAATTATGTTGGAGATTTCATTCCCATTCAAATACAAAGTCAACATTCCAGTTTTATGGTCAGCACAGTGAGTGACCTTCAGTTTACTCTGATAAGTCAAGTCGAGTTAGCAACACCAGCCAAGAATCCTCTCTGTATAAACAACAGTTGCACCACGGTGGATATTATAACAGCGGCTGCCTTCAGCGGCAAACACCACTCCGTCAGCCGTCAATAAGCTCCATCCGTCTGAGGCAATACTCATAGGAATGCTTATGGATGTGTATAATTACAACAAGTGAGAGTGGGTGGTTGGGTTAAGAAAGCCGGCCGCATCAAGACCACATTATTTAGTAAGACTGCAGGTCTATAGCTGCACTAGTGGCCCTGTGAGGCCGTGATGCGGTGGAGGAGATTTAACTATGACCAAATAAAAGAGTGTTTATCCAAGACAAGGCTCAGCTTTTATTAGTGTGTACTTTGGACTAATGTGTGGTTTAGCTCACCTGTGCTTTGAGCGGAATGCTAACATTATTATACAAAAATTAGCTGAACCCTCAAGAGTCCTGGGCTATTTGGGCCATTTTGATTGTGTTTGATTTTGCCTTTAAATACCACATTAAAAGATTTTACCTTTTTTTTTTTCACATAGTATATCAACATATCAGATACAAAAACACACAGGACACAAAACCCCAAGACTGGCTTCTGAGTCCCAAATACATTGGCATCACAGCGCAGTTTATATATACTTCTTCCAAGATATTCTGGGCTACTTTAAGTGAGTGTGAGAAAACAGAGCTGAGCGGAAATACCTCAGGATCTGTACACATCTTTTAACTTCCAATTAAGGTCACGGCAGAGAAAATACCAGATGGCAGGATATTCGTGAGGCTCCTCCTATTACGGGCATTCCAAATATCTACACAGCGAGTGATAAGATTATCTTGTTTTTCAATTATCCCTACTACTGCTGAGGTGCTAACGATCACAAACGTGTCTCCATATATTAGAACATCTGTTAAGAGTAAATACTTTTAGGCTCATCGACCTGGCAACAGAAACAAAACTAGTGAGGCCACCTGTAGTTTAAACTCGGCGCTACACTCCCGTCTTCACTACAGGCCGTCTTGACCTTCTATTGTACCAGTTCATATGTATAATAAAATAAAATAGAGCTCCTCCTGGAAACCCATTCGCTTCTATTTTTATCACAGAGGAAATTACTTTACATGTGAAATGTGAGTAGTGGGCCAGGAAGTCCGGGGACCTTCAGACATAACTACTCCTCACACTCGTACAGTGTATCCATCAAGTGTGAGTATAGTGAATAAAAGACCAATTCTAATGGAAATACGATCCTTACTGGTTTGTTTTAGACTAAGCGCGTCACACGCAGCAGTACACAGAGTCTGGCTGATGTTTGTGTTAACGTTGGCCTCCTTCCAGTGACAGTGTCGTCTGATGTTGTGTATTGACTCACTGGTAACAGTTGTTATGGAAGCGGTTGTAGCTGCCCAGTGCAGTCAGGGCACCCAGTCCGATGGCATAGGAGAAGAAAATCTGAGTGCCGGCATCAATCCACACCTATCACGTAAGGGAACTGTGTGAGTAATATTTCACACTCTTTCTTTTCACTGCCCTGCTGCAGACAAACAGTATGTGTAAGGATATCCACATGCAAGCGAAGGCAAAGGTTATACCTGTGCTTCTCCGAGTTTGGACCAGTCTGGTTTCAGGTAGTAAATGATGCCATCGTAAGCTCCGGGTAAAGTGATTCCGTGGGCCAGGAGAACAACCAGGACCAGGTATGGGAACAGAGCAGTGAAGTAAACAACCTGCAGAAAGATGGAAAAAAGGGAGATGTGAAGTACATTTCTAGACATCCTAGCACCAATTTGTAGAATATACTTGGAGGTGGGGAGGTGAGGTTTGAATGCTATGCATTAACTTGTATTAAATAAAAGTAGAAAACTCCACAGTTAACATTTAAACTCCTCATATTACATGAGGTGAGTACATAAAAAATATGTGGTTATATGATGAATTTAACAAGCTAGGTTCAGTGCTTATTAACATGGTCCATCAGCTATGGTCAAATGTTTCAATGCAACTGCTGTTTTTATCACTTGGATTAAGCATTTACCTGCTTTGCAAATACTCAAGTCTTAAGTAGAAGCCCATTAGGTCCTTCCTGTAGTAGATGTGTAATGGGCCCTGTCATGTTACTTTGAAGAAAAGGTAGCCTGTAAATGGAAAGCCAGACAATTTGTAAACCTCCTGCAATAGCAGGGGTTTTTGGCAGACCTTTTCAGAAAGTAGTCTTTGTCAAGTTATGCCCCCATGCTACCTTGAAGAAGCAAGTCCCCGCTAAATCAGTGTGGTAAGAGCAAAGTAATGAGAAAGCACATATTTGCCTTGATCTAGGGCGAACATGGTCAGCTCTAAAACATCTACATCGTGGAAAGTTACTAATCGGCTTACAGCTGGCTGGCTCAATCTCCTTCATTGTTTTCCGCCTCGCTCTACGAGCTGCAGCTACTCTGGAGACACAAGTATGCAAACACAGACAGCTCCATATGCTACAAAATATGGCTGCATTCGTTTTCGTCAAGGTTTCAGTGCACACACATTAAAACAAAATGAGAAGTGGACATCTTTTTTAAAATGGAACAATGCATATGGAGCATTTAACATAATAGGGGTGTTGGGATCAGAGTAAGATTGTAACCTGACTGAAACTTAAGCTGGATATATATGTATACACACACATGAATATAAACAAGAATATACTATATACATCTATATACAAATATATATTAAACTGTACATATATAACTATGCAAATTAGCAGACATTGAGAGAATACACGTGTTTATGTTTTTCAGTCTAGACACTAAAGCTGATTTGGGGTCAAGGGGCAAAATGCTGCAATTATTTAAATCTTTCACACAAAGCCATGCAAATAACACTCTGCACTCCGTGAACCCTGATGGTGACAAGTAACATTTTATGCACAGTGTAGAATACGAAGCCATCAATATTAATCTACACTCACTAAGCCCAGATCACTGGCATGTGACATTAAGCACCATGAATTGCACAGCCAGAAAGTACTTTACCTTGCCGGTAGATTTGACACCTTTCCACATGCAGAAGTAAACGATGATCCAGGTGGCTATGAGACAGAGCACCATCTCATAGCTGATGTCACCGGGCTCGTGCAGCCCATCAGACAGACGCAGCACTTTACGCCTGGGAGGGAGAACACAGAGACGAGCCCATTAGAAAAGCCGACAGTTTTCAAACACACCAATGGGACGTTTGAAGATCTAGTGTATAACTTCATGCAGGAGTCTGCAAGTTGAAATACAACTTGAATATGGGTTAAATAAGACTTTGATAGGGCTTGCACTGTGAATGGCCTAAAAGTTAATTAAATAATCAAATCTGTAACATTAAAAACATCAGAATGATCAGAATAAAGGTCTGCATCACAAAGTGCGGGGGCTGGATACAAAGTGCACAAACACAGGTCAACTTAGCGGTGTATTCAAATCTTTATGGATTTGGCTCTAGTCCTCCATGACAACTCCCAGTCAAATTACGACATACTCCCAGAACTCGATGACAGGGGAGCGCATGCCCTCGGACTCCGCGCAGCTGCCGTTGAAAAGGAGCAGGGCTGAGGACAGGTTCAGTGGGGACGTAGAGGAGACAACGTTGAAGGGGGTGTCAGCAGATGAAAGCAGTGCGCTGCGGTTGTAGCAGGCACGCCGGAAGTCCTGTGTACAGTTGGGCGTGTTCCAGGGATGTCCACAGGTGGCCCAGGGCAGTGGGTTGGTGAAGGAGTGGAAGAGAAAGTAGAGGCCCCACACCAGAATCATGATGTAGTAGGTGTTACAGAAGAACACGATCACCATCGAGGCCAAGCCCAGACCTGACAGAGAGGAGGAGAGGAAAGCATGGGATGCAGGGTTACAATTTGCAAATCAGAGGTGATGAACAGTAGTAAAATAACTTGTTATCTCTGTGTGTCTGACACATTAACTTGAACAGAGTAAGGTACCTTTGAAGAGGGGTGCAATGTTCCAGGCAGAGACCCCTCCTTGCTTCATGAACTGTCCCAGTGCGATCTCCAGGAAGAAGACCGGGATGCCCCCGATGAACACGATGATCAAGTAGGGGATCAGGAAAACGCCTGCATCACACATCAAACACATTCATCACAAGGCACCTGAATTAACAGGCAGGTAGATACAGTGCATGGTGTCATTATTAGAAACAGCAAATAATTCAGTACAACTCAGAACAACCCTCTGTAATAAGTAAAAGCACATGGCACGGTTTGGATATTTAGTAGGAAGCATATTACTACAGTGTTTGGTTTATAGTCCTTAATAACTCAATCAATAATTATAATGGTATTTTCATGATAATAATTGCATCAAATAAACTAAATCCCAATAACATTCAAAATATTACGTAATATTAAAATCGACCTTAGTTGTTCTGAGACTTGGTTGTCATTTACTATAAAAGGAACATTTACCAAACAAGTGTGTTGACAAACAGAGAACATTGGGATTACATGGTCAAACACTGAATTAAACCCCTGAACACACCATTGTAAAGTTTTTCATTTTGAATTGCAAATATAACAATAAATAACATAATGTCAAATTATATATCTTTATATGATTGATCGCAATTCTTTGGATTAGTCTACAGATTATATGTGTAATGATGTGAATGGAATGCACTGGTATGCCACAGACAGACGGAGTTAAAAGTGTTCAATTATTGTGTCAATTGTCCCTTATTCATAAAATATAAATTCAGTACAAAATTAAAGGAGACAGACAGTGAGTGTCAGCGTTTTCTATAAATAATCTCCCTTCAGCTGCTTGTGCCGTGGCAGCAGCTTGCTGTGATCAGGAATAGACAGCGGGGGGGTAAAAACGACATTAAAAAGAAGGCATGGCCCTTTTTAATTCACTAAACGATTTGGTTTGATTAATAATATAAAAGGGTGATGCCACCACAGTGCGCAGATGGGAGGGAGTCACATGACCAGGTGTGACGCAGAGCAGAGAGAGGCCGAGAAGAAGGAGGGAAGGATGGATGGATCACAGGAAAGGGACACAAGAGAAACTGGGACAACGCTGTGGTAGAGGAGCTTCAACGAATGCTAAAAAAAAAAGGGCCCACCATGCCATCGCCCTGGCTGTTTCTGCAACCATGTTATTGATTGACAGTTTGTGCCTCATTCAGTCCATCATCTTTATGTCATTCTGTGAGTGCAGAGGGCTGTAGCCTTATAAGGAAACATTGGTGAGCGGGAGTCTAACAGAGAAAAGGGGTGGGAGATCAAGAGAGAGACACAGAGAGGAAAGGAGAGAAAGAGAAAGGGAGAGGGATGCAATAGGAGGCGTGAATGGAATGACCAGAGAAAATGCTCGGGCTGACATACCCCAGCATATTGGGCAAATCAGCGAGGAACTGCGTCCTTAATAGGCTTAAGTAAATCCTCTCTAATCATGACTGGACCAGACACATCAGGCCAAGAAGCTAAGTTACAAATAAATAAATAAATGAGATTTGCAGAGCGTTAATTCCACATGTTTACAGTACTATCTTCTATTACAGTCTCAAGTGGAGTGTGTCCTTGATTTAGTAGCAAGACGGCTCGTCTACAAGCCGCAGACCTTATCTGACACAGTTGTTGTTATGTTACAAGGTGTACTCTGGGCTGGTCAAGGACGCAAAACGAAGTATTGTAGTGGATGTGGCTGTGCGGGGGGGGAAAGGACGGAAACGGTCACAGGACAGTTATTGTGTGACATACCCATATGCCTCCTTATCAGGAGCAGAGGGGGAGAGAGCACCTTTGTATTCGACGTGAGGTCCGGGCAGGAACACAGGGGGTGGACTGTGTGAGGCAGGCCATTGTTATACGATACCAGAAGGTGGGTATCAAAGCCATGGGTCACAAGACCCACACACACAAGAGAGGGAGGGCTGGACTATGAAACACACACACACACACAGAGTTGTACCATTCAGTTTCAACTAAACACCTCATAAAAAAAGAGAAAGGTGGGTGTAGGGCAGAGATAAGACTAGTCAAGGCCAGAAGCTGCAGTCCGGGAAGGTTACTGTAAGACAAGCTGGCACAGATATACTGTAGGAGTGGATACAGACCATAAAACAACTTGTATGCCAGTGAGTGATCAGCGGACTGACCGAAGGGCAACTTGTACTAGGTCTGAATGTGAAGCAACGGTCGGCTGTAACAAACAAAGTGTTGTTCCACCAACTGCCAGGAGTATCTGAGAGAAATAGCTAAGTGAATAGTGAAATACCAGGAAGATTCCTCAATTAGCTGAACCACTTTTTCCCACGAAGAATTTCTAGGATTTGTTTCCATTGTATTCTAACAGCAAGTTAATGGAAGCTCTAAACATACGAGTTTAAAACCTTTGGCCTTTAGGGATGATGACATCTCCCAATACGTAGGAAAATGAATCATTAAGTCTGGACTGTTTCTCTACAGCACTTTTCTAGTTTTATCGACCACTCAAAGCACTTTACATTATGAGTTACATTCATACATGTTGCAATACACTGGGCTTTTTGATCACATACACACACACAGCAGTCGCACAGGTCTTCAAGGTCGAGTGTCTTGCCCAAGCACACTTTGTCTGGAATGCAAACCAAAGGAACTGGTGATCGAACTACAAACCTTCTAGTAAGTGGACGACCCGCTTTACCTTCCTACGTTTAGAGACACTATCAGTGGCTGGATTTTAAACAATGTTGATGGATGACACTGGGAGGACCATGCACAGTGGTTCATTATATTATAAGATAAACTGTTTATTACTGAAAACCCTTCGCTTTCACACTCGTGTTTTATACTCATTAGTATAAGAAACTATAAGCTTTGGATGTCAATCTGAACTATTTTAATGAAATGAATCCTAACACATTTTGAAATGAAACTTCTCATATAGTAACACATAGATTTATTCTAACCACACTTAGGACCTGAAGCTCACCTCCTCCGTTCTTGTAGCAGAGATAAGGGAACCTCCACACGTTGCCCAAGCCAACAGCAAAACCCACGCAGGACATGATGAAGTCCATCTGTCGGGTCCAAGTTTCTCTCTCCACCACCGGCACTGCCACCCCGTTCCCGGTCCCGGCTGCAGCCACGTCCTGGGCCTGCGGTGTGCCAGCCCCTCCGCCCTCACCACACCCTGGCCCCGCTCCAGGCACGGGCACCAGGGGGCGAGCTGACCCCCCACCTTCCTCCTCAGACAGGGTCCCTGCCTCGAGCTGGGGGAGACTGATTTCACCTGGAACGGGGGAAAAGAGGGAGGGTCAGATGAGGAAGAAGAAGAGAGAGGGGCAGATAAGACACAAGGGATAAGTCTGTTTAAATACAGAGGAGGAGACAGTAGTTTAACACTGATGTAAACATACACTCTCATGTAAACATACACATAACTTCACACCACAAGTCAAAACTGGAGACGGATGAACTACAGTCTCCTCGCCCAATGAATGGAAGAGGGAATCTGAAGGTTTTCCATTCATTGCATGAAGCATCAGAGCAACTACAGCTGAAATTCAATTCACTGTGCACATTCAGAGGGTTTGTGTGTAATCTGCCTTTTCACAATCAGTGCTTGAGCTGAAATCCCGTTGCTGTTGTGCTGGCATCACTGAGCCCTCCCCCCCGATGCTCATTCCCTCTGTCTGTCTCACAGACAGGGGGTGATTAGTGATGCTGCGGTGCAACACAGCAGAGAGGAGAGCCGGCTGAAGGCACAGACTCTGACGCTCACGCAGCTGTCTTTTGTGTCCCTTTCCCCACAAACAACAGTGAACACATGCAGGCAGGGGGTCTCGGGCACAAGTAAATGCACCGGTGTGCCGCTCCACTGCTGCCATCCTGCCGTCAGCCTCGCTGTGCTGGATGCAAAAAGCGAGGCAGCTGAATCCAGATCAGAGCAGTTTGAGAGGGTGTGCGAACAGAGGAGGGGAATGAAGAAGAGGAGAGTGAGGAAGGTGAAGGATGGAAGCAAGTTGATGAGAGGAAACCTGTAGTTTGAGAGTAAAGCTTGATCCAAATAGACCCCATGTTGGGTTAAGAAAAAAAATCTATTGTCCCTGGGTGTGAATGGGGGGGTCTGTGTGAGGAATAAAACCTGATCTCATAGAAAATGCCTGAACATGAGTCATCTAATTCTGTGAGCATGGGTGATGCTCTGAGATGATGACGCTCTCACATCGCCGGGCTCAAAACCTGACATTTGATTTTGTTGTGGGTGCAAATGTGCATAAAATATCGCACAAATTTCCGCGCGAGGTGCACATTTAGACACCGTCACGTGTATCTGTGATGTGATGAGGGCTGAGGCAGCTCCTGAGGCTCAGTCATGTGATAGGCAAGTGCAGGTCATGCAGCACCATACTCACCTTGGCTGTTCTCTTCCAACTCAGGTGACATGTTGTCGGATGGAAAAACTGTTTCTCTCCTTTTTCAAACGAAGCTGGCGGCTGGTGGTTTGAGCCAGAGGGGCCTGGTTGAAGTTTGTATGAACGTGCCTGGCTGGTGACAGGGCTCAGGCACTCACACAGGAGCAGCTATGCAGAGCTCAGCTTGTCTTTTTTTGTTTGTTTTTTTTTTTCTGTTTTTTTTTCTGAGTTTGTTATTTTCTTTTGCCTTCTTGAGATTGAAAAAAAAAACTAAACAATCGCAGTTTGTTTTTGTTGTTGTTTTTTTTTAATCGCACGTTGGATCCCCTCAGCTCGGCCAAGAGACGGAGACAGAAAAAAAACGATGTTCACAAAGCGACGCGGTCAGATGAGCCGATGACAGGAGCAGATTCAGAAGCAGTCGACGAAGCACTTGAAGGTAAGCCTGAAGAATCTCATGGATGACACTTAGATGGAAATGATGCTGCGCCTTAGGGAGAGCAGCTGGTTCCTGTCGTCCTCGTGTCGTTCCAACGGCGCCGGTCAGGAGTCCTTGAAGCTGTGGTTGATGCCTCGGCTCGACAGACGGAGAATGTGATCCGCTCCACCAGGGTCCGCGAGCTGAGACCGACTCTACCCCGCGCCCTCCCTCTCTCTCTCTCTCTCTCTCTCTCTCTCTCTCTCTCTCTCTCTCTCCGCCGCCGCCGCCGGCTGACGTGATTGGCTGAGACCGAGCCCAGTGCGGTGGGTGCGCACAGCATCAGCAGCCGCAGCAGCAGCAGCAGCACGCAGTGAAAACGAAAGACAGAGTCACAAGGATGGGGTTATGACACATGCACACTCATGCATATTCACACCTACACACACACACACACACATGCTTGTAATTCTATCTTAGTGAGGACACTCATTGGCGTAATGCATTCCCTAGCCCCTTACCCTAACCTTAACCATCACAACTAAACGTATAACCCTAAACTAAACCTCATTCTAACCCTAAAACCAAGTCTTAACCCTCAAATAGGCCTTTGAAAGAGTGAGGACCGGTCAAAATGACCTAATTTTCCAAAAAATGTCCTCACCCTGCAGGGTCATGGTCCTCACAAAGGTATAAGTATATACACACACACACACACACGCGTTTGTACATCTGTCTTTGGGAGGACACTTACTGACATAATGCATTCCCTAGCCCCTTACCCTAACCTTAACCATCCAAACTAAATGCCTATCCTTACCCTGACCTAAACCTAATTCTAACAATAACCTTAATAACAAGTCTCACTCCATAAGGTCTAGAGTTAGAATAGTCCTCACAAAGAGATCTGTACAAGTATATAACCCTAAACTAAACCTAATTCTAACCCTAACCCTAAAACCAAGTCTTAACCCTCAAACAGTTCATTGAATGTAAGTCAGAAAGTGAGGACCGGCCAAAATGTCCTCACTTTCCCAAAATGTCACTCTCACTCTGTAGGTTGTATGCGCAAAATGGTCCTCACAAAGACATGTATACAAGTACACACACACCCAGACGCAGACATGCACACAGGCACGTACACACAACTTCCATTCATTGTGAACAGCCAAACCCACACACCTTGTACTTCTATCTTAGTGAGGACACTCATTGGCATACTGCATTCTCTAGCTCCTTACCCTAACCTTAACCATCCAAACTACATGCCTAATCCTTACCCTGACCTAAACCTAATTCTAACCCTAACCCTAATAAACAGTCTCACTCCATACGGTTTAGACTTAAAATAGTCCTCACAAAGAGATCTGTACAAGTACACACACACGCACACACACAGCCACTCAAGCAAGCATGCACACACAAACACACACACACCTATCCTTACTGGGACTTTGCATTGACTTTAATTCATATATGAAAACCCTATATCTAATCTTAACCAAGATCAATTCATGCATAACCCGAACCTTAACCTACCAGCAATTCACATATTGCCCCTAACCTTAACCAGGACCTCAGAAGTGTAGTGCTCCTAATAACACACACAGTAGATACACGCCCAAAGCAGCGTCTGATGGTGTTATGTTCTGCTTATTTTGTCTACATTTCTGGGCAGCAGGAACTATAGGGAGGAGGGTTAACAAGATATATTAACATTGATAGTTTATTACTTGTTAAGTCATTTTTAACCAATGTTCAAATGTGACTTTTTTGTCAATATTTTTTCAACATTGTTATATTTTTCAAGACAAACGGAGGATTTCATAGACTAAATAATCAATTGAGTTTTTTGAATCCATCCTGTAGTTTTTGTGTCATCATTCTAACCAACAGTGTGTCTGCATTGATGTCCTTCAACGAAACTAGTGATCTTGCAGAGCTTGAACTGCTGTATTTGATATTGGGCGACATCTAGTGGACATTGTCTACATTAACAGTTTTGCACAAATGACCCCACTCACACACTACTAATAAAACACTGCTTTATACACTTCATAACATGGAGCAAATTCAGTGCAACATCAAGCTGTGATAAATATTTTGGTAAATATCCACCTCTGCAAGGTGAGAATCCACGGAGGAGTACACACACATGCTTTGGTCTCCCTGGATTCAGGTCTTAAGTCTAGTGACACATTTAATCAAATTAATCCCTGGGATAGAAGAACAGAAGTGGACATAATGAACTCACTCACCTCGTGTCGCTGGTACAAGATGCAGGGAGGATGTCTGGCCGTCTCCACTGGTAGCCTCAAAAGAAAAGTCAGTCATTTTGAGGCACTTTGCTGCACCTGCCTTGAGCGACTTCTACCAACTTTAAGTTCCTTGATGTGTTTTTATTCATCCAGGATTTTCCACGTCTCATCAGCATTCAATTTATATTGTGGTGTGAGATTGATTGACAGCAGCGACAGGAAGTGGGTTGGGAAGACCAGGTTGGGCCAAATTTAACTGGCTACGAGGCAGGGATATGTAAAACTATTTGGTTTGTATAGTCAATGATAATAAAACAGCCCACCCTGCTTACCTTCGCTAAGGGGGTTGTGTTTTCACCGCTGTCCACTGGTTTGTTTCTTTGTATGTCAGCAGGATTAAGCAAAAAGTAATGAATGGTTTTCCAAGAATTTAAGTGGAGGGATGGGAAACTGATTAAAGAAAGAACCCAGTACATTTTGTGGATTTATGAAAATTCCAGATCTGGTGGATTTAACCGTGGTTTCATTTGGGGGCTGTTGGGTGTTGGTGGAGTTCCATTCTAGTTTGTCAATATTTTCTTAACATTGTTATATTTTTGAATGTTGGCCAGAAAAATCAAGACATTAGAATAAGCTAATTTGGGCTTCAGGCATTTGACCTTATTCTCCGACATTTCATTAACTAAACAATGGATTATTAAAGTAATTTATTGTCAGGCCAATTGATTACAACAATAATTGTTAGTTGCAGGCTTCCTCTTATGATGGAATAACAGGACCTTGATAAGGTTTTCAGTATGTTATTTACCTGACACAAAAACAATAGAGCAATTCGATAACCTTCACCTTTTATTACTTTTAATATAACTTCATATAAAGGAGAACAATTTAGTTCTTAAAACAAGACTCTGACTCACAATCCCACTCTTAAACCAATCTACCAGATGCCAGATGAAGGAGATGTCAGGTGAAATTCTACATCAGTGGGATTTACTTGAGATTAATCAAATTATGTAGAGCCCATTCATATAAAATCAAGCTGGGGGGGTTGTGGGTCATGTTGCCCAGTTGGTAATCCAGCCTTGCTCACAGGGATGTGCAACTAGGTATTGTGGTATCCACATAATTCACCAAGTAAATATATCCCAGGTAACTTTTTGGACCCAAGCTAAACACAGTGTTAATGTCACACATTTACCCCACTGCATTTATTTGGCAGCTCAGCCGTATTACTAGATACTTTACAAACCAACTTTTTACATACAAACTCTACCGTCAACCTCTTCAACTTAAGTTCTACCTCGACCAGATACAACAGTAAAATGATTTTACCATGTACAATTAAGGAGCAATGTCTGTACTTTCAGTTTTGATGCTTGATTTTCTTTGAATTGAGTAATAAATTTGATTCAGGACTTCAACTTGTAATTGTGGCACTGTTCTTTCTACTTAACCAAGGGATCTGAATACTTTGTTCCAGCACTGATAAAAACAAGAGGCTACTTGTGTTGTCAGTTACACATGAACACTGACATGTTGGTGTCTTATCATTAAGGGAACTGGTGCTGACATGATGCAGACAGAGCACCAGTAAATTATACTACAGTTAAGACCACATTCTGAACTATCTCATGTTTAACAGCCCATAAAGCTTGAGCTGCTGTATTTGATATTGGGCGACATCTAGTGTCAACATCAGATTTGCACAAATGACGCCACTCACACACACACCGCTATTAAAACACTGCTTTATATATTTCATAACATAGAACAAATACAGTGACAAACTCAGTGCAACATCAAACTGTAATAAATATTCCTCCCTTTAATTAAAAATCAACAAGAGGTGGTAATAAATAACACTCAAATAAATACTTAAAATTAAATAATAAATATAAATAAACACAAGTTTGTTTGAGTTGTGAGGATAAGAACCACAAGAGTTTAAATATTAAAGACCTTAGTTTGAATTATACCTGAAGGACTGGCCTCCGACAGCTAGTGTGACAACTGATCTGTCTGTCCAGTTTGGAACAGTCCTGCATTTGCACTTGATGTGGCAAAGTCATTAAATAACAATTCATGATAAAAAGCCCAAGAACAGAACAATCAAACATAATCTCACAAATAATATCCCTAAGGAAAACATTCATCGATGACTATACTGATATGGCTTGTGACAACAGCTTATAACTCTATAACAATAAATAATGCTGACTTGCAACGGGGTCAGATGCCTCGTAAAAATAAAATGGAAGGCAGGTAAGAAGGTTCATCTTTTACATAATGACTGATTGCATCTTTTCCAACTCTCCAATCCGTAACCACAGATATCTGTTATACTAAATTGAGGGAGTGATATTATATTTAAGGCTCAATTAAATAGAGAATAGCATTCATACTCATGTATATCTTCTAGTAATGTATTATAAATAAAATGCGAGGAAACCATTGCATCTGACAGACATAAATCTGTATCAAAATTAAAGACAGATTTAAAGAAAATGTCCAGGATGTTATGTTGTGCAATTTCCATTTCAACTACAACTTCCTCTGATGTTGTAGAAAGGTCGTCAGGACTCACCAGCTTCATAGATGCAACAATGACTCAGTTTTGATGATGCGTTGCATTGTGTTATAATTAAAAAGGGCCGGCTATAGATCCTGGTGGAGGTCACTGTGTGAGAGAGGTTGGTAATGCTCCTCCCGGGTCGACTTAGCTGTGTGCCTCTGAGCAACTAGTCTCTGGTAGCGGACCTGCATCTGATGATCTGGGTCCACATTTACCCAGCTGTTGGCCACCCACTTCACCCCACGCCTGACCGGGCAGTCGCCGTGCAGAGAATACTCATCTAAGTCGCCCATCCAACCTAGGGAAGGCATGGGAGAAGAAGAAAGCCATTTAGGAAGGAGGGATGAGAGAAGTAGCTAATGGAGAGAGGTGAACGAATTCAGATATATTTTAACAACAAGACCCAATAAACTTCCGGGGATAACGCCAGACTTTTTTCAGATAAATCCACCCAATTGTGATTGAACTATCAAGTGATATACTGGCGCTATTATGATGAAAGTCACCACAATTTGAAAAGTCACAGAAAACAAAAAGCCAGGAGAGAAACATGAAAATGAAAATGGAGAGAACAGAAGACAGAAAAGGAGAGAAAAGGGCAGAAGAAATCAGAGTAGTTTAAACACATCCTTTCGAAGATGTATTCCCCTGTAAACTCTCACCTCACCATCTGCCTGCAAACTTCCTTTTCTCCCCAATTTTTGAGACAGATCCTTCCTACGAGTCATTTTCTCACTCCGCTCACATCATTTATGTGGATGACATATTTTGAGATCAAGATGATGAGAGTAGAACTTAAATCTGGTAAGTTTTCACTTCTACAAAGTTAGAATCCACACAGAACTTGTGAGAAAAAAGTAAATTGACATGGGATTTGATTTTCATACATTAAAGGACCCCTGATCAACATAATGGAGCGTTCACTAGGTGCGTCTATGCTACAACTTTTTGCTCTTACCTCTCCCATCAGAGAGATGGTTGTACCAGAGGAGCGCTGTCCCAGCAGTTGGTTTTATTCTCAGGTTCCCTCTGCCACATGTCTCCTGGGTGTCTGTCAAATCAACTCCATCCTGGCCCAGTGCCTAGGACACACAAAACTGTAAACGCCTCATGTCCAATCATTTGTTTTTGGCACACTTTGCCCACGTAAGTGTCAGATTCCTTGTCATGTCTTTGTCTTATCAGCAACATTCAGGTTATGCACAGTTGTCATCATTTCACAGCAGAAAAAAGAAAAGCAGGGTTGGGACTGTTTATGACTTCACACTCACCTGTTCGTCATAGGTACGATTGTCTGCCACGGGAAAGGAGGTCTCACCACCTTCCTCTAAAGAGCTGAGGTAGAACGACACAGTAAGATACCTACGGGAAAAAAACAAGGAAGAAAGTGACTAATCATAATAATAGTGAAAAAGTGTCTCTCACAAAACCCAAAAGAGAAGTTATATTGTTTAAAAGGAAGGATTTGTTTTGAGAAACAGGTGAGATAAAAATGATGTCCAATACTGATTATAATCTCAGGAATCCTACAATTTTTACACAAAAATCCACAAATACATACAGAGGAATATTGTATTATTTATTATAAACGTACGTATGATTAGTAAATAAGATAAAAAAGAAGAGCTAAGATAATTTGGAGATTATTCAAATGATCTGCGGATGACTAAACTGTGAAAACTACTCAAAATGTTCAGTAAAAAAACAGCACATGTCGTACCTGCAGGAGACCTCTGTGAGGGCAGATGTGTTTCCTGCCAGTCGCGTGTGTGCACATGTTGTGTCTGAATGAGAACGGCTGCTGTCATGGTGGGCATTACTGAAGTCTCCGTGCTCATAGCGAATCACCTGCAGTGGCTCAGTCAGTTCAACCAGCGCAGGGGGTAGACGTGTCAGACTGATTAATCTGAATTAAAGACATATGGGGGTAAAATAGTATGTTATCAAACATGAGTGTATGGGCTACTAACAACATGACAGTGTGTGTTTGTGTGTGTTTATATTTACCTGTTCCTGAGTGTTTGCAGCACATGGTGGGATCCCAGACCTTGATAAAGCCACGTATGTTTGTTTCTCTGTTTGAACTGACTCCGGAGCTTTCCATTTTGCTGTTGTCCTGGACGTTGTGACATATCATAAACACGCCTAAAGTCCTCCAATGTCAGCAACCCTGCCAGACACAGTCGCAAACACAAAATCCTTAATTGGACCAAAAAATTAAACTAACTCATGAATACGGATATTAATTGAGCCCTGTGAAATTCTTCCACGATTCCAATTAAATCTTGAATTCTTGGACAATGTAGTGACGAGTAAGTTATGACAGCTCGTTTCTCTCTTTTCCTCCCTTCCTTCCCTCTTTGTCCGACCCTGTGTTGTTACTCTCAGCTGAGTGAACGTTTGGCCCCCGTCACTTCCCCTGGGGGACCGCGCCCCAGCCGCAACAATAGCTCCGGGGTGCCAGAGGAGAGGTGACCGGAGAGGGGGATAGGTTAACGAAAGAGTGTGGAGGTGGGAGCTGGGGGGATACAGGGGATCCGTGGGGGGGAATTAAGAGAAGGGGCTGGAGAATAATCAGCCTTTAATGAGTTAGGATGAGGCACATCCGGACTGCGATGTGTACAAAACTGTGTCACCCCTCTTCCGGCCTTGCCACTCACAAAGACTTGCACGCAATCACAGCTACCAATCAGCAGCTTACTGTACTGGAGGGTACACCGCTGCAAGAACTCTCACACATACTGTTTAACAGAAGGAGATTAGTCCAGTATATTTACATACTTGAATCTGACATTATCTTCATTTTGAACAACTGAATTTACTAATTGAAGGAAAAATGAAACTGAAAAAAGTTGTCTTTTGAAAGCACAGAAGTTGGACCAGAACAAACTTCAGCTAACTGTTAAAAATCAATAGTACCCATACAAACCCACAATCAAAAAAAAGGAGAGGGTGAAATCAAAACCTCTGTGGTTTCAAGTTACATTTACTTTCTTTAAATGTGTCATGGATTTATTTCAGACTTGTACTTTCTACCCAAAACTGAGTTTCACTGATGTTAAGTACTTTCTCAAAACTGTACTGCAAAACAGCCTAAAATGTACTGACTCACACACAAACCACATGAGCACAAACCTGCTGGACGAGCTTCCAGGCCAGTGAGTATCTGTCGTAGGTTGTCTGGGCTCAACCATGTTCCATCTCGAGAACGTGAGTGACTCACAATCTGGAGAAGAGACCAGAATGTTTATCTCAAATTAACAGAAATACATAACATTGTTGTGACAGTTCATCTAATTATTCATCACTTGGGATCTTTTCAGGAAATCTATTTCCTCTCAGCTTGTTTGACTGTATCTTCTCACCTCCTGCTTCTGCAGCAGCCTGTCCTGGTTTAGGTCCAACAGACTGAAGACCTCCTCTGTGCTGATAGAAAGTAGTGGCTGGTTGGACTCCTCTTGTCCCTGGCCTGGTGACGGTGTCTGGCTCTCCATCAGACCCTTGAGCTGAGCCAGTTGCACCACCACACGGCATTCCTCCTCTGACAGGAAGCCAGGGATCTCTGGTGAGAACAGGAAAAAGACAATAGTGGCAAACGTTAGAAAACACTGCTGCCTTGGATGTGTAATTAGATAATATCAATCCCTCTCAAAGATGCTAATTTGAAAAAGGAACACATTTATTTCACATTACTCATTCATTCAATGCACACAATGTGATTTCCTGTTGCAAATTATATGGAGCCTGTGGAGGTTTTGCTAAGGAGAGACTGAAAAAAGCATATCTTAATTGCAAAATTTTTAAAGCACTGATCAACTATCACACAACAAGACTTTCCTGAATACAGTCATTAAAATGAAAGGTCCATATTTTCAGAATAACCACCAACCGTGAGTCTACCCAGACAAGATGGCTTATAGAGACAAGGCTTAATCAAGATTCTGGGTTTGTTCACAGATTAACTGGATAATGACCCACATATTCAGATGTTACGATTCTTTTCAGGAGACTGGTGTCAGATGGACCCAAGCACCAGACGCTCCGTTTAAACAGCTTTAAGTACAGGTGTGACCCAAGATGCAATGAGACACAATATGGAGAGCTTGTCTCTCACATAAAAAACACAGCAGGAGATTGTCAGAGTCAGAAGCATTCACAACCACAGGCAAATCTCCTGAGCGTTCAGGCGAGGGGTGGCGTCGAGGTAGAGCATAAAGGAGGCTGGACATGACGTATAAATTGCACTGTAGAGAGATCATGTTTTTGTTTACAGCACATCGACATCATTGGCATATGGCGTTGGCTCTTATCACCAAAAGCTCTTGAATGTCGTTGTCTTTCCAAGTTGACATGTCTCCTACGTGTTTCGCAAATTTTGTTCATCCTGAGACACAAACTTGCTTGCTGATGTATTCTCACATGGGCACACTTGGACATTCTCCAGAGTGTTTACTCGGGGGCTGACAGTAGAAACTCTGAAGAATATTCAGTATAGTTCAGTGCACGTCTGAAAGGAGCGTTTAAGTTTTATTACAACCTCTGGCGACATACAAGTGTAAAGCATTTGCATTATACCTGAAATGGTGAATGAATGAGTGAGTGGCCTTTAAGTGGATTAAAATATGTGGGTTAACAGTGCTGGTTTGATCTGTCAGACTACAAAGCCTTTCAGGGTGATGGGGCAATTTGGAGATGCTTTGATCAGTGTATGCTAATAATCATATGATCTGGATGAGGAGACCCTAAAGGGTGAGAAGAGTTTAATATAAGGACTTAATATCAGTGTGGTAAAAGGACGCTGAAGCACATGACATGTGGCTTAATATGAATACCTCTCATTCCCACATATTTTAAGCAAAGGAAATTTACTTACGCCATACAGTTCATATAGGCTATAACAAGCCGAAGCTATTCCCTTCCGTCACTCCCCAGTGGGTCATTTGTGTTGTGGCCTATCCCACATCCCACTAGGAGGCATAATGAGTGATGACACTTTACTTCCCAAAGGAAGATAGGAACAGCGCAGGCTTCTGGGACACAGTAATTGGCAATATCAATTACTTTAAAGAAGTAACAGAATCAGAACTTGGTGTACCCTTTTTATTTTAAACCTATTTATTATTAGACGATACTGTTCCAAAATGAACTGTTCCATTTCTCTATTTTGGTCTCCTGAGAATGAGATGCCTCTTCCTGGATTATTTCTTTTAGGTCTGCATGGGTTTGCTAGAACATAGTGAAGGTCATATTTTATTTGATGTATTCTATCAGAATTATCAAAACCTTGTGTGAAGGCAGTAGTGTTTCATGGCTCCCTTCCATCGACCTTTCTACGTCTGTTAGTCATTAACCCTCTTAATAAAAGGCTTCCGGCCTGTACAGTAGAGGCCTTGTTTATCGCCCGTGTCTTTTACACTGTACCCACTTGGTTAATCCCTATTGTCCAGTCGGCCCTCATTAATCTGGATAACTGATATGAATGAGGGGGGACTGAGCCTCTCTCTCTCCCTCCCCTCCCACCATCGTCTCTCTTTCTCCCCCGGAAAGGAAGTGACCTGCTTGTCTGAACAGGAATCAGGCCATGGCTTCACAGCAAGACAGCACCAATTTTATTTGAAAAAAACACACACACACACACGCACACACACACACACACACACACACACACACACACACACACACACACCAACACACACACACACACCACACACACACACTGTGTTTGGAGGCAGGTCTAACAGGTCCTGTCACTTTGAGAGATTTTTTCTGTTGATTAATTTCTCTAACATGGTCATATTTTTGCTGCGACTTGGGGGCAGATGACTGTGTCCTTACTATTAGGGGCAAACACTCTAAATCTGCTCATAAATACGAGTGGACCTTGATCTCTTATAACCATTTAATGTGTGCCCCGCCCCTTCTCCCGGCTGTTCTCTACACCTCCCCTTAACCCTTCCTATGCAAATGTAATCACTGCCCACTATAAATACACCTATTCTGCCACTCTCTCCTGCACTGCTACACAGGAGTCTGTTTTTTACTCAAGAGACCCATTGCAGGATTTCTCCTACTTTCTAACTGCGCTATCAGGATGACTTCAGTGCTCTGTCCTCATTTTAGCTCCAGAAAGTGCTTCCTTTCAGCCTTGGCACTACTTCTCCTTCTGCTTGCGGGGCCTAGCAGCACATTGGCGCTTGGTCCTGGTGCTGGTAGAGCAAGGGCAGGACTTGAGGGACGAGACAGAGGGAGAACTGAAGGTAGGGTTAGATCTGGGGTAAAAGACAAAGCAAGTATAGAGGGCAACACAGAAACTGGATTTGGAAATACTCGTGTTTCTAGACCAGGAGCTGCAGCAGGAAGAGCTGGTGAGGAGGACTCTGGTGCTAATGCCGGACTCAGATCCATGCTTTCTATAGGAGATGGTGGACTATGGGAGCCCCGCAGTTCCTCTCGATGCGTGCCTATCCCAGCCGGCATGGCCTTGTGCCAAAACATTGGTTATGACACTATGAGGATGCCCAACCTGCTGGGACACGACTCTCCAGCTGAGGCTGTACAACAGAGTGCCAGTTGGTTGCCACTACTAGCAAGAGAGTGCCACCCCGATGCCCGCATCTTTCTCTGCTCTCTATTTGCACCCATCTGCCTTGACAGGTAAGTGTAATTATAATAGATTTTTTATTTCCTGTAACCATATATTGTCAACCTCTTCAAGTCACACTGACTTTTTGTCTGTTTAAATGAAAAAGAAATGTTGATATTGCAGAACTGTAGTAGTTGGGGTTCAAGAGTAAAATCCCCATTGCTGTGGGCAGAGAATTACCAGCTTTAATTAGGATATTAGATTAGATTAATTACAAAGTTACATAGCAGCAGCATTTTCTAGGGTGAACACCCCTTTGAAAGCTATGCAAATTTGTGTCAGTCTCTGGGGAGAGGCCCTAGTTTCACACACAAACCAAGCCGTTAAAGCCCTATAATCTCCTTTTAGTCACAGTAGCACCTCTCTGATTGAGAAACAAAAACAAGCAACCAAATGGCATCTAATCAAGTGTTGTTTGTTCTCTAACACTTCACTATTGATTCATACCCTTTCATCCATTCAGCACTTCCCATGCTCCCTCTCCATTTCTACTTTATCAGGTTTATATCACCCTGCAGAAGTTTGTGCGAGTCTGTACGGGACAGCTGTGCACCAATCATGAGTTGCTATGGCTACCCCTGGCCAGAAATTCTACGTTGTGACCAGTATCCTGCAGACCATCTCATGTGTATCTCCTCCATTACCAACACCACTGTCCACACAGGGGGGCGGAGAGGTCAGACATTGACTACACACAGACAAATGGCTGAGCTGACTTCATTTATCAACCGATTTAATTAGTCGTTTAAATATTTCAGTACCTCTGGCGAGCTGTCGTGACTGTGAACTGGAGGAGGCCTCCTCTTCAAGAGATACTCTGGAGACTTTTTGTAAGAGTGATTTTGGTGAGTATCTGTATTCTTCCACCTCTTTACTTGGATCGCTTTTATATGTTTTTCAATAATTCAGTACAACAAATAACATATATTTATCTGTTTACTTCCCAGTTGTGAAACTGCGTCTAACGCGGCTCAAGTACAGTCCTGGAAGCCTTTCACAGTTCTCATTGGCTGCCAAACTGGATGTTCTGAAGCACGGACCCCTGTTAGGTGGGCAGATACGCTCGCACATTGAGCTGTGGCTAGAGAGGGACGCCACCTGTGTAAAGAACATGACACGACACCACCCCCAAGGCGGAAACTTCCTAGTGACAGGCACGGTGCAGGGGGGGCGTCTGGTGGTAAATAAGGCTTATGCCTGGCAAAGACGGGACAAGAAACTGATGGGAGCTACGCGCAAATGGAAACAGCACAGATGCAGGAGCTAAGATAATGTGTTCATATAGAGAATTAACTGAAAGAACTGAATTGTGAAGAAGACCAATTGTGAATAAACAGCTATGGTTAGAGGGAGCATATGGGTAGCATATATAAGATTTAACCAGGAGCAAATGACTGTAAATACTGCTTGTTCTAGTGTTTTCAAACAATTCAGACTTCTGTGGGTATGGAAGAGGTAATATGCAATATGCTGGTCACAAAGGAGCTCATGAAGTATCAACACTGCCTCTCAGGCAGTGGAGGTCAGAGAAACAAAATGTGTAAAGGTAGAAAATGTACAGTATCTGTGAAGTTAAAGTAAATATTGCTGGTCTATATTTGTATGACTTTGAGATCAATTAAACGTTGTTCTCTGAAGCCTGATGAATCATTCATTCATCTCATCCAAAGACCACACTGTACTTACCAAATAACAGAGGTTTTAAGCTCAGTGTCCTCATCTCATGCGAACTGTGTGGGACAAGGGATACCTGCTGAACATGTCCAACCTGCAGAGGTACAGGAGACATTATCAACACAATGACTACACAGGGATTCAGATCAACGGATGTTTATCATGCATGCACATTATTGTTGCAGTGACAATGGCTTTATAGCATGTATTGGGGGTGGAAGTAAGCAATAAATCCTTAAACTGAGTTCTTTTATTTTCTGTACTGACATAGGGCTCCGCGTATGTCCCAGATTTATATCAAGACAAAGATTTTCATATCGATAATAACTCATGATAAATGTGAAATCATGATTTTCTTTAAGTTTAAAGACTGGTTTTCGGTCCTGAGAGACGGTGGTGGTTTTAAACTTTTATTCATGGGCAAAGAATGAGAAACACTTGATGAACAGAAAAACATTTTACAAATCTGAGGGAGTAATTTTAGAATATAGGACAAAATGGTGAACACAACGCATAAGCAATGTATAGATATATATAGTGGACCTTTGCTATTAGTAAAACTTGTGTTGTAGACAATAGGGCCTATTCTTTCCAAACGCTTACTTGATGTTCACTAGGGTGTTTAATATCAGTACCCATACTTATACCAGGGTAACACACTGCACTGTAGGACTCTTTCCATCAGTGATGTGCAAGTGGCAAACAGCCTTGCACTGAACCGATGCCACTTTTCTTACCCGTATTCCCTCGATGCGAGGCAGACTGAAACTTTGACTGTGGTCCTGCACATGCAGCTCTGTGGGAGCCGGGGCAGGATGGGGCAGGGAGCTGCCACCCCCGCCTACTGATGCCGAGGGGGTCCCGGCGCCGCTCACGAGATCCCCGGGGCCGTTGTTGTAGTGCACGTAGAGCAGCAGGGCGATGACATTCAGGATGTACACATGGAAGAAGACCATGACCACGACGAAATAAGCCCGAGAGCAGACACTGCTTCTCTCGATGTGCAGTCGAGTGGCGCGTGAGGGGGGTTTGAAGGGGAGCAATGATGGATTCTCGCTGCCGTCGGACTCCCCCTCCTCCTCCTCCTCCTCCTCCTCTTCCAACATATCTTCTTCAATCTCTTGCATTTTCAAACGATTGCTAATAAATCACAATGGAAACCTGGGGGTGTCTATTTACTGGGTCACGTCCCTTTACGCCTAGCTGCGATAACGCTAACAAAGCTAGCTAGCTTACGGGTCCAACCCCACCACACACCTCCGACTGTTTCGATAAACACCGACGCTGTGGATCCTGCTTTTACCCACAGAAACAAACCAGGCCCGGGGGGAGAAACGGGTACGGCACCGGTCCGTTCCTTTTATGAATGAATGTGTCATCATTATCTAAAGTCCCTTAATCTCCTGTTAGCTCACTGGGCAGTAGCGCTGCCCCTGACAACCTGCCTAACAACCATAGCTAACAACACGCCATGCTAACAACAAGAGGGGGAAGCTAACGACTGCAGAGGGGGCGCTGCTCCCGCGTCAGGTAACCGGTAGCGGCCTCTAGCGGTCGACGCCACAGAGAAAAAAACCCACCTGGATGAGGAAGTAGGTGTTTATCAGTCACACAAGAAGTGGAAGATGTACTCTGGTTTTATTTATTTATATAAAACTACGAATTATACCATGCAAAGAAGCTTTAATACAAGTAAAGTCAAGTGTTTTTTGTTTTTCATTAAATGTTTAAAAAGTCAGGAAACATTTATAAATACCAGAGGCTAATAATCCAGGAATATTCAGTTGACCTTCATGTAAGGCAATAATCATTGATGATAATCATCAAAAGATGAACATTATTAATCACTGACTAATGTTCTTCTGATCAACTTTAATCAATAGATCATGTAATGGTTTTATCTTCAAATGGAGAGAATGCTAATTACATAAACTATCAGCTAAATGCTTTCTTATTCCACAGAAATGATGTGTAGAAATATGTATAATTATCTGTGGAGCAAATATCAGTATCTTGAAATAACTCAAATACTATATTACATTTTAAGTTACATAGACTGTGCAATCAGTTGTGTAACTCTGTCCATTTACAACAGTCTTGAAATAAATCCAACCTTCATGGTTATAATGTTGTGTTTCAATTGAGATGTTGATTGAACCTGCTCATCCCATGGTCATTTGGAAGACGTAGTTTAGGCCTCACTGTAATGCAACAAAAAGTACCACAAAGAAAATCCTCCGAAAAAGATCGACACATCACTGAAACATTTTCAATAAAAACTGAACATCATAAACACAAGGGCTGTTGTGTGAGACTGCATCGATCCCCTTCGAGCTCGTAATTATATTAACATATATTTAAATTAAGAAAAATATGTTTAGTCTTAAAAATATACCAGAATCCGCTGTAATTCTAAATCAGCTGAATCATACTTATTTACAACTTTACATCCAGAATACATTGCTTTGAGTAGAGATGTGCTCTAACCTAAATTATCTACTAAACCAGCTCAGTTACCATGAAATGTATGTATCATCACATTTCTGATGTAACTGAGTATATTATTATTATTCTATATTTTGTTGATTAATAAAATGTACATGATATTTTGCCATCTTTTATAATTCTCTCCATCTCTAGCTGCAAATTCGGGGAAAAGCTGAAAGTAGCTCTGTGGGATTTTCTCAACCGAATGACTTCAGCTTAATGAATGAAAACATGCTGCTGTTGTTTACATGAACCACAAGGTGGCGCTGAAGACTAGCCCTCCTCCTCATCAACTGTGTTTGCTGTGTCATCTGTGTGACTGTCGACGTAATTGTTGGGGATTCAGGTGATCCCTCCGGAAGGAAAAATAATAATTTGGTTTCACCCACTATTATTTTATGAAACACAAAAAACAAGAACACTTAAAGCATTTTAGGTGGAAATCTTGGCATTATCTCCTCACAGTAGTCACCCAGGTAGCCATTTTACAGGCCATCAAAAGAAAATCATCCTGTGTTTTAATCTCATGTCCTCCTGATTCATTTAAACCTTGTGCTATTGTTACTCATGTTGATGCCACGTAAGCAGTGGTGGGTACTGATATTACTGTCTTATTTCCATAATTTTTCGAAACCATGAATTATTTACCAGGACATTTTCTCTGAGGTGCATATTTAGATGGGAAAGGAGCTGGGGTAATGAGGGCTAATTTCCCCGGTGACACTGAACCCCCCCAAAAATGAATATATTCGACCCCCCCTTTCTTAAATAGACACACACCCACTTGACTTCCATTCATTTTAGACAGCTTAACCAAAACCCTATCCCTAACCAATCAACAATGACTTTTTGCCTCATTGCCTTTGGTGCCCATGAGGTCAGCTGGTCCTGATATGGTCATGGTTTGTAGTGGGGAAAAGAAGGCAACAAAAACGAGTACACACACACACACATGCAGGTTTGCACAGCTATCATTATCAGGACTTTGCTTTGCCTTCCATTCATTGTGGACAGTGTAAACAAAACCGTATCCCTCAACTAAACCAGGACCCGAACTTAAACTACCCACAATTCACATCTTATCCCGAAAACCTTAACCAGGACCAATCAGCAATGACGATTTGCCTCACTGGTGACCGGACATTGCCCCCCCCCGCCCCTAAAAAAGTAACACGCACACCCCTTGCGGTGTTTTCCGGGATCACGCCACTGCTTCCACTAGGGAGCCACCTCTACCTCCACCACCAGCAGCAGCAGCAGTAGGAGGAGCAGCAGCAGGAGCAGCAGCAGCAGCGGCGGAGACATGGCTGATCGTCGCCGGACGGGACGGTGCCGAGAGTGAGTGAAAGTACGGGCGGATGCTGCACTGTGACGGGCCAACGATGCAGCCACGCAGGCGAGGACTCACTGCGACACACCGCCAGACGCTGGGTTAAGAGTCATCCGGCGGCCGAACACACGATCTGCCGTGTATTTTTTTTTTGCACTGCAAAGTAGTTGAAGGAACTTGTCGCAGTGGATCCATCCCCCTGCTGCCCCGGATTACCACACGCGAGTGGAACAATAGTCTCCTGCAGCACCGACACAAGCAGGTCAGTGGCAGCGGTGTGTGTGTGTGTTTGTGTGTTCACATTAATGTCAGTGCCGGGACAACAATGGAGACAAACACGGGTCCCACCACCTGACCCGACACTGCAGGTGGAGTTCAGTCCCCACTCGTTGAAAACAAACGTGTCTATTGGGAATGGATCACGCTGCGTAAAATTGCGCGTCTGTGAGCCTGACGAGTACTTTTCTTTTCAAGATTCTCGCTGCAGGAAATCCCAAATCTCAGAAAATGCAAAGTGAGAAACACCAGGAACGGGATAACCGACTCGCTTTTAATTCCCCAGGGTACTGTACTTGAAATCTATCGTTTTTTGTGCTGCTCCAACACATGTAAACACACGTTTTAAAACTAGTTGATCCCACTCCTGTTTCCCCTTCGAGCTCCAGAGGTGGGCCGCCGGGAGGCTGTGCAACTTTTCCCCTGCCCTGCCTGACTCTCCTCCACCCGGATACGTGTGTCAGGAAAACACGGGGAGTAGAGGAGCCGACCGAAAAAGGCCTGGTTTGGTTGGTGGGAAGGTGGAGGTGGAGGAATCTCTGTGGCGATATGGCCAAACACGAACCATCACCGCGAGTTTACAACGAGTCCTGTGACATTTGGTGCACACGTATGTGCGCCCGGCCTGCGGCAGAGTTAAACCCGGGACACCGTCAGTCCGGTCCAGAGCTGCGGTCCTTCAGTGTTGTGCACAACCTCGTGGGTGTTCCATCGATTTCCATCTGTATTTTAACCCCAGTACAGGCGAAGCACTTATACCTATAGCTGAAAATCACATGTGTGTTTCTGAGCAGCATGTTTAGGGTATCATTTAGCACTGAATTATTTATGTCCATCTCGGTGTGGGACGTCCAGATTGACAATCATGCGCATCCTTCAGTGCCTTTGCCCTTGTGTTGCTCTCCAATAGCAACATCTCAGTATAAACCCCAGACCAATAACAGCCGTGTGTTTTTACTGTGTATATTTCATCCCAGAACTGCCTTATTACAATAATGACACCCTTACTAAAGTGTTGATAAGGGCTCTGGTATATATTTTTCAACCGTTACAAAATATACATAATTTCACCACTTTAGGGATTATACAGTCTTACTTTTTGGCACCGTGACAGTTACTGTGCAGTTTCCCCTGCATCTATGTCCTCTATGTTTGAATGTCAGCAGTTGTCCACCCCTCTGTGGTTTAAATTGTGACATTTATTAACCAGGGAATGTCCCCAGCTCACGGACACCAAAAAGTCAGTTTTTATAATAATGATACTTAGTAAAGAAGTTTTGTCTTGCCAGTTACTCAACATTGTGTTTTACCAACTTGGGGTGGAATCATATCACGATGACAATGATTAGGCTACTATATATTTTCATACAATTTCACTCTGCAAAGCAAATAACATACATATATTGCATCCTTGTCCCACATCCTCATATGGATTTTAGCAACATCATTTAGCCCCAACTGAAGTTTTAGAATTGGGATAGTTAAAGAATATTTCTGCACTTTGAATCAGTTCTCCCTAAAATCCTAGAAAAAGCTTCAGTGACTCTACCTCCATATTTTTGGAAGCATTTCTGATCTTTTTGCAATTTTGTTTTCATGCTTCTTTTGGTAACTTGTTAAATTAATATAAATATTTTCATATTTTACTCTGGAGTTTCAGGTTAAGTAACAGACAAGATGCTTATTTTTGGGTTATCTGTTGGTCTATCTGTGTGGACATGTGTAGGATTCTGTAGTTGGGCAGATTTGTGCATTACTCATTCATCCTCAGGCCACTGTGCCAAGCAGCGTACTGAGTGCCACTGAGTGCCTGCTCCGCTCTGCCACATTGTATTTGTGGGCATGCATGCGTGTAATTCATGTGCCACTGAATTGCAGAAGAATGCCTGTTTGTTTGTGATGCAAAGCAAAGGGCTAAGACAATATCTGGTTAAAACTAAAATAATCCCTCGTTCACACAAGCTGTCAAAAACCTCTGCTCTTATAAAAAACTGCAGACTCAGGTCCTCTGGTCGATTCTTTCTTAAACCTCGGAGAGTCTAAGAAGAGGCAGAGGAATCCCAGAGCTGAGCTGGCAAGGATCGCATGCTGCAGTGCTGTGTGGCATCCCAAGCACCGGAGGGCTGGAAGTTTCTTACAATTTAAAGTGTGTGTGTGTGTGTGTGTGTGTGTGTGTGTGTGTGTGTGTGTGTGTGTGTGTGTGTGTGTGTGGGCGCGCGTGGGGAAGAGGGGTGGGATTGGGGATATAGGACAGAGACAGAGAGATGATAATTGTGAATTCTCAGCTTTTCGGCTCTTCTCGGCTCTGTTTCCTTTTTAAAATAAAATCTTTTCCCATCGGAGACAGAAGCTGCGGTTCCAGCCTCGTTCTGTAACCTAGCAACCCAAATGGTGTGTGTCTTGAATAAATTCCGACTGTGGTCATCCTCTGACCTCCTCGGGGGGTGTGTCCGTTGGCCTCACCTCCATGCTACCACATCCATGCAACCACCCAGACATATACATGTGGAAACAGATGTGCGACACAGACAGGCTGCTCACAGACACACTTATAACTGAGTGCAAAGTTGGAGGAAGGTTTTATTTCTTCACTCCTTGGTATCACTTGCCTGTTAACCCTCTATGGTGAACTTATCAAGCGCGCGGTATAGTTTGTTCAAGCACAACTAAAACTAAAAGTGTATTGTGAGTAAGAGCGTCCTACATCCTCTGGAGTGAGTCCCTCTGTCGGGTGGGAGTTATGTATCAGAGGTGTTCACGGTTTTCATGGTGTGTGGTGAGTGTGTCCTGCACATGGAGCCACATGTCCAGTCCCACTCACTGATGTGCCTCCACCAACCTCCTCACGTTGCCACGTCCGTCAGCACCAGGCCACAGTTACTCTTCTAAAACTCTCTGGAAGTGTTTTACATTATTATAAGTCTTGTACTAAATGCAGCCTAGTTTAGTTTATTTGCACTGAGCTACTAGTGAAGCAGTGTAGCAAATATTAAACCGATATCGCAACTTAATTTAGCTTCACAACTATTCATTAAAGCAACTTTAATGGACTCATCAGGCAGAAATGTTTGTGTTTTTGAATAATTAAATACAATAAAAGATCAAAGAGATTATATAATTAATGCACAATGATTCTAAGCTAATCAAAAATTTAAAAGCTTATTAAAATCAGGAAGAAGTAGAAAGTTATTAGTAAATTTTGAGCTTATTTTTCTGTAGCATACAGGACAGATTCCACCATATTTCACCTTTTGTATGAATAAAATAGGAGATCTCAATTACATATTTAACATACAGTGGCACCCTGAAGTGTTTCTCTCGATGGCCTGCTGGGTAATGAGTTTCCCACTGCATTATGGTGTGGGCTATTGCAACAGAGATAAGACGACTGTGAAATTAGTCACTATTGTGTGTCTGTGTGTGTGCAATGGTGGAGGCAATTGTGTGTTGATAACATTTATCTGGGTTATTAGGTGTGCATTGTATTATCGGCTGTTCCCACATAACATGAGTCATTTGTGATTCTGGAGGACGAGGATGCCTGAGGACAATCCAATCTTCTCGTCCGCACGTTATTATTCTCTAGTGAAGAATGGGAAAACATGCAAATGAGGGGGGAGGTAGAGTCATTCATAGTGATAATCCAGGGGTGACTGATGATATGAAATGAATGCATGAGATGCTGCCCTTTCACTCTATTGTTTCCTTCTCTAACTTTTTTATGTTTTTTCATTTCGGCTGAGGTTCATACATCCAACTGGGCTCATGTAAACTGGCAGAGGCAACGTTGATAGCAATGGATACTTGCCGAAACGCATCTTCTGGTGAAATAAAGCCAGTCGTCCTGAATGAGGATTTGAATTCCCTCAGAGCACTGCCTGTCTCTAATAGGCCTGAAAGACTGAGAGCCTGAAAGGATGAATGGCTTTTGTTGAAGCCTCCAAGGTTGGACACAAAGAGAATGGCAGGGGGTGCCATGTGTGTTTGTGTGTGTGTGTGTACGGACTTGTGAACGTCAGCTCCCGAGCCCTTATGAGTTAGATGGAAAGAGCAGGAAGTGGAGAGGAGACAGAAATACTCTACCTCCAGGCCAGTCAACACACAGTTATGCAAACGCACACATAACGTACATATAACCGTATTTTAAATGTCTGCTGAAGGGCACTTTTTACAATATGTAATGTTGAAAGCTCACTGACCAAATAACACACATAGTTGGGTCGCCATTGAATATAAAGAGCACTTTGCTGGAAAAATAATGTGTACTTTTCTCAACGTTTATTTTAAGGATGGGACGCTTCTCTCTTCTTTAACCACATTTATGCTGCAGAGTATTTAAAACCAACTTCATATTGTCATTGTCATTTTGTCAAAGGACTGCAAAAGAGTCAGCCACAGATAATGAAGAACTTAATTCTTGTGTCATTGCATTAGAATACATTAGATGTTGGTTTACATCATTATGGATAGCTGATGGAATGAAATGTGCTTCAATCACATCTCAACTGCTCTTGTCTCAACCAGCTGGGGACCGTCACAGTCAGCCATTCACATGTCATTTTTTTTCATCTGTCTCTCTAGGCCTGTCTCTCTCTCTCTCTCATTTACTTTCTTTTATTCTGCAATGTTTGCACTTGGGATACATAACAATGAGAACACGCTGTGTGAGCAAACACAATCGTCGGGCGCCCAAAGAACTGCAGAAAATGCGCCGAGGCTGCACTGCGGTAGTTTGACTGTACAATGAAGATTAAACGGGGCAGCGTGGATCCGTTGATGGTTGTAATGAGAACAATGTCTATTACTGTGATGATGGGGATGCAGGTGGTGCCGGTGATGATGATGATGATGATGATGATTATAATGATGATGTTGTTTGGTTGTTGTGTTCCCCTCCTCCTCCTCAGCCTGTGGGCCCCGGTGTAGTGGTCGAGAAGATGGACCGGATGAAGATAATCAAGCGGAGGCTTTCCATGTCTCTCCGCAGCGCTCGGCCCGTCGACGAATCACTGTCTGAACTGGCAGAACAGATGTCCTTGGACGAGCCGACCACAGCCAGGGACAATGGTGAGACACGTAAACTCGTACGCTGCCATGCAGGTATACACAAGTATATAATATGTATGCATTAACTCCATAGTAGAGTAACTTAGTTCTTAAAGTTAGGGTTGGTAAGTTGTTTTTTATCTTATTTGTTGAAATTAAAGTCCCAATAGCCATCAATAACTAAAGTCGTCCACGACCGATCATTTCATTGAGGCTGAGTAAAAGTATTTCCTGGTGTACCTGTCTGTTACTGCCTGCCGATGCTCTAACTGCACATGGCAAGAGTCTTTAGCCGATGAGACATGCACAGCAGAAGCAGAGGTGATCACCAGAAGTTAGCGAGGGAGTCACAGAAAAGTCGTCTTCTAGCAGTTGTCAGTGCGCGTTCCTGTGTTTTGGCGCCGCAGCTTTGACGAGAGGGTGTAGCCTGCTCTTGCAAGCTTTTCCAGGATTACCAACCCTAGCTTTAACAGAAGAAAAAGCTTTTATATGGCGGGTGGGGTAGCACGGATTGCCTTTATGATGAAGAGAAGCTCTGTCACCTCCATAACCGTCTTGGGAGTCACACAATGATTAGTGGAACTACAGCATCAGTTATGGTGAGTGCTTCACCACACAGGAGCAGGCAAGCCACGTGATTTAAAGAGCAGTTTCATAGTTCCTCCAACATTTCAAGATGTCATGTCTTCTTTTTCAGCATTTACTGATTGAAAATAATGGTGTACTAGAGGTTGTAACTGGTTATTGCAGGAGATGCATGAAAGTCGTATAAAGTTATGGGAGCTGATGAAATTTATTGAACTGTACTTCACTCTTGTATGTTTTCAGTTTTATATTTTCAGTTTATTTTCAGTTTACATACGTCAGTGGACGTATGTAAGTATATGTCCATAGCTGTGTCTCAATTCAGCTTGTCCCGCCTTTAAAGCTGTCGCCTAGCAACAGAGCTATGGACGGAAAAGTTATTCTGTTCATTAAAAACGTTTTTTAAAAAAAAACATGTGTACCATTAGGTACACATGTTAGGTACTTTTCTGTCTCACTTGCAGCCGCCATTACCTCTTTGTAAAACAGTTAGCATCTGAAGCGGAATGAATCACGGGATATGTTGGAACGGGTAGCATCCTGCGGGCTCGGGGGTGGAAGGACGTATTTGGGACAGCCTAGTTGTGCCCCTGAGGCGCAATCACTCTTTAAATGCAGCCTCCGAAGGATGCGGCTCCTGAATTGAGACACTGCTCATGTTTCAAAAATGTTTGTGTGTTAACATTTAGGAAAATGTGAAACTCTTATGAGGACACAAAAAGACACACACACACTCTCAGAATGCTTCACCTGAACTTTCACACTCACTGGAGCCATGTTAACATTCATCATCCTCACCTCATCATCACTTCTGTCACCATCACTTCACTGTTCACCTCACTTCATCAGACTGACAGGAGTAGCACACTGGAAATGTATTTGAACACACAACCTTTCGTTGTCAATTTGATTAGTCAATTTGTGTTTTCATGTGAGTTTAAGAAAATGTTTCATATCGGAGAAGAATGTGCAAAAAGCAGCGTCATTCTCAGAAAGTCTGGGTGCCATCTGGTGGGCAACTTTCAGGACTGCAGGTCCGCAGAGTCCTCACCTGACATACAAACATGATGCGTGTGTGTGATCATCCATCTTGGTGCGTGTTCACGTCTTTATCTTGCTCTCAGGCAGAAACCAGGTCAGAGCATAGAGCATTAAACACACGGATGTGCCGTTCTCTTGTCAAAGAGAAAAGACAAAATCAGGAGCCAGACACGTTTCAGTGTTCAAATATAGCTGTGTCTGTTTTTTGGGCTAGATGTATTGGCTCGGAGTTTGGGTACAAGCAGCGATAATGTTTGTTTGGTGTTGCTGTCATTCCAGCTCCTGGGCTGCAACATCTATATCCACCTGATTAATTTCATTCCCTGCCATCGCTCCTCTCTTCCTCGTATTTTTACTTCCCTCTCTTTCGTATTTAACAGCGCGAGCTGAGTGAGTACATTTCCAGAGAGCGCGAGGAGCAAGGAAGAGGCGAGGGATGGGAGTGGGATGGAGGAAGTGATGTAGGGGATGAGGCGAGGGACATTAAACTTTAACCACGGCTATACATCTTTTACTTATCCTCCTCTGTTGACCTTTTCCCTCGCTGTATCACCCTCCTGACCCCCCACATCTCTATACATCTTACTCAGATGGTGCAAAAGGGTGGTGGGAAAAAAAATTCTTACATTTTTCAAAGTGCTAATTAGAAACCATGTTGAGGCTGCTGCTGGCCTCAGATCGGGTTCCTTTTCTTGGAGGACTTAGATGGGTGTTACTGGAGGCGAGAGACTGGGAGGGAATTGTGTGAGGATTTTAGGAGAACATTAAACTCTGATGCTCTGGGATCACAGTGGAATTTACAGTGCAATGTGCAGGAAATTGGGGATTATTATGAAAGATAGGAGATGTGACATGTGGGCTTCCAACCACATTCTGCGAAAAGGAATCATTAATGCTTGAGAGAGGTGAAGGAAACGTTGATGTATGCGTCCTGACAGGGTTTGTGAGGGTATTTAGCTTTGAAAGAGCCTTTTATTTGTCCATAAGCTTAAAATAAGACCCACAGACTTCAATTCAGTTTCCTTAATATATTTTCCAGTCCCCCCGTCAGTGATTTGGATTCTCCCTTATCTCTGTGGTCTGTTTCCTACAGTGTGTCTGCTAGTTTTTCATGTGCATGCCTCTTTTTTTGTTTTAACTCTCTGTTCTCTTGATCACCCTATGACTCAGCATATTTTCCACGACGCACGTCACACACACTTTATATACGTTCCATGGTTACTTGTTTTTCTGTGTGCCACGACTGTTCCCTCCTCTAACATGAGTACCGCAGCTGTATGTGTTCCCACCCTTTTATCTCGCAGCACTACATATTGTACTGTTCCTACATGTTCTGCTGCCTCTCTGTGTCTGCTCTGTGTATGACCTTGTGTCGTCTCTTTTCCTCTTTCTCTTTTCCTCCTGTTCTCTCCTACAATTCCTGCCATCTGCCTGTTTGTATTTTGCCGCCTCTGTCCACCCTTCCCCGCTTTTCTTCCATCTTTTCATTCATTATTTTCCCGTTTTACTTTGCCTCGCCTTTTCTCTCCTCTCACTTTGTCCACCTGCTGTCCTTTGGAGTTTTCTCTTCTCCTTCTCGTCTTCTCTGGTATACTCTCTTTTTTCTGTTTCTTCCTGTCCCTGGCTGTCCGTCTGCATCGTGTGTCTCAGAGCCCATGGTGGTGTGCGCCATGCACCCTCCTGCCTCCCATAGTGCTCCCTCCTTCCTGCGTCAGTACGCTGGTCATCTGGGCCGCACCGCCCTGCGCAGAGAACCAGGTGGGGGGCTGGAAAGAGACAGAGCCTACCTGAGCCTGCACAGGACTGGATCTCTGGGTACACACTCACACTCACACTCACACTCACTCACACTCACACTCACACTCACACACACTAACACAGTGATCTATGCATGCAATCATAAGCACACAACAACCATATAGCTGCAAAAACCAGTGGTGGAAAATAACAAATTACATTTA
This sequence comes from Hippoglossus stenolepis, assembly GCF_022539355.2. Taxonomy (NCBI): domain Eukaryota; kingdom Metazoa; phylum Chordata; class Actinopteri; order Pleuronectiformes; family Pleuronectidae; genus Hippoglossus; species Hippoglossus stenolepis. The sequence goes on from NC_061488.1 coordinate 10,749,852, forward strand.
CTGAATTACTGTTCTTATATTTCAGGTAATTTTTGTGTGTGTACTGCCTTTGAGTGTTCCTATTGTATATTTCCTTATATTCAACTACATTTACAAAGCTGATATTGTTAAATGTAAAAATTGTACAGCTACAGTCAGTACATGTACGAGTGCAAAAACATATTTACTGTCACAAACTGGATATCCGCCCAACATTTACCACAGATCTAAAAGGCTAAAAACACTAATGACCTTAATCCAACATTCACAAATGCATGCACGTGTTCACAACACCCCCGCACTCTCGATCACTTTTTCCTTCTGTCTCTCTGCATTATGTAACGGAACGCGTTGTCTGTGGTTCCATGGATCCCAGTAATCTCATTTCCCACTGTGGCAGAACGGATTACATCAGGAAGGAAGGGGAAAGTCGAGGATGGAGGGAAAGGGAGGAGCTGAAGATGTCCGATGGGTTGAGAATGAAATGAAGCTTGGAAAACAGCGAGAGATGGATTTATAGGGGGGCTGAGCGATAGGGAGGGAGAAATGAAAAAGTACAGATGAAAGGAGGGAGCGGCCGGCTGAGTGGTATCGGAAGTTCCACAATGGCTCCTTCAGGAGTTCTATTAGCTTTGTACTTTGTATCCCCCGAGTCCTTGGCTGCATGAACTGCTGATAGATCACAACAAGACTACTTGATTCATTGAACTCTGGCTGACAAGATAACGAGTCCTGTAACTGGAGTGTGATAAGAGTGTGATTTATGAAACTTAAACGTACTACACAGAGTTTTTAACTGGTTATGAAACAGTCTCATTTTAATATTGCTGACATTTTATGACCTACAACAGCAAAGGGAGACAATCAGAGACAACATTTTATTTTTCTATGAACTATTCTCATTGTCTGTGGTTGGGTCCGACCACCTCATGAACAGCACTAAAACTAAATTATAATGTTGTCGTATTACAGCAATCAATCATACAGCAACAAAAGAAACATTACCTCATTGCTCTGCGTCCTGCAAACGCCTGTTTGTCTTTTTTTCACTCCTTTAAAAACAAACACACGCTGGCTAAGACAGGAGACGATAGAAACATCACAGTGTTTGTCCAGAGAGGAGCCAAAATCTAAGAAAATTTTAAGTTCCTTGTCGGGGCTTTATATGATCCTCCTAAAGAAATATGGACAGCAGCATAGGGGTGGGTTTCATTTGAACATCAGTGCTGTTGCTGATATGATATCTGAGTTTCAGTACCAATACAAAACAATACATTTTAGTATAAAACAGTATAAAAATGTTTTCAACAAAACATAATTTTCCTTTTGACAAAAGAAGCCAAAGTCCTTGAATGTTGCCTAAATCCACAAGAAGATCTTACTACTAGATCTAGACTACATACAGTACAATTTAATAGTATTCAGATGCAGCCAATACTATAATGGATGTAGTTAATGACAGATATTAGAACATGAAAAATCTACATGTTTAAAGTAATTTCCAATGCAGAGCATAAGAGATGATAGTTTGAGAATATGGAAAATAGTGCCTGACTGTTACTGATTATAATGATAGTTTAGTTAAGCAGATCTAATTATCATAGTGACAATATTGGCCAATGTTAATTCAAAGACAGTAACGGTTTTCTGACATGTTCCCAGTGGGACATGTTATAATTAAATTGAATGAATGGCACTCAATAGAGCGCTTACCTCCACCAAGGCCCAACAGTCCCCTTAAATTAAATAAAGCTGCATTGCACACTCAGAAATATCAGTTCTGGTTTAAAAAAATCAAAAAAAAATCAAGATCCATGAATTATTCCCTGGGAAATTGGTGAAAGTGTCAAAAAACTCACAATGTTGAAAAAAGTGATAATAAATTCACCTTTTTTCAGATCCTTGCCCATATTTAATGGGTTCTTCCTTTACCCACGTCTCATCCTTCTACCAACTTAGATGAAATCTGTTCATCTGTTGACAAACAAACCAACTAACAATCAGACATCGGTGAAAGCTCCTTGGCGGAGGTAATAAATAAGCAGTCATTCTTCTTTCGTTTGGCTTTTGTCTACTGCTGACAGGGAAATGTGTAGAAATATATGAGAGTGACTGTGAAGTCCACAGCTGTCTATGAGCTTAAAAGCCTTTAAAAAGGGCAAAGCTTGACTCAGACCTGAGAATAGATGCTACTCTATTATTAAAACCTTGATAAGGTGTAGTTTGAAATGTTAAGAGGTTCACTGTGTGTGTGTGTGAGTGTGAGTGCGAGTGCGAGTGTGAGTCAGTGAGTGTGTGTTTCCCACTGGTTGGTCTCGCTGACTCACTGCGTGCCACTCAGCAGTCGGAGCACGTCGCAGCCTTTAATAGAGCAACATGATGATGCAATCTCTCTCTCCTGCTGCAGATTACCCACCCTTTCTCTGCTTTCTCTCCCTCCTTTTCAGACTTGCTCTATCCACCCCATTCGTTTAACTACGTTTTTTCATCTGAGTAGGGCTGACTGTAGGGTTATCCGTGCGTTTTAGAGGTGTTGGGCCAGTAGCCAGCGCACGGAGCGCTTTTACAGGTTTGTGATTCATCTGTTGCTAGCCGGGCCAACGCTCACTCCCACCACCGTGCACACTGTACTTACAGGCAGGAAAGACGAACACTGCACTTTTCATTCCAGCTTTTTCTGCCACCGACTCACCTCTCCCCCTCTGTGAAGATGTCTGGTTGCACTGTTGAGGATTAGTCGGCACCTCCTGTCTGTTTTGCTGAGAGAGAGGAGTCTGCTGAAAAGCTGCCCGGCTCCTCTCGGAACACGTCGCGGCCGGGCTGCTATTCCTGATACTGTCACAGATGTCTCCTCGTTCTTTTCTCTCCTCTGCCTCTTTCTCACCACATATATCCAAATGCTATATTTAACCCCCCGATAAAATCAGAATGGGGCAAAGATAAAGGATGGAAAGCTTTTCAGACCAGCCTTATCTCTTCCTGTGTATTGTGCACCATGAGAGACCTTGTTTGTGCCAGGGATTTAATGTAATGCATTAACACTGCATTAATCCCTGTGGCCCACTTGCCCTCTTTCTCCCCCCTTCACCCATCCATTTACTCACACTAACCCTCCACGCTCACTCCCAGATTGGGTTTAATAAGAACAATGGAGTGGACTCCTTTTTTATGTAGTTCGTCTTCTAAGCTTTTATGTGTGCTGCTGCGGCTCGCTTAAGGGTAAAGGATGCTCCGCAAGGATTCCGGGGATTTTCAGAGTAGGTAGGAAAGAGAGGAGGGGATAAAGCATTTGGGACCAGCACAAGAGGAGCTGGTAGCTTACAGTAGGCACTCTGGTCCCAGTAATTGAATAATAAGATTCCTTAGATGCAGATAAAAGGTTTAGATGTAATTACTGCAGTCTAAATTCTCCCTCCCCTCCAGCCTCGTGTGCATTTCTCTGTGCGTGCATGTTCCTCTGGGATGTTATATGCACTCTAAGTTTTATCGTCTCACCAGTCTGGAGGCAGACTATCCAATTTATGATTTAAAAAAAAAAAATTATAATAAAAAAAGATGAAAAACAATATATTTTAATTGTAATCTGAAATGTAGGTGAGCAAATATGGAGAATAAAGATGTTTATAACAAGAAACGGTGAGAGTGAATGAGACCTTGAAGGGAGATAAAAGCTGCGTGAAGGAGGCTGTAGAGGGCAAGAGAGAAATCTTTGGCCTACAGCCGCATGTGAATATAAAGAGACAGTGATGGGTGAAGGGATGAGCTTTTGTCCTTGACATTTTACACAGCATGAAAGTCGAGGATGCAGCACTCTACATCAATATATGTCTGTCAATGCACTGTAAATGGCCATTACTCTTTACTTGAATCTAACCTAATGAACCAGTGTCATGTAGGTTTTAGATTTAAAAAAATACAGCATGCTTGTAGACAAATATTCATTTTAATATGTTCTTCACACCAACTAATTAAATAAAGTAAATATGTTTTCAAGATGTGCTGAGTAAACAGGATGGCGATGAGCTCATGTATGTACTTATCTAAGTTAATTGTACCATCACATTGTGTCTGCTGCCAAGTCTGGTTGTGTATAAGTACATCTTTATTGACATGCAGGGTGTGTGAGCCTCTGTGTTTTGTCAGTGAAGAGACAACCTGGTTATTGACATGAAGGGAGAGGTGAGGTTTTAACCCTAACGGAACACATTTGAAGAACAGTTTTGTTTAATGTTCTAATCCTTGAGATTATGGTGAGGGAAGATGGCATTTAATACTTTTATCTTGCTGACATTTTGGATGTAGTCGCCATTCAATGCATTTATTTAAACACTTATGATGTTAGTTTCTATGGCGGCGAGGTCCGTTTTATGGGGAACCTATGGAAATATGCATGCAATTTATGCACTGGTAGTCATGGAATGTTAATCAAAAATACACATGCGTGTCTCATAAGCTGATACAGTTGAATCGTCCTTTGTCGCCTTATGCCTCCATCTGTTTTTCTCAAAAATACATTCCCACTGCCATAATCTTCTGAATAAAAGATTCACATTTTTCCCATGAAATAAGAAGGGTCCCAGTTCAGATCCCAGCTTGGCAGGGGTCTTCCAGTGTGGAGTTTGTATGTCCTCTCCGTGCTTGTGTGGCTTTCCTCCAGGTACTCCGGCTTCCTCCCACAGTCCAAAGACATGCAGACTTGGGTTAAGTTAATTGGAGACTTTAAATCTCTGTATGTTGGCCTTGCGATACGCAAGCAACCTGTCCAGGGTGTAACCCCCCCTCTCGCCCAATGTCAACCGGGATTGGCTTCAGCTAACGCCTCCGCAACCCTGGAAAGATTAGCAGTACCTCTAGAAATGGATGGATGTGTTGGCTACAGAATTAACTTAACGGTCCAGTGTGTAAGATTTAGGTGAAAGGGATCTATTGACAGACATTTTATATAAAATAATGCTAGTGATGATCCATCTAAATTATACCAATTGTTGTTTTATTTACCCTAGAATGGGCCCTTTATATTGAAATACTTTATATTTACATCGGGGGGTGGGGGGTCCTCTCTATGGAGGCCGCCATGTTTCTTGTAGTAGCCCAGACAGGACAAACTAAACATCCTTTTGAGTTTTTATGAAAACTGAAGGTTACCACAGCTTCTCTTTCATGTTTGGAAGGGGAGGATGAGGTGAGGTATTCAGCTGCAACATGCAACTTCACCACTTTATGTCACTAAATTCTTCACACTGCAACTTTAACTGGAAAAGTAAGTAGTAACTATTACTTTTAAAATGCCTGCAATGGAGTATTAAGTGTAATAGATTGATATGGATATATGGGTTAGTAATAGATAGATAGATAGATAGATAGATAGATAGATGCATGCATGCATGCATCCTGTAGTCGTAGATAGTTGCCTTCCTTGATTTGTACACAGACTGTAATCATGCATCGTCTGTATGCTCTGTGTGTGGCAGAGCGATGCATGTGTGCGGTCTTGAAGGGCATGTGCAGTAACTATGTGCAGTGGCACGTGCAGGGGAGCACTTGTGTATGTGTGCGCAGGTGGTGGATAAATAATGGCCTGTGCTTCAGGTCCACGGGGAACGACGGAGAAGGAAAACGGAAGGTAGAGGGAAAACGTATGAGAGGGAGAAGATGGGAGCTCAGGATGCCAGAGGCGTCACTCAGGGTTTCAATTTCTGTGCTAGAGTGCGATAAGGACGAGGAGGCGCAGAGGGTGTGGAGGAGGGAAGGAGCGAGAGAGAGCAGGCAAACGAGATGGAGCGATAGAGACGGAGTGAAAAAAAAGAGGCTGATCAGGCAGAAAATGTTGTCATTGGCTCCCGAATAGGGAAAAAAAGAGCAAGACTGTACTGTATATTTAACACCATCTCCTGAACCAGACAGAGATGGGAAGAGCGAGGGTGGGAGCGAGATAGAGCGAGAGATAATGCTATCATATAGGAGGGAGGAGACTAATCGCAAGGTGAAGGGAGGGAGCAGGACGACCAACAACACTGGAAACACTGCTAGGGGCGCCAGAGGCAAGGAGGGAGCAGCCGAGAGACGGGGAGAGCGCTACGACTGCCTGAACAGAGTGGTGGGCTGCATAACAGAAGGAGGAGATCTGAGAGAGGAGGAGAGAAAGAAGACTGGGCGCTGGACTGTAAAGGGGGAAAAAAACAGAGAGAAAGCTTGAAAGGAGGAGCTGGGAGCCGAAGAGGTCAGATAGTTTGAAGAGCAGACAGATGACAGCCTTTTACTTCCTGGAGGGAGAGTTTTGAGTCCCTGTGCTCATGTGTTGTTTCAATGGAGACACAACACCTATTATTTTGAGATAGATGATGGGTGTAACAGTTTACAGCTGGCGCGTGTTCGGACAGTGTCTGCAGCGGTTTGCCTGTACCTGCACAGTGTTTGACCTTCCTTAGTCAGCAAGCAAGCGTGAGACTGCGGAGAGAGGAAAAGAAGAGAGGGAGTGTCTACAGGAAGAGAGAGAGAGAGAGTCAGTTAAAGTGGAGTAGCAGCCGAGGGAGTTGTTGTATTGTTCTTCGTGTGCCGGTGCAACCTGCACTGTCCTTCCAATGTAAGACTTGCGCATGTGGTTCACCTGGAAGGAAGGAGGCAGCGTGAAGAATAGATTTGATCCATAATTAGTGACAGCTCCTTGTTTCCCCCCCCTGACAGGTCAACTGAACTGAAATGATCTCAACTGGGGCCTCTATTTCTTGACAAAATCTCTCGGTGAAATGTATTTTTGAGGTTTTTATACGCACCTCTCGGCTGTAGCGCTTTGAATTCTCTGGAACGATGGATACGTCGGGCAACCCCCAAGGTTGCCCCGCACGTGCTCCCATCAGGGTGGGAGACTCCAAGATAGAGGAACCTAAAGTGGGAGATGGGGCGAGAATGGGGGAGAGAGACGCCCCGCTGAGGCTGTCGCCCTTCCGCATGCTTCGAGTGCTAGACTCGCGTCTTGGTCCGGGACTCCGTATCGGTGAGTCTCATCGCTGACAGCATCAAGTTCATCTGCATGCTGATCTTCCATCGGCTCACAGGCAAACAAATATACTGATCACGTAACAGCAGTTTTCATATATATAGTTTAATACATTTGGGTAAAACATTGTTCAATAGATTAGATAGTTTGTGTCATAAAGTCTTAGAATAATTGTATTCTCATTGTATTAGCACATGTAATATGTCTGTGTATATATGGAAATATGAAGTTAAGATCAATCTCTGAGTCGGAACACTTTGTGTGTGTGTGTGTGTGTGTGTGTGTGTGTGTGTGTGTGTGTGTGTGTGTGTGTGTGTGTGTGTGTGTGTGTGTGTGTGTGTGTGTGTGTGTGTGTGTGTGTGTGTGTGTGTGTGTAACTTCAGGGAACCAATGAACTCCTCAGAGAAGTGAAGAGGCCATCAAGCTCTTCTTCTTTTGAATTTTTAATTCACATGCTTTTTAGCACAATGACTGCAGCATCTGTATTCCCACTACTCACACAAAAATATGCCAGACAGTATGATGTGCTGTGCTTACATTACAAGCAGTTTGAGAAATTGGCCTAAGAAATAAAAAAGAAGAGTTCAAAGCCTGTAAGTATTGCATGTGGTCTATTCATTCTACCACTGCACCAATGAGCCACCCACTGAACTCGAGATCCAGCCTTGCGGAGTGAGGGCTTTGGTTAAAAAAAGACACCAAAAAACTGGATTTCATTACTCTTTGAAAAGCTCTTGAAGCGAGTCTTAGACTGACATTACTTCTTTCAACATCCTCTCCATTGGCTTTTCAATCATTTGCTGAGGCACTGCCAACATTCGGCAGAGGTGGATTTCCAGCTCAGACCTTAGCGGTGTAGATGCAGAGTTGAATGAGGTAAGGATGTTTCTAAAAGCAGCACACTCACTCTTCAGGACGTGTTAGTGGAGAGTCAGCAACCTTAACTAGGGCAGCCAGGTGAAACTCATGAAACTTACTGTCTGCCCTTAGTCTGCGATGGAAATGGAGCAGAGAGAACCTGCAGAGGACTGGGAGAGAGAGTCCCGAGAGATTAGTGTGTGTGTGTGTGTGTGTGTCATTGTGTGTATAGTAGAACCCGCCCAATTTATCGGCTGATAAAAATTCGCCCAATATGAGCCTTTCACAGACATTTTGGTATCACCATGTATGTTTATCACTGATATAAAAACATTTAAAAATACAAACTTACTTGAAAACTTTACAGAATAAAAACGTATTTTCTTAATTCAAGGTCCATAAACAGGTATTTTGTTGTATTTGTATTTTCTTTTTATTTATGATTATATATGATAAAGTTTAAGAGTAAACTGTCAAATATCAAGCCTCAATTACATTTAGTTGTCATAAGATTTTGATAATGACATTTTAGGAATTATTGACAATTTAAAAAAAGTACTCTTGTGTGTCCGTTTCCATTTTGAGTAGTGAAAGTGTTAAAATGTGTTGGGAAAAGCTGGAATATGAGAGACAGAAGCAAACTCTGCAGGTGTTTGCTGAGCATTATCTTATTAAGTTGTTTCCTCCCAGGTCAGTCGTCCTGTGTCATGCACCCGCATCCGCTTCACTGTTTACACAAACAGACAAACTCCAGGTATCTCTGAAAGTGAGAAAGAGCTGTGACATAACAGCAGTACTGGATACCCGCTGCTCGTGAGTGTGTGTGTGTGTGTGTGTGTGGTCATATGTGTGCGTCTGTCGGAATGTAGGTATCGTGGATCAGTTTCCCTTCGCTCTGGTGTTGGTTATCTTGAGTTTAGTGTTTCACCATCAGGGCTTTGAGGGTTGATTCCTGATATCACGACTCGCTGCTCGGTTTTCTTACCAAGCTGTTCTTTATACACATCCCCTGTATCACTGTGTCTGGATTCAAGGCCACAGGCGGTTACATCAGACTGGTTGGTTTACTGAGCATTTACACATGGATTGTGTTTGAGATGTGTTTTGCTAATGAGCATATGCTGCTTTTGTCAACAGATAGTTGGACTAATGGACAGATGTAGGTGGAAATTAGTATCGTGGATCTATACAGGTAGTTTGACTGTTTGTGTCGGGAAGAAAACGTCTGTTTATGGAAGGTTTTAATTCACAGTAGGTCATGAATTTCATTTAATTCCACATTTTATCAGTGGCAGAAATTTGTAGTTGTAGATATCAAGAATAGATTTTTGACATCTGTAACTTAATTATGAGTCGTGACTTCTATTCAAACTCAATTACAAATATCTGTTATGTAAACATATACTGTAAAATGTCAAGACTGTTTCACGGATATCTTTACATCTCAACTAGTGACAATGAAACCGCTGCTGTCAGCACCAGGGCTGGAGGCAGATGTTGTAAACATTTGGGGCTTATCCCACATCTAAGTGGGTCTGGGGCCGTGCTACCCCAGGGACATTTTCCCCCATTCACGGCAGCTATATGCACTATTTTTCAGGCCAAATGAGAAATTAGTATGCCCCCATTTGTAAAAAAAAACATGACGGTTGCACAAGAAAAAAAAAATCATCCATTTTGTGTCTAGTTATTCTACAACTGAACCTGCAACCTAAACACAGGCAAAAACTTCTTATGTGCAGGGACTTTGAAAACAGTTTTTTGTATGAATTTATTCTGTTTAGAGTTACAAGCAAAAACTTTATTTGAATCCATTTTTGATCCAATTTTGAAGAAGCTTCTGCAAAGCCAAGTACATTTTGTCTTCAACACTTTGACTTGAATGTTTGGCCAACAGAGGAACATTTACTGAAATTATATTATATTTATTTAGAGAACAGCAGAGTCCGATAAACAACCTGGACACATGACGGTGAGATACTAAATCTACTTCTCCGGGTCACTCTCTTCACCATTTCTCATTTTGATAATAAAAATAACAAATAAAAACATATCAAGATCAACTGAACATGAACTGAAGATTTATGAACAGATGAAATGCAGGTTGTATAATCTTCTATCTGTGCCAGGCACCTCTGCTCTCCTGTCCTCCCCCATTCCTCTTGCGGTATAGGCTTGAAATCAAGGATAATATATGGCGCATTCTTCGCAAATATGTTTTCAGTCCATGCTTTAAGCAGTGCTTATTATTAAAAATAATGATGCTTATAGATCATTAAAATACAAAGACAGGTTGCTTTATTTTGTCCATATTGTATCTTTGATATTTTTTTTATTCAGTAGAAACCAGTCATCTTTTTTTGAAAACTTGCCAACATAAAGGGGCCACACATGACCTAGAATCAACCTCAGGTGTTAATTCCCTGCTCTGTGTTCTATAATAAATTGCGTTACCTATCTGGCCCTCCCTTGTTCTGTCCTGTGTCTGAGGTGTCTCAGTCCCTCAAGGGACTTATCTTTTCTTTCCAGTTCATCTCTTCTTCTCGTCAAAGCCATCCTCCCCAATCTTCCCCTCTATCTCCCTCTCCTCAGCTGATGGCGGCTGTTTAACGTGTACACAGTAGATGATGGTAAAGTGAGCTTTGACGTCTGCCAAGCCCCTCTATACAGAATAGAAAACAAACACACAACCAAAAAAAAACTTGTTTAACTATCCCCGTGGGAGACATTTATTGACGTCATGCATTCCTTAGCCCCTTATACCTAACCCACAACTAAAAATCTAACCCTAACTCTTGCCCCTAACCCTAAAAAAAACCTAATCTAACACTAACTCTAGATTGAACCCTTAAAAATCTGTCTCACATCAGGACCCCTTGTGCTGACGGTGACAAAAGTCCCTATGGATGAACTCTATCTGTCGTCAGATTCCCTCACACACCCACTCACACATACTGTATGTGCTGCACATGACCCAGACTTCAGAGCTATCAGGCATCAATGAAACCAAACCCGAAGAGAAACCCTCCCCCCACATTTACTCACTCACCAGTGAAGGAGGCAGTCTTGTCTGCAGCACCGTGACTCATTGATCAGATGGATTCTGGGGTGGACCGGGGTGTGTGTGTGTGTGTGTGTGTGTGTGTGTGTGTGTGTGTGGGGGTGGGGGTGGGGGGGTTGCACTGGCAGGCAGTGATGGGAAAGCTCCCATTGCATGCAGGGTAATATCGATCTCAGCCCTGCACTCGTTTTACACCCCTGCGTGGTTGGAGAATAGGACGACAATACACAAGAGTGAAAGAGCGTCAGTGTCATTACAACTAAACACTTAAACAAATAATCTGTGTTGAAGTACGTTGTAGGATATTAAAGAGGAACGTAAAATGTTCAGCTCAGGTTTGGTTTTTCCAGCCAGTATAATTTCACAGATCGTAATTCCTGATAATAACACTCTGCCTGTGTGTGTGTTTGTGTCCGTGTGTGTTTTCTAGGTATCGTCCATGAGAATGTGAAGATGGGTTCAGATGGAGAGAGCGACCAGGCGTCTGGGACGTCTTCTGATGAGGTCCAGAGTCCGGTCAGGGTTCGCATGAGGAACAACCACCATCGGCGCATCTCTAATGAAGTACGGAAAGCCAGGACACACCTGACACACACACACACACCAGACATAGTGTGGTCATATATATATATATATATATATATATATATATATATATATATATATATATATATATATATATATATATATCCAGAGAAAAGCTCACATGGACAAGACATTATTCACTGAGATTCAACAGTGACCTTACAATTTACTCACTCCTTCACTGTTCACAACTCAGTTGATAGGAAATGCTAAGGAGACGACGATCGAGTCTGCCAGATGGTAGCGCTTGACAGATAAATCGCACAGGCCCATTCACCGGCTTCAGCTGACTGCAGATGTGCACTAAAATCAATTGAGTTTAATGATGCGGCAGAATTGTGTACACATTGGGCTCCAAAATCTGAGAGCATCATATTTAACGTACATTAAGTTGCATGTCAGTGGGAGTGCACCTGTGCCGACCAAGCACAGGTAAATTTGTCGCTTTATTTTGCCACATACCTGATGTCTTGGTCAGTCTGCGCACGCGTGTCCGTGTGGGTGCGTGTGTGTGTCCGTGTGGGTGCGTGTGTGTTTTGAAGGAGTCGCAGAGTGATGAGCGCAGCAGTGTTACGAGAAATGCCTCTGGACACACAGGCTGCTTCCTCTGACTGCTGTGAACAGTGGAAGGGACTAATTTAGACCATGTTTACCACACAGAGAGGGAAAGACGAGGGGGGGAGGGGAAAGGAAAATGCTGGGGTGAGACAGTAATTATGGACGTAGGACTAATTATTGGTATGACAAAGAAAGAGGAGAAACCGGAGGAACAGAGCTCTGGGGACGATAAGAGAGAGGAGGAAGATGTGGAGGACAAAATGAACGGCGGGAGAGCGCAGTGTTTCCTCTCAGCCATCCCCCTCTGTTCACCCCTTCCCCCCATCTGCCTTTCTCCCCTCAGGAATCTGTCCATTCCTCTCTCCTCTGCTCATGCGTTCCCCTCCTCCTCCTCCTCCTCTTCCTCCTCCTCTTCCTCTTCATCCTCCTCCTTTGAGCATGTGGATGGCACTCTACAACAGTGCCAGCCTCCCTCTTCCTCTCTCTCTCTCTCTCCCCCTCACTCTCTCGCTCTCTCTCCGTCAGTGTGTGTGTGCAGTCATGTGGCAGGTCAGAGACATGCATCGGTGAAAGCGCATGTGTGTGACTGTACAGAAAGACACGTTTAAGGAGGACAATGAGGGAGCTACTAGAGCTGTTCTGCTTTGTGAGTACGGGGACACGTGTGTTTATATGTGGGTCTTTATTCAGTCCGTGCCCGTGGATAAGAGGGCATGAGTGTCAATGTCTTTGTCAACTTGTGTCCAGTGTTGTCCTTTTGAAAAACTAGCATGGAGAGTGCACTTGTGCGAGTGTCTGTTGTTGCACATCAGAGGTCACTAGTTGTATGAGTTGCATGAAATATTTGGTGCATTTGTGAGAGAGTTATTATTTTTGTGGCAGCTATTTGCAGCTTTACTTGTATTTTACTCTTTTATGAATCAGACGCTCAGCTGAGCTTTAAAATGCATAAATTACTCTAAGGTCTGCAGGTCATGTTGTATTTTTCGCAATGTGCTCGTATGTAATGCTGCTTGTTGTTATCGTTGCCAATGAGCTCAGATAAAACCGTCTCAGGCGTGAAATCCTTCAGCCTTTCATCTTTACACAAACACACACTCCTCCATGGTCCCACTAACGTTCAGATGTAAACACACACACATCATCACACACTCGCATCACACACACATCGAGGGTATGTACTGTGGGGCGGTTGGGACTGGGCCAGCCGCCGCTGCCATGGAAACAACATGTGACTCGCACCTTGCCAGCGAACACGTCCTACATGGATAGCATATAGGAGGAATGCATTGTGGGAAAAGTAACAGCCCACTGTTGCATTCCAGCAAGGATGAGGAAGTGAAAGCTATTCCAGCTGATGTGGAGTAGTTTGGTCCCTGGTACTTTACCTTTGCTTTGTGGTAAAAGTATAGGGTTAAAAAAACAAGGTGTAAAAATAAGGTCATCATAAGCAGAAGGCCGACTGAATGTAACTTTTTCAAGAGATACCATAGTTCCTGACTGAAATCACGATCTTGACATCGGTACAGTTCACACACTGAAAGAAAAATCAGCTACTTTAGACTTGAGAACAGGAGAACAAAATATCAACCGTGATTTATAACAAGAAGACTGCCTCCAGATGTGTTCCAGTTTGTGGAGAGGAGTGTGGGACCAGCGGTGTGCCGACCTTCTCACTCTGCCAACACTGTGTTCAGAAAATAAGCCTGAAACTTGCCAGCAACCAATTTGGACCTCGTCCTTTTATGTAGTGGCCTTTCTGTGCTGACACCTTGCAACTGTCGTTCATTCACAAAAGCAGACGGCACCTGACAACCGAAGATTTGACTGAGCTGCTGTGTGTGTGTGTGTGTGTGTGTGTGTGTGTGTGTGTGTGTGTGTGTGTGTGTGTGTGTGTGTGTGTGTGTGTGTGTGTGTGTGTGTGTGTGTGTGTGTGTGTGTGTGTGTGTGTGTGTGTGTGTGTGTGTGTGTTAAAAGTAGGCCAAGTTACCATGTCTTGATTTAAAAAAATTCAAGTCTTTCAACTGGCTCAGAAATACGTATCTCCAGGGTTAATGATGGTTGGTTAATACACAAATCAGGTTGTTAAAGTTGAGATTGTTTCAGACGTCAAGTCATCTTTACCCTTCCTTATTTAACTGTTTACATATGAAATTGTGATTATTTTGGCTTCATTTATAAATATTTATATTTTGTAGCTAATGTTACAGCACATTTAAAAGATTTCACATATCCTGTTTGTTTTGATTATTTTGTATTAAAATATGTCCTCTTCTATCTGCACATTTTATGGAATGAAGCTGAATTACTGTGCAAATGAATGTTTTTCAATGTGGGAACAGGAAATGGAGGAGGAGACTCCTCCCTCAAACATGTGACTACTGTCATATGGTTAGAATTTAGGTAGAAGTTGAAGATGATGTATTACAATACTCATAAACCTTTCTTTCTCTCTTCATATTCTCTGTTGCAGGACATAAACAAGCGTTTGTCTCTCCCAGCTGATATCAGGCTACCGGAGGGCTACTTGGAGAAGTTCGCAATGAACAGCCCGCCCTTCGACAAACCCATGAGCCGCAGGCTACGACGTGCTTCACTGGTCAGTGCTCCGTGTGTGCGCTTGTGTGTATATTTGCATTTGTGTATATGTGTGCAAAGCAGCTGAAACTAGTTTCAGTCGGCCGCTTTGGTGTTGTTGTTTTTCAGTCCCTGGGTATTTTTGGGAGCACTGTTCGGTGTGTGCTGTTCTTTGTTGAGAAACAAAAGTAATATGAACTTTAAGGGCCATTGTGCACCTTTAACATGGTCCTCTAAGGCCATTATATGCACTGACACACACATACAAACATGGACTCATTGTAAACTGAGTTATGCTATAGAGCTTACAATGGCTCAGTAGGGAATGAATGATGGAGTGTATATTATGTATCCAGGCCAAGACTGAGTATGAGTATGAAACTGGGGGTGGGTGAGAGAAGAGGTGACAGAGGGGGGGGGGATTGATTGGTAAGAAAAGGCAGATATTCATGAATATGCAGCATGTCCCTTTACACCCCTTTGTATTGCTGCTATAGTACTCCTGCTCCGTCTCTCTTTTTCATTTTGGTCACCCTTTATTTCCCATCACTCCTTTGTGTCTCCGATCACACTCATTTCTCAAGTTTCCCCTCATACACGACTGAGTGCACTGATCTGTGTTTCCCCCACTCTCTCCCATGCACGTTCTCTTAAAAATCCAACTCACTCTGCCTTACTGGTGCATTGTACTTACAACACGATTTCCCACAAGTCTGGAAGTTCTATGGGAAAGCATTAAGGGTTCGCCCTCCATCAAGCAGTTTTGCTGTAATTATTGAACGGAGGCCTGTGCCCTGCCTCCGGCTCCCTGCTTGAAGCTATTTAATGACACAGCTTTTCTGCAGGAGTCTCGTGGAGATGAAAGGGAGGAATGTTTGAAGGAAAGTTTGCTGGGAAGAAGAGAGGTTTATGGGTGTGAGGGCGGATCATAAGAAGAGGATGGACTGTAGGGATGTTTGCGTCTTCACAAAATAAACGAGTTTTCTGACGTTGTTTGTCAGCTCGCGTGTTGCCCGCGGTTGTTGCATGGACGTGATGCAATAGATGAATCAATAATTCAGCAGCGGTGCCAGACTCATCTGCTGCTGCTCCTCTCCTGACTAGGATTTCACGCTGGGACACCTTGAAGTGAGCCAGAGAGCAGGGAGGAGAGAGGGAAAGACGCAGAGAGGCATGATGAGGGGAACTAATGACAAGGAGACATGTTTTAAAAAGTGATAAGATGCTGTAAAAAAGGAGGAACAAATATGCAAAGTGGAGTTACAGAAAAAAAAATAAATGGCAGCTTTGATGAACGATAGAACCAGCCTTCACTGGAATGCAAAGTTTATGTAGAGCTTATCTTTACCTCTGCTAAGGTTTTTACCCCTGACAGTTTTTTGTGGGTTTGTTTGTAAGCAAGATTACACAAAAACTACCAAACTAGATCCATGAAACTTGGTGGAAGGGTGTGGTGTGATGGGGCAGGGAAGCACGAATAAAATGTTTGTGCAGATCCAAGAAAACAATGCAGAATGGGATGTTTTTCACCATTTTCCCAGGGAATAATTCATGGATCTTTATTGAAAAAGACAGGCCCGTTTAGGGAAGTGATATCTATGCATGTGTGAATTGTGATTCACTTTAAGGGGCCTTAACAGAGGTATGGGCTCGACTGAGTGCCGTTGTAGTGTTTACTTTATTTAGCATGGTGCAACCAAGCAGAATTACGCTTTTGACTGTGCGTTAAACTAGTTGCACTGTATGTTTGCGGCCTATTTTGTGCCATGGGACAGTTTAAGCACCTGTAGTAAGAACAAAATCCCCAGTTGGTTACAAATGATAAAAAATTGTTTTCATCCCCCAGCTTCCCCAAATATACGTATATAGCCATGTCTCAAAAGAACAAGTGTCCTTAGTCATCCTTTAATTGAATTAATTGAAGATTAAATTGACTGAATGTGAGCACAGTGATGTAACGGCTTTGGGGCTCATTTGTTACCGTAACATAGAACATGTGTCCGGTGTCGCATAACAGGTGCATCGTGTCTGAAACTTTGTATTTTGATCTCTGAATGGCTTCCAATGTAATGTAAGTGAAGTTGGTTGGTATCGCTTTTCTCTCATGGCTGCTGCCCACTCCGAATCAATTATTCACAGGGCCGTCCAATGAGATCCAGTGTTCCATGGTGCTGAGGACTGAGATCAAACACCTTTCTAGTCCTAACGTCCGCTGGAAGCGCTGGACACTACAAGTCACATTCACCCATTTGAACACGCATTCATACAGCGCTTCTATATATAGTGCTTCCCTATCCTGCATCCCATTCACACTGCTGGTGCAGCCGTCAGGGGCAATTTGGAGTTCGGTGTTTTGCTCAAAGACACGGACAGAAGTAGCCGGCGATCAAACCACGACCTCCTGATTAGTGGATGACCCACTCTACCAATGAACGAGTTGTCATTTTTATCTCAAGTCACACTTTTTTCTAACCCATTCAGCCCCACAGCGACACAATATTAATATATTATTAATTTCAAACTCATAGACACCAGTTTATGTGCCCCTCTCGCTAATTACTTACGTATTTTGCTGTTCACTATATATAAAATCTGATAAATGAAAACATCCTGACTCAACTTAATTTTCTGTCCGTTCCCTTTTGGTCAAACTCTGTTGTGATCAGCGGGTTCACATGTAGAAGGTGACGCAGAGCAAGATGTTTACTGGCTGATTGATCGAAGCCCTGACCGGCTACATCATGTTAATTAGCCGGCTCTCCTCCCACATCCCATTTACTGCCACCTCTCCTCTTAGTGGAGGGCTGTCATTTTCCCTCTCCCACTCAGTGCTCGAGAGGTAATGGACTTTTTTCCCGATACACATTCGATCCACTTTGCAGACATCTTTTTCTTCTCACATTTCCTCCCTTTTGCCGTCGGTCCATTTATCTGCACATCTCCTCGGTTCCTGTACGGGGCTCAGACAGAGCACACATTTTGTTTTGGGGTTTTATGTTGCTTTAATTTGATCACTCAAACTTGGCCTGACCTAGTTCTGCTGAGTAAGCTCACTGGAGCGTTGGAAATGGAATGAACCCGTTGCCATCAAAAGCATACGCAGGGACGAGCTCACACACACACACACACACACACACACACACACACACACACACACACACACACACACACACACACACACACACACACACACGCGCATACACGCGCATACAAAAAGCATTGTAAGGTACACAGATAGGGAGCGCAGTTGCACACTGTAAGCAGAGAATGGGCTGGAGGTGAAGAGCTGGGCTTTTCTTTTGTTTTATAGATGCTTCAAAAAGGCGAGAGGCCACACATTTCTTTAGTGGGGTGGTTATGAATGTGTGTTTTGTATGTTTTTGAGTGTGCGCGCGTGTGCGCATGAGACTGACTCCTCTGTCAAAAGAGCTACACAGCTCCTGACAGCCCCTGTCACAAACACGGGGGGGAGAGTGTGTGTGTGTGTGTGTGTGTGTGTGAGCAGGGTGAGTGTGTTTACATTTCAGCATAGGTTGTATGTCTCATCATCAAAAAATTCAGTTTTCTCTTGCCCACAGGGACACACAATCTAATACACACAAAACATCCCTCCACACATACTATGCACACGTAACTCAAGCATCATCAAATACAGATATAAAAACAGACACATTGGGTTTAATACATAAATATTATTATGTCTCTTAATTAATTATGCAGAATTAAAACTTGTCCCCATACCCGCAACTGCTCACACACAAATACACTTGTTTCCCCGTGTAAGTGTGTCTTCTTGAGTCCGAAACGTGTCGGGATGCTGGCTGTTGGACATGGCTTTAAAGATATCACATGCTTCATCAGCTAACTTGGTCACTGGAGACCCCCTCCCCCCCGCACAGCCAAGCGTTGGCCTGGCACTCGTATCCGCATCATGATGGGACGGGCCAGCACAAGATTGAGGGAGATGGGTACGTTCGGAGAGACGAACACGGATAAACCGCAGTTGAGGCGACCCTGACAGAGAAAGCCAAATAAGTGAGGGAAACTGTCAGCGTGAGGGATAAACACAGGCAGGGCCTGTGGGTATCACAGCTTGACATAGCTACAGCCATCTATAATTCATGACCTGAAAACCCAGGGGATACATACATTATGCAGCTAAACCTTTATTAACTAAGAACAGGATTAATTCTGAATTCACGGTGCGTACGCAGATGTGAAGTACGTCTGTTGGATATCCATAGAAATGTTTAGAAGGGGTATTTTATCCCCATTAGGCTGTCTGGAGTGGATGAGCTCAACCCATATTAGATTTTCATTATACTGACTTCCTGTGGCCAAGAAATTTGTGTACACAACAAACAATGTTGTCACACAGACACTTTGGTGAAGTGACATTTTGTTGAGATGTGTGTGTATATGCTACATCCTGAATGTTGTTATTGAGTGACCTAGACATCTAGAGCCTAAAATAAATCTGAATTAATTTCTTGAACGAGGTGTCATGCACCTGCATTTGTGTGCAGTCCATCTGTATGTCCCCACTCCTGTTGAAAATAAAGATACTTATATAATACATAGATAATAAAGCTATACAACCAGAGAGGACCTTTAGGAGAGTTTTCACTGTCCAATTGCACATGGCATTTAAATATGGGTGTTATATAGATGTTGCGTTTTGCAACCTTTTCCCAGTTTTCCCAGGGAATAACTCACACATCTTGATGGAAAAAATCTGGCATATTTAGAGGAACTGATGCCTAGTGAGAGTGTGAAATTTGGTGCTTCTTGATTGACTTTAAGGGGACTGTTGGGCCTTGATGGAGGTATATGCTCTCCTGTGTGCCATTCTGGTTTGTAATTCAGCAGGATTATGCAAAAAAGGACATTTTGTGGAGGGTTGGACCATGATCCAAGGAGTAGCCCGTTCAAATTTGGAATGGATCAAGATACAGGGGTGGATCCAGGAAGTTTTTTTTTTCTCAACATGGCGAGATAAGGGGGTTGGCCTTGGCGGACTGATGTGGACTTCTAGTGCAGTTTCCGTGGTGCTGAACTGTGTCAGCAGGTGTTCCACACAGATGTTTCTATGGCCATAATTCAGTGGTGATCGAATTGCAGCCTGAGTGCGGTAGAGAATGTTGGAGAAACCAAGCTGTTGTTTTGGCACAAACACAGACACACACACACACACACAGAGAATGACAAGTCCTGGTGACTCAGACCCTGCAGTTATAGGCCAAATGTCAGCCGCACTGGGACTGAAATCTGAACTATCAGCCATGGCCTGGAGGATTTGATTCAAGAGTGGTTATTTTAAATATGGTGAGGTGGCCAAGCCTGGTCGACAATCAGATTACAACCAAATAAATGGGGCACTGGCTTAGTGATCATTTATCATGGTAGCACTCATTATGTCCCTAAACCTTTTTTCTTTCCGTTCTCTCTAGTCTGAAATCGGCTTTGGGAAACTTGAGACCTACATCAAACTGGACAAACTAGGAGAGGTGAGCTCTCGACAGAAAATCTGTGAAAGAAACACAAAGCACACACAAAGTCTTTAAATACTCTGTATGTTGTTTTTTCTTTTTACAAATGCATTAACATGTGTTTTTCTTTCTCTCCAGGGGACCTACGCTACTGTGTTTAAGGGTCGAAGCAAGTTGACAGACAATTTAGTGGCTCTGAAAGAGATCCGACTGGAGCACGAGGAGGGTGCCCCCTGCACGGCTATCCGAGAAGGTGAGGACGCCGTTGTCGGGACGTTGCGGATGCGGCTCCCTGCGCTATGAGATGTTTTAATTCTCCTCGCACGTTGTCTTTGTTTGACTGACAGTGTCTCACGTGTCTCCTTCTTCTAGTGTCTCTTCTGAAAGACTTGAAGCACGCCAACATCGTCACTCTCCATGACATTATCCACACTGACAAGTGCCTGACACTCGTGTTTGAGTACCTGGTGAGTGCCTGTACTGTGCATGGCTATTGTGTGTGTTTTTAAAGGAATTATCCATGTAAATCTACATATGGTACCTTTTTTCCCTTCCTTCCTGACTTCCTTCCTCCATCTGTCAGGAAAAAGACCTGAAGCAGTACATGGATGACTGTGGGAGCATCATGAGTGTTCACAATGTCAAGGTAATTCAGAATAATACGAACGGTCAGTACTGAAGAGATGTTGTTGAATATAACCCTATGTGCAACAACTGAAATAAATAAAAAGTTAAAATCAAGGTTGCAGATTTTTTTATAGGACGGAACACTGACAGCTTTGGTTTTTTAATGATAACAATTCTAGAATAATGAAATAATGCTTATTAAGGTTTGCGCTTAACAGTAAAATGGTTGGTTGTTTATTGAGAGTTTAATTAATGTTTAATGGCTTTGTATAATATTAAGTCTCCTCTCCTCTCCTCTCCTCTCCTCTCCTCTCCACAGATCTTTCTGTTCCAGCTGTTAAGAGGTCTGGCATACTGCCACAGAAGGAAGGTTCTCCACAGAGACCTCAAACCCCAGAACCTGCTCATCAATGAAAAAGGAGAGCTCAAACTGGCAGACTTTGGTAAAGCTTTTACTAGGATCACCATATCAGCCTTATTCAGTTATCTTTCTGTGTTGGTTTGACTTTTCAGAAGTTCACGAGTGGAGGCAGCGCAGGTGTAACTGGTGATTTTGACATGAGCAGCTTTGACATGTGCTTGATTCCATTGATACCTACTGCAGTTTTCAAATAACAATGTTGAAACTAAGACTCAAAGCTACAATTAGTTTGGTTTTACAGATTCATGGTTTTAAACTTTACAGAGTTTCTTTTTTTTTTTATACTGCATGAGGTTTAAAGCCTCACTAGCAGCCCCTAGAGGCCACACTCCTCCTTAAACCAAACAACACTCTTGACTAACCTCCCAACACTGCCCTCTGTAGGTAAAAATTATAATATGTCAACTGGTCATACGCTAGTGTTTGTGTTAATTACAAATTAATTGTAGAGTATAATCAAATTAGAACAGGATTGTGGAATAAACATTAATCCATGAATATAATAATGTTCCATTTACACATTCCAAAAAATGTTACATTAAGTAATAAGAAAGTTAATAAAATACAAATGCAGGTACAACTCAAACTCCTGATCTCATTCAGTATGTGAAGGTTTTTTCTTGTATGTTGAGTTGTGGAAGGGTATTTCATTGACCTGTTCACCTGTGGTGCACCACATCTCATTAGATACAAAAGGTAATATCTGGGTAACTTCATGTCCCCTTTTTTTGTGTTTGAATTCAGGTTTGGCCCGAGCCAAGTCTGTCCCTACGAAGACCTACTCAAATGAAGTTGTGACATTATGGTACCGACCACCAGATGTGCTTCTAGGCTCCACTGAGTACTCTACACCCATTGACATGTGGTGAGCAAACACATTTACAATTACACACAGTTTTAGAAAAAAAAACATTAACACTAGCGTTTTTCTTCTGTTTTTTTTTTTTAAATGTCCTTTTCATACTTTTGTTTGTGCCACTGTTAATTCCCCCCAGTTCCCCAAATTTTTTGTTCACCATTGTCTGTCGACAAACTGCAGTTTGTAGTTTACATGCAAAGGTTTAACAGTGACACCTTTTTATAAATTTTTTCATGTGCTTTGCAAATTATTTCTGGACTGAGACTGGATTTAGTTCCCTCTTTTAACTTGGCAGTGTGTCTTACATTAGGTAGTTTCTTTGGATGTAAAATCGCAGAAACTTAAATTTTTGGTGTATGTTTCTCAGCATTTGAGCACTTTCTTAATTTGTGATATAAACATTGTGGAACATATCACACGGCACTGTCTTGTCGAAATTCCATTTATAGTTCAAGATGTATTTTCTTGCATTTAAATGGTTATGGACTCATGTATTACAACGGCTCCATCTACACCTCTATACGACTCTATAACACAGTTTCTTAGGTGATGTAACATTCCTCTGTTTCTGTCCGTGTGTCCAGGGGTGTGGGCTGTATCTTTTATGAAATGATCACCGGAAGACCTCTTTTCCCTGGATCGACTGTGGAGGATGAGCTTCACCTCATATTCCGCATCCTTGGTAAGACAACACCAGAGGAATTTGAATTTGCTTGTGCAACATCCATGCTTTTACGTGTGCGTGTGTGCGCGTGCGTGCATGTGTGTGTGTGTATACTGATCTGCCCTCTCTTACAGGTACCCCTACTGAAGAGACTTGGCCAGGTATCACAACCAGTGAAGAATTTAAGACGTACAAATTCCCACAGTACCGCCCAGAACCCCTCGTCAACCACGCACCCAGGTGTGTGGATTTAACCAGTCGTGTGCGTGTGTGTGTGTGTGTGTGTGTATTGAGTGACTGTGATATGTAAGATGTAATAAGATAAGATGCAGGATTGATTTTCAGGAGAAACTGTAGTCAAGCCTTTCCGCCTCTGTTGAAAGGGCAGGAACATTACACAGCTCTATATGGCCTATGTCAGCATTTGACTAAACTGACACTCCATCCTTCCTTTCCCTCCCACTATCATATTTGCTTTCTATTACAGAATAGACAACGACGGTCACGACTTGCTCTCAATGCTCCTACAGGTAAAAGAACATTGCTGTGTGCGGATAATAATTTGAACGTATGTGTACCTAAAACTTTGGATAAACAGCTAACTATCCTGTCTCTGTTCTTTTAGTTTGAGGCAAAGAAGCGAGTATCGGCTGAGGACGCTCTCAGACACTCATATTTTCGAAGTCTTGGAGATCAGGTTCAGACACTTGCCGACAGTGAGTACACACAGTCCGACTGTTGGACATACGCATGTCATGTACACCCACTGTCTCACTAACTTCTCTGTCGTTACTCTAGCTGCATCCATCTTCTCCTTCAAAGACATCCAGCTCCAGAGAGATCCAGGAAAGAGATCCTCAGTCTACCCAGAGTCAAGTAAGTCCTCCAGGGTAGATGAATAGAGGGGGAGGAAAAAAGTAGTTAATGAGGAACTCCCGGTGGGAATAGAGAATAGGTCTTGCTCCCTGTCCACTTACTCTTCTCTGGGGTTTTCTCTCTGTGTCTTTTTTGTGTCCTCTTTCATGCCACTGTGTGGTCATACATAGTTTTTTGACATACATTTCTGGCCATTGTCGTATCAAACCAATAATTCTGTTGCATGTCTGTATCAGTTATTGCTGGGCTCTGTGAGGGAGGAAGAGGAGATGGTATTCTTTTTAGACATGTTAGTGACTTTAGTGAGCAGCGTGAGTTCACCACTTTGGTCCAGACTGGAACATGAATTGTTATTAGATTTTGCAGACTTGACTACCCGGACCATCTTCAAATCAATTTTCAGTTTGTCCAGTACTTAGCTTTGTGCTCAAATACAGACGACCTTAATGTATTTAAATCATCCTCGGCTTCATGCTGTGATTACTTCTGATTAGTTCTGATTAGCACATTCATATTATACCTGCTAGACATCAGCATGTTTACATGTCTTGTCTTAATGAGCGTGCCATGCTAGCAGTAGGATTTAGCTTAAAGCAGCACTGTGCTTATGCCGCGTTCCGGTACACATCGGAGCTCAGCCCTCAGAATGATGTCACACCCGAATAACCCAAGTTAATAGCGTTCCAGTTGAACAGGAACAATGTTTACGTTAGCCAGCTAGCCATCGTTAGCAAAACCAGATTATAATAACGCATTACACGGCATTTCACGCATACTGACCCAGCAGCAACACATCCACAAACAGTAATTGGACATTGCTATATGTACAACAAATTTAATGACAGAAGTGCTAATAAACAGTAAAAACTACAGCTTTCATGATTCATTTTTACATGGATCGGCCATATTTGATTTCATAGTCAGGGGTGTAGAGGTTCCTCCGACCTTCCAAGTCGAAACTCCGATTTCAGTGGGCGTTCCAGTTGCAACTTCCGACTCTGGGTTGTTAATTCTGAGCTCTGAGGTTTAATGGAATGTAGCATTATAAGCACAGCCTCACTGACCTGCGAGATGATAGCATTAGGATTTAGCTTAAAGCACCACTGTGCTTTTAAGTCCTGCCTCACAGAGCTGTTAGCATGGCTATAGACTCTTAGTCTTGTTTTAATAGCAGCAGATTACTCTCAGTGCCATTGGTTATGCACTCAAAGAACTAATGTAGATTATCAACAAGCAGTGAACAGCAAGCTGCACAAGTGAAGGTTTTACCAAAGGTCAAATCTGATTAATTCACTGTCAGGTTTAAAGTATGCGCTGTATTATAGAGTCATGATTTACATTTTCATTCAACGATTCGATTTTTAAGGATGCTAATTTAATGACTTCAAGTTAACCAATTACATTGCCTCGTTTATTTCAGAGCATCCCAGGAGTTTTACTTTAAAACACTGTATTCATTAACTATGCATGCCTAATGTGCTCAGATGAAGTCTTTCTGCGTTTATCACAGTCTCAGTCTGTGTGTGTGTGTGTCTCTTTCTTTCCGCTTCCCGCTGCCGCTCTGTCGTTTCCTGATAAACTGTCCCTCCCCTCCTCTCTCCTGGTGCCCACGCTCTTTCGCAAATGCTCATCTTTTCCCTTAATCCTCTCTGTCTCCCTTGTGTGCCCGACTCCAACTCCTCCGCAACACTTCAATATTCCCGTCCTCCCCAACCCACCTGCTCCCCCCCCCCACCCCCAACCCCTAAAAAAGCGATGGCCCATAAGCTAGGCTCAGCACCCTCGCAGTACTTCCAGAGAGAAGCAGCCAATCCCAGGGCTCAGAGTCACAATCTCTCCTCCACTTCCACTGGCTGAGTGGCCCCTACCATTCTGGTAAATACGGTCTCTTTCATTCTGTGAGTTTCACCTCTTTTATTTCCTATGTGGCTGTTACTTGCATCTTTTCTTCTGTCCGTCACATCATCTTTGCTGCTGAGGTTGCATTTCTCTTCCGTCCTTGCTTCCCCTGAAACATAACGATGCAGTATTTCACATGTTTTAGACCTTATGTCTTTTTTTTTTATTGTTTCTTTCATTTTTTTTTTTTTAACTCCCCATTCTTGCTCCTGCCAGTCTCCCATCACATTTCACGGCCTGCCCCTGCAGGCGTCATCTCGACTTTCACTTACCTCACTCTCTTTTTCTCAGAGTCAGCCACTCCCAGGGTTCATTTCAGGGATTAGAGGGGCAACGATATATTCATAATGGAAAAGAATGTGATCCAAGAATGGGGAGTCATTTGATTCTTTTCATTTGCAGTTCTGTTTAGGTTTCTGCAGCGAGAGATGTAGGCTTGTTGTTAAGACTGTAAGTGATGGTTTGGCATAGTGTGTGTTTGCTTGGGTGTGTTGTAAATGCACTTTTCTCTCAGCATGGATAAGGGTGTTTGTTTTACTGCAGTGTGTTACCGCTACGGGTAAGTATGGTTTAGCTCCAGCTAGAGTACACACACCCTATTACAGGTTATACAACTGTATTGTGTTGGTGTTTTCCTGACGGTGATAATACTACAGGTATCTTACACTCTATTGTCTAAAAGCCTGAAAGTAAACAGCTACTTTTTTACAATAAAGTTTGTCGTACTTTGTGGCAAAAAATTAAGAAATTACTTTTTCTGTTACAACATGACAGTGCCCCCATGATCTTATTTTAGGGGCAAGAGAGGAAAGTGTAATTTCAAAATCCATAACCACCAGGACCATACACTGTTTATAAAGAGGGACGGCACGACAGCTCCTCAAAAGTGAAGTGAAAGCCTCTCTGTCGTCTCCTAGTGGATGGCTGCTGAATGGATCATAAATCTTGACTCCTCTGTTAGTGGACGGGTCTAATTAATAATGGGACAAATTAAAAAGTCAAAATACATGTTTAATGACATTTTCTCAGATATGGTTTCTGTCCTTGGTGAATCAAAAACTCTAATGTTTGTTAAAATGTTGGTTTTGATTAGTTATTTGATGCAATAAAATCCGGGTAAAACGTCATGATTGACAGCTGAGACTGACTCACGATTGGTCGGGAGTGTGTATCGGCGGGTCCTCGCTACCGCTAAATCCATAACGAAAATATCGATTTAATGATTGATTTAAACTTTATGTAAATCTTATGCTTAAAGCCTTATAGAGTATATTTTGTGCTGTTGGCATGGAGTGACATTTTATTTAGGAGTGTGGTGGTGTGCGTTTGTGTCCAAATCAAATGTCATTTTTTTTACATGCCTCTTTCTTTCTTTCTCTCTCTCTCTTTCTCTCTTTCTTTCTCTCTTTCTCTGTCTCTTTCTCAGCCCAGGGAAAGAGCAGGAGGCAGAGTGTGTTGTTTTAGTGCTGCCGGGGGGGCGCTGAGGCTCAGAGGACAGTGACACCTGGAGCTGTCCTCCCAGACATACATTCACTGACCCTGCCACACACACGCTGGAGGAGCGACACACATCCTGCCGTAGAAACACATACACACACACACACACACACACACACACACACACACACACACACACACATTGAAAAACAAAACCAACACAGAACTAAGGCTGAAGAATTCATACTTGACAAAAAAAAAATAGAAACTTAGAATTCAACCCCAAAGACAGAAAAATGAGAGCGTGCGTGGTGCTGGACAGAAAGTGTGAGAGGACATGATTCTCCTTGCTGCTGCTACCGCTGCTGACCAGAGGAGGGCAGCGTTTGGGATGTTTGGTCTGACTCTGGGTCTTTTGAACAGATCTTTCTGCATCAGTGACATGTGGGAGAGAAGGAACGCGAGGAGACACGATTCAAAGACAAAGAACGAGAGAAAGGAACCCTGTTGCTCCCTCTCATTTGTGACTTCTGTTTTCGTCTTGGACTGTTGTTGTACATAAAGAGACTGAGCTGTAGAACGCTTTTTCATAACACGCGTCAGCCTGAATCCAAACTCTGAATATTGCACCTCAGCCCCAGACCCTCGCCTTCTTGGCCCCCCACACACACACAAACATACACAAACATACACCCACACGAACACACACATCTCTCGTTCTCTATCTTCCTGCCTCTCTCTCAAATACACAAACATAAACACACACACACACACACACACTTGATAGCAAGAGTGTGTAGATCATTGGGGTTTACAGAGTTAAACTTTAGCACCTTATCGTGAGGAGGTCAGGGTGGTTGTTATTAAGTTACCTCATCAGTCACTCTAGTAGAGCAGGGTGTAAAGTACACGCTAGTTATTAGAGTGAAGAAGAATCAATATGAGAAACCAAAAAAAGTGTATTGGACACCACCACACTACAGTTAAAAGCACTGCTACTCACTGACACAGTAGTAGACCATGGCTTCATTTGTCACACACTCATATAGAACACTACGCCACAATGATTGCTCCTGTTTCAGTACGCAAGAAGGACAACACTGAAGGACGGAGGGGTAAAGGAAGTGTACAAATCCTCACCTGCTTATTCTTAGACACCCCCTTCCTCTTTTGCCTTGACTCAGACGTTGTCTTGATTTGTTGTATTGTGTCCACAGGTGTTGATGTTGATGTTCTCTTTGCACCTGATTATTTACCTCTTTAGATCAACCATTCGACAAAACCCCACCTTCTCATGCCCAACTCCATGTGCATTTGTTTTTTTTTGTTCCTTTAAAAAAAAAAAAGAAATCTGTATATATATATGAACCTAATTTTTACTTGTCTGAAGCAATGATAATTCCAGGGTGCTGTTCTCAGTCTTTACTGTGTTCTCACTGGAGCAGCAACTGCCTGGGGACGTGTTGCACATTCCTTGAGCTCAGGACTTATTGCTAGTGTCGTTTTATGAATGCTGCGAGGTGCAGCTGGTCTCGTATGTGTCCCCCAAGTAGAACGGAGTATATGTCGGACATGGCTTGAAATCCTTCAATCCTTTTTTCCGAAGTGTATGTGAAGGAGAAGAAGAATTTCTCAGCATCATCCCGTCGGTCTTCTGTTAGTTTGCCCATAACGTTGCTGTTCAGAGACTTACCCGTGTCTTTACTCGTCATCTCCTGTTTGCACGTTAGCACACTGATGTTTTCAGTTGGTATGTGAAATAGCTGCTGCTGCAAAAGGAAAATACCTGCAGTCGGTTTAAATTCAGGACGGTACTTGATCTTACTACAGGATCTTCTGACACCAAACGCCACATTAACCTGTAATGGAGTGTGGAGACGGTACCTTCAGTTGAAAGGAATCACAGCTACAGTGTGATGTGCTGCCGGCATTGGGACCAGATAGTTTGTATGACGAATCTGACTCAACCTGGGGGTATGAAGTACAGTAAATACTCTCAGGTCGCCTGTTTAACTGGGCACCGAAGCCTCTTGAGTATTTCAAGCTCAGACACACTGTTGTTTCATGCTGTTATTGTTGCAGACTGCCAGAAACAACAGGACCACAGTCCATCCTCCAAGCACCACAGGTCTTCAAGCACACAACTGTTTCACACACCAATAGGTTGACGTATCCTGTATCTCGGCTGTAGAGGATGTAGATTAGAGTCTCCTGCTCCCCCCGGGCACCGACCTCGGGTCACTCGTGCAGCGTTTTCTCTCGGTGCGGGTTCGGAAAAGGCAAAGTGATCCCACGTCTGTGCCTGTAAGAAGGACTACTTATTCACCCAGAGTGTGACAGTATGTAGCATGTACATAGAAGATCCCTCACTCTGTATATACAAACGTGTACAGGTTTGATACAGCTATTCACATTCTGGCTTTTTCTTTGCGATTCTTTAATGAAAGTCATAGCAATATTTCTGTAATCAATAAAACGCCAAGGTAATAGGATGATTGGATTTGTGTTTATTTAGAGAGGGGGAAGTGACTGTGAATGATCAAACTGTGAGACTTGACTTTACTGATGACAGGTTGTTGTTTATTTTTTTCCCCTTTTTTGCTGTATAACATGCTGGATCCAAAAGGCTGGAAGTGAAGTATCACGTTGCAAAGGAGTATAACATACTGATAGTTTTGATTTTTATCAATGAAAGCCATAATGCTCATATACAGGTTACAAAAGGTCTGATTGTGTGTGGTGGGTGTGTATCATGCTTGAACACAGACCTTAAGAAGCAAAGGGGATGTGTACACCGAATAAAGAATTAAAATAAGAATACTGCAAGCACTTTTTTTTTCTCTTGTCATAAATCCTTTGAAAATATATTGCAAGTGTGACAGATTACAACATCAGCCACGTGTGTTGATTCTCATTTTTGGAAAGAATTTGTCTAAACATGGAACAAATGTTTATTTCTGCCAAAAGAACATTTTAAGATCTACCACATTTGATATTTAACTCAAGCAATAATTCAGAAAATGTAATTACAGGTCACATGTAGGCCCTATGAACAAAGTAATGTTTGTATGTTTATATTTGAATTTACAATAGGTTGAATGGGAGCCTCTTAACCTAGTTAAGACTTAAGGAAAGGATGATTTTGCTTACACTAGTTTTAGAGTTTTAAAGGTATTCATAAACAGAAGAAAACGTGTTAGTTCATATGATTTATTTTAGTGTATAAGTAATTCATCACTAATATCCATCACAGAGAACAAGCCCAGGGGGTTGTCTACATTGTCAGGAAACATGAAAAGTTTTGACGACTTCACACTCACAAGTTTCAGCACACAGAAAGTCTCATATGGTGATGGTTTCCTTCATTTTATTCATATATATATTTGTTATATGGGACAGAATTTGGAGCATCCTTCATTCCTGGCATCCACACCAGACTCAGGTTGATATTCTTAAGTTAAATAAGAATACATCTTTGCTTACAGTCCAGTAAAGAGGGAGTTGGTTGAGTTAAGATGATCTGATGTTTCCTCAGGACTGAGCCCCCGGTGCATTCATACATTCTTTTATTCTTTTAAAGATTGTTTAGGTGAGACTCTCTGGCTCTTGTTGATAGTGGCGACAGTCATCTCCCCCTCAGACGTCTGTGAGTCTGAGGCCCACGGATTCCAGCCACACAGGATTGTAGGTACAGCGTATCCTCGAAACTGAAAACACACATACAGCACACATGGTAAAAATGGAAATGAATACATATGATTGTATATGCTGAATTTATTGTCTTTCTCTTTTTATTTGTGAGTATACATGTTCATAATGAAGGATTACCTGTCTGTTCATGAAAACATATATGAGGGGGTTGTAGACCGTGCTGCTTTTAGCCAAATAAACAGGTATGGTTGCGATCACCGGGTCAATATAGAGGCTGGAGTCTATGATGACAGCCAAGGCCATGGCAGCATATGGCAGCCAGGTGACGAGGAAGGCCAACACCATCACCACCACCATACGTGCCACCTGCACCTCCACACGATTTGTCCTCCCAGCCTCAGATACCTGCAGCTTGGTCACCTAGGAGACCAGGATACACAAACATTTTATTATGACATCAACAAGAATATGCTGTGTCCATCGTATGTCTGTCTCTCACCCGACGGAGAGTCCACAAGAGACGGGAGTAGGACACGGTGATGATGGAGAAGGGTATGGCAAAACAAAGGAAAAAGTACATGAGGATGTAGGACATGTTACCAACGTCACGATTGTACCAATTGGGGGCACAGGAAATCTTTATTCCCTCCAGCTCATAACTTCCCCAACCAAACAGAGGTGGAGTGTTCCACACGAACGACCACACCCAGGACAGCACCACTCCTGCCACTGCATGTCTGAGGAGAACAGAGGGCGGGATTCAGTTTGTGCTGGTGGAGCCATCAAGTTTTTTTACGCAGTGTGATGCAGCTCAGTGAGATCTGGATGTTAAATACCTGGTCTGGAACAGGACGGCACCCATGGGATAACACACCACTATGTAGCGTTCAACAGAAATCACTGCTATTGTACAAAGACTTGCTATACCTGGACGAAAAGAAAGTGGAGGAAAAGACTAAAATAAACGTTGTCAAAACAAATTCAATATAAATACAATCTTGAGTACTTCAATTTTATGCAATTTTATTCTGAATTAAAAAAAATCTAAATTTATGCGGGAATATTGTGCTTTTTCACTGCGACACATTAGTCTGACAGCTTTATTTTCAACTCACTTCATGAATTGTGTCAATTATCAGATGTCAGTTAATTTTTTAAAGTTCAACCAAAAAATGATTCCAACTCATAACTTCTCAGATGGTTTGATTAAAATAACTAAAATAACTAAATAACTAAAATAACTGAATTCTCTTGAAAACAAAGAGGAAAGAAAAAATATGGATTTCTGTGACATAACTTTAATTTTCATATTTCTTGCTCAATTAATTTCTCCTGAAGTCCCTCCGGTTTATCCTGGAGCCAAACCTCTCTACTTGAAACCATTAGATGAAAGCTATACTGAACTGTGTGTAAAGTAGTAAAAAGCTCAATGTTAACTAATGAATGTTATATTCATCATTACAACAGTATTGGAAATCCAATAATGTTGTATATAATAAAACATTCACTATATCACTAACAGGGGCCAAAATATGTTCTTTTATTTGTGATTCTTTAAGAGCACTTTGATGATAACGTCTGTACTAAGGATTCGAAATGAAGCCCCTTTAGCTTTACTGATGGAGCATTGTTATATTGCTGCTTCTACCAAAAGATTTGAGTACTGCCTCCACCACCATGCGGGTTCAATTATACCAAGTTGTACAACTCACATGCAAACTTCTCTTTTGCACAAAAATAAAAAAGCTGCCGACTCACCAAAAAAAGCGACAGCAAAGCCCTCCAGCACACAGCCCACACGTCCCAGGCTGAAGTATCCCATGGCACTGGTCACTGTGGTGGGCAGACCTCCAAACACAGCACAGCCCAGGTCACATATAGCCAAGTTCACCAGCGCGTAGCTGAGGGGCTGCCTCAGCTGCCTGTGTCTCACTGTCACCACGATCACCAGGACATTGAGGATGATCCCCGCTGCAGAAAAAACACCCATGATAACGGCCAGTATGGTGAAGCCAGTCTGAGAGAGGACCTCTGCATCGTCTGAGCTGTGAGACGATGAGGAGTTTGTCTGGAGGGCAACAGTCTCCATTTTGCTCGATGTAGATGGTGCTGCTGGCTGATGCCACACACTGCCTCCTGGAAAAATAAATCAAGTGTCAGGGGTCCATTAACAGCTCAAAACAAATCCAATCCAAGTCCAGAAATGTACTCAGGTAAAAGCAACTGCTTCACAAAATATAAAACATAGGAAAAGCGATGATAGACAGTTGCATACAGGAGGTGTGTAGGTACAGATGCAGCATGTTTGTTGTCCTGGTGCAGCACGAATGCAGGAGTACAGGAGATGGATCTCACTTAATAAGAGAGCCCAGTAAGAGGCTCAATAATATGACATTTAATTCTTGAAAACCAAATCTGAAGATCCGGATTGTGAAGGCGATAATTCTCTCTAATATCCTGTAAGACTGCACTTTCCATGATTGCTGGGTTTACAGCTGCGCCTGAGTAATGCAGCCGGGACTCGATGACACAATATGGGTCTTGGTTAAATGCATGTGGGTTAATTAAAGGTGCAGAAGCACAATAGCTTTAGTCTAGCATAGCCTGCAAACAAAAGTGGATGCCTGTTTGTTTCTATTTCCCCACTTTAGAGGTCAGAAGTGAAGTGAAGTAATGAGCAGCAATTTAATTAATTAATTTATTAACCAGTGCTTTACTGTCTCGAACCCATGGCGGCAAACTGAGGGTCACTAAATGGACTAAAATCCTCATTAGAATATAAAGCTAAGGGTTAGGGTTAGGGTTAACCTTAACCCTAAGTTAAAAATCTGTGCAGTATAATGAAATTATACGAGTATGGTGTAAAAGGACGGTGAACAGGATAACAGCTGTGATAACTGATTGTAAGAATGTAGATAAATACTTAATGATTAAAGTGATCAGAGTGCTTTGAGGTAAGTAATGGAGACATAGATTATGTACAGTTAAGGTGAATAAGAATATATGTACAGGACCAGGTAGCAGCAGATGAATAAATACTATAGTATATGAATAAATGTATATATATATATATATATATACAACTGATGTGTAATAGATGAATAAATATAGCAGCGGATAAGTAAATCTAAAGCAGATGAGTAAGTATAAGTATATAGTAGCTGTGTGTAAAAAAGTTATGTTACCTTTGCAGGGGGGGTGGGGGGGCTTTTACACGTCTTAGCCCAGGGGCCCGTTTTTCGTCATCGGTCCTTCGGTTTAAATATTCTTTATTTCTCCTCTTTATTTCTCCTCTTTTTCTCCACCTTACTGGATTCACACAGGGGCCAGCCCCCCTCCCGGTCACTAGAGGGCGGTGGAGGCGCGGCTCTGCTGCTGCAGCACTTTAAACCGGATGTGCGTTTGATCTCCGGCGGTAAAAACAGCGCAGTCAACATGGCGTCCTCCATGAAGAAGGCAGCCCACGACATAGAAACTCGAAAGCGAACCGACGATGTGCTTCTATCGGAGGGCATCGACTTCGGCTCCCTGCTGCTGTCTCCGGCCGTGTTGGAAGGACTGTCGGCGGCCGGCTTCCGGAAACCGTCCCCCATCCAGCTGAAGGCCATCCCGCTGGGCCGCTGCGGACTGGGTGCGTTCAGGAAACTCAACTTTATAACTAGTTGTTTATTCAGCAACACACAACATCTGGCAACACATGTGCTGTATTCATTCTGTCTGTGCAATACAATGGTTCATGTGCAATCCATTCACTCTACATATTCTCACACTGCTCATATGTAGCTTGTTTTTACACTGTATCTTTTAGTTTTTATTCCATTCATATTTTTCGATACTCCTTACTCTTTAAGTGTTACTTCTTATTACTTACTGATGCCTAGTTTTGACTCTTGCTGCTGTAATATTGCAAATTCCCTCATTGTGGCACTAATAAAGGATTTTCTTATTTTATACTGTAATATTACACCACAGTTACATACTAATATATATATTCAGATAACATGTATCAGACCTACATGATTGAAAACTTGTGTATTAATCCTCTTATGTGTACTGCATGGATGGCATCAGTACATTAGGTGTAAATTAAATTAACATCAGCCTAATTTACTAGAAACAGTGTCTGTTAATCTGGATAATCCACAGAACAAATCTTTTCATTGGGACTATTTCCAAGTAGTTCAAGTAAAATGTTTGACAGCACAATTATGTTGTAAATGATAAAAGACCAGACACCATTGAAAGTCACACACACATTATTATTGGTGTTGATGATAATAACACAATAAAGCTTTACACTTCGTATGTCAGCAGAAGTCATTTCCTTTCACACTGTTGTTACATATTTGACTTGTCAGACTTTTTGTGGGGGTTGTATGAGATACAGTGATGATGAAAATGGTGATCACTACAATTGTGAACATTATTGACATCACAAATACTCGCCATGTTTCAAAATGATTATTTCACGAACAGAATGGATGTTACATTTTCAGAAGAGCCCCTCATGACATCGCTATTGCCCCCAATCAGCTTTAAGCAATAGTGTCAGTTAAAATTGTGTTTGGTTATTCCGACAAATTTGTGTTAATCTCACTCTGTCCAACCGCTTTTGCAGATCTGATTGTACAGGCCAAGTCTGGTACGGGAAAGACGTGCGTGTTCTGCACCATCGCCTTGGACTCGCTGGTCCCGGAGAATCCTGCGACTCAGGTGAGCGATTTCACTTCACTGTGGAGATCAAGATGATTTGTGGAATCCTGAGAAATGTACCTTCTCCCCTTGTACATGTTGGAGTTTATGGATTCGGGAGGTGGAGATGGATAAATGGATGTTGACATGGAGTTCTAGTTGAGGCCTAGAATTCGATTTTCTGTTCTTTAATTATCAGTCTTTAGGTATCTTCAAAATGATAAGCGTGAGCAAACATAAGTTTTATTTTGTAGTTTACCACTTTTATTTTATAACTAACAACAGATGGTCATGAGCAGTAATCACTTTATGTTTGATCTTTGGTTTTAATCTGATGAGTTTAAGCTGCTCAGTGTGAAAAGTATAAAATCAGACGGTGATTGATAAAGGAGACGTGCATCTGGCTTTGTTGATCAACTGGCTGCTTTCTAGTGCAACGTAATCTTATTAGCTGTTTGGTATTACTGACTGGGAACCTCCCAGCACCTGTCTCTCTTTAATCTGGTCCCAATTACTCTATATGTAAGTGGTTATTGACGTCTAACTTTCTCAAAATAAACCTTTTTTCTTCCACAGGTTCTCGTTTTGGCTCCGACACGTGAGATAGCGGTGCAGATCCACTCAGTGGTGATGGCCGTGGGCTGTGCCATGGAGGGTCTGCAGTGCCACGTTTTTATTGGGGGCCGACCCGTAAGTCAGGACAAACCCCACCTGAAGAAGTGCCATATAGCTGTGGGGTCACCAGGTACGAGAGGCCAGTCGAATATTAACAGATGGCCGTAATCTGTTTATGTAAATGTCATGCTGTTATTTGTGTTTTGTGACTGTTTGTGGTCATGTGCACAGGTCGTATCAAGCAGCTCATCGAGTTGGGCATGTTGTCCACCTCCAGCATCAGGCTGTTTGTTCTGGATGAGGCAGACAAGCTCCTGGAGGAGGGCAGCTTCCAGGAGCAGATCAAGTAAGATAGACTCAGCCATCTATAATCGGATATACTGTATAATACAGCACATTAACAAACCCACACATGCTGAAACTCTCCACTCTCCTACTTGTCATTTCCCCTCAGCTGGATTTTCTCCTCTCTGCCTGTGAACAAACAGATGCTTGCTCTCTCCGCCACCTACCCAGAATCCCTTGCACAGCACCTCACCCGCTACATGAGAGAGCCCACATTTGTGCGACTCAATCCCGGTGACCTGGGCCTCAAAGGTAAAACCCTCTCTCCTGAGGGAGATTTTCAACAGAGACTCCTTCACTTTGTTAGAAATTAATTGTGGAAAATAGCTCCTTGTGAGATTAAGGAAACAGGCCTTGATATTCATAGACCTCAGAGACTGTGTATAATCAGTTGACGTTCTACTTGGATTAATGCTCCTCCGTGTATTTTGTCCTTGTGCGCCCCCTGGCAGGTCTGAAGCAGTATTACAAGCTGGTGCAGTCCCATCCATTACCTCACAAGGTTTTCCAGGAGAAGGTGAAGCACTTAATGGAGCTGTTCAGTAAAATCCCATTCAACCAGGCCCTCGTGTTCTCCAACCTACACACAAGGTAGCACATTATTTTACTGCGTATGTGTTGTATAGTATGTGTGTGTGTGTATAATATGTGTATCTTGGAGAAACAGTTACACATGATGTTGGATTTACTCCTCAGGGCTCAGCACCTGGCAGACATCTTGTCCTCCAAAGGCCTACCTGCTGTTTGTATCTCAGGTGAGATATTTTTGAGCATTGAAGTAATTACATGTTAATCAGTCACCAGAAAATATATGGTTGTAAATTATGATAAATTATTAATATAAATAGTCTAGCCTTGTATACATTTGGAAATAATTGACTTTTAAATCTTAGTTGGGAACGGCTTGGAGGTCTTTATCACCTTATCTTTTGTTTCTTGATTTTAATAGTGGAAACATTTGTTGGATACAAATTTTTCACTACAATTTCCAATGTGATTCTGTGAAATTCCTTTTTTCCGAGTGAAACCAAAAGCCCCCAAACTCTAAAGATAATTATTGTTATGTTCATACAAGACAAAAATAAGTCTCACAACTGAGAAAGTTTGACATTTAACCTGGGGAAGAGAGAGATTATTTTATAAGCAGATTCTACTATTGATTGACAAATTGATTTATTGTATCAGCTCTAGAATTTGTTTGATTTCTCTTTAGTGAAAGACAGAACAAACTTAGTTTCTTTTATTGCTGTCTGTCTCAGCAGAGTAAATTCAGTTGATGTGATTTAATGTGACGTGTGTGATGACCTGTACAGGAGGTCTGAGTCAGGACCAGAGGCTGGAGGCGATGTCCAAACTGAAGCAGTACCAATGCAGGGTGCTCATCTCCACTGACCTGGTGAGATGGACACATCTCATTGCACTGCTTTCCAATATGTCACCCATCACTTGCATTGTCTTTTTGCATGTCCTAAAATTTGTTTCCTTGTTTCCTCTTCCTCCTTCTCTTCCCGTCAGACTTCCAGAGGTATAGACGCAGAGAAGGTCAACTTGGTAATAAACCTGGACATACCTCAGGACTGGGAAACCTACATGCACAGAATCGGACGTGCAGGGCGCTTCGGTCAGTCTCCAAAACAGTTTGATTGAGACAGAAACCAGACATCAGAGGCAGCACTACTCAGCATTTTCACCTTTTCACATCATCCTGTCATAGAGACCAGCTAACTGATGACACTGCAGGAGGGGAGAGAGTGTTTGAAGAGTCGTTGCATCATTATTGAGTCTGTCCTCTGTTAAGATAACTTTCTGTTGTTTTCAGGTGGACTAACTTGACTCAGTAGCCAAACTAAAACAGCTTCAGGGTGATTCCTACTTACAGTTAAATAGAAAAGGCTTCATTTTGTTGCATTTATTTAGCAGTTTTGTTTTAAAATTGGTTTATTTTTTCGTTTTTTAAAAGATCATATAGCAACAAAACAAATCCAGTTCAGTGTTGGAGGAATCGGTTTATCTCCTTGTGGTATGATACCTGTCTGAAAACCTGCAGCACTTTACGTTGCTCTGAATTAGACTTGATTTGCTTCACCAGTTTCCTCTTCCTCTAAATGCTTTCAATACCGATTTGAAGATTAGCGTCATACTCTGAAGTATTACCAGGTTTGAACCACCTCACAAGGTCGTTAGGTTCTATTGTGTGTGTGTGTGTGTGTGTGTGTGTGTGTGTGTGTGTGTGTGTGTGTGTGTGTGTGTGTGTGTGTGTGTGTGTGTGTGTGTGTGTGTGTGTGTGTGTGTGTGTGTGTGTGTGTGTGTGTGTGCCCCTGTGTGTGTGTGTGTGTGCCCCTGGATACACACCCTCCTTGATCCCTCACTGTAATGTGAATGGGTGCTCATCAGGATTGCGTTTTGTTTGTAGGCACTCAGGGCCTGGCTGTGACCTACTGTTGCCATGGTGAGGAGGAGAACAAGATGATGGCCATTGCTCAAAAGTGCGGCCTGAGTTTGTCCGTATTACCATGTAAGTCGACGCGTCTACATGTTTCATATGCAGGATGTGCATCTCTGTGCTCTTTGTAGACGTATTCTCCTTTTAAATCCAATTCTTTTCTTTACTATTCATGTGGTAAAGTAGTTCCAGTCTCATTTGTCATCTGTCTCTTTAGCCACCATAGAGCCCGGGTTGATGGATGAGCCGTGTGACTGGGATGTCTGCACTGAAGCTTCCACTCCAGGGTCCTTATCCCAGCACGTCTCCAAGACGGAGAAGAAGAGGCGTGTCAAGGCTGACGTCCCTGCTGCTGCTGCCGCCGCCGTCCCCTCCATCGCAGATCAACCTGTCGAGCGAAGTGCACCAACAAAGCCGGAGAGGAGCCAACCACCACCCAGGAGGGGAGCACATGGTGAAGCGACTACGAGGAAAGTGTCTCCTGTGAGTTCACCTCGGGAGGTGCAGACTCGAAAACAGCAGCAAGACGCTCTCCCCAAAATCCCCCCGCTCAGCTCGTTCAAGAGCTGCAGGTCGAGCTTCATGACCTTCGAGGAAGCTGAGCAGGATTTCTGGAGCTTCATTAATACAGGGCTGGGGAGATCAGTGGAGGTCATCAGGGAGTTCAGAGGTCGAGATGTGGACGGCGGCGATGATCAGAACGGGCACAGAGAGTCCTTCATGCTCCATGATGACGGAACTCAAAGTTTAACACAAAGAACCGAAAGCTGGAAATCCAACCCTTCACGTCCAAGGTCAGTTTCCAGTTCTTCAAGCTCGGACACGGAGGAGAACCAGAAGGATGACGAGACGGTGGGAAGTTTGAATCACACTGGAGGAGGTGAACACAGAGCAGTGACCCAACCTCACACTGATGCTAGAAACACCCCAACTGTGGCCAAACCGAAACCAAGGCCCAACGTTTATACTTCTGCGCCCAATCAGCAGAGGACCTTCGAGTCAAATGAGAAACCTTTGTGTGACTCTGCACTGAGTGTCAGATCAGACAGGGAAGACAATCAGGCCGCTCGCACACAGACTAACAGACATGCATCAAGAAAAGTGAAAGAAGAGCTTGATAAACAGAGCAAGAAACTCTCCGAAAAGATGAATAGAAAGAGGGAGAGGTATGAAGGAGATCAGGAAGAAGAAGAAGAAGAAGAAGAAGAGGAGGAGGAGGAGGAGGGTGATGATGAGGAGGAGGAAGGGAGTGCTGAAGTTTACTGGAGAACCTGCTACAGAGCCTGGAATGATTACTACGCCTCCATGTCTCCTTTTCAAGCACAAGGTTACCAAAGCTACTACAGTGCAGCCAACAACTGGATGGCAGCTTATCGCATGAACGCTGCCTACATGGAAGAACTCCTCAAACCGTGACTTGTCCTTAACTGTTAATAAGGATTTCTAATGATGACGTTCTCTTGTGTGAAATAAGCCAGACTCCAATGACATACTGTGTGTGTGTGTGTGTGTGTGTATGTAAGTTCTGCTGCAGGACTTGTGTTATAATTTTTTTTGCACTTCTGGTGTAACAGATTGCACTTAGATTTATTTTGTTCAAACCTCCAGAGTACGTTGTGTTTTCATCAGTTACTGTTGAACCTACTCTGCGGAACGGTGGCCCTGGGACGAAAGCACTAACTATTGGTGTGAATGAAAGTGGATGACGCATTTCTTTCATTCTCTTCATCATCGCAACATAATGCATTCCTCACTTTTTCTTTTTTTTCTTTTTACATTGGAGGATTGTTGGGCCTTGATGCTCTGTTCAGTGTCATTGTAGTTGGTTATCATATTGTTCTTCACATGAATACCATGTACAGCACGCCACAGTTCTGTCACTAATAAATGACCAGCATGGAAGATGTGTCTCAAAGCCCTTTTCTGTGATGGGTCTACACATTCACAAGCGATGACACCATCTTATTTCTAACCTGTGTTATGTTTTCACGTCTGTCAGACAAAAAACAACTGGATGGATTTCCATGAAACCCGGTGGGAGGATGTGGTGTGGGTCCAGATAACATAGTGAAATAGGGTGTTTTTGTTTTTGTTTTACATTTTCACTTTAAATAAAATAATAATAATTCATGGATCTTGATATATGTCACGTTTCAGAGGCAGATTTCTGCGCGTGTACAACTTGATGCAGCTTCTTTGCGCCGCCATACGACTTTGTTAATATGATAAATCTTCTCAACGTCTTCAGAGTACACACGTCACCTCTGCTTTTTATAGAGGAAGGTGAAGAGGGAGGAGGGCAAACTGCTGTTCACCTTCATCTCTTCAACAAGGTCAGACTACTCCTGCTCCTGATTACAGGCCAATCAACCGCTACCGACCATCCACCCAATCAGTGCCAGAGCCAAACAAGGACAAACACCCTTGAATAAGTCAATTTAAGCAGAGGTCCTCTTCAACTACTCTGTACCATGTGTTCCCTTAAATCAGAGGCTGTGCTGCACACTGCCTTCCACCATGACACAGGTTATCTGGGATGAATGAAAGAGCGATGTCCCATTCAGGGGAGATGATGGACGTTCAGACTTTGTGGAACCAAACAACCTGGCACCGTGACACTCGCGTGGAAGTGTGGTTCCTCCTCTTCAACTGCACAGTCCTAACTCTGACCCTAGTCTTGGGTTTACCCGGGAACCTGTGGGTGTGCTGGTTGGTTTCCAGGACCAAGAGCCTGCAGACCTGCAACAACGCGCTGCTGGTCAGCCTGGCCACCAGCGACCTGCTCAAATGCTCCGTGGACACGCCGCTGCTGCTCTTCTCGCTGCTGCGCTACGGGGGCGGCCGCCGGGTGTCGGTGCCCGTGTGCACCCTGCAGCAGTTCACCTACGCGCTGTGCAGCTGCGTCCAGCTGCTCACGCTGGTCGGCATCAGCGTGGAGCGGTTCCAGGCCATCGCCTTCCCCTTCCAGACCGAGGGCCGGAAAGCGAGGGTCCGCGTCTGGATCCTGTTCATCTGGGCGTGCGGCCTCGTCCTGGCGCTCGTCTCCCTGACTCTCTCCGAGAAAGCGCTGTGTTACATGCTCTGTCGCCCGCACGGTGCCGGCCACGCCGGGGAGGCTCCTCGGTACTCGGACCCGTTCGGACCCTACGTGCTGGTGCCGGTGTGGGGACTGTGTATAACTTTGATCGTCATCCACTACGTGCGGATATTCAAAGTTGTGAGGCAGCACCGGAAACAAGTTTTCCACCGGGGAGTCCAGCTGAGGCCGACGGTGTCTGAGGACGTCTGGGCCTGGCTGAGTGGCCTGGCCTCAGGACCGGCTCCAGGGGGCCTCTTCAGCCCGCTGCCGCCCCGCCGCACGGTGCTCCTGGTAGCGGAGGCCGGTGCGCCCTGTGCGCCGGCCGCCTCTGGCACCGGGGGCGCGCCGGGGAGACATCCGCAGATCGTCGGGGCAGTGTGTCTGATGACCCCCGGGGCCAGGGAGCGGGGGAAGAAACGGATGGAGGGGAAAGTGGCTCAGCGTTTCGGTTACATTATCATTGCGTTCACTCTCTTCTGGATGCCCATGGTGGTTATTCTGCTGGTGAAAGTCATCTCTCGGCTGGAGACGGACAGAGTGAGCTGCTTGTTTGTTTGTTGTTCATTTAACATCATACTATCTGAAAAATAGAAATGCAGCACTGCAACATGTAATTCTAACATTTCTTCTTTCAAAAGTGATGTGAAAAATATTAGAAACACTTTTCAAAAACCACAACATCCAAACTAAGTGATAAGTAACTATTACGCAGCTGTGTCTATAACTCTGGAAGTAATGCATCATAGTAGCAGCTAAAAATGAACAAATCAACAGCAATTTAGATGATCAATTAAATAATTCATCAATAAAATGAAAGAGATTTGCTGTTTGTATCCATTCTTTGCAAAGTAAATCTCTGTTTTCAGACTGTTTTTGCAAATTTGCAGATGTCGCCTCAGTCTCAGAAAACTATGATGGAGTATTTTCCACTTTTTCTGTCATGTTAAACGAAACAAATCAGCAAAAACTGAACATTAATCAATTACAGTCGTACCTCATAAAAAACGCTGCTGTGCATAAAGAGACATATTCTGGTTCCCTGTGTCCGTGCACCATCCTGAGCTCTCTGCTGTGTTTCCCCACAGCTGCTGATGGAGCTGGAGACCTCAGCCGTGGTGCTGACCTGCATGCAGGCTGCAGTGGATCCTCTCATCTACACTTTGGTCACGAGACAGTTTCGCTCTGAACTCAGCAAGATCCTCTCCACCATCCCGGGATGTCCACTGAAACCCAGAGCCTGAGGATTCGACTCTTTGATGATGGATGTCTGAGGACACGTGGACTGAAGTTAAATGTACACGAGCCCCCGTTTTGCACACGCTCAGAGGGATTTAGAGGCAGGTGAAGAAGAGAGCCCACAGATTTTTGTATTTGTGGCAGATATAGATGTTTTTATCAGGCGTTTCACAGTCGGGACACAAGACAAGGTCATACATAATATCCAGCACCTGACAAGATACGCACAGCAGTAGTCTCAACAACGACAGGTGGCGTAGGAGGGCAAAGCAAAGAGGGAGAGGGAAAACGGACTGAGCCCAGAAAAGAGACAATCAAAGAAGAGTACTTAACACAGAGAGAGAGAGAGAGAGAAAGAAACACAATCAAAGACAAGACCTTTTGCATTTGCTGTTTGGAAATAAAAATGCAATCCTTTTGACACTTGGAGCGGAAATATGCTTAGATAAGTCAAACTGTCATTTTCAAAGTGCAGCTGACACAAAACAACCTGTCCAGAAACAGGGAAGCGGGAAATAAATGGTGGTTAATCACGGTCCTATAGCAAATAAATAAAAAATAGAAAATTCAGGGAACCTCACTTGTGCCGTTACCTACGTCACATCCTCATAGTTTTCCATAGACTCCAAATGTTGGACTTGATGTGAATATAAAGTCAATGTCTTTAACCCCCAGTTTTATATTCACACTGGAAAAAACCGCTCTGCCGGCCTGTGCTTGTCTTCTTTTGTTCGCTCCAGGTACAATTGCACACAGTATTTTTTTTTACTTAAACACCAATAATACTGGATCTAGGCAGCTGCTGTGACTGCGTACAGCTCTAAAGTACCAGCAGGAGTACTAAGTCACTACTAGGAATATCAGAAGTAAAACACACCCTGTTCCAACTCAGTGGTATATTTTTGGCTTCTTTCTTTGGGGGGTTATACTAATGTCGGGATCAGAGTGAACACAACGGGGGGGAGTCTAAGTCTTGTGTCGTGATGCACTGATATGCTATATACTTCCACACGTGGGCTGATACGGTGATGATATGCATAATTCTAAGTCTTAGTACAAATGCATGTGTAAAATTGGTTCAGCTTCTCATTTATCTCCACCTGAAGGAAGTTAAATACTTAAGAAAACAAACACCATGGTGCGTTTTGTTTTAAACACGCACTCTATTTCCACAAGAAAAGAAACTTCAGCTACAAATGGGCAGACATGATATTAGACCAATTCCAGTATTGCTTTTGAAATATGCTCTTCACTAATGGACAGTCTGCTGATGCATGGGTGTATCTTTAGCCCTGTCTGTGTGCTCTTAATCAACACCAGCGTCGGAGCGGCGTCGGTTGTTTTGTCTGCTGCGACGGAAGCTGTTCCTCCCAGTTTTTTTGGGGGGAGAGCCCAGCACAGGTCTCATCCACCTGAACAAAGACCAGACCTGACCGTCTCTGCAGCTGCTGCCCTCGAAATGACATTCAAGATGAAAAAAAAGGCCAAGAGACTCATCAGCCGGGAGGTTAGCGGAGCCGAAAGGTCAGCGTCCAGAGTTACAAAGGCCAACTTTGATGGGATTCCCCGATGGGCGATGCTGAAGTTACAGGGTGGG
This sequence comes from Hippoglossus stenolepis, assembly GCF_022539355.2. Lineage (NCBI taxonomy): Eukaryota > Metazoa > Chordata > Actinopteri > Pleuronectiformes > Pleuronectidae > Hippoglossus > Hippoglossus stenolepis. The sequence continues at coordinate 10,794,397 of NC_061488.1, forward strand.
TCTGTGAGTCGAGAGAACGAGAGTATAGCGCTTGTTTTCGGTGACGAGGGATATGTGGACGGCTCATCCAGTGTCCTCTGTGTCTCCGTTTGTCACCGGGACAACAGACCCTCCCTCCTTTCAGTTGTCCAGAAGATTAACGTAAATAGGATCCTTTGAAAAACACCAAGAAAGACAAAAAGTACAAACACCAAGTTTCCTAACCACATAGAGTACACATACCCAACAGCTTCGAAAAAATGCCCGCTGAGTTTGGGGAAGAAAAAACATTGACAGCTATAAAGACTACTGAAAGCATACTGTTGTTCACACAGGCGGTGGGGACACAACAGGACAACAACGAGAGGAAGAGAGAAAGAGAGGAAGAGAGAAAGACAGAGTGAGGGAGAGAGCGAGAGAACGAGAGGACAGCTTCACTGGTTCTGCCAAACAATGGTCAAATATTACAAAATATTCTATTAACAATATTCACAAAGAACCCGGGGTTCAGGACAGATTTGTGTCAGAAACTCTCAGCAGGCGCCTTGTGCTTTTAATTGTGGTGGTTTGAATCAAAAACATTTCATTTTTTTCGTTTTTGGCTGTTTGTTAAGAATTGAGCTGTTTGAGGTCCGTCAGGCTGTAGGAGTCGAATGGTGGAAAGAAAAAAGGGGGCGAGGGGGGGTGGAATTCAGAAAACTGTAACAGAACTCTCTTTTTTACTGCAGCTAAACAGGCACATGTTGTGTGGAAGGCTTGGAGCTGAGGGTCTCTGACAGAAAAGTGTGCAATGAACCCTTCAGAGTGGCAGCTAGTCAAATATGCCATATACTGAGCCGTAGAGACTTCCAGAAGAATTGAAACACAAGTTTTCAATCGACTGAGACCGACACATTCGCACACAGACGCGCACACATCTCCTATCCAAAACGTCACAAATCCTCTATCTAGCAAAAAGTCACATTCATTCATTCAGAAATATGAAACTCCTCGGTAACGCCGTCACAGAAACACCGACCATATTTCATCTTGATAGGAATTGTCACACTTGTGGAGTGATATTGGACCAGGAAAGGAACCAGTGGCTTATTTATCTATCGTTGGGTGAGAGGATCAAAACGACATGAAACCAAAGGGCAGGATGAAATCAGAGGGGAAGATTCTGATAACGTGTTTTCTTCCCTTTTCCTTATTTCTCCTGCTGGAAAAGTGTCAAACTGAAGTGAAAATCATAAAAAAGGTGCTTTGTGCACAGTGACACATGACGTACTCTGGGAACTCATCTCCGACACCTTTGGAGGCGAACTCTCACCTGCCTCCTCAGCTAGAATGACACCTTAAACATAGTCTTTCACCCACACACACACCCACACTTGCATACGCGCACACATGCATGCCAACCACTAACATGAATATACTGTATCTAAAAGCCATCCTCCGTCAGTACAGGGAGTCCATGTCGTTACAGTACATGACCAGCAGAGGGCAGGCTCCACCCCAGCTAGGATTCTCGGATGCTTTCTCCTGTCATTCCCAGTCCTCCTCTGTCCCTCAGTCTGTCTCAGTGAGTCTTTATCTGTCTTTCTGCACGGCGGGTCTGCAGCTCCAGTCTTCACAGTGCGGACACCTTCACAACGTTCTGGTAGGTGGGGCCCGCCGGCAGGTGAGCGTCGCCATCAGGGGTCGTCACGGGTGGTGTGGGAATGCTGATGATTGCTGTGGTGATCTGGCTGCTCTGGCAGTTCAGGGGTGCTGGTTCGTCCACGCGCATGTTCAGACTGGAGCGACTGCACATCAAAAAAAGAGCACAGAGAATCAAGGATTAGGATATTAGTGACTTATCCAGAAATCCCCATGTCACAATCCTTCAAATCAACTGTCCCAGTGTAATGGGACGCTGGTGGAGCCAAACCCACAGCTGCCTCACTGCCTGATCCGAATGGTTTGTCTTGTAAGTCGGAAGTAGAAAAAAGGAGAGGAGACAGGTGGAGCTTTACTTGTGTTCATAGCTCAGCGCTGACAACCGACACTGTGACAAAGTGAACATTACTATTCTGAAAGTGTACGAAAAAGCACGCGCATCAAAACTTGGTGGTTAAACCCAGACAAGAAATGTGGAAGCTTCTATAAACTTTTTTAATTACGTCCAGTAATTAAAAGGGGACGGAATTTAAAAGGTTTATAGGAGCTTCAACTGGTGTGCAGACATTTCTTCTGTTCTAACATCAGTGGTCACAATAACCACTGATTGTGAATAATATCATTGGGATGCTGGAGGTGTCAGACCCACTGAGCGTCTCTGCAGCTCTGCTCAGCTTTCAGCTGCTCATGAATTGGTTTGCAGCCTTTCCCAGTAAACAACAAGAGAGTCAGAGTAAACATTGGCTGGTGAAGAAATTTGAGAGGCTCTCTGAATAAACATGTTTTCCTCCGTGTGGAGTTTGTGGACTGAACCAACGGTGGAAGCTGCATAAATATTTGGCGTGCAGTTGTCGGATGGCCGAGAAAACAACTCCATCGGGATTCTCACGTTGCTCGGTGTCGTCTGGGCGGGTAAGAGGGCAGTTGTTTGCAAACTGGTTAATTCAACAGCTGATGATGGACGACTTTGTTCTGTTGCTGATGACTAGTTGTCAAAAATCACTTTATAGACCGATTTAATTTCAGCCTCTAACCAGGTTATGAATAATCCTGGGAAAAAATAAAGGTTAAAATTCACTGTATTACCTCACTCAGGGCAAAATACCCTTCCTAGCATTCTTAGATAACTAAAATATTATATAAAAACAAGTGAATCATTGAGGTAATGTTGTGGGGACAATCTGACAGTAAATTAGCAGCTAGTTGTCGGTTGTCATGAGTTACACAAAAAGTAATTAGGCTAATTGTAGCTGGTGATAGAAAGACTTGATCAGTCGCCCGTAACCATTACTCCTACGTGGTCAGAGGGTGAGATACCAGGATGCTGCACTGCACAGTAGAGATTATGAAATCTCTGAGAAAAACTAATTTTCAGTGGATGTTTTCTCGACTTTTGTCTGAACACGATGCGACAAAGTTTTGAAACAAAGGTGTTAAAAAACAGTTCAATCGAATTCAGATTCCCCCAAAAAATGGTTGAGGCAAAATGAGCGCAGTAGAAATGGAGACTGCAACTCTTTGGCAAATCTGATTTAATACACAACAGTGTATAAGTAAGCGAGAGTGGATATTTCTTTAAAGTGATTTCAGAAACACCCCAGCACACAAATTGAAGGATATTAGAGTCTTTTTGTTTCCATCTGTGGGGAATCCTGATCTCACCTGGTGCTGAGGGGCTGGATGTGGATGGTGCTGAGCTCCTGCAAACCTTGTTGGTGCGTGTGCGTCAAAGGCTGCATGTGCGCTGGGCCGCTGGCGTTCTGTAAAGGGGTGTGGTGCTTCTTGCTCCGGCGGGTGCAGCAGGTGCCCGTCACGCCTTCTCGGCTGGAGAGGGAGGGGCTTCGAGATGGGTAGTTTTGCATCCCCGCCTCCAGGTAGCTCTGCTGGTAATACTGCTCATCCACAAACTCGTGGTTCTGGAGATGAAGAGAACGGGACCGGCAAAAGGAACAAACACACAGAGAGAGAGAGAGAGAGAGAGAGAGAGAGAGAGAGTCATGAAAAAGAAGTGACATTTACAACATGTATATTTATGACTATGTACTGTATGTGATTTGATATAGTTTGTCATTTTCTGCTTCATAGCCTGGGTCAATAACTGCTGAGAATGTGATTATTTTTTATATTGGCATGTGTGTGTGTGTGTACGCTCACATTGTAAACATGATTTTAGTGTTTTGCAGCTTAGCTCAGAATCAATTCTCCAGGGTCTCAGCTCCTCAAAGCAGCTATAACTTGTATATTAACAATTGATCACATGACTACTTGTACGTGAAAAGGGTGATGAGCCCAATTTATCACCCAAATCGGAGCATCGCATCAGCCCGACTGAGCTTTACGGTGTCTTCCAGATTATTGTTCAGGTTTGATGGCCCACGGCTGTGTTGGTTCACTCTCCCCTCTCCCAGTGGAGCTGTTTGTTGGCCACGACAGTGAAAAAGCTCCAAACAAACACTGTATGCACTCTACCTGCTCCAAACAGCAGTCTGACAAAGATAGAGACGTGCTGGAGAATTGAGCAGCAGCTAAACAGAGATGATTTCTAATTGCTGGAGAAGAAATCAGAGCTGAAATGGGAAAATTGGGCAAAAATTCAAAGCAGGTGGATAAACACGACTGTAAATGAATTCATGTGGTTGCATGTTTAAAATTTGTGAGTATTTGCGAACAGGTTTTTTATATCAACTTTAAACATAATAGCATGACTGTTTACAGCTCCGCAGCCAATGAGGATTTGTTTTCACCCTCGTCACATTTCTAGCAGGATTAAACAAAAACCACTGAATGTGATTTCCACAAAACTGGGCGGAAGGATGGAAGAAAGAGCTCATTAAAGTTTGCCATGGATCCTTATCATTGGAGTAAGGGAATAACATGTGCAATTTGGTGTAGATCCAAATAAAAATCTGGATCTAGTGGATTTAATTGTGCTCTCTTAGGGGGACTGGCAGATTTATGAGTGGTAGGTTTCAAACTGAACTTCTTGTCGTCCATTTTCTCACATATGCATATATATGTGCATATGACAGCTTGGGTGTGTGCATGTGCAACAGTGCATGCTAGACTCTTCCATTTGTCGTGTGACGAGTTGTGTCAGGCTGAAACAGACGTGTGAGTGCGTCTGTATCGCATTATGACACAGATGAGTGTGTGTCATAAGGGAAAATGCAGTGTTCTGGACATCGCGCCACATTGAGCTGCAATTGCCCATGGACATATAAACACTGTAGATCTATACACATTACGCCCGGCTGTCAGTTACTTCCATCTAATGAGCTACAGCCGGAGAGAAATGCATGGATTTATATGGGGCTTTATGCTGATGTTAAAATAATATTATAAAATTTGCACAACTGAAAACAAATGTGTGTGTGTGTGTGTGTGTGTACTCACAGTGGTTTTCTCCAGACAGTGCAGCAGGTGGTGGTGCTGGCTCTCTAATAGAGAAGTCGACTTACTTAACCGCTGCTCCTCCTCAGAGTTCTGTAACACACACACACAGAAACACACACAGACAGACACACACGCACACACACCCACCCAATGAGTACTCCTCCACGTTTTTCTTTTAGGATGACAGTAATCAGATGTGGGAGGTGCGCGGCCGGCAGCTGTCTCAGTACCTGATCTGAAAGGTTCATCTTGTATGGAAGTTGCTTCGGTTGGAGAGGAAGACAAAAGGAGAACAGACAGGTATGATTTTTAAGGGTGTTCATAGTTTGAGCGTGGAGAACAGACGGCCTTCAGGGCCACAGCGATGCCAGTCAGACACAGGGAACATTACCATTCCTACCCTGAGAGGCACGTCCCCTAACATCAACGGAGCCAGTGCATTGATCTGTGCTGGAGGGGGGACTTCTAGCACAACTCACCCCTAATGGATATACAGTATCTACAATTCATACAAGAATTTCCACTGTGGCATTTTGCCTCCGTCTCTGCGATCGCAAAGGCTGTAGCTACAGGCAACTTGTTAATGGCTTGTTTTCCATATTCCTTATTTTCTATGCTATGGCCCGTTTATTTGTGTGTGTGTGTGTGTGTGTGTGTGTGTGTGTGTGTGTGTGTGTGTGTGTGTGTGTGTGTGTGTATCTGTGCGTGTGTGTATCTGTGCGTGAACAAGTGGGTGATGTTTCTAGTTCTGTGGTGGTTGGATTACGAAACTCATTTCTGGGCAGTGGTGCGGTGAGTCAGAGAATAGGATTCTTATGGACTGTTGTGGATCCTCTAAGAAAGTTTAGAGATCCTACAACAACATCTAAAACCACATGCGATTGTTTATACTCTGCAGTTTGACGCTTGGATTTTTCAGTCCGTGTGTTTATTTAGTTTTATTAGTCCAATAAATCATTTTACTGCCGGGCCTTAGGGAGGAATTAAAGCTTGTGGAAAATATTTCCTCTGTGCGTATAAGAAGTTTTATATTCAGAAACATAAATCTTGATATAATAATACAACGAGGCTTTTAACACTCTGCTCTTCATTCACTCAGTTTCCCAGGTAAAATTCTAAAGAGATGCCTTTAGATTATTAAAATATTGCTAACACGATTTAAAATTTAATACACTTATACATCTAACATCTCAGCAGGGTTTCCAGGGGAGCTATCACACATGCAGTAGAGATTATTCTGCATTATTGTCATAAATATTGGCCATAAAAGCCTTGAGCTTGCGCTCGGGAAGATCAGTTCAGTATATTGCAGAATGCCGCCGCTGTTGCTTTCAGAAGTACAGCAATGTTTCACATATACAGTCTTTCAATGGGTTGCATCAGTCTTTCCCTTCAGAATCCATAGTTGAGTTGTTTATAAAAAAACAAAATATACTGCCCTGATCCTGAATGCACGACAGCACCGCCGGAAGGCAACTACAGCGCCACGTTTGAGGGATTTGTGGTTGCAATTTTCTGTTTGTTGGAAGCAGAAACTTCTTTGCAGAGAGGGTACGAGGCCGCTCACCTGTGCTCGCGCTGCACAGAAGTGTTTACGCAGAGTTATTTCTGTCTTTCTCTATACATACGACTGCATTGCCCATACCAGCAGTCTTTCTGGAGGCGGCTATGGCTCACCACCCAGGTGGCCGCCATACTGTGGTGAGTGGAAACAGCTTGATCGGCCGAGCGACAAATCACACTGAGTCGCTCTGCATGGTGCTGAAAATGCTGTTAGTAAATAGCAGCCTTAAAAATTACACTCAATTTGGACAACAATTAACGTTTGGTTGTGCCGGTTCACGTCTTCATGCAAACTGTTTTGGACACAAAGAGTCACCGCTGATGGACAGAGCTCGACTGTGGCAAATCTCTAAAACCCAACTGACAAACAAATGTGATAAAACACAGAAAACACATTAAAGAAAGAAATGAAAGGTGCATTTATCTGAGCAGACAGCGCAGGAGAGCGACTGCTCATGAATTTAAATGACTATCTCTGCAAAGAAGTGAAAAAGTCTTCAGATGCTGATAATGTTGCATTTAATTACTTTTGAGCTTTGGCTGCACAATGTGGAAAAGGGAGGAAACTATTTTCTTATTGTGTTTTCAATGGCAGATATTTGTGATTGTGATAACGACTTGGGGCTTTGTGCGTTATACACTAAAGAAAAACCTGCACTGCTCTGCAATGTAATAATGTTCCCTAATCCATACTTAATTATTTCATTTAAATTTAATATTGGCTGTGGTACTCTAAAGTAAACAAAATAAAACCACACCTTCTGGCTATGTAATCACATTAGCAATTCTTCTTCTCTGCGTCATATATAAAACAAACTACAAAAAAGTCCTTATTTATATAGAAATGTTAAACTTTTGCTGACTCCTGTCTCTTTTAGCACTTCATCAGTCAATATTTGCCGTGGAGTTTACCCATGACACTTTGCTTGCATATAAGATAAATGGAAACATCATCACTGCAGTACGTTGCCTCTTAACGCAATAGAGAGGGAGAGAGATGCACATATAGCGAGAAGGATGGGGTGGGGGGGATGAAGCACTTGTTTTTATTTTTGTGCCGTGTCAGCCCCAGGCCACTATAGTGCCTGTGAACCACAACATTTTGGCGATGCATGGAACATCCCTGAGTTGTGTTTACATTTCCTGCTACATTGCCCCAGGCCCGCTCCTCAGATGGGCAGCTGGGCTCGGGATGCTCACATTATAAAAATGTCGCTCCGACGATGAGATCACAGTAAGCTGCTCTGATGGGATGCCGGGCGCATTCTAAGAAGTGATAATTAGAGGATGGACAAGCGCTGGGCCCACATCCAATTACTCAGAAATCCTCAGAACTTTTTTTCCAAGTGGTTGCAGATGTCAGGCTTTCTGTGTCGTCAGTACAGAAGACGTGAGAATGTGAGGGTACCGCGTGTGGCTGACACCAGCGACGCATCGGTGGTCTTGGAGGCTTTTCTTACCGTGAGCTCTAGGACTTCGTTGAACAGGCCGTTGCGCTTGCTGTGGAGGAAGGCGTTGGAGCTTCCCTCCTTAGATATTCGTATCCTGGCCAAGCGGGCTTTCTGCAAAGAGAAAGAGACAACAGAATCCACCTGTTAGTCAGTCAGTGCCTATACCGTACGACCATGTGCCAGAACGACTGAAACATCCCACTCATTTGCCACAGGACTTTCTCGATGCTTCATATTTTAGCTGTGATCTTATAGATCAAATCAAACATGTGCTACTAAAGCATTCACTGTTATCTCCTGTAATATGTTCACTCTAATCCCCTGCGATACTTATGAATGATTTATGGCGACTAGACGTCAGAACATTCATTGGGTTGAAAACCAGCTAGGGAGGCAGCCAGGAGTGGAGCAGGTAGGAATTAAGCAGCTTAAGTGTCATTCTGTGTTCAAAATAGAGAATTAAAATTATTTGGGCTGTTTTATGTGCTGCTTTGTTCAGTAAATGAAATCACGGCGTCCCGGCCCATAACGCTCTACAGCTTCACACCTGAGCCGCTGTGCAAGCGTCGGCTGAAATGCATCTTTACTTATCAAACCTGTACAGCACAGTTAGCGCACAGACCAGTCTCTTTTTCCTCTCCTTTTCTCTCACGCTGTCAAATCTCTCCTGTGAGGCAACAGGGATGAAGAGGAGAAGAGAAGGAATACGAGGAAGGAACAGTGAGATCTTTAAGCATCAGTAGCTTTGACACAGTGGAAGGATTCTGCTGCAACATCCTGTAACTGAAACATGCGTGAAAACGTCTGTGTACAAAATCCTGTGATGAAAATGTGTCACTGTACCCAGAGCGGCTGCTCCTACAGGACAGTGTAATCACTTATTTCTCGAAAGTCCTGCCATTTTCTCATCAAAGTCAACATCTGTGTGTCGGGCTCGGTGCAGCTACAGCATGTGTGTGTGTGTGTGTGTGTGTGTGTGTGTGTGTGTGTGTGTGTGTGTGTGTGTGTGTGTGTGTGTGTGTGTGTGTGTGTGTGTGTTTCTGTTGCATCGCCTTCTGCAATTTAAAAATAGAATGATGGATTCATTGAAGGGAAATTGCTAGCAGGAGAATGTGAGCTGTGTTAAATGATGAGCAGACACACAGCTCGTTTAGTAGGGGGCCCCATGCACCGCTGGGGGGTTAATTGAGTGTGCGGATGTGTGTTTGCACATCTGCATGTGTGCTAAAGCATGCGCGCCACGTCTCCATTGCTAAAATTTCCATACATATACATATGAGCCACATAGAGTGCAGCAGAGGTACCTGGCTCAGTGAGAGTATGGTAATGTATGGTAATTCGAGCTCATCCCCGGACTTGAGTTTCATTTACAACATGGTAATGTTTGTTGACCCGCAGGTAGCTCACGCTGGGATTTCGTAAAGAGGAGCAGGGGAGATAAACAATGCCTGTGAACGCACATGTGAAGAGTGGCCAATCTGCTGCGCTCTGGAGCATCGACAGCACAAAATCAAGTTTTACTTTCTGCTGTTCTCCTGTTCTCCTCCATCTTTCTGTCTCTGTTGCCCTCTCTCTGCTTGGTAAGTTCTCCCCAGCTCTGTGTGCCCTCGCACTCTAACACCTATGTACGTTTGTGCTGGCACAGCAATCCCACAGGCCTTTGGGGTGACCCCTCTTCATGTTCTGACATTGTGTTCAGCCACTGGGATCGTCTCTCTGGGGCCACCACGCAAACAGGAGCGTGTGACTGTGGCGATGGTTGCCAGGCAGCGCAGGGGTAATGGAGGGGATGTTAAGAACATGTCCTGCTAGATTGAATCTACTTCTGCAGTTCTCTGATAGGTTCCCGGGGCCTCTGGGACCCAGGCGCTTGTGTCTGGGGCCCATCTGTGTGTCCTTTCAGGCAGAGCCCCCGCTCGACAGATTGAGCCGGAATTGCTGCTGAAGCATCATTGAGAGGGCAAAGGAAACCATGGACACAGGCCTTTCATTAACACCTACACATGCACAGAGGACCATGTGATAAGTTACAAGGCACTGACACACAAAGCACATCGAGGGAAAAGTGCTCTATCCGTGTTACCATACAGAAGAATTGGAGTTTTTCGCTTACCTGCAGTCAAATATAATCTGAACATATTTTTTAAATGTATTTCTACTCATATCAAAAAAACATGAACAATATGCATGTTCGTGTTTGTAGGATCGATAAGGAGGCTTTGCCAAGGAAGCTGGCATAAGTAAAAAGTAGGCAGCTAATTTGATGTCTATAGCAAGTTGCTGTCTTTAGGCCGATTCATTAATCTGCGTTGAAGCTAGGCTGTAGATACGCACGTAGCCTGCACACGGGGCCGAGCATTCATGTGCGTAGGTGAGTGTGAGTGGCGCTGCAATTACACAGCTGAAACACTAGAGGTGGTAGAGTGTCAATGCGTGTTTTCCGGTTTCTGGTCCGCTTTTATACAAATTCTCTGGCATCTCTGTTTGCTTCGGAACAATGGCCAGCGTTACTAAGCGGATCCTGTTGGAGTTGATAGATGTTGAAGAGCATATCGAAGAAAAGAAAGACGTCGTCCGTGTTCGTTCAAATTTTGTGTCATTTTGGTTTAAATAGGATGGTATCAGCTCCCCCACAAATTGCCCACTGGGTTTGAGAAATTGAGATATTCTTGTGTCTTTAAGGAACAAAGATGGCATTGTTATTAGTTTGTCTGCTTTGCGCAGGGACCTCAGGACCGGATTGTTCAGACGGAAGGTACTAGGATTTCTGAGCTACCTCGTTAATACAGAAACAACAGATCAGAATTTCAGTTTTTCAAGTGAATACAATACGCTTCCAAAGACTTTGACTTAGTAGCTTTTCAAAATTCAAAATAATCCAACACCGGCTGGTGATGAGTGTGATGCTCAATATCACTGCTTGAAACAGTCCAGATGTTTTCACACTGACATGAGCCAGTAAACTGATCCAAACCCTGTTCTTCCTCTTTGTTTCTGTTCTTCCCGCCACAGAGCCACAGTTTAGGATCAATCACACTTTACGGATTATAGCTATAGGATGCAAGTCTGCACAAATGCTTCATTTTAACATCATGTGCCTCCAGTTGCGGGATCCTCAAATTATAAAAAACTAAAAACGCTACATATCCACTTAGCTCCCATGACTTCACCGAGCATTTCCAGGGAGTTTTGTTAGAAGTAAATTTTTTCCTACTTGAAAGCAAAAGTTAAAAAATTCACAGCACCTTGTGAGCTGCAGCCTTGTCAGTCTGCCTGTATAGAATTTGGATGAGTGAAAAAGTGGAGCATTCGAGCTGCGAGACCAGATTAGGTTCTGCCTCAGGCCTGCCTTTGAACCATACAAGTGAGAGGGGAGAACATCTGATGAGAAAGCCCCCCCACACACACACACACACACACAAACACACACACAAATGGCCACGGAAGAGTCTCATTTTGTTCTGCACCTGCCGCTCAACTGAAGAGTTGCTTTTATACATGCTGACATTTCTGCCACAAGCAAATAAGTCAGTAAAATCCTCGGAGGTATGTCGCCTTATGATAACACACACTCACAGAAAGAAAGAGAGCTGAGAGAGAGAGAGAGAGAGAGTGGAGAGAACTGAGAGAGAGAGCTGAGAGAGAGGGAGAGAGAGAGAGAGAGAGAGAGAGAGGGAGAGAGAGAGAGAGAGAGAGAGAGAGAGAGAGAGGAGAGGAGAGAGAGAGAGAGAGAGGGATAGAGGAAATCAAATCCTCCGGCACCCCGGACCGGCGGAGACCTGCCTGCCTCTGTAGGAAAGGCGGCTTAACCTCGGACTAACACCACTCAGAGACAAAGACCTTTGATCATAGAGAAAAGTACGGACGAGCTGCAGCCATGTTGGTATTTAAGATGTCATTCTTAAGGACGGCACGACTCTTGACCCTCCTCAGTGAAGTCCCCTGTCAACATTCCTCCATCCTTACGCTTTGTCTACTACTTTTTTTTGCAACGTGCAGACTTTATTGATTGTCTAGTTGGGGGGAAAACACTCTCAGCAAGAAGTCATCTCAACCTTTTGACTTCAACCTTCTGAGGGAGGGCGAAAAACAATAGTGAGATGATTTAGAGCAAAGGGAGCAGGAGGAGGGGTGGTGGTGTGTGTGTGTGCGTGTGTGTGTTGGGGGGGGTTGTTTTTGTTTTTGTTTTGTTCCTTCCATGTCAGCCTGGAGCCAGTGTAAAGCTCATGAACTGCAACGGACGGAAATTCTGTTATTTACTAATTTTGAGGACAAAATTCAGTCGCTCCATCCGCAGGAAGATTTCATATCAAAGTGGCAAAAAAGGACAATGTAGTAAAATAAAGATGGCAACAGAAATTTTCAATGAGACAAGAACAACAAAGGGAAACAAACAATGCAGAGCTATAGATTCTGCAGCGCGACAACAGAGGCTAGATTCATGATCAAAGACTACAGTATACTCAAGGGTAGTTCACATCATATGTGTTTCACTGAATTATAGAAGACTCCTCCATCAAACAAAAGAGGTTCCACTCCCACGTGAGAACCAACCGGTTTATGTAAATGGGACGGACACATTTCAAGGTACAGATCATGAATGTTGCATCAGGAAGTCACAGCTCTTCGGGAATTAAACATATGTGTGATCTGATGACAATGTCAGAGGGATGACACCGTTTGTCTTTGTCTTTGCCTTTCAAAACATTATGTCCCTTAATATGTTACAACGCACTAATTTAGGCTTTGTTCCTACGTTGTAACACACATTAGGCGAAAACATTTCGTAACTTTAGTGTCTCCCGTGTCCCGTATATGAAGTTTAAAAAATTGTAAAGTCGCAAAGTTTGCGAACTTCCCCTGCTCATGTTATAAAGTTTTCAGTGCGGGGCAGAAGTTTCTATGGAAAGGACTAATGTTATATTGAAATAGGTGTGTCTTTCGCATGTCATCTACATGCCCACGTGATCGCGCTGTATTCTCACATGGGCTCACTCCGACACTCTCCAGAGTTTTCACCTTGGGGCTGGCAGAAAAAAACTCCAGAGAATGTCCAGAAAACATACTTGTACATTTGCGTTCTCGCATACAGCCTGATCATTTCAGGATATTAGCCGGAGTTTAGTGCGTGTCTGAAAGCACCTTAAAAGATGTAAATAAAGCGATAGTTTCATAATGAATGAGAATAAACAGTTTCTTGGAATAGAATTAAAGCGTGAAGAACAAAGTTCAACACTGAACTACAAAATCTAAATCTTATCTGCAGTCGGGAGCTCACGTTGAAATGTTGCATCAAGCACGAATCCAACTTTACGGATATATTTGCAGAGGCAGGAGAACAGATCATGCAGCCTACAATGGAAACACTAAGCAGTTCAGCTCATTTTAATACCACTCTAATCCTTCTCTATCGCTTGCCCTTTGTGCTTCTCCATTTAAATCCTGCCCTCTTTAAGGTGCAATAATCTGAATTTGTAATGAGACCTACCTGGGGATATCATTGCCTGTATGCAAATAGGCTCTGCAGAGCAACTAAAGAGTCCCCCCTGCAGATCTGTGTTTCAGATCACTTAAAGACACTGAAGACTGTAGAGAAACAGGATGAAGAATACGTCCCAGCTGTAGGTTCAGTCTGGCCACACAGTGACTTGTGGTGTCACCATGTATCTCTCCTTTGTACAGTGAGACACATCAGGTGCTGTCCCTCTTGCACCACCCAGATGGATGGATAATTGTAATGGGAGCCCAGAACAGCAAACAATTAGACCTGAACGAAGATGGATGTGGATGGGGCACAGCGTGTAAGGGGAGTGGGGGTGAACAGAGAGGGCCGGAGAACGCAGAGGGAGCAGTGCTGCACTTTCCACCCTTAATAATTCCCCCGCCCTCTCCTCCGTCTGCTCTCCAGTCGTCGCTTAACTACTGTGAAAGGCAATCTTGAACGGCTGTCCGATTTTACTCTCAGTTAAACATAACCTTATTCTAAGAAATGGTCCGAGGAACAATGGATTTTCTGTGAAATACAACCACGTGCAGGTAATAAATGCTGAGCACAGGACGTTTTGCTATGGTAAATGACCAGTGACACTTGCTAAATGGTTGGCTTAATGGCTGAGAAGGTCATGTTTGGTTCAGGTTATGGAGCATTAAAGAACAGTGTACATTATGTATAGGGTAGTAATGGGGTACTGAAGGATATGGCATGTCTGAATAATGCTTGGGTGGGGCATTAAATAGTTGTAATTAGCCAATGAAGAGCAGCCCATACAACAATAATGACTCTATCATCACCAGCCACACCGAGGTTACCATCCTCATAGTGTGACATACTGTCGTCTGCCCAGCTAGAGTCCAAGAACATTAAATTAATATGAGCTGGGCTGCACTGAGCTGAACACATGTCAATAGCAGTTGCTGCAAAGGGCAGTAAAATCTATTTCACTGGTTTTATATTCTACAGTAAGCATCTCGAACCATGCAAGCTGCAGCAGCATCAAATCTCAGGGTAATCCACCCAATAGCCGACAACAACTTTTCGGTCAAATCACAAATATCAGCTTCATGGGGGTGAGCAGGAAAAGTCAGGGGATGATTAAAGTTATTAGGATTCATCCTCAGGCAGCCATGAGTACAAGGTTCATGGGAATCCATCTGATAGTTTTTGAGATGTTTCAGAGATGGATGGACTGACGGCTTTGTGTGCTGTGGAATGAAATGAGCCCTTTCCGCTAACAACCTCTCAAGCAAGCACGATATTCAGCCTAATTCAAGACATACTCACAAAAGCTTAAATGCTAAGAAACACTTGAATCTGTGGTATAATTAAAGACAGATTGCATCCTCCTAAATATCCTTAAAATGTCACATTTGCAAACATACAGCTTCATCATCCTTGGCACCTTGATTTGCCGTGGGTATATCCGTCTCAAGGATCAAGGTATCCAGGTGGAATATCACCATGAAGGCAGTAATAAAGGGTTTGAGTCATGCTGTTGTAAAATGGAGAAAATCTATCCGCTGGATGTATGGGTGCCTGAGCAAACAGCTGACCTCACCGCAGGCAAACCAGGGAGGCATTCAAGTGCCTGAGGGAGTCGTTCAGTGCAGGTTAATGACGACAGCACCGTCATGCTACGCCGGCCAGTTACTCGGCGCTCCTGGAGGTGTGCACGTCTGGTACCGAGCGGCGTGTGGAGAACACACAGGAAGGTGGAACAGACTATGGTCGGGCCGAAACTGCCAGGAAGTGAGGTGGATGCACACGCGTGTCTAACCCCACACACACTCACAGGGATGTAGGTCCATGCAGTCAAACAGATGCACATACATATAAGCAGATGGACAGACACACACAAACACCTTCATTCCAGCCAGCACCTCATCTGGGTGATGGCTATTTCAGGAGAGAACACAGCATTAGGACACACTTTGCCTCCAGCTCTCCTTCCCTTTCTACCCTCCCCTTTGCCTCCCCTGTTCCCTCCTTCCTTGTCACCGCTCCTCTCTCTTTTCTGTGTCAACAGTACATCAGTATATTGGTTCCAACCTGTTTTCAATCCAGATAATTCCCCTAACTTTCCAACGCTTTCCCTCCTGTCCACCGTCCTCCACTAACCCGCCCCCTTCTGCGTCCCTTTTCCTTGCCACACACTTGGTTCCTTTACACGGAGTCTTTCTCGGCAGACAAGGTTACGGTTAGTTAAGTCTGGGCGGCGGTCAGGCCACGGTCAAACTGCAGGGCTTTAAACAGATTTAAACTACAACCAGCGAGCATGTGCAGAGATGGATGGCAGTAATCACAGAGAGGGGGAGATGGGGAGGGGGAGAGCGGGAGAGCGGGAGAGGGGGAGAGGGGGAGAGCGGGTTGGGAAAGGGGGGATGGAGAAAGAGCAGAGGAGAAGAAAATGAGCTCGAGGAGTGAGAAAAAGCTTAGAGGTGCGATGAGAGCAGGCAACAGTCTCCGAAAATATGTGTCAGTGTGTGCATGTCTGCCAGGTCCAAACAAACACACTACAAACTGGCCTGGCCTCAAACCAGCCCAGAGTTGTGTGTGTGCCCGCTGATGCTCGTGGACACACAACAACATTATTCTTTTAAAGGTCTGAAGCAGGGCTCCACAGCGTGAGCGTTTTCCTCGCAGCTGAAAAACTGTAAAATGTATTTAGGAGCATGTGAATAAAAAGGTATTATATATATTTTTTTTCCTGCCACAAAAAGGTTGATGACCCAACAACAATGACAATGTGATCACGGCTCTGAACCAATGTTGATAATAAAAATAAAAATAATCTGATCCATCAATCAATCAATCACTCATATTTTATTGGTATAGCCTATATTCATAAATAGACCAAGAAAATGTCAGACAGAGATGAAGGGAGCAGTAATGACAATTGTTATTAAAGGTGTTGCCAATATTGGTTGTATATGTGAGTAGGTATGTTGTATATATATGTAAACCTCTGTTGTGGTTGTTGGTGTTTACAACTAAGCGCTTTTTTTCTAGAGGTCAAAGTTTCCTATAAATCCAGGACTTGTTTGGCCCCGCCCACGTAGATGAAAACTCACCAAAGGGAACACTGATAAATTGTGGCACATACCGACAGCCTATTTGTTTCTGTGAATTGTAGCTGCAGAAAATAAGCTGTGTTAAACTCTCCCCCTCTAAACTGCAGGATTCTTTAAATGCACACCGGTCACACGCTGCGTCACCCACCACCACAAGTAAATTCTACACCTGTGGGAAACTGCAGGGGTGTTTATTTTGTTTATGCAGCAGTTTAAAGTATAATTTATGATATAACTATAATATAAATACAGTTTGAAGCAGAAATAGTTTAAAACTTACATTCATTTTTGTATTCTGATTTAATCCTTAAGAAAAAGATATTATTTTATATATTTTCATTCGGCATCTTTAGTCCTTTATGCGCTCCCTGATTTAAGCTCTGTAAAAGCTGAACTATTTACCTGAAGGAAGATAAAGATCTTTACTCCTTCCACAGATAAAACACAAGTTTACATAATCCATCTGTGCATTTGAGCCTGTGTGGGTTTTTGTACTTAGAGGAAAATCTCCTCACAAGAACAAACCGACAGAGAAAATCGTGTGAAGAGAGGAAATGCTGCTCATTTTGAATTCTTCTGACGGGCATTTCAGGGTTGAGATTTTAGGATAAGACTGGCCTCAGGATAGCAGCTCTGCAGTTGAAGAGATACTGTGGTTTGGAAGAAGTGAAATATTTTTTGTAAATATTGAACATTCAAAGATCTGCTAATCGGTTTCTCTGAGACTGTTTCCTGATCATCTTTGATCAAGTTTTGATTTAAATGTGTCATGACTCTAGACTTTAACTCGTTAACTCTGAGATCAAGAGTTTTGGGGATTTTTCGTTATTTTGATGATGGACTTTTTGTTTATTAACTCTTCCTGTGTTTCCTTGTGTTTAGGTTTGTGTTCAGTTGTTTCATTCTGTTCTGTGTTTACTGTTTTATTTTGAAGTTTCTACTCCTCCTGTGTCTCTGCCTTAACTTCCTGTCTTTGTCCTGTTTCCCACCCCTATGATTGTCTGCACATGTTCCTCATGTGTTTCACCTGAGTTCAACCAACCCTCCCTTGTGTATATAAGTCTCTGTGCTTCCCTTTGTCAGTTTGTTGTCTTACGTCATTCACTTTCAGATCCTTCGCTTGTGAGTCTTTGTGTTTCCTAGTGTTTTCCATGTTTTTTCACTTCAGCCCTTTCTGCAATCCTTTTGATTTCCTCCCAGGTGTTTTTCTGTTTATTGGACTTTGGGTTTTGTAAGAACCTTGCCTTTTATCAAAGGACACTTTTTGTTACCTTATCTCACTCCTGCATTTTTGGGTCCACCTGCTTCTTAAACCCTGACGAAATGTTGCTGAATCCTGATCCTAGTTCACCTCAGAATTTTTTTCCAGCTGAGTCCCACTCACTTTAAATCAATTAGAAAACAACTGCAACTTTAAAAATCATTAGTAAAAATTATAAATAACTATTTATCAGATAATTCATGTTTATGTAAAACCTCTTTACCCATAGTAAGAAGCTGATTGAGAAAATATAGTGTATATTTTAGTGTCTTTTAATAGTTGTCGCCTCACAGTTTGTCTGCCAAAATTTGTTGCTGTGCTATGGAGCTGATAAATAGCCAGAAAATGTTTTACTGAATGTTACAATGTCGCAGTGGATTTGACCTTTGACCTTTTGGATACATCACCACTTCATTCACCCTTTGTGTGAAACTGTGTCATGATTCACAGAGGAATTCTTGAGGTATTCTCAAAAACATGCTTAGTGAGGTCACAGTGACCTTGACCATTTGTTTGGGTCAGTTGCGCTGAAATTCCCTCAAGGCGTTCCTGATGTAGCACATTCCCAAGAATGAGTGTGAGGTCCACAACAACAGAATGAATTCCTATTAAAGTTGGTGGAAGGAGGCAGTATGGGTCAGGGAAGAAGTCTTCCCATCTTGATGGGGATTCCAGTCAGGGGGTGGATCAAGGAATTTCTTTTCACTTTATTTAACTTTGTGAGGAATCTTTCAGCATTTTTATTGATTTCATGGATCTTGATAAAACAAATCAGGCCCATTAAGGAGATTGATATCCATAAGTGTGTGAAATTTGGTGCAGCTTGATTGAATATAAGACGTTCTTAAAGTAGATCAGCCATCAATATCTTGACAATTTTCTTATTTTCTGCCTCTCTATCTTATTGAATCTCAATCATTGAGCTACATAGAATAAAAGTTTAGGTTGCAAACAGCAGTAAATTCAAGCAACACACCATTGTTGTCGGACTCTGAGTAAAGAGCAAGTTTTCCTCTAAAACTCAATGATTAATGCAGCACAAAGTGAAAAGGTCAAGGTATAGGTATGCATGTCAAGGGACGAGGGCCATTAAAATGTGATGATACTCATTGAATATGTATAACACACATCCCGTTAATGGGAATGTACTGGAAGTGAATATGCATTATACACACATCATCATTAGTCTCAATGAAGATATGAACCCAGTGTAGTCCCTCCATCTGGGGGGAAAGAAACGACGTCAGAGCTCCCCTCTGGGCTGGAGGCCTGGAGGTCCGACCCTCTGGGGCCCAGCTGAAGGTAAATAAAACTGTGTTCACCTGCATTTTCTGCGCCCGCCGCTTGTCTGCTCTCTGGTTCTGGTGATAGATGCGACTAAAGTTGGACACGATGACGGGGACAGGCAGGGCGATTACCAGCACCCCACTCAGAGAGCAGATCGAGCCAAAGATCTTCCCCGCAATCGTCTTAGGAACCATGTCTCCGTACCTGCAGGAGGTGAAAGGAAGAAAGAGAGAATGAATTTAGTCATTGTCTTTAATTGTAGCTCATCCTCGTAGCCACACACACACACACACACACACACACACACACACACACACACACACACACACACACACACACACACACACACACACACACACACACACACACACCCCATCACCGGCCCAAGTTCCTGCCCATTCACTCTTCTTGTACAAGGCTTTCATGTTTCTCTTTTTAGGCTTCTCCATGAGTTCATCCCCACCAGAATAAAGCTTGACCTGTGAACCCCATCCCGCCCTGAGAGAGAAAAGAGAGAGCCCCCTAGCAAACCCTCTCTCTGTCTGAATGGAACAGTACACTCATTCACTGAGAGTAGATATACTATTAACCTTTAGCGAGGAGAAAGAGGAAGGTATGGTGAATGCCAGGCACATTTCCCAAAAGCCATTTAGCCCAATTCGATCTGAAATATTTGCAAGTCAAAAGCAATCCCATCTCCAGCTCAAAGACAGACAACGCAATTACAGTAACAATATTAGAAATCCCTTTTCTTCCCAAGGAAGAAGGAGCACTGCAGGAATCAACAGTGGGGGGGGGAGAGACGGGAGACATATGAGAACAACTTCAAAAGCTAAAAGTGCGTGACTTAAGTTGGAAAAGCAACCTTTATATCTAATGGTGTTCATTTCCTATTCATGAGTAAAAAGAGCAGGTAATTTGTTCTTGTTTTCCAGCTAAATAAGAAGTTCGACTGAATTTATTAGAACCGATTCAAAGTCAGACTGCAAATAAGCCTGAGACAAATAGCCTCTAGGCAATACGGCATTATTCATCCTGCTAGTACATAAACAGACACCTCTGTCTTTCTGTCCTTCCTATACATTCCTGAGGATTTGTGAAAAGTGCAAACAGGAATAAAGACAATTTATGTCTGTTTCATTTGGAATTGATAGCTTGATTTAGCTGACAAAACTGTATGTAAACACAATTATACATATAGGTACCATTCTTATTAAACCAAAAGAAGATTATAACATTTATATAAACTCACAAATGGAAAAAAACGTGTCTGATCTCATATTTATGTGCATTTTTTCCTGAATATTCCACTTTTCCCTCGATCCTTCATAAACGTTGTGACCCAGTGCGTGACAGATGGAAAAGCACATTTTCACATGAATACTAACAACACCAGGACGGAGCAGCATTTGGCATTGGCCCCCTGATGCATCTGTAATGTATATTATAGGCCCCTATAGACTTGGCAGAGCACAGATCTAGTCAATCAACATGTTACTGCTGCCAGGCACGTGTGCATATGCAAAAACTGACTCCCATGCATATGCAGGGATACACAACTGGTATGTTGAACATGTGGAGGTGTAAACTCACATCATATTTATACAAAGTCTTAAAAATATATAAAAACCCAAATCTTCATAAATGTTAGTGCTGCTGTGTTACATTGGGTCCTGTTTAAGCAGCATGTTTCACAGCAGTGAAGTAAGCCTGTTTGAGTGGTAATGACATTAAACAGCAAGAGGAACGCTTTCAATGCCTGAAATGTTTTTCAAGTATGCAGAGTCTTGTATATATCAAGAAACATGTTGCTCATCAAATTCATTCACTTTGACAGATCACAGAGAGACGCACTGATTGTTATTTGAAGACTTGGTGCACAGTCCCTCTGAGGCTCTCCGTAAATGAACAATAATCCGCTTAAGAAGTTGTCACGATAGTGGCTTCATAATCTAATTAAGCACTTCTGTCACAGTCCGTTGGAAATGGTAAAAACGCACAATGGTTTAATGCACATACGCATGAACCACCAACACACACACACACACACACACACACACACACACACACACACACACAAACTCATTCAGTTCATTTTGGAAAAGGAGTTGCAGCAAGAGATGAAACCTCATCCTCATTAGTCACATATTTTGGCAAATACAATCCCAATATGAGGCCATTTAAGTGAAGGGTGGCTTTTGCATCAATAAAACAAAGCACTGCCCACACACAGTGAACCGCTGGTCCATTGCCATAACTGAGAGGATACTCACAGAGAACATTTGTCTCTTCCAAGAACTTTAATGGCCTTTTTACCCAAATTAGGCAATAACAATGCTATCAGTGGTACAAAGGCTCTATCACTACCAAACATTTCATCTCCTCCCCTCTTCAGAAGATGTTTCCATTAGGAGAAATTAAAAGGTAATCATATTCATCTGCAAGCCTTCTTTAATGGGATCCTATCAGATTGCCAGATAGAGGCCCTTCTCTCCGAATACTACAGTCAATTTGCGGCTCCCATTTAGTCGAGCTGGTCCATCTCTGATGATACCATCTCTGGGCCATTATACGTGGCACCGAGATAAAGCCGGGGCTCGCGTACATTAAAGAAAGAGAAAGCTCTAATAAGTGGTGTGAGGCTGCGCATGTGCGTGTGTGTGTGCATGTGATAAGCGAGGTTAGATGTCATTTCTCTCCCTCCCGCCTGGATTGATGCAGAGGCTGTTTCTGACTTTGCGAGACGACAGCGAAGGTGGTGAAACAAGCTGGAGGTAAATGTCTCAGAAAGGAAGAAGATGGATAAACAGAGGAAGGACGTATACTGAAGGATGAGATATTTACTCAACAGATGTGCACCCATGAGTTTTTTTTTCTCTCCACTTGCTCCCACACTCAAATATGACTATGAGGTTCAAATGCAAGGTGCATGCGCAAACCCTTTACACGCATGCACACACACAACTACACACAAACAGGTCAGGTGGGCAGGTCAGTCCTCGGTCAGTGTTGTCACATCCCATCAAAGGAGGGCCGGGTCTCTGCGGGTTATATTAATAAAGTCTGGGAAGGATAGATGGAAGGTTATTGAGTAGGACTGAGGACTGAGTGCTCTTGTGAGGGTACGTGATGGATGGACTTATCAGAGATGGTCTGAGGGCTGACAGACACACAGATTTGTGATGATGGCCGGTCACGTCATGTCAGGTCATGGAGTGCAAAGCTCATCCCCTCACATTCTGTTTTCACTGATCCACCCAACCGTCATTCAGAAGTAACACAAAACAAATTCTGTTCATACACGTTATAAAGAACTTTTTATTTTCCAGTACTACATCCTTGAGTGTTCATCGTGGTCATGTGTGTGTAGTCGAGTTGAGTTTGTGATTAGGTTGCACAATTGTTGGACGAGCTGAATTTCCCCACTGGCCATTTGGTGTTTCAAAGATGCATTGGTGCGAACAGTTTCTATTACATTCAGGGGGGATATACAGGCAGTTTTGCCAACTTAGCACATCTGTCGCTAGATTCACTGACTTTTCAGACCCCTTCAGTACATTTATTTTTTTACCCAAAACGGTACCTTGGGACAAATGTGGGGACTTCTTGGAAGAAATTATCGACTTTCAGTAGACAAGCAACACCTCTCTTGGCATCTACTCAGTTCACTGAGTGGCCGACGGGTGGAGCAACAGTTTGTTACCCACATGAAGGCCATGTGCTTCGAGTGGCAGACAAAGGCTGCTTGTATGCACTGCAACCCTGAACTTTTCCACACATTACCCGGAGGGGCTGTATGTGTGAAAATGTTCCAACCAGCTTATTCAGACATTATACAAACCAGCTTCCTGTAATGTCTGATTGAATTAATGTGGAAACAGATAAAGGGCTGAAACCAATTAGCACGTCATTAATGTGCTAATTGCGGTTCCAGAAAAGTCTTCAACTACGTCCTCGCTCGACCATTCACAGTGCAGCTGTACACTAGGTTTGACCTCGTCCCTGTTATTGTATGGGTAAACTAAAAACTGCAAAACAAGATTGAGATTAACTGCTCTGAGCTGAGTAAATATTGATTGCTGGAAATTGTTTTCACTTTGTGGATCATAAACCGCTTTTATGTATGTACGGCAAGATCACATTGCCATATTTATTGATAGACTATGTTCAGGATAGGAAACTTCTATAAAAAGGGAAGGAGGGAGAGAGAGAGCGAGAGAGAGAGAGAGGCTATAAAGTATTGAAGGCTGGGTCTCCATTTACAGACCCAATCCCATGGGATTTCTCTGCAATTTTCCCCTTTTCCCTTAAGAAACAGCCTAAGTGATTCAGTTTGGACCACAATCCCTGGCGGTGAATTGAACCCCGAGAGGACTTAATTCACCTACTGCAGGTGGCAGTAAATTCAGTGTTAGTGAGTTGGTTTGTGTGTCTACTTCATGTGTCACGTGTATGTGTAGTCTGTATGTGTGTGTTTATAGCAAGAACTCAAACACAAAATAACAGAAAACAATATGTGCATGTTGAGCGAAGAAGCTCAAAGAGCATCGCTTCTTTTAAGGAGGTTCAACATGGAACAAATGTAATCATTTGTAATAATAATAATCTTTTTTTAACAAAAAGTTATGGCGTTATCAATGAAGCTAAAGCAAACAGTGGAGGCTGGATGGGGATCACTTTACTTGATCAATATCCAAAATGATATTATAGATTTTTATCTACTTTTAAAATTACAAATTCATAAACATTTACAGCTGAAATTACTTGTTGGATGATCGATTAGTTGACCAACAATATATACAATATCAAAAAATGCCAAGTCCCTGGTAAATGAAAGCTTCTCCAATGTGCGTTTTCTGCTTTTCATTGCCATGACAAAATGATTAATCAAGACAATAATGATCACATTAAGTGATAATGGAAATAATAATTATAAAACTTGAATTTGCAGTCATCATCAAGGTCAATATCTAACATTGAGAGAGTGTGAGGTTTGTGGACACTTGTGTTGAAAGTTGTCATGTGAACACAAATACAAGTATTAAGGGCAGCCAGGGCACACTGGTCGCATATTACACATATCAATCCACAACTATTACATTGCATTACATTTCATTTAGCTGACGCTTTTATCCAAAGCGAATTACAATAAGTGCATTCAACCATTAGGGTACAAATCCAGAAAAACAAGAATCAAGAAAGTACAATTTTCTTCAAGAAAGCCAAACTACAAAGTGCTATAAGTAAGTGCCACTTAAGTGCTACAAAATTTTTTGTTTAAACTATTTTAATTTTTTATTCAAGGTATAGTCGGAAGAGATGTGTTTTTAGTTTGCGGCGGAAGACACATAGATGATATCTTGATGTGTGTGTACGGTGCTCGTCAGTAACACAACTGAGCAATTTGGGATCTAACTTGTGCAATTAATAAAAAACTCCCACAGCTGCCCTGCTGTCCATCAGTCCTTCAGAGGCACCTTTGTTCATTTGAACCATTCTGAATAGGAAGTATTGTTCGGTCTATATTTAATCCCGGAGGAGAACCTTGACCAAGGTCTTCAGTTAACAGCAGGTTTACTGAGAGATTTCAGCACCATGGAGAGCTACTGTAGCAAATGCTCAACTCACATCACAAAGCTAAAAACGGACGTCTGTCTGAACCACAGCTTCTTTGTTAGTAGCCTGAATGACTTTAGCTTTGCAGACTACTAGTGAATGACAAACAAATATAGCCACCATCTGCCATACTGTATTTCTTTAATAACAGGCTGTAGTGTCCAGGGCTTGTTGATGCCAACATAAAGGTTTCACGTTATTGTTATTCTGAATACATAGTATTGACATTTTTGTTAAAACTGTATCAGCTTTAATTCACAGTCTTAACAATACAAAGGCACTGCTCTCAAAACGCATTCAATGTTTAATTATTACCTGCTGATCCTCGATGTTGGATATCAATATCAGTTTTGCAGACTGTGCAGAACGCAGGGTGGGGAAGTCTCAGTAATTTATTGTAATTTCTGCAGCGTTATGGAAAGTAAACAACAACACAATGCACACTGTGAAAAGTCACATTTAACCATCTGCAACACTTGAGCAATATGATTTACTTTGCTAATCTAGCTGGCTCCGGTCTCCTAAAATGACACGACATCTTTGTCAATCATCCCTGCTTGCAAATATTTTATTTTTAGGAGGGTGATGGCAAAGGGAGCAAAACATTTTTAGATGAAAACAAAGCAACCTGCAAGTGAAAGACAATCGTCCTTCTACAGCGGTGTTGGGACATGATAGAAAGAACGTCAAGTTGTTCCTTTTCTGAATGAATTCTGATTTCATTTCGTTGAAAGATTCTATGATTAGCTTATTAAGATTTAGATTTATTTGTTCAATGCTTCTATTCCAGACCACATACAGACATTTCATTATGTACATGTATTTAGAATTAGCTTGATAACTTTAATTATTTGATCAAATAAATTCAGAATATGACATTATCATTATGATAATATTGCTCTAGACTTAAAATGGATGAACTTTGATAAATGGTACCTCAGCGTATTTAAAAATTCATATCCACAGCTGAGGTCGATTGAAAAAATTGTGTTACAACAGTGGCCATAAAAGATGATGCCTCATAAAAATATCCATAAGTAGTAACCGAGTTCCATTTTTATTGGGAACCTGTCACAGGCCAATGAAGTTTAGCTCTTTTGGATTCAGCAGAGTGAAAGATTGTCTCTCCAGGCCTCTAACCCTCAACCATTCACCCATCTGTACTCTCATCTGACATTTCATGGCCACTCACTCAGATGGAAGAAACTCTGATGACACATTGCTCTTCGGGGATGGGACAACTATCTAAAATCACCACCACAAATGTCATCGCAGGAGAGGAGGAAGTAAGTAGGTGGAGAAACAACAGGTAGGGAGACAGAGAGAAGAAGATAAAGAAGCGAGAGTACAAGAAAAACATTACATATGAGAACAGCAGAAACAAGATTCTGATAGTGTCAATGCTAATAAGCAAAGGGGAGAATATGTTTGGCTAAATATGCCGGAAAATATCTCTTAATGAGGATGAAATCAGATACACTGGAGCTACAATAATCTCAACTCTCCTGCTTAAAAAGTGTCCTTACTGAGAAAGTAGAAAGGGTTCAAGAATAGTACTTCCGTCTGAGATGATCCTCAGTACAAAAACAAGGTTAGATAGAGAAAACTTT
The DNA here is from genome assembly GCF_022539355.2 of Hippoglossus stenolepis. Lineage (NCBI taxonomy): Eukaryota > Metazoa > Chordata > Actinopteri > Pleuronectiformes > Pleuronectidae > Hippoglossus > Hippoglossus stenolepis. The sequence goes on from NC_061488.1 coordinate 10,820,766, forward strand.
GTGGTTGTTATGAAAAGCCACATTACAGGAGGATTACAGACACTGAGAGGAGGAGATGACTGCTGAGTTCCTGTCATAGAGCTTTGCGGTTGGATAAAGTGGCTTGTTCCCATTGCAAATCTTTGTTACAACTGATCTTACATCTTGTTTATGCTTCTAGTATTTGGTGCAGCAGCAGTAATATGTTTCCTCTTATGGAGCAAACAACAATTATTCATCTGTGCTAAATGGTAAAAGAACTATTTCACAAAACTCTCCCTATGAGCCGTTGAGCCAATGGAAATGTACACCTGTTGATTTGCTGAATTACATCTACTGATTCCAGAAACCTTTGTCTGTTTGTGTGTGGAGAACTGTGCATATTACCGGTTTCACACCGGTTTGACCCAAGTGTCAGATTTGGTGCGATTTGGACAAGTGATTCATTCAATATTGATAAGCGTTGAATAAACAGGCAACCAGTGCTGTGTAGCAGCAGCAGCAGCAGCTGGGTCTCATCAAAGTAAGTGATGTTGTCACTACCGACAACAGTGCAGTTCCCAACAGGTATGTTCATAATGGGCACTGCTATAGTCAGAATAATAAACAAAAATCACATGTCAGTGTTTTCTTTTTCATCGACACACAAAAGCTATCACACTTGCAGGACTCTGGCTGAATCCAACCCCGTAGTCTTTCAGAATGTGCCATGAGGCAGACATATGGGTTATTTCCTGATTTACATTTGTCAAAGGATGAAAATGGGATGGGAGAAAGAAATACACAGATAAGTTGATAAAGTGAAGGTCATTACTCTCACACTGCACTGCACACAGAGGAAAGGTCATTATCATCACTCACTTCCCAACCAATCACACAGTGAATCACACTGAGGAATTGCCACCATTTCTCCATAACGCACATCCAGGTTGCAACATTATGACTTGGAATGGACTAGAGAGGCACCAATCTGACATTTCAGTCCACATATCGATACCGAGCTTGAGGTTCCAGCCGATACTAAGAACTTATCTGAAACCAGTGTTGTCTAATGAGCTGTATATGCCTCACAGCATGGGAGAGACTGTGATTATTACTTAGTCGTTGGCCTCGCAAAAGAAAGGTGTCGCTAGTTGTTCTTGACGTGCTGTGCAATAGCGAGCCACTATTCATTGGCAAATTGTTGATGAACAAAGTGGAGAATCTGGCAGCTAAAGACTTTAGGACATGGTGGAGACCAAAAAAGGAGCAAAAAGAGAGAAAATACTAGACTCAATTTATCAGACACACAGTAAAGTGACTCCACATAAATGCTGATGTTGCTCGGTGTCTGCTAACATTTTAAGGCAACTGTCAGCCAACAATGTTGCCATATAAACTGAAACGGTAAAAATAAGTCAGTGTTGCGTTTATAGCTTGTTTCTGATGTGCTGTATTAACGGAGGGTTAGAGTTTGAATAGAAAATATATTTTGGAGTTTTTATCTCAGCAACTGGTGGTTAGCACTGGCTTGCACCAGCAGAGCTCCACCCACTCTTCACCCTATTAAAAAAAATGTAGCTTCTCGTGCTCCAGAAACTTAGAGCAGCGAACGGCAAACTCAATTAACATGTTTTAGGAAAGCTACATGTGCTCTTAGAGATGTCGTTTTTCTAGAAGAGTCCCATTAAGCAGCGTGAGGACATTAACTTGCCAGGATGTCAGTGATTAATAGCCAGAGAAACTGCGTGAACCTTTGCTCATTTGTGTGCGAGCATGTGTGTGTGTGTGTGTGTGTGTGAGCGTCTGTGTGCTTCTGTATGTATGTGCCTGTCTTTGTAATTAGCGATTACCAGACTGCTATCAACAGAACGCCTCACTGACTCCACTTTCAAGAGTAACCAGGAAGTGCAAACACAATTACCAGAAGAGAAGGAGCATAAAAACATTTAAATATGAATTACATCTGAGATACAAAAGTCCCTGAAGCTTGCACTACTGCCTGCCTGCACACTGTCTACTTCACAGAAAAAGTACTACCATTAAGACAGATGTGAATCTGCACGTGTGCACACATACATGCACATGGTAATTTATAATCTGTAAGAGGGAGGTTATGTACACAGACTTGATAAAACGCATGTCTCTACAAGTGCTGGCTTACTTTCAAGCCCTCGAGGGTTGATGTATGGATAAAACCAGTAATGGCTGTTGGTAATTGAAATAGGAGCCCATCTATCTCTGTGAGCTAGGGTACACTGAGCAGTGTGGCAGAGGAGAGGAGAGAGGTGCTGGGGCATAGTTACCTTGATATGCGGTTCAATTAAGCGGCTGACAGGAATTAACAGCACTTTGTTGAAATAACAATCTCTGGATTAATGATTGAATTTGGGAAATGATCTCAGCAAAATACAAGTTTAGGCACATATGGACACAACTTTCACAACAACGACCTGCACAACTCCAGTGCTTTTTGTGTGTCCAGGAGTGTGTGAGACTGCAGTCAGCAGTTTAAGGAGAGAGATGAAGAGAGAACGAAAAGCAACGAGACAGCATTTACAAAGTCTGCCGCACAATTAGAGCACAAACGATACATCAGAATTTTTTATGACAGATCAATATAGAGATATTACAGGCCATATTTTTTCAGCCATGCTCCTGCCATAGCTCCAAAGACTGAAGAGCGTTGTTTATTTGATCAGAAATATCTCGACAACCATTGGGTATATTGCCATGAATCTTTCTGGTCCCCAGAGGATGAAAGCTATAGAATCTACTATTTCTGTTCAGTCATCATCTTGAACCATTACTGGTTAATATTTGATTCTGTCAAGTACACTGGTGTATGCTAATCTAATGACATTCCCATTAGCCCTTACTGTACTATATGTTAAGTGCTATTTATCAAATGTCAGTTGACGCTAACATACAAGTAAAATAAGACAGTGAGAAAACAGTGTATGTTAGCAACTAACATTTTTAGTTTTCTTTCTCTTTACCGCTATTCCTACTTCCGTGAGTCCTGTAAACCGTTTTTCAAAATAAAATACTACTTTATCAGCTAATCAACACATTTTGTAATTCAACACATGATCAATAAAATACCAATCAATTTCTTTCCATCTTAAATCAGTCCAGGGTTGTAATTACTCATCTCAACGACTAGATAAGTATTGCCTTCATATCATAATCAAACAAAAGGTTTGCGCCTTTGAGATCGATCGATCAGGGTCATATATCGTCTGGCCTGGTCCCCACAGAGGTCTTTTTCCTGGGATACGTGATTCATTTGGTGCATGTGAGCTCTGCTTCATTGTTGCAGACATGTCTGACACTTATGTCTCAGATTTACCAACAAACGTTGCTGTTAAAGACCGTGCGAGGCTCTGATGTTCGGCACGAAAGCGGGGATAAATTGATTTGTATCGCTTTCCACATTGTCGCTGTAGTGGAACACTAGCACACAGACAAAAGTAATCAGTTGACACTTTTCTACGGCAGAACACCTGGATAAATGCATGGACAACAGACAAGACAAATCAACATGACAGACACCGTTGCATCCAGGTCAATCCTACAGGGACTGGTTGTAATTCTACCCGCGGCTACTTTGATCCATCTGTAATCTAATCTGTTTCTTTCACATGTTTGTTTAACACATGGTCCCAGTTCACCTCAGCCCAGTCCATCCATGTCCTCATCACGCTTGACCCCTGCTGGAACCAAAGCTCTGAGATGAAAAGAGGAGAGGCTGTGCGGAGAGATAAGGCCGGATCTGAGAGGAGTGAGAATGAGAGAGGTCAGGGCCCATGAGTTTGGGGGGGGGGGTCGTCTCTACTCTGCAGCGAGCGCACATTCATAGCAGTAAGGTGACCCGCTGGCTGGTCCCTGTGCAAATATCACACAGGGATCAAAGGGAGGAAGAAAGAGGAAGAGGAAAAAAAGACATAAATTAAAGGAAGGGAGACAGGGAGGGAAACGCAAATGTGGAAACAGAGACTGCAGCGAGAAGTTAACAAACCAGGGGTGGGGGAGGGCTGCTGAGGGAGGCGGGGGTGACCCCTGCAGAGACAAACACCAAATGAGACGGAGGGAGGAGAGATAAATTGATAGAGGAAAAGGGAGGGAGAATAGTGAGGCACATTTCAGGACGTCAGATCTACTCTGCCTCCCACAGTCACAGTGATTGGATTTGTTTGACTTTGCCCGACCATTTCCTATTGGGGTGTGCGGTTTCTAAAACAGAATGAGTGCATTCATTTTGTCCTGCCTCCATGTGACTTTGTTTGTGTTTATATGCAGATGTGTGTTTGTGTGCACTCAGTCCCCCTATATATCGCTCTCTTTCATTTCTCGTACTCGACTGTAATACAATAACATAAAGCCCAGCAATGATACAAATTATTTTTCTACAATTCTTCCTCATCCTCTGGTCCAGCTCTCTGCCGACGAGATGCTGCCAGATTTCCACAGCTCCAATCCAATGTCAGCGTGTCAATAAGTGGCCAGATGTGCCAACAAACTCAATTTAAGAAATACATTCTCAGAGGCCCTGGTGTTGCAGAAAGTCTGGAATGATTGACTTCACTGAAATATTGAACTTTTGAACTTTCTCCCAAAAGGAGATGTAAATTCATTAAGCTCTGGACCAGTGTTCGTGCCCGTGCTCCCACGCGAATCCTCAGGTGAAGCCATTTTCCATGTTACACGTCCTGCAGCTCATGGAGTCTGCTGATTAAATTGTTGCCTTATCCAATCAATTAAAAAAGATCCATAAAAAAAACTAGAGTAGTGTGAGAAGAAGGCAAATGAGTAAATTGTGCACTTGGAGGTCTGTGTGAGTCTTCTTCCCAATTTCTATGTTACGACGGAGTATTACGACCATATTGAAGGAAAATATTTCCAGAATAATTCTGTAATAGTGCGAGAATAAAGTAGTAATTTAAAGGAAAAAAAGTCATAATATTGCAAGGGAATAAGCAGCAAGGAGAATTTGTACTTCCCTGGAGTTCCACTCCCACTGGATGCAAAATCTTGAACCAGTCACATTGTTTCTTGAGAAACTAAGAAACTCTTTTGAATATCACACAGATGTAACCAACATTATGCAATCGACCACAACCAAACATTTCCTCCTCCAAAGAAGAAGCAATTTCTAGCGCAATCTTTCTAAAGTTCTGATATTTATGGTAATGTGATGCTGATGAGCCAAACGAACTGTGAAACCTATAATAAATTATAACTTAACAAGATTCCTCAGTTTGACAAAGACGACCTGCTGATCTTCTGATATTCCCACTGTAACATGACACAAGGCAGAAAATTATTATTCTTGTAATATTACGACTTTATTCTTGAGATATTTTTCCATTTTAATTGGACCTAATACTAGTGTGTCTCAGCTAAAACATAATTAACATTTTTATTACCAAGAGTTCCTCAATACTTTTCATAGTTTTCCTCCCAAATCCCGGAATCCTCTCATCCATGCTCTATTTCAGCCTCAGTTCTTTCACGCTGCCTGTTGTCACAGGGGCCTTGTGAGTGCAGCATCACTGAGCAGCCTACAGAGTGCCATGTCACAGCAGTTACATTAACATCAGCAACAGGTTACATTAGAGCGGGGCTACATTACCCATTAGTGGTAGAAAAACACATTTGAGGTAGCGGGGCCAGCCCGGTTAGCATTCAGCGCCGATCTGACTCTTCAGGGGTGAACACTCAGCCCATTTGGTTTGAGTGTAATTCGCACTCATCTGACAGCCACAACTTCAGAGGCACTTTTTTTTGGTTTAAAACGAGCAGAGTTAAAACATAGTTTAAAATATATTTGACTTCACACGGCAGACGAACGTCCAATGAGGGTCGATTTCACTCCATCACCGAGAGGGAATTCAGGGGGGAGCCGGAGATGATGCACACAATTTGCTGCTCATCTCTCCTTGAATCAAAGATGTCTCTGTCAGATTGTTTATCTGTGGCCAGGAATATTGGCTCGGCGCAGTCTGAGCTTATCAGACACTGTTTTACGCTGCCTGACTTATTGACTGTGAACACGGCTAACATGGTTCGTCTCATCAGTGGCCGGCACAATGGCAGCATCGACTGTACTGATCTATGACCAAGTCGGATGGAGGGGCGGTCAATACGGCTAACAAGAGCTGGCTGGTGCCTCTAAATCCGCTTTGGTCTGGTCAATGTGCTGTCCAGTCGGAGCGCTGGAGATAACAGCACGTCATCTCAAATTGACATGTCTATCCGTGGAAAGTTAACGGGGTAAAACTGAAAAGAGCGAATGCTGGCTTCAATGGGCAGCACCTCAAACGCTCTTATACATATCAAATGCACCGGTCAATCCGCAAAAACATCAATATTCCCCCAAAACCAACAGCAAAATCAAGCAACAGTATTTTTCTGAATTTCCTGACAGTAGATATTTTACACTTCAGTTGGCATTTTAGCACATTTTTCCCACACATACAATTTTAACAGGGGCGTATAGAGAAAATGTTTCTATATGGACTCAGATTGAAAGATCATTATGTCACACAAGCAGGTATTGGGCCTAATGCCCTGACAGATGCATCCTGCGGTAATCTCTGTTGCTCTGGATGTCCACTCTCATAATCTGGATCCAATTCGCTATTAGATGTAGATGGATTTAAGAAGTTGACATTTCCAATCAGTTATGTTCTCTTTTAGTTTTAATGAAAAAAACTAATTACTTATGTAGTTTTACAATTTGCTTTCAGAAACTCCCCATGTGTTGGAGGATGAGACGGTGCTCAAAAGCGTGGGGGGCCCTTCCAGAAATTCGTCCAATCAGAAGAAAGTGTGCTTTTCAGCAAGAGGCTCGATTTCTGCGTCGGAGATAACCAAAGACTTATTTTTCGCACTGTGAATCACACAAATTTACTCTAGGGGTGTCACAGAATAAAAATGTAGAGCTAGAAATGAACATATTAGGTGTCCTGTAACAACAACAACGGTCAGCCTGTCAGTATGGATCAGTGTTTGTGCATGAAGGTAGCTGCCTGGCTGGATGTGTGCGATAGTGAGGAAAAGTAGGCTGCAGAAACTAGGGCATCATTGAGACTCAAGAGAGGTGTCTCCAGCCCAGCCTCCTGTCCTATTTCACTGCCTGGCGAGACTGGCATGTGTTTGCTGTGTGTGTGCGTGTGTGCGTGCGTGCTATTCAACAGAGGGGGCACCCTGGGCAGTCAAGGGAAAGCTTCAGGCACTGGAGGCAGAGAGATAACAGGTGAGCTCCGGGGAGGCCACCTGTGGGAGAGAGGAGGCCCAGTGACAGGCCTCTTTGCTGGGGTGGAATGGATGTGCACAAGCCCCCGGGGCACAGACCAAATGTCAGACAGTCTGTGCACACATACAGGAAAAGTGCTCTGAGCTTTAATGGAATTTGTCACTTGTGTGTGTATGTGTGTGTGTGTCTGTATGTGTGTGTATGTGTGTGTACGCTCTGACTCACAACAGGAAAGAGAGCCAAACAAGGCAGCACAGACAGGTGGAAAGAGTGTGCATGTAGGTGTTTTTGTTTGGCTGTGTGGGTGCAAGAAATAAGCTGTCGAGTGTCACTGTAAATATGTGCTGCACAGTTTTGCAAGAATGTACTGTACAGCACAGTAGATACACCCACACGCATGCATGACCTCACCCACACCCATGCATTCACACACAAATATGCACCCACCCACATGCAATGTTTACTGTACTATGACGGACATTATTTATCTACCCCTGCTCTCCACTCCTCTGGAGCTTTCCAGCACATCACTAATTCATCCCTGGCATTTCTCCCTTGCTAAATAAGGGCAGCCTTTGAACCGACATGCTGGCCCTTTAGTGCTGGGCCAAGTTACATCTCAGCTCCTCCTGTAAGCCTATATCCAGGCAGGGCTCGTCCCACACTGCAACCCTACACCTCAATGACCGGCCCTTGTTATCAAATCAGAATGGAGATGTAGGTTAATGTGCGAATCGTGCGCACCCGTTTGATCTTTGACCGTGCCGCTCTCGCAGCGGCGTCTGACAGCACGTCCTCAGGTGGGTGTCGGTGTAGTGTCGGGTTGCCAGGTTAGGTTTTGATGTGCGAATCAGCTGGTCATGTATCCTGACGTGTAATGAGGGCCGGGTTCGTGTTACAGCACCTGTGTAGCAGCAAACGGTGTGACCAGCACTTAACTTAAACAGTTTCAGATCAGAGACGTCTATAATATATGTTGAGCTTTCTACATAGAAACACACACGAATACAAAAAAATCATTGGGTAGTTTATATAGTTTGGGTGGAATAAAAACTTACTTGGAAAAAAATTACAAAAACACTTCATGAGCTGTTGATTTATTGCCTGTCAAAACGGTGACCAAGCTATTGGGCAAGGTCCTCTGATGTAGTGTGGCACAGAGAGGGTGCTGCAGCTGACCTACTCTTACATTTCATGTATTGATTCTGTCTGATTGAGCCTTGACTGATCTGGCAGTGAGGGAGAAAGAGCAGAGGGTGGGTTGAAGAGCAGAAGAGAGGGCAGGCTACAGGGAGGCACTATTAAATTTTAATTTCAGAGAGGTCAGTTTTTCCTCAAGGTCAAACGTAAAAATAACCCTCAAAGGAAGTGGGGCTGGAGGAGAGAGGGACTGTGTAGGCCTGCTGGGGATCAACCCATAGAGCGGAAAGAAAGCAGCATATTCCATATAGAGAGTATAGGCCAATATGAAAAGGACAGCTTGTTAACATGCATCATAAGCCAATTAGTATCCATGGTGATGAATGAAGGAGGAAGGAAACATGCTGCCTTTAACACAAATAAGCTTTCAGATCAGGGTTTGCAGCGAATTATACCTTCTCACACATTATGGAAATATGAAAGACGTGTGCATGCGCAAGCAGTTGTGAGCATGCAAACATACACATGTGCATTGGGCACACATCTACTCACACAAACGTACGTAACCCAGAGCCTGAGGATGATTTAAAGCCTCCGTGTTGCTATGGGATGGGCTGAGAAGGATGGAAGACTGGGGAATCCAGGCATCACAAATCATTTCCATCACACATCAGTGCTAATGCCACTGATACTAATCCATCAGACAGCCATCTCTAATGCTGCAGATGGCCAATCTATCAGGTTGGTGCTGCGCGCAGCCTCCCTCCCTCCCTCCCTTCACACATGTGCACACATGTGCAAGCCACTTACACAAATGCACCTCAGAACTGGGCGGTGATGAGACGATGATGTTCGTATTCTTCACAGCATCCGAAAGCATCAGTCAACAACATCGTAACATTAAACCGCGAAAAAGAATAAATGCCATAAACACTAACTGTCAAGAGCAGTTTAGAAACTAATAGGGAAGACATATTTGATCATAAAAGAATGTTAATGTTGAATATTTGTCAATTATGAAATGAGTTTATCTCCTCACTAAGCTTTGATAGATTATTTATTTAGTCTCTTGCTCTCTTGATTGCCTCTTCATCGGCTCTATGTCCACTTAAAGGGATTGCATTAACTCCAGCCACTCTCTGTGGGCCGATCAGCTGCTCCCTCACCCTTCCTTTAAGACGTAACTCTGGATTAAACTCTTCCTTCTTTGGCTTGGATCCCTGTCTGGCTCCTGTCCAGACGACACACACACACACACACGATCTGACACTTCTCTCGGACCAATTTGCAGTTTGATGGATTTCCTTTATAGCACTTTATATATGGATCCATAGGACATGATATAGGAAGGTTTTCAGAGGGTAAAGAGCTTAGAAAAGAAAGAGATGACTAAGTTACACATAGAATGTACATGCTTGTGTCATGTACAGTAAGCAACACGTATGTACAGATCCTGCTCTGTCATTGATTAAATAATCACACTACCCGTGATGCCTGTCAGGATGTTAATCTTCTGGCCCCTGAGTTTTCAGTGCACCCATCTTTAACCTCAAAAGTTTCATCTCCGTATCTTGCACAGTTCTTTTCCGGTCGTGTTGACAAAATCTGTCCACAGACTAGGTGAAGACAACATCAGCCATGCTGTGGCGGCTGATAAAAAGTGCCATTTCTTTGGATGTGCTGCGTAGCTACAGTGCTTGTTTTCTTTCAAAATAGCAGAGCAGGCCGACACACATGCTTCCACACCGGCAGTCATTCTGCAGGAACAACAGATGCTGACAGAGACATGTCTATAGGCCCAGCTTCTTTCCATTTCCCCATCCACGTCTCTCTCGTGTTCTCTCACGCTCGCTCAAGTCCTCCCAGAAGAATTCACATCTCTTAGCCCACCTGTATCTGAAGCTGGTGCAGATTGCCCGACAGCCGGTGGGCCTGGTCGTCTTTCCCTCCCCGGCTCCGCTCTGCTCTCTGCCCTCTCCAGCTGGCTGTTCCTGCCTTCTGCTCCTCCTGTTGCCATTTCTGCACCCAAGCAGCTTGTGTGCCAGCCAGTCTCTTCCCTCTCCCCAGCCCACTCTCCGCTTGGCCATCTTGGAATGAACACATCTTTCTTACTTCCATCTTCCGTCCATCCGTGTCACCTTTCAAACGAATGCGCCCTCTTCACACGCTCAACTTTAGCAAAAGCAGCTCAAAAGGCTATTATGGGAGAAGGATGAAGGTAATGTGTGCATATATGGATACTGTACGTGGGCCAGGGAGGCTCATGTTTAGGCCCTGGAGGTCGATGCTACTCAGTGAAGACAACAGCATTCACAACAAGACCAAAACAGGCCACGACCTTTGATTCAGACCTCATGTTCCAAATTTTACTTAGAGCTAACTTCCAAGCCAAGAAAAGAGCAGCCTCACCAACAGATTTGAAAAAAATCCCCAAAATGTTTCACACATTTACATGAGCGGGCAGGCACACACAAAGACAAACACACACACACATAGTACAGTTAGACTTGCACAGCTTGACATTCCTTCCACTGAGCCATGTATGTTGAGGCCAATCGTCCTGTCAAAACATTTCAACATTGCTGGGGAAAGAATATACAACAGCAAGACCTGACTAACTGCACACACAGCCACACACACACACAGAAACACACACACACACACACACACACACACACAAATATACGCTTCCAGCCACATAAAAAAAAACTCAGATTCACATTACTGTTGTCGGCCTCAAGGAACATGTCTGTCTGAGGACAAAAAAACTATAAGAGGCTGAAAAACACACTAAGTCTGCTGCTGCTGTGCGTTTGTGTCTCCACGCTGAGAGGACATGGAGCACCAGGGCTCAACTGAGCTGCTGCAAATAAACTCTATACTGAGTTCTACTCGTTGCTGGCAGCCATTGCTACAGGGCGTCCTTAGGAGATACGTTCCAGGAGATTCTTTTTCCCGGCTAACCCAAGGGGACCCTGATCAAATGAATTATTTCTCACTTTCCACTTACCCAATGTTCTGCTAACTAATTGGTGTCAACGGACAGCAAAATATTCATTTAAAACCCAGTTTTTTTTAGAGCACTCTCCCGAGAAAGTAAAATAGTTCAAGAAAGATTTATTTGCAAAGCCCCTTCCTGGAAACTAGTATAATATTTCTATTGCTAAATTACATCGCAGGTTTTCTGCTTAACATTTAGATGAAGATATTCCTGTTAATGTCTCCGAGAAGGAAACTGTCAAAGTCTGGGAAATGCCGAAGGAGCAGCAGCAGCAAACAATTCCCTGCAGTGTTTTTAATGATGTGCAGAACGACGTATAAATGTTGTCACCGGCTTCCAAACAACTAACGAAGCAGGTTATGGAAAAAGTACAGATGGACACTCCACTCTCCTCGGTAAACATTTGGAACTGAGCTGAAAGCTTTTCCGTTTCAGAGTCAGTGAGTGTGCAAGACAACAGACATGTGAGTGTGTAAGAGTGCACAACTAGTTCTCCATACCGACATGATTTGTGTGTGTGTGCATGTAGGCTACTGTATGCACAGCAGGGGCATGTGCAAGGATGCAAGCGTGTGCGCCTGGGGCACAGAAACAGCCTGGGGCCAAATGCTCAAGCTAAGTTAGCCTCTTCGCCACATGGCTGGGGGCTGATCCAGGAAGGTTGCCTGAGAGGTGCAATTAGCATTCTTACAGTGCACACAGGGTAAAGACTTGCTTTCTCACATCTGATCTGTGAAGGAGGCTTCATGTTAAAGATGACACCACCAATTTATCGCAACACCCAATTAACTTATATGAAAAATGCCAAAATAAGGATGAGAGGCTCAAGGCAGAGATGGTCAGAAACATGATGCTCTGTGATCTGACCTTTAGAAATTAGTTGCTACACTTCATGCTATTCAAAACATGAACCTTTGTCTTAACCTTGGCTGCCACCTCTTCTGTTCTTCCACCAATAGATTGCTAACAAGAATGTCTTACTTCTCCCCTCCTGCTTGTAACCTGATGACCATGTCTGCTCGACAGATTTTTCTGAAAGGTAAACTCCATGTACATAAAATCAAATCTGCCAATCAGACATTAGGACACACACACAAACAAACAAACACAAAAACCTTATCACTGAGGGCTGCATTGGACTAACCACAGGCTGTCTGTGTGGATGAGGCTCCGCTCTTTAGTTCCACACAATTACATTCACAATAACCCAGAGCCCCTCAGGTCCCTCGCAGCCAAAAAACTGTGTGTTCCATTGCACAACACAAAAGCCCCAGTTCCAAAACACCCGTAATTGGCTAAAATGTAATTAACTTGCTGACACCATTTAAATTTGGTTTAAATTGGCCGCTAAATCAGCAAGTGGTGCAAACTAAGCGGTCTCACAGCGGCGTGTACCCGGAGATTCAGGCCAGCTGTTGAGATGCGTCAGGAAGGGGGGGAGCGAGAGCAGAGGTCTACACGGTGATGACACAAGTGAGACATACCAGACCGCTCTGTCCTCTTTCCTTACTGCTACAGAAGGGACCTTGGACTTTCACACTCTGACAAACACAATTAATTGGGGCAAAATGTGGTGCCCTTGGGGCTCCAATGACTCCTGGCTCATTTAATCTGTTCTGCCTTCAACCTGTATCCCCCTCCAGCATGGCTCCGAGCAAAAACTGACTTAGGGCTGCAGTGGCCATATCCTCCTCAGCAGAGCCGTTTGTAGGCTGAGGAGACACATTAAATAGAGAGTTATTTTTCACCCTCACAGGGCTTTTTAAGAAAGCAGGGTTTTTTTTTTGTATCTCTGTGGAGAAATGACAGAAACTAAAATGACTTGTGAAAAAAGAGAGATGCAATGGGGAGTAAGAAATGGGACAAAAGTCGGCAGCTACACTCCGGCATGAACATTAGAATGAATCCACTTCCCTCTGCAGTTCCATTGTTGTCTTTATTATACACTAATCAAGACAAAAAGGGAGCTGCAGAGGGAAGTGGGCTGAGGACGAAGAGTGCAGAAGGAAAAAAAATAGGCTAGGCAGACGGTAATATATTATATGCAAAAGAAGAAATAGACAAAACAAAGTGACACAGCAAGACTGAATGTAAGCAAGACTGAAAAATGCAACGCAGCAGCTAAGGGAGCAGTTACGCAGCCAGAAGGCCGTAAAAGACAGAGCAGGGGAGCTAAATACAGCACGCAGGGTGAGCTCCAGTGAGCCGGAGAGTGTGTGTTTAAACAAGTGTTGTGACTCCTACACGGCCCACGCTGCATATCGAACCGCATCAGTATACCACGGAGCAGGTCTAGCGGGTCATCAGCGGCAACGGCAGCAGCAGCTGAGAATAGCCTTGTAAGGCTTTGCCGACTGTCAGCCTGCTGCTCGGACTCCAGAGCGGCAGGCGCTGGCTGGGCTGCAGAGTTACAGCGTGCCGTTTCATGTGGAGCTCAAGGGGCTGAGGGGAGATGTGGGTAGGGTGCATGTAGGCTGGCGGCAGAGCGAACACAAACAGGCAAAGACGTTAAGGAGGAGGAAACACAATAACATCAAAAGGAGGCTCAGCTGCGGCAGAGAAATGCAAACACTCTGAACAATGAATGCACAAACTCACAATATTATTTGCCTGTGTGGCGTAAAAGCTACGCTACATCTTCATAACCTAGTAAGTGCTAATACAGTTTTGGTTTACTGGCATTTGAATAGAAAGTAGGGAATAAAGCATGTCATTGTTCCTGGATGAGCTAAGCCTCTAAAAATAGTGCAATCTTCTGTTTTTCAATTTGAACACCATGGTGAGTGGTGACTGTGTGGGAGCGGGAGCATGAATCTTAATGAGGATGACATCACCTGTGAGGATGACATCGAGGAGAAGGAGGCCCGTGGGTACACATTTGCACAAGAGCAAACAAACCACATATATAGTATAGTGCGCTATATGATCATTCTTTTGTTTACGGCACCTTAGTCTCACACTTTTACACAGTATAAACATTAATGAACTCCATTTATACAACGCTTTTATAGTCTTAACAACCCCTCAAAGCGCTTTCTACTACAAGTCCCATTCACCCGTTTACAAACACATTCATACAGCGCTTCTATATATAGTGTTTCTCCATCACTCACACATCCTATTCACACACCGATGGTACAGCCAGCAGGGGATTTTGAATTTGGATGATTTAAAGTCAAGTGTCTTGCTCAAGGACACTTGAACACGCGGACTGAAAGAGCCAGGGTACGAACCACCTAACATAATCTCCATAAACGGATTCCGCGCGTGAATATGCAGACTCTGTTTAGAGAAATGGAGGCTGAAATATCTGTTAAAAGAGATTAGCCAAAATGCCATGTGGACCTGAAACACCTGAAATAATGCTGTTTGTGTGTTGTGTGAAGAATCATTGACTTGTGTGATGAAAGAAACCAATCAGTCTGTGTATTGTGAATGGAAGACAGAATATTGACCCGTATATTCGCTGTCTGAACTGGAAGCCCTAAAGTATTGACTGTTGCCCCAAGAGGCAAACTCCTCATCAGATGCTATCCAATGGGCTCAGAGATTGTACCTGACACGGAAATGCCTGCCAATCATAATACAGTATTAAAATCCATATGAAAACTGTCAGTTATTGTCTAGTATGCAAATCTAACTAGGTTAGCCAAGAAACGGATTATATTAGATTACTTACTTTCATACAAATTGTCATTACAGTATGATAACTTGTAACACTGCATACTGCATACTCTCCCTGTACTTTACTGTCTTTAAGAAACACAACTTGTACTTTCAGCCATTAAATACTAACCAATACTGCCAAATGTACTCATGTTTCTTTAAGCTCTCTGTGATAATGAAACAAACAAAGAAATTATTCATCGTCGTCTTTTGGCTGATCTATCTCCCGCTGTTTGATATGAAAATGTATCTGACATGATGCAAAACTGTTACAGCAGAGTTTTTAGCACTTGCCAGAGAAAATCTTAAATGCAGTGAATAATTCATCCGGGATCAGGATCCAGTCGCGCTTCTCTTTAGAAAACAGAACAATGTCGAGTACAATGTGAGATTGTGAATATGCATGCAGCCACATCCACACTGCAATGTCTTCTTTATCACAGTTCTCTATGTTTTATTACTGGGGACGTGTTGAGGACTCTTCACTGTGAACTACATCAGAACGCAGGGGGAGCTCCTTTCTGTTCTCTCTGTTTTCTGTTGTTTATCCTTTCATCTCACTTCTCTGATAAGACTCAAATCATTTTGTTTTCAAAAAGGTTTACCCATTCAAAATCCCGGGGTTTATTGCATTATAAAAATGGAACATATTAGAAGATATATTGAAAGTGCAGGTTTGCATCAGTAGCTCATTTTAAATGTAGGCTCGACGATATGGTTGTTGCAGAGAGCTCCTGCTTTGGTGAACTTGAAGATGACATTTTCTTGTATTTAATGTTGTTGTATGCTCTGGAAACACTTGATTTACTATACAGTTTTTTTCACTTGTTATGTTGTGTTTATTTGTTAAGTTAATTGTTTTTGTTTATTTTTCATCATCTAATTCTTTAGTAATGTTGTTATGATCATATATTGTACATCCTTCCAGCCTGTACAAGAATGATCTCAGGGCACAGCAGTAAAAGAGCTTAATGCTCCGTCAAACATTCTGTGAATAAACAATAATAAGTGTTTGCATAGAAGAATTAGTGTCGACACATGATGGGATTACTGCATATGCAAATTATGATTTAGTAATACAGCAGAAGCAGAAGGGGAGAGAGAAGAATGAAATCGCAAAAAAAGGGCAATGCAGAAATAAAGCAAGCAAAGAAAAAACTAGGAAGAAAGAATTGTTTTACATTTTGTGAGGAGGCAGAGGAAGAGAGGCTCAGATTCATTTCATCCCACAGAGAAAAAAAGGCTCAGGATTGAAGCTTACAGTCAAAGGGAAGAGATCTGGGGCTGGAGTCTGATAGCTCCTGAAAGCTAAGGCTCACAAAGCCTCTCATTTCTGTGGCCTCCACTTTGCTTTATATATATATACACTCTTCATTGTATGTATGCATAGGTGTATAGGTGTTATCCTTTATGCTCTTAACACCGGTAGAAATACTGGAAAATGTCTCAATGTTTCTGGTCTTTGTCCGACTACTTGAATCTCTAAGTCCACCAATCCATCCATCCATCCATCCATCCATCCATCCGCCCATCTGCCCATCCATCCATAATCTACTGCTTATCCTTTGTGGCTCGTATGGAAGCTGCACCCAATCCCAGCTGACATTGGGCGAGAGGCTGCATATACCCTGGACAGATCCCCAGTGTATCGCAGGGATCAACATACAGAGAAAAACTAACCATTCACACTCACACCTATGATCAATTTAGGCACCTTCTTGCTTTGGGGCGACAGTGGTACCCGCTGCACCACTCTGTCGCCCTTGCTCAAGTTTCTTAACTCCTATACTGCCTTCATAAGTATTCACCCCCTTGACTTTTCCATTATGTACTGTTACTAACTGGAATTAAATAGACTCAAATAACTTTTCGTTTGATCAAAAACATGCATAGTACTTGAGTAATAAATTTATTGTGACACAAACAATAATGAGAAAAGTTGACATCTGTTGTTATTCACCCCCTGTGTCTTGGAACTCGCTGCAATTACAGCTGCAAGTCTTGGGTATGTTCTCCAGCTTTCATCTAGAGATGGAAAGGTTGTCCTTTCTGGAAAAGGACAGTCAGATTGATGAGACCGGAACCACAAGTCTTCCAGATCTCTGATTGTCTGGCGACTGGCCATACAAACATTCTTAATCAACCATTCTCCTATGTTGGTCATTTCTCAGTAAAGTCTGCAGATCTCGATTTAGATTTTTCATCATTCCATTGACCAGCCAAGCATCCCCCAGCATGATGCTACATTCACTGTTGTGGCAGGTGAGGGGTTTCAATTTGAGTTGCTCTAACTCTTCACATGTTTGCTGTGTCTCCCACATCTCTGGCAAACCAAGGTAGGCCCAGCCCTCCGGATGACTAATTTGTCTGTAGATTCTACCTGATTCGCCTCAGGTAACCATGTCGTTGGTGCCCTCAGTTCGGTGTGCCATCATTTTGATGATTTAGTGTAGGGAAGCCTGATATTTAAACAACCCTGCTTCTTTTCTCACAACCCTGCCTGTTGAGCTCCTTGTCTCTGTGCTGTTGTATGACTCAACAACCTGAGTCTCACAGTTTATATAATCAAACAGTGACTTACTATAAAATAGTGCAATGGCGCACATTGGGGTTTAGATACATATGCACTAACACTTTCGATTTTTATTTGAATAAACCGTATTTCATTCAAATGATACATTTTGTGTTGGTCATTACATAAACTACGGAAATAAATTTTATCTTGGATAATGACAAAAAAGAAGGGAATACTTATGCAAGGCACTGTAGAAATGTAAACCAAACACAAGGTCAGTTTGAATCAGCAGGTTAGACATTGAAAAGACACATTTGTAAGCTACATGAGCTACAAAACCTTAACATGGGGGCTCCTGCATTAACAATCCTCCTTCCTCATGAATACAGTAAACCTCCTGTGTTGCTCTGTATCGTGTGTCACATGCTCAGCATAACATGAGCAGCAGTGTTTGGACACAGTCCAGTCATGTTTAACATACATGTGTGTGAGAGCCAGATTCTGTATCGTAGCTGAGCCAGAAGAACTTAGCTATGATCCAGATTCCATGTCTGTCAGGAACTACACAGAGAGAGAAAACCCATGACTGACACTGTGCCCTGAGAGGTTAGTGGGGGTGGAAGCTCTGGGGCCGTGCAGGGAATGAGATAAGAATGTAAACTTCAGGGATTCTACCTGCTGGGACCTTTTCTTGTGTTTTGAATTCCAGTGCTGCAACCCCTGTGGAGATGGCGCTGTTCCCAGGAGGTCTGCGGCATGGAACAACATTGTGTTTCACTCCCACCTGTGGCCATTTCACACACACACACACACACACACACACACACACACACACACACACACACACTGCATCTGGCATCTCAAGAACCGCTCCGAAATGAGACGCCTGCAACATCGCTGTCGCGCTGGCGTCATCCACATCTCCAGTTCTCGCTTCCTTAGAATTCATTATCACCTGAACAACTGTGTTGCTTCCTTCTTATCTTCCGTCTCACGACCCAGCTTCTATAGCAGACCCTATATTCACAGAGCAAATTCATGCTTTTTTAGATTCATGCACGGCATTGCAAATGAGCCCTGACTGAAAGGAGCTGAACGCCTATGAGTGGCCTTTGAAGTAGGAACAAAGAGAATTCCCGGCCTTCTCCACGGTGACGGTGCTCTTTCTTTCTCTTTCTCCTGCTCCTTTTCTATCTTTCTTGTTCTCTCGCCTTTCTTTTCTTTCCCAAAATAGAACACCTGTAATCATGTACTTCGCTCTTTACTTCGCTCTTGACTCTGAACAGGGAGGGTTTCAAAACTGAAGCTCAGGAAATCTCACTTTGTCCGTTCTCTCCGACTTTCCTTGACTCTATAGTTGCTCTTATTACACAGTCTTAGAGGGAGAGATGATTCAGGTAGACAGCAAGGTCAAACATGCTGTCTGTACTACGAATTTGATTTTAAAGATGCATGGCCTGAAAACAACCACAGAAATACAAACAGGTGCATGTATTCGGCCACAGAGCATAAGCACAGTCCTACAGACACATGATGCTCATGCCAGGAGAGGTACAAACACACTGACCTCTTTTCAAGCCTGTGGAGTCGCACCTCTGTGCCATGAGCTATTTTTAGCCTCTCTGTCCTCAGACAGTTAACTCACAATGCCCTCACATCTCACAAAGTGTCTGCCCCTGGTGGGACACTTTTTAAGTGTGGGATTCATCTCAGGATACACACACATTCCTGTATCCACACACACTTACTGCAGATGCTGTGCACAAAAAGTGACGTAAATGTAGTCTGAACATTCTTGCTGTATGAGGGAGCATGTAGTAGTAGTAGTAGTAGTAGTAGTAGTAGTAGTAGTAGTAGTAGTAGTAGTATCTTTTTATCCAGTCATGAAAACATTCATATTATAAACATAGTCAACAGTCTATGTTTAAGGTGACTGAAAAGGCACAGGCAGAAGCTAGATGCTCATATATGCCTGTCCTCTATATCTGTCCATCTAATTAATCCTCCAGATTTGAACAAACAAAGCAAAAACATACAAATTCTTCATGTTTGTAACGCTCAAAAATAGCTTCACAGACAACAGAGTAACAAGCATTTCTTAAATCATATTTACTCTCCTGAAATGAAAAATAACTTTGGACACAACTTGGGAGTGATTTTGATTTGAGCGTGTGTGTATATGCATGACATCCTCTTCAGGAATACATTAAATGCCTAAAAGTATGCAGACACCCACACAAAGTATATGCAACCACAAACTGATTGTTAAACATCTCATTCCAAGGACAAGGGCCTAAATAAGCTGCTGGACAGTTTAAATTCTCCTGTTTTCAACAGGATTGAACCTGGATGCATGGATTTGCTCCCAAATAGCCACAATCAGCAGCTAGTGTTGAGCAGGGCTGCAACCAATGGCTGTGTATGAAAATGGACATTGTGTCTACACCTCAGTGAAACCAAAATCTCCCAGCTTCAGGCACCACATGAAAAACTGTCTCAGCCTGTTTACTAATGTGATAAGCAAAAATTGTGGCAGGTTGCACTCCTGCGGTTCAACATATGGCAATAATATATTCATTCAAATATTCATTTGCTAATAGTCATCTACTAATCTGCATTTGTATGCAATTAGAGAGAGGGAAGTGCATTTAATTGGTGATAGGCCAAGCTGTTTGTTATGCTTCTTAGTCAGGGCCCATACTGCTGTCAAATTTGAGTTTAATAATACATTCAACTCTCCTCCTCCAACGCCGTCTTTATTCTCCACTCATTCTACCCAGTGTGGGGCAAGAGCCTACGGCCACACACTGCTCTCCCCGCTCTGTGTCCCACATTGCTGCCCAACTCTCTTTGTCTGTTTCCCTGAGCCACCGTCAGTCCTTCCCTCTCCTCTCTTTGCATCATTCTCTATTTTAGTCTTCAGACTGCACTAACAAGATGGAGAGAGAGAGCAGTGCTGTTTGACCTTGATTTGTGTGAGGAGTATAAGGAAGTGTGCACGCATGCTTGTACTGTGAGAAAACTGACATGTTATCTTATGGGAATCAGCATATGCTGTCAAATCACATTTTCTCCAAGTCCATCTCCTTTTTTCCCCCCAAGGACGCCAGCAACAGGATAGGGGGGAAAAAAGCGATGATGGTGCTAGAAGTTAAGCTCGGGGATCACCGAAGTTATTACAATTCATCCTGAGGGGGCAAACATTTATATACTGAACTTTGTGTCAATCCATCCAATAGTTGTTGAGGCATTTCAGTCAACACCACAAATGTCAACTTGCTGGTGGCAGGGGATCACCGAATCATTACGATTCAATCTCTGGGGACCCTGAATGTTTGCACAGAATTTCATGGCAATCAATACAATTGCTGTTGTGTCAGTCGGGTCAGAAAGTAACATCCACAGAGTCATGCTAATAGTATGGCTAAAGGAATTCACTCCAACTTATATAGATTTGAAAAGTTTGGAGATAAAGTGTTGATTTCTGTTGGGGTCAACATTTTCTGCTGTGTCAGTTGATTGACATATCATATTGCATAATGTACTTCAGAGAGAAAAAACATGCCCAACTGGAATGGCACTCGATAGAGCGCGTGCCTCCGACAAGGCCCAACAGTCCCATTAGATTCAGTCAAGCTGCACCTGTGACTGTGGTGGCTGTGACTCAGGGAAAGTGGTTCCTCCACTAACCAAATGGTTTGCGGTTCGATCCCGGCCTCCAAAATTCTGCATGCCTAAGTGTCCTTGGGCAAGATACTGAACGCCAAATTGCCCCAGACAACCGTGCCAGTGTGTGTGTGTGTGTGTGTGATGTGGGATAGAAAAAGTGCTGTACATGGATGCTCAGTATGAATGGACAAACTTTACACTGTAAAGTGCTTTGAGAGGCGATTAGGACTAAAAGCACTTCATAAATACATTTACCTTTCTCTGGGAGATCTGTGAAAATCACAATGCTAAAGAAAGTGACAAAGAATCCTGGATCCGCCCCATGGTCGGGAGCCACTAAAATTGAATGGGTTCTTCTCTTCCATGACCTACACAGCATCTTTCCATTCAGTTGTTTTTGTCTAATATTCCTTACAAATAAAAACAAATAAACAAACCAAGCACTATAAGGCTTATTTTTGAAAATTTTCTTGCTACAGCAGCTAAATCAACTACAAATGTTATACATGAGAAAAACAGCTGAGACAACAACGAGAGTGTTCTGTCATTGACAAAATGATCTTCATGTCACTGTGGGTGTCAAATGTTTAATAGTATTTAACCAATCTCAGCTACTGACTTCAGCACCATAAGCTTTATCTGTTGTGAATGTTCAACGGCAACAAATAGAGATTTTATAGACACTGTTATGACAAATGTTATTACCATGATCAATGGTATAATGGAGTCATGGGGAAAAATCAGGCCCTATGAAAAGTACTGGCATGAATTATGCAACAGAAGAGTATGAAAAGTCAGAAACACACACACACACACACACACACACACACACAAAATTCCATTCCGAACCCAATTAGGCTCTGTATGTCCGTTTGATCCATGGCACTGCATGGATGCAAAACCAACACAAACAAAAATGTTCCTCTGGAGATTACATAACCCAGTACAATGTGAATACCTCTCTCTACTCTCTCTCTCTCTCTCTCTCTCTCTCTCCTCGCACCTTCATTTTTCTCTTTCTCTCGCCTCTTCCTCTTGCTCATTCTCTTCTATCAGTTTTATCAGTCAGGGCCAATGCAAGGTAGAGGCGTGATTTTATTTTTTCCCCCCCGTCTTTTATTTCAATGCAGCGCAGGAGGAGATGATTGGACAGATTGGGAGGGAAGAAAAATGTAACTTAATCATGGAGACCGAGCAATAAAACCAAATCTTTGTGAGAGCTAGACGAAAAAAAACTTTGAAGGCAAAAGTGTTTTTTAACTTCCAAAGGTAGAACTAATTTCCCTGAGGTCATTATGAATGAAATGCAATTCAATAAGTCAATACAGTCCTGATCCAGGAAAATAGCTGTGGTGGTGAGGAGAGAAGAAAGAGAATTTATAGGACTAATAGAGTAAAATGAAGCGAAACACACGATGCTGCAGCTCCAGCCTCTGACTACTCCTGGAATTGATGCTCAAAGAACAGGTTGTAGATGATGTTCCATGCATGGATAGCTTACATTCAAGTGTACAAGCAGAGATGTGTATGCTTCTAAACCCATTGTCTGTATTTAACTCATCCTCCAAGAAGAAGGAGAAGAGGAAGACAACTGTTCTCAGACTGTTCTCAGACGCCTACGTCCTTGAAGGTTAAACTCAGAAAAAGGTTAGTCAGGTGTTTACTGAGGAGTGAGCCAGCATACACCTTTTATTTAACATGGATATCATGCCAGTAAAGCACAAAACATGGAATCTGCCCATCAAATACTTCTGAATGACACTGGAAAATCTGCAAAGACATTTTCCTTAAGCTGTGAATGTTTAATGCCTGTAATACCTCTTTAAAATAATACATTATTTGCTTTTATTTCTAGAAATTGCTTTTTGCAGTTGCGAACACATGCACCACCTTCATTATAATCAAATGTTCAACTTTATGCAAATATCCTGTGATGTGCTGCTCATTGCCAAACCGCTCATTGTGATTCTCTCTGGTTTTTTTCTAACTCTGCCTAATGAAAGCACTTCAGACACGCTGATCACTGCAGTCCGTAGCTTCCCGATGCTCTTTAATACAACTTAAATGAGCTACTACAGAATTTGAGTAAGACCCCTAATAAATGGAAGCAGGAAATACTTTATCCTGAATAGATTGCGCCATCTGAGCCGCAGTTATTACCCGCAAGACAACACAATGAGTATACACAAGACCTCAGCTGATCTAAGTTGAGGTTTCACCTAAATATTTCATGTCTGACATTGTAGGAAAGCCATTTTACATACTACATTGACCTCAAATAACATTCTTCATGCTTTGAAAGATAAAATGGTTGCCCATCACCATAAAGAAGATGTAAGTGTCATTAAAGTGTCGTCTGGCGCCCCAACCATACAGTATTCAGAGTCATGTAGGGATTATTAGAGTCACACATGAGTCACCAGTCTATCTCCTCTGGCCTCTGAAAACTAACAGTGCCTTTGAATTTCCATGAATCTCATTTCTTTATCGGGATAGATTGATGGCCAGTCACTGTGTCTCAATTTGTCTCTCCGGAAACATCTTTCTCTGTCATTGTCCCCGCTCCCCTTCTAATTCCAACGTGCCGGCTGATGAATCCTAAGCACCAAAACTCACTATTTCAGTTTTCTTCATTTTTATCACGTGCCTACTTTGTATTCACACATAAGCCAGTCATCAGTCATTACTCGTCAACATGCACATCGTGAAGTAATGTCTTCAAAAGAAGGGGCGGAGATGCCAATAAATACCTGGTGATTACTTTATTGCTGGTAGTGTTGTTAGATTACTAATTTTTAAAATCTTGGAACACATTCCCGCATTTTCTGGATGAGACCATTCAGGATAAGCTATTGGCCGTCATTGAAAAAAGGTCATCTCTTTTCACCTTCTCACTTCCATCTCAAGTAGATTCTCTCACCTCCCATCCCTTCCTGAAAGCCACAGCTGGCACAGGCTGACACAGTGTGGCATTGCCAAATAGTGTCCATTAATGTCGCAGACCCGCTCTGCCTACTAATGGATAATACCTGCTAGTGGGCATGAAAGCATCCACATTCATTTATAATTACTGATTTACAGATGCTTTGATCGACTCTGACTCTGAATATGAAACAGCCTCCAGCCACAGCAACTATCAAAACCCAGAGCCGAGGCTTAGATGGCCACGCTGATGTCTGTGATGGTGTGGTGCTTAAATGCATTTCTCTATGACAGAATACGACTCCGGCTGGCTCCAGTAATGAGTCCTGTGTATGATGAGAAGCTGGTTTTGGACAGGAAGCAGGTTGGAGAAAGCATTAACAGCCTGCTTTGTATGCAAAGTTAAGTGAAATGGAGTCAGGCTATTTCCTGTCTCCACCCGGGTGTTACTGGGGAGCGCCGCTGCTCCCTCTGGATTGGGCTAATTGCAGTATTTGTCAGCAGTTCCATTAGAGAACATTTCATTTCCACACAAGTTATTGTAATGTGCTAGCAAGGCACAAAGAAAGCGCGAGCGGAAATCTACTCCACAAATTTCCCTGTAAACAAGGCCGTCGAGCCACTCGGAGATGAGAAGAGAAAAGGAACACGAGCGTCTGATTTGCATTTCTCCTTTCTGATGTTTAGTGTCCCTGCAACAAGGTTTTAATTGGTCTGATGGGGCAAGATCTCACACACTGGACACAGGAGACACAGCGCTGGCATATGAATGCTGAAATCCCATCCCTGCCTCATCGCAGCATGCGCGCACCAAAGCCCACACGCACACACTCACAACAAGCACACACAAGCCCAAATGTTATGATGCGAGACATACCCGCTGCTCTATTTTTATACACCCTGCTTCCGAATTACAGCTCTTCCTGACCATCCCTGTGGAGACCATGAACCATATGAGCACGAGGAGGTTTATAAATAGCAACAGACACATGCACATGCACGGATATACATACAAAGACACCTAGCCCACACACGCACAGAGCAGTATGAATATTTAGCAAGGCAGGACTGTTTCTTTAGGCCCACTATCGACATGTATCCTTGTTTGCCATCTGTATGATGACGCCAATGTGACCACAGACAGCGAACATGGTCTATAGACGGCTGATGAGGTGGATAACATGGCAAAGACGCAGCTTTGCATTCGCCAAACACTGACTCACTAGAATCTGTGGTTGACGCAAACATGTACGTTTTAAAAATAGTTGTAGATGTAATAAGGATTTCTAATGTGTGAGCAAAGTCTCTAAATCAGAAAATCACATTCTGCAAAGTGCTGTATTTGTTGAATCATGCCACGGCACTATGAGTAAGTGTTTTAACTCCAGGTGGAGACCTTTGGGCAAAGAGGCAAATTCCGGTGGATCAAATAACACATTTGAATCGCACAAAGTCAAGTGCTTCAATTTGCTAGTTTCATCGGATTGTCAGAGCTTAGAAGGATTTAATTGCGTAGCTGCAGGCATGTAAAAGATAACTTGATGTGTTGGGGGTTGGTAAAATTTGGTTTGGATCAAGTTGTACATCAGACATTCACGAAAGGGAAGAACTCACTTTATTACAGGTCCAGTTAACCAGGCCATAGGGAGGGTTTTAGGAATCTACACTGAAACTAAACGCCTACATTGTGAGTTTATTGCAGAAATTACAGAGGAGAGTCAGGAGCAGGCTGGTGTTTGGGTTGTGTAGCATCCGGGGGGGTAGTAATGTCATGCAGTTTGAAGGTGAGAAATTGACAGGTCAAAGGTGACATGTTTAATACCATGATGGCCACCTCATCATTGGATATGTGCTGCTGAACTAATGTAGCCTGTTACTCTAAGTAGCCACATGCGAGAACAAAACACATAAACAAAACCTGTCAATGATGTGTGCACGTCAACATTTAGAGCTATAGCTTTGAGAAACAAAGAGAGAAGTCTCAAGTCTTGCATATAAACAGTCTTCAATAGAAGCTGTGATGTAAAGGATGCAAACGTTGAGGCGTTATGTAGGTTAAAGCCCCTCTGTGTGATTGTGCCGCGTTCATAGAAGGGCTCGAGTAAAGCGAGGGAAGAAAGCGTGGAGCCGAAAATACAAGGCAACGACACCCTCTCTCTGATGCTACATCTGGAGTCGCCATGGCAACCGTTTCCCCAGAGTAAGCCGGCTGACAATCAAATCTTGTTAAAATGATGTGTGCGAGCGCGCGTTTGTGTGTGTTCCTGTCACCAGGCTGATGGGGCAAGACGGAGCTTAATCTCGGCAGATTAAGTGTGTCTGTGTTTATCATAAGGCCCTCATAAAAGACAGCGCGGGATCACAATCAAACAGGATTTATAGGATTTCCACACTAATGACTGGCCTGTTGAGGATAGCGCGGTGGAGACGGGAGACGGGGAAAATGAGAGGGGTGAGAGAAGGAGAGTGTGAGAGAAACATTTGTCGGGAATGAAAGAGAGAAAAGGAGAGAGAGAGAGAGAGAAAGAGAGAGAGATAGGGGAGGACCAAAGGGCGAAAAAGAGGGTCATGGGAGAAACAGAAAGGGAGGCAGCGGGAGAGAGGCACAGTGCATGGTTTAATTAGATGGGCTATAAATAACCTGAGGCCTGACATTTGAACATGGAGACCTACTGAATGTCTCTCTGTGTTTTCTGCTAGATGTGCCTGATGTTTGAACACATGCCACCAATTTTTTGTGCTCTCCTCCTCCTCCTCCTCCTCCTCCTCCTCTTCACTCTGCTCTTCTGTTGCTCCCTCTCTCTCTCTCCATCTTTCTCTCACTCTCTCTTTCTCTCCCACTTGTCAATTCTCTTGTCTCTCTCCCACACATGCAGACACACAGGCCCACATGTACACACACTCACACACACGCTCGTCAATCATGCCTCCATGTAATACTTGCTATATATGTACCAGGAGGAAGTGAAAGTGACATATCAAAAACAGGTTTTTCATTAGCTGTCAGGAAGAGGAATGAACACACAGACAGACTTGGCACCCAGTATGATGTCAATACCCAGCCACTTATAGCTCACTCTGACACCCAGCACCAATCTCCTACACTGAAAAACACATCTGTCACTTTCAGTTGACACTGGGACACAAACTCTGCGAGAGATTTTGGCGACAGGTCTATTATACACTGTATGGGTCCGTGAGGGTGCAACAGAAAACATTTCCCTCTCTCATTCACGCCGCATTACCCCTTTTTAGCGTCCGTTGATTATAATTTATTTTATGTAATCTTGCTTGTCCTTGTGTCCCCTTAAGAGCCTTCATATATCGCTGGGAAAGTTGCTATGGGAACTCTTGTTGCTGCGACAGGGGGGGGGTTGGAGAGCAGAGAAACAGTATTAAATGGATGACTAGGGGCTGGGTTTAAAGAAGGGAGGGCAAACAACAAAAGAGGGATAAGTCGTCTGCATCTTCCTGTCGAAAAAAGCCAAGCAGCGGTAAGTCGGAGGAGACGCGTGTTGGACATACAGGAGAATAGTGCCGGAGTGAAGGAGGGGACACAGAGGTTGTTCATCTCTGTCTCAGGAGAGCCTACCTGATTTGCCAGCAATAAGACCCGTCATTACTCACTAAAGCCCAGAGGTAACACTTCTACACCTCCATCCCCCTGACTCCCCTCCCCTCTCCGTGTACCCATCCATCTCCCCCTTCCTTGTATGTGTGCAGAGGGTGCTGAAACCACGCAGGGGTGAGGGAGTGAACTCAGCCCCAGACACGTATGGACAGAAATACAACGGAGCAGAGGACAGCTGATCAATAGAGGAGGACCAGCAGAGAATAGATGAGATCACAGTAAGAGGAAAAGGCAGCGCAGGACGTCGGACATGTGTGAAACCGCAGGTGTCACCGGCTTTAAATAGATTTCACATAACATTGCACCATTTCCAAATAGTTGAAAGGAAAAACACAGCTATGGTTTACTTTGCCCTTAATCGGTAGAGTTGTCCCAACAGTATTTGTTTACTTTCGCTCGAGGGAAAGAACAGGCGAGCATTTATTACAGCAGCTCCGAGAGTTAATGAGACAGACCCTGCCTCGCACTTCTCGTCCGCTCCTGCTTGGACCCACAGTCCCACTGTGCCACAGCGTATGTCAGCTTGAAATCGTGTGCTTTTGTTGCATGTTGGCACATGCGGTTTTTTGTGCGTCTTTGTGAAACCAGCTTGCGGGAGCGTGACTATGTGTGCTTGATGAAACCCTTTTTTTTTTTTTCTCATTCAATAGGGTGGTAATAAGGTTTTAGTCTGGCAATATGGTGCAGCCGATAAGCACAAAGGCCAATAATCCATACAAATATTAGCCAGGGTTTTAGAAATGGCTCGGTTGAATGAAAGAATTTGTGCATGTGTGTGTGTTTGTGTTGGCAGAAGCGTGTGCATTGTGCGTGTTTGTTTGCGCATTTGTTGGACCGTTTGGAAAACAAGATTTGTAATCAATTGGATTCACCAAAAATAATACACTTTATTGAGTAGCTGGCAAATTTCTCTGTTTTGTGCACATCCACATACACACACAGACTGAATAAACCCTAAGATGGTGGGGGGGTACAGTGCATGAACATGTTGCTTCCTTTTTTATCGTTGTATTCTCTTTTTCAAAACTGTTTATATAATGTTTTTAAGGACATTTGACTTATCTAGCCTCTGAATGTCATCAATACTGTAAAGTTAAACAATTACATTGCACTGCTTACAACAAATTATAAAGTGTTTCAATGTCCTCTGCACTTGATGGACTGATCAAAAACCTGTGATTTTCTACATTTCATCACCTTCTATAACTGGGGATAAAAGGAAGAATTCTCATTATCATGAGAAGCCAAATAACCTTTGATTGATATTTGCACTCATTATTCCTTCCTTCAGGAGCGAGGGGTCTCTGTGGTCAACAGCCTCCGGAACACAACATCTAAATAGCTGATATTTTCTACCATGTGGTATACAGACAGTTCAAACCCACTAATTTCATTATAGATCCCCTGAAGGAAATCAATACTTTAGCAAGGTGAGGTCAATACATTTGCACCTAAAGGATCAGGAGCAAACAGGCCGCCTCTACCTTCCACCACTCTTTGCAGCGCACATTCCCCCGAAGAGCAGAGTTGACGAATTATGAGTCAACACCAGAGTCCGACAGCAGTGTTGAGATTCGTGCCTGCTTGTGCTCACTGAGAACCTGGTTACAGGGGGATGTGCCGGAGTCGCTCGTCGCCCCTGGAAGACTTCTCTCCGCTGCGCTCTGACAGGAATGACAACTCAGGCGAGAGCAAGGGAGGAGGCGTTTGTGTCTTTGTCAACCCAAAGTGGTGCTCCCAGTTCACAACAAAGGAAGTTAGTTTGTAACCTCAACATTGAGCTGGTATGTCTACGTCTCAGACTCTTACATGTCGCCCGTGGATTCACGAATATTTTGTGTGCGGTCTGTTTATGTTCAAGTGAATGGAAACTCTGTAAAGAGCAGAAAAACAGCCACTTTAACTGCAGACTGTAAACACAGGCAATTGCTGTGCACCTCAGAAGCTCCTTGTTTTATTGTTGTCGATTTTAACAACGGCAAGATAGAATCAATATGGACACAACCGAGCTTTATTAACTTTACTTTTCTTTACTTCTTTTACTCAATTATTGATAATAGATGTAAATAGATGTGTTTATCTTTCTCCTTTTCCTTTATATTTTGAGTCTGTTCATGCATGTGAATTGCTTTTTTTGTTGACGCAGCCAGGGAGGAAGCTGGAGCCAAGTTACCTACAATCTGGGAAAATAAAGTGAATCTTGAGAATCTTGTATGAATAAGCCACAAACACAGAAAGCACAAAAGACCGCATGGAATCTGTGTTCACCAACTTGGCAGCCAGCATAACCAGCTTCAGCCATTTCATTTCCCAGGCAATGCAGGTGGATAAGACTTGAACAAAACCCAAAAGAAAATAAATCATCTTCAAACCCAGTGTGTTTCAGAGTCTGCTCCAGCTGCGCCTGAGGCAGAAACAGTATTTCAGCATCAAAACAACAGTTTGCTGGATGGACAGTCCACTACAGTGCATGTCTGTCCTGACTGCTTATACCTCGAGTGTTGAAGAAATTATCCAACGGTACAAAACCACAGTAGAACTAAATTATGCCATACTCATATTTAAGATGATGGTGTATACAGTTGGTAAAACTGCCTTTTCCAAGATAATTTACCTAGACAGCCTAACATGGTGAGAGTTCTTGCTCTCGATTCCCCTCTCCCCCTCTCCCCCTCTGTATCTCTCAAACCCATAAACACATTCCAGGCCAGACCATAACAAAGCCAGCCCTCGTCTGTAAAAAGACACGAGGAGCCACAGGATGCTGTTGTGCTCATCTGTGGCCTGCAGGTAGCCACTGAGCGACCGTATTAGCCAGACTGGATCGCTCTCTGCTTGCTAATGTAGGCACTCGGGAAGACTGGACTCTAAAGTAAGTCAGTGGAGCATAGAGGGTACTCACAAACACACACACACACACACACACACACACACAAAGATATTAATGCATGTTTCTTGGCAATTGTAGAATATTTGGACAGAAAGACTTTCTGGGTCAGTGTGATGCAGTTAGTTTACCAGGAGGGGGTAAAGGCTGTAAGGGAGAGCAGTGCTGCTGGTGAGTAACACTCCCCACTCCCAACAACTTTAGATACACACACAATAGAGAGACACGTCCAAAATGTATCCCTGGTTATGAAACAATGTCCTGGTATGGTACGCTCCCTTCTGTGCCACAGCGGCTTGAAATCTCCATCAGCTCTCTCTCAACATTAATGCACTCGTATCCTGAAGCATAATGTCAAACACACATTAGTACTCAGGTTGAATGCTGTGCACTTGCTTGATGCTGCTGCAATGAGCCATTTGAGCTAATGATTTGTTTCTATACAGAGCTCTTCTAAGAGCTGTTATTGACCTGTCTATGACCACAGGAGATCCCATATGGGTCTGTGTGTCTGGCTAAATATATGAGGGTGGAGCACACATGACTATTATTGTGTCTGCATGCGTGCGTGATAAAAAAGAAAGCAACTCACTGACAGAGCAGAATTTCCAATAATGCATTATGAGGACATTTGTGCCCATTTAAGCCGAAAATCCTCTCTGATCAGAGGAAAAAACATGAGGACACAAGGTGAACCAGGACAACAATCAGAGCTGGATTTTTTATTCTTTAAACATATTTTTGCAGACTGAAAGTCATCTAGTGTTAATTTTAACAATGACGGCCTCAGCCAAAAGCTTTTCTGCTCCCAACTGACCTATGAATAGAAATCTCAAAAACAAAGTAATCCTTAACAAAAACAAAGTATTATGTAACTTCTGTGTGATTGTGAGTCTGAGTTTGTGTGTGTGTATCTGATATCATTGTGTCAGCACGTTGTGCCCAGTGGTCTCAGATGCCTGTTTATAATTAGTGTGTATGCGGAGAGCGCAGGACTGAAGATCCCATGGGCACCTATATGGGATTTGTTGCACTTGCCCAGGGGACCCTCGCATTCAATCGCACACTCTAGACTTACACATGCCAATGCAACAGAAGTATATAGACGGGGGTCTCCTGGGAGGCATTAGACAGTGATGTGATACGGGTAAACATTTGGATGGAGCAGACTAAATTAAACGCACTCCAGAGACAGATCAA
The DNA here is from genome assembly GCF_022539355.2 of Hippoglossus stenolepis. Taxonomy (NCBI): domain Eukaryota; kingdom Metazoa; phylum Chordata; class Actinopteri; order Pleuronectiformes; family Pleuronectidae; genus Hippoglossus; species Hippoglossus stenolepis. Next base: position 10,852,616 of record NC_061488.1, read on the forward strand.
GAGGGGACTCGACGTTGTGTCGCAAAGCACGATGCGACAAATGGTCACGTACGGTACATTATAGCTCTTCCGATAAAACAACAGGTTCAATGAATTCCGGATACATGTTACTTCCATATAACAGGCTCACCATTCGTCTGTGACAGGAAGAAAGATGTGGTGCACATTACATCAGGCAGCAGCGGGGCAGCCTGCACGGCGCAGGCCTGCTGCTGTGAGTATCATAGATTACCAAGGTTTGGGCCCTCCTGCCATTGCAACATACCATCTCTGTCATTGTCATTTCCCTGGAAATTGAGGTGAGGGTTCAGTGATTCCTTCATACCCATCACAGAAAGCAGCAACACAGGGCCAGAGCCTGCTGGCTGAGAGAACGCCCAGTGGTTGGGTTAATGCAGGTTAAGTTATCAACATCACAAAGAGGGAAGCCTGACTAATCACTTGGTTGATGTGATTTCCCATTCTCTTGGAAATGAATGGAGGTCAAGCTGCGGCAAATTGGCCTCAGTCTCTCAGCAAACACACAGCATGTAAGCATGTGTGCGAGTGCATGTGTGTAAAGGCTGGTGAGCTGCAGGGTCAGCTTCATAGAGAAACTATTTATTTTTTATTACAGACCATAAGAAAGGACATGATTCTATATTATGGTAATAAATTGCCTTCTCTCTTAAATATCTCACTCAAGGGAGGAGCGATGGAGCTTAGACAGGACACAGGGAACAGCGCCAGGCAGGCCAGATAGTTGGTCGGCCCACACAACCACACACACTTTCACACACGCATGAAGAGTTATTCAAGGTACTTTTGTTTAACAACCTAGGTCGTATTTTCATACTTTACTCCATCGCTTTATAAGGTTACAAGCATTTCCCTCTCCGACATCACTGTTGACAAACGGGCATGTTGTGACATTCAAGGCCCGCAACTAATGATCATGTCATCATCAATTAACCTGTTGATTATCTTTTTGATCATTAGATTAATAGCTTGGGGATTTGAACATCAAAACGCCCATCACAATTTCCTTGAGCCCAAGGTGATGTCATTAAATTTACCATTTTTAATTGGTAATCAAAATAGTTGACGATTTAATTTTTTGTGGATCAATGAATCAACTTGTCATTGCAGCTCTAATAATCCTTCAGGAACAGCGGTTATACGACTGGACCAGGTACTCGAGTGGGTGATTCCTTTTTTAGGTGTGCTCACCTCCAAGAGAGTGGCTTTGCAATATCAGTGCAATTAAGGGACTAAAACGTTATCACATCCAATAGAAATGACGGCCAAATCTATGAAAATAACACATTTTCCTTGAACCCACGGACACGCACACACAGAGCTGTGTGCGCAGATGTGTTACTACAATATCATAAAGTTCTACACTAAAGTCTCATGCTAATGAATCCCATTGCAACCCCAGCACTTGTAGTTAAGCCTCATTGCCTCACACTGACAATGTTGTGAGTGTTGAAGGGCTCCCTTGTGTCTTCCCTCCCATCTCTGCTCCTTCCTTCTTCTCCCTCCCTCTTTCTCTGCATCCTCACTCCATTCTGTCCATCTCCAGCTCTATGAGTTATTGTCAGCGCAGACAGGGAGCCACACCGCATCATTAACCGCCTCTCGCAGCACTGTCTGCACCCCAGATGCAGAGAACAAGGCTTTTATGCACCGTGGTGGCTGATGGACAGTCTAATTCTCTATTAATGGAGGCAGCGCAGCCTCATTGCTCATTAAAAATGAATGGAGACAAGCTCTCTGCACTGATAATTACACATACACACACCTAGGTACGGCCAACTCTGCGTAACACTGACAACAGTGGGCCCTGGCAGGCAGGCGGAGAGGAACAGACGCACAGAATAACAAGGAGCATACAGTGGGAGTACAAGAATTATTTTAGAGGAATAAATAAAAGGTCGAGTTTCCTGCAGACGCACAGACGGGAGATTTCTCTCAACCCGTTTGAATAAGGCATAATGGAGACTCTGTATTTTAAAGCAATCACAGATGCAGGATTTGCTTCATTAAAAGTGAATTCAAGCCTGTTGTGTGAATCAGAGGCCTTAACAAACAAGATTCCACACAGTCAACACAAAAAAAAACACTCATTCCTAAAAGGATTGAGGCCTGTAAGAGAAGAGAGGAACATCGCGGCATTACAAGAGGTTTTTTATTCCAGCTGCGTCAAGTGGGACATTGACCTTCAACACAAAATATGGAAGAGAGAAAAAAAACCACATAAATATTTAAAAAGTAAAACAAAAACTGACAGGAGAGCAGGCAACCCAGTAGAGGTTAGGAGTTAGTCAGAGAGAGAGACGGTGGGGATGTAATAAAAGAGGCTGGAGGTTAATGATGACTGTCTTGATTCCTTCAAACGACTGTATGAGGGTTCTGCCATCATGATAAAAGCAGGTTGGTAAAGTTAAACACGGGTGTGAGGCAGATATACGACATGATGACGGTACGAGAGGAAGTGATAGTAAGATTATGAATGATAGAGAATTGTGTCAATCACTGAGTCAGGGCTGGCTCGCGCACAGCATCACGCATGCAGCCGTGCAAATCAGACTATTTGTTCAATTACAGCTAATTTATGTTTACACAGGAAGGCGGATAAGGAACCTAAACAGGGCCAAACAGCCTCAAGGGCCAAGGCTATTAAGTAAAGCAGCCTTTTTTATTGATCGACCCGAATATTAAAAATGCAGCCACCATCACGACCTCCTGTTTAACTATGCTCACATTAGAGGCAGAGACTTGGTGATAAATTGCCTTGGGATGACGGGAGATGCCCGTTCCTGATTCTCTCAGCACTCTGCCCGCATGTCACGCTTCCACACAAGCAGGACTGCTCCCTTGTTAAAAGTGCTGAGACTGCGACTTCTGCTGAATCACAATTAAACAGGCAATCTGCTCCGAGCCCGTAAATAAATCAGCTCGAAAAAAATACCTTCAACTGAGTCACACTCACTCGCCCTCGCCAGGAGCGATTTATCATTTTCCGTAGGTGGACAATAAAGAATATTTATGATTTTTGTATTCACAAATATGATTTTGACCTTTGGGGAACTATAATTAGTAAATATTTCAGATGAGTGTAAAATGCAGTCAGCAATTCGGCTGAGGCAGAATTGCTATGGAGGCGCTAAAGCATTTTTTATTAACACATGTTTTTATTCACTATTGAAAATCCTGCTAATATCAGTTTAAATGACATGTCACAAAACAATTGTCAAAATGCTCATCACAACTTATCTGAGCCAAAAATGCTGCTTTCAAAAGTCCTGGTTTGTTCCACCAAACATCCAAAGACCCAATTTGTCTTCCAGGTTTTGATTTTGATTTTAAACGACTGAAATTATTCATTAGCTATCAGATAGTTGCCGTTGCTTTTATGTTGATCTGCTAAATAATGAATCGTTCATTCATCTAAACAATAAAAAAGAGAGGCAAAGACTTTTGTAGCAAAATGAATGGAAGGGTGTTGTGGGGGAAGTGGTGGAGACAGTCTGCCTGTACATAGTAAAGTGAATTGAAGTGTGAGCGCATGTGCAAAAAAAAGAAAAGTCAGAGGGTGTGAGATACAGTAGAGAGACGCCGACAGAAGGAAAACTTCAAGCAGCATCGTTCATCAGAGCTTTCGCTGGATGAAACGTGAATGCTTTGCCGATGCGAGCGTCACTGTACTCCACGGTGAGGAGTTTGTCATTTGACATGTGAGACATTAAAGTACCTTCTTTTAGAAATAGGAAGTTGAGAATGTTTTCATGTATGTGAACTTTTAAGGGCAATAAAAGTGATTATTGTTGACAGACCTAAAGAAGCAGAGACAACTGGGTCAGAGCTGTTATGTGGGAAACAAATCCATGTTACACTGTATATTTCAGCATGTAAAACACAAGCAGTTAGTTGGACTGAACTGTTACGTGGCCAGTGTCACACTTCCACCGTGGAAGTGTCAGATCTGTGACCAATTAAATATTGACCAACATCATCCTCTCCCTCTCTCTTTACCCTTTACCCGTAGTTAGACCAAGGTCACTGAGAAGCACTGACTGTCAGGCTGTCAGGTGTGGATTCACTTTCAGTTAACGTTATCTGGGAAGAGTTGTGCAAATATCACGCAGTAGGATACAGTGTCATTTTACATTGTTGCTGGTATAGTACTGCGTGAATGTTTCAGGCACGAAAATAAAGTAATGACTCCAGCAAATAACAAATGAATGGCTTATTGATTAATAAGGGTTGGCTACTGAACTGGCATTTGACAACGTGCACTATGGTCATGATGACGCCACAGAGTGGGGGTTTACTGAAATCATTAGCATTAGCAATAAGCTACAGTACAAAAAGCCTTTTATTATTCACCGGTTAGAATAATAGAGGCGGTGGCGGTGGTTCGTCGTATCAGCTGTAACTAAGTCACTTGATGGCAGGTCTAAGTTACACTGGGTCAGTCTGTGTAGGGTCTGCACGCCACTGTCCTGTCAAAGAGAGTTTATAAGAAAAGAACCACCACCGGTAACACCACCTTGAGTTTCTGCAGTCTAATAAATCCAACAGAGTGAGACGTCAGTGCATGGGGTTCTCCAAACTCAACTTAAATTGACATAAACTGAAGCTTACACTTTTTTTTAACCATGGCCTTCAGTATTTGGAGTTGTATTGACACTGTATCCTACTGCAGGTCAGTCTGTCATCTACAGAGGCTGATCGACATTTAAATAACGTAAATGAGGTGTGGAATTAGACTCGGCCACGGTAACAGTGGTAGAACCTTACAAGGTGAACGTTGGGTAATTGTCTGTGTCTCCTTGAGGGAACTCCATTGATTGCAGCCATTTTGTAACAGTTGTTTGTAATTTAGAGTGGAATGTAACACACCCTCTTTCATGTGATTCATAATAAATTAATCCCAGGCATTGTCATCGACAGTTAGTGAGACATTCTTTAACTGGTAATCCTCTGTCTTGTGTGTTCGTTCACTGGTTCCAACTGTTGTGTGACTCCCATTCACCAAAGCCCTGGGCCAGAAAGTTAAAATAATAACTTTCATTTCCAGAAGTCTTGCTTAGCTGAATCTGTGTACTCATGCTTATTGTTATTTTGAATCTTTGTTTCTAAAAGATTATTACACATTGCAAAACTCTGTGTTTCTGTAAAAGTTGCGAAAACAAGAACAAGTCAGATTAAACAACTGTGGTGCTTGAATGCTGCATAAAATCTCCAAAGACCTTGATGTTTACTTTACTGCCGCGGTTAGTCCTAGCAGTTTTCTTTATTATCTTTTTTTGGCACACTCCACTTAATGTGTTTTTATTATTACACGTGTTTATTATTATTATTATTTTCTTTCATTTTACTTTTTACTTTTTTGAATATTTAGTTCCTTTGTCACAACTGTATTGTGTGTAGTTGTTAAGAAGCAATTTCCTAGCAGGGATCAATACAGTTCTTCTCATGCTCATTCTGATTCAGGAAATGAAAGCAAGCTACTGGCAAAAACAGACAAAACCTGAAAGCAAGTTATTACCTCATAACACAGTCGCTATTTTAAGATATGAAAATGTCTTCAGTTGATGATTTCAAGGACACACAATGTATCTCATATTCAGCAAAAACACTCAGTTACAAGAAAATAGTAAATCACCTTATCTGTAACTATAGCATTTTACTTTACATATACCACTGTTTCCATTCAGTCTTTGAAGAACGGTAATGACTTCTCTCTACAGGCCTGAAGCAACTTAAGAGAGGATGTGACTTCCTCGATCACAAAATGACTGGATACAAATTGCAGCGCAGTACAAAAAGAGTTTGAACGCCGAGCAATGACATCCCATTTCAAGTGGAGAGTATTCTGCTGTGCCTCGCATATCTTGGTCCTTTCCTGCCACTCTCGGCTGTGTAGAGGACGTGCCCGAGCCACATAGATTAGTTTAATGTTCATCCATTTTCCTCACTTTATCAAAACATCTTTAACTTATGGCACACAAAACAGGAGGCAGGGGGCTTTATTGTCTGAATCCCAAAGTGGAGGCAATTAAATACGTGAAAGAGGGCATGTGCGCGCAAACACACAAACAGGCACAGACACACAAACGTGCATACATAAAAGCCCTGAATACCGAGTGGACAAGTGATAAAGATAAAAAAAGAAAAAAAGATGTCAAAATCTGTCGCTGGGAGCCCCTTTGGCTGCAGGGTTAATTTGTTGGGTTTATGTATGCGGGTGCATCTGAGCGTGTGTGTGTGTGTGTGTTGCACCCTCAACCATGGACAACACATTCTGTATAATTTGTCATATTCATTACCCCACACATTATGAATACCAAAGAGAGGCAGAGGGATGCAGACTGCCGGCCGGGCACCACAACAAGTCCTATTTACCCTATCGCACAATCTGTTGGCACTGACAGATTGCCCCACATCATCGCGCCCGACATTAGTCTGTGACAGAGCGCACTTCACAGCCCCCTCCCTCATCCTCTCTCACTCCGTCGCTCTCTCTCCCTCCCATTCCAGCTTTTTTGACTCCCTGGGAATCCAAATAGCTTCATATTTCCATTAAAAAAAAAGACCTGGGGGATTCAACATCAGGTTTGACAAGGAACACAAGTAAACAGTTATTAAAGATGAAAAGAGGCATTGTGCAATGAAGGGAAAGGCCTCGACTTACGGAACCTTTCCATCTTTGCTTTAGGTTGTAAATAAGTAAACAGCAAACAACAGGGATGTGAGGGGATGTCAGGTTAACTTATGCACACAGCTTTTTTGAAATGTAAAAAAAAAATGTGGCGATGAGGAAGGACCTGGGGCAGGGAGATATAAACATCGCTGAGTCAAAGTGTTTGTTTTTATGTTTTATAGCCTATGGAAAACGACATAGCCACAACACACACACATTAGAAATAACAGCTCGGGAAAACGGGCAGGTAAAAGCACATTACTCCACCTGTGACATGTTGTCACACATATGCAGCCACACGATGCTGCAGCACAGTGTGCCATCCCCCTCGTTTTGATGACTTCTGCTGAAACCATGCTAATTTTCACTGCTGCTTTCCGTCGCTTCTGCCCAACCTCCTCTCCCTTCCTTCACCTTTCCATTTCCCCACCTCCCGTCATCTCTCCTTGCTCCTCCTGCACCTTCCAACCTGAGAAACAGGCACCTCCACCTGGTTTCATTATGTGTCTTAGGGTGAGACCAGCCTCTCCTGTTTTGCTCGGACTCCCTCCTGGGGCGATCCAATCCTCCCCTCTCCTGAACCCCACTGCTAAAAGTCAGTGGTTCAGGCCTCCCAAGACAATACCAGGTCTGCTGTCCATCTGTCATGGTAAACCTCGCCAAAACCCACACAAGATCCCAGAGTATGAAGCTAGAAGGACTCAAAAGACCATTGAACCTGCTGCTTCAACATGAGTCTCTTACACCAACAACACAGCACACGTGAAAGAGACTTGGCACTACCTTAGCGGCTGAAAGCTAATCTGAAATTAAAAATAACTCGGTGTAAAAATAATGGGATGAGCTTCTCAAAGTGTTCACACTATAATAACTGTTCCAAAGGAGATATGAAATGAAAGTGCCAAATTGTGGCTAAAAGAAGAAATATTTCACTTTAACAACTGTTCATTTGTATTTTGGGCATATTTTAATTAAAGACAGGGAACAGTGTGTGTGTGTGCATGCATGTGTGTGTGTTGCATGGGCTTATAAGCATGTGAAGAATGCTATGTGTGCCAGGGAGCCCACAGCGAGAGCACAGCCATCTAATCTAAGATCAAGCAGCCTTGGACACCTCCTCACTGGTTTCCACTGGGAACAGGATGGAAGGCTGAAAATCCATCCATCCACATCACTCTTTCCTTCCTCCCTCCCTCCCTCCTCACACACATCTCTTCTGTCTACTGTCTTCACCTCTTAGCTCTCAATGTATCAGACTATCCTCATTCTTTCCTTCTCTCTGATCACGAACATGCTGGATATGCATCACAGTGGGCACGTCACTGGATTACAGCCTCATAAGCTTAAATATCTAATATGTCTACTGTCAGCGTAATGATGTTACAATCATGTAACATACTAATACAGCAATAAAAATAACTAAGCAAATCTTATCACTCTTCCCCCGGAGTTGTCGGCTGAATTGCAGATGAGGCAGCCTTCACATAAGGTCTTGTGTGTTTGGTATTCTAGACGATGGCCTGACGGCGCCTTAAAAAACGGGTTTAGATCACGCCCTGAGTCCCGTTGACGGCGCGCAAATCAGATGAGTTGTCATTAATGATTCACAGCGGGTGTGGATTAGCTGGAGGTTCCTGGCAGATGAATGAGGCTATTTTCTCGCATAGCTCCAAGGTTAGCGAGACCTTAGCGAGCCCGCTCCTGGGGCTAACTCGGTTCTATCATTACAGGGCCCAGCTGCTAACTAAGTTTGCGCACTCAACCCAAGGCATACCATTCATCCATCTGAAGACAAGAGAGCAGAGAGGAAATGACACGCTGCATCAGACTTAAGGCTTCTTTGGTCTTCACTGCATCTGAGGCATAATAATTGAATCTTGATAGTCAGGGTTTTCCCTTCTGTTAGAAGAGAAAGTGTCTCAACTTTATGAGAACAGAGAAACACTATGCAGAGAGTTCCCACTGCTCTAATGGAAACCAGATTGGCCCTGATATACGATGATTATTTGGAGGTTGTCTTGAACAGAATGATTGCCATGGTACGGAGTGCATTAGGGGTTTCCTTAATGTTTTAAAGGGGACATATCATGAAAATTCCACTTTGTTAGTGCTTCTACACATTAATTTGGGTATCTGGCATGTCTACCAACCCAAAAACTCTGGAAAAAAAACACTCAGAAACGTCATGCTTGAGTGACTGGAATGAGCTTCCTGTGTATTGTGTCGTCAATATACACTGGAAGTCTCCCTACATGGCCTTGGCCGTGCAGCGCAGCGCCATTCTCAAGCGCGCAGCCGCCTGGCTGTTCACACGGGACGCGCATTTCTCCGCCTGGTCAGCCCGCGATTCTGCTTTCTCCGCTTGTTGTTGTACCCGTTGAATGTCGGGGTTCGGGGTAAATGATGGTCTTCATAGCCCCCCACCTCTCTTTCTCTCTCTGTCTGTCTGCTTGTGTGCTTGTAGTGGATGGGCAGAGGGGGACATTTAATTATGTGATTGGGAAAATTAAAACTCCAGGACAACAGGAGGGGAATACAAAGTATGGGATGCATATTTGATAATTTATATCATATAAAATATGTAATTTATATCGTTTAAAATCATGGGGGAGGGGGGAGCTGGCTCATTAGCATTTAAAGGAACAGGCACTCAAAACAGGTCACTCTGTGGAGGGCTGTTTTATACAGGGTAAAAAGGGTGCTGTTTTAAATGATCCTTGTGGTATTTTGACCAAAGTATGTTACAGACATTTCATTAAGACCCCAAGGAACCATATCAACTTGTGGTAAAATACAATGTCCCCTTTAAGACAAGCAAGTGTGTCAGTCTTTTAGAGTAGATCAGACATCTAACGGCTGGTGTAATATTTTGCTTCCACAAAGGAAACTAGAATGGCACTCAGTAGAGTACATACCTCCACTAAGGCCCAATACCCCTCTTATGATACCACATTTAAATTCACTACTTCCACTTTTATTTGGGTATGCACCAAAATACACACACTCGTAAATATCAGTCCTCTATTTATAAATGGGGAAAAATGCCTTAATCTCTCAATGTCAAAGAAAGTGGGGAAAAGAAATCCTGTGCTTTTGGTTTTTGTGTAATCCTGCTAACAAACAGACAAACAAACACAGACGGAAACATAACCTCCTATGCGGACATAATAAATTCATGATCTTCGAAAACGAGACGATAAGCTCAAGTCTACGAAATACTAACTGTCAGTGAAAATGCTGCAAAAGGAATTAGAGTGAGAGACGAAACAGCTCTTTCAAGTATCTGAGTCAGCTGACTACTCCACAGACAACTGACTGAATACATTTTGAAAAGCAGCCAAATGCTGTTACACAGTTAGATGCTTGCGGGAAGATAAAAGAAAACTCAAGTTCAAATTCATTGACTGTAAGTTTTATTCTACCGTGTTATTTTGTCTGGTTGCACATACAAAGGATCAGGCAAAAATATATCAAATTACCTGATATTCTCTTCATTATTGAGCTTGTTTGTTTCACTTGTTCTACTTGCTGGGTTTCGTATAAATATTGTAATGATGATGATATAAACATATTATATATTATATTATCCCAATGATAATGGTCCATGATGATGTGCCTGGCATAGATAAAAGATAAAACCAGATAAAGATAAAACCACAGCTTGTCATTTTTACTCTTCAGATTTTGAATGGTTTACTGAAGTAGCCGTTTCCCTCTGCTCCCCTGTAGCTTCACATTTGTCATTTTTACAATGGATACTAAGAAAGTTTATTCTCAGAGAAACAGGTAAATATTCCGCAACACCAACATGTCAGGAGATGCTCATGGGTAGAACTGTATCTGAAGTTAGTCCTCAGGCAACTATAAGACTTTCAGACCAGGAAGCATTTAATTAAGTCTTCTCATTTTCCCTCCACTGCCTGCTCCATCCACAATCTCTTCATTCATCCATTTCTATCCCTTCTGGGAAATCACAGTTGATCCCCCTCCTTCATCACATCTCCACACCCTAACTCACCGCCCCCCATCTGTCCATTCGCCTAACCCTAGTGAGGGAGATTACAGAACCCACAATCAATCAGTTATCCATCAACTTCTGCGCCTTGATCAATCCCAGCCACCGGATTTCTCCGTAATCCTTTATCTTCCTCCATTCCCATGATCACCCACTTGTTTTTCTCCAGTTGTTACATTTGTTCGTTTTCTTCCCCTCTTCCATCCGCTCAATTTTGTCAACTTCCCTATTTCTGCTGCACGATCTTTTAAGGCAGCCTTAGATCAGTCATGAATAAAGTTGGTTTGCCACAAGCATGTAAACCCTCCTACTAACCCCAACCCCTATCAACACACACACACACACACACACACACACACACAAACCTGTAACTCCCCACTCAGAATCTGACTAAGACTCATGCCCACAAACACACACACACACACACCTGTAACTCCCCACTCAGAGTCTGACTAAGACTCATGCCCGCAAACACAAACACACACACTCACACACACACACAGAATCATCTATTGTGAATATACAGCCCATTTCTTCTTATATAGGCTAATTCCCCACTCAGATCAGATGTCTGTTGTTCGTTGATGTGGGAGGGAAATAAAAGCACCAATTTTAGAGTGTGGAGATTCTATTTCCTATACACTCCATATCTGTGCTCTCAGCAGGGCACAACGCCACAGGGGAGCGATGAATAGAGAGATGGGGAAACAGTTGTGGGAAGTGGCAGTTACGTATGTACCAGTGCCATGCTTCCATGCACCCACCAAGGGCATACAGTGCATTTGTGGGGCCGATGAGGACTGAGGTTGAGAAAAATCGGACACTGACCCCTTCTTACAGACTGCACGAGAGCCCTGTATATGCACTGATAGAAATATCCTCATATTTATGGCCCTTTTTCAATGATAAGGAAGAAATGATGTGGATAAAAGAGAAAGAATGACAAGTTTACTGTGAATACAATCTTTGATATCTAGCAGAGAAATATGGATCTATAATATGGATCCCACTGTATAACAATCTGTACTATGTCATCTGATCAAAAAATCACTGTAAATAAGCACAACAGCTTGGGCCTTGTACTACGGGAAACAGGGTTGTGCCTACAAGGTACAGTCTGTGCCTGGGAAACACATTTACCTTGGAATATTAGCTTGTCACTCCAAAGAGGAAGAAAGTGCTCCTTGTATCAACAGAAAGGTTTTGCCTGACTTCAGAAAAGTGTAAAATATGGGACCCGCTCAGCGAGCTGAGGCAAGAGCATGGAATATTGGCAAAGGTAGGTAGCAGGGTTTGTGGGAGGCAGAGCGTGGCTTCCACTAGTTGCACAGCCAATGATTTGATCCGTGTGGGTGAATGAGAGGCAAACTATAACATTTTCTTTTAAAAGGTCCTTTAGAATAAATTTTATAAAACCAGCATTTTATAAGTTAAAAATTATACCATTTGTATGTTATCAAACACATTATTGCCATTACCTTCTATTGTTGGCTTTGCAATGACTGTGACTAAACAGCAACCTGTTCAATCCTGGACTCTCCGCAAACAAGGCTGAGTCAATACTATAGAAATGAACTGGAAGTGGAAACTGGTTTGACCACAGTCTCAGTGTTTACAATAGGCTGTGTGGTTTTAGTTCAAATTCATTTGAGCAAACTAAATATCAAGTTTCTGTTCAAACTTTCGTAAAATGTACAGCTCTAATCATCTCTAGATGCAGCGATGGACTGATAAAAACAAGGACTGATAAAAACTGATGAAAGAGTAAACCTGATCGTGTTGAATCTAGATGTCAGATGTTAAACGGAATGATAGAGGGTGATGAAGGGCAGTGTGGGCCCGTATGTGTGTCAGACAGCTTGTCCGTATGTCCATCATGTGGTCCCTGAGGGGTGAACTGCTGTCAGTGCTGCTGTTCAGACAGCCAGCCTGCACCTCGGGGCTCAGCCATCTCATCTTATTCACATAAAGTCATCTAAAAGAGAAACTACATTATGCAACTTGTAAAGGGAGGGGAGCCATAGGAAAAAAAAACATATCAGGGTGTACGTGAAAAGAGGGAAATGAGATGAAGTTTAAATGAAAAGAAAGATGAAGTTGAGGACTTGAACCCAGGGAGCAGGAGACATAACACATGACATGTCAAAGTTACTTCAGTACATAATGAGTATCCCACTCACTGTGATGTCCCCGTAATCTAATCTCTCCAAAAGTTAAAGCTACATGTGTTTCCAGGCCTCTCTGACTCCTTTTACATAATCAGGGCTACTTGACCTACCATCTATTCTGTGCCTCTTCACTTACACAACTCTCCCACCTACAACACTCTGCATCTTTTATGTCCAAGAATCATGAAGCCGAGAGCGGGAAGAGAGCGAAAACAGCACTGTAATACTCTCACGTCCAATATATTTAGCCGTCTGCTACTTGTGAGTAATAAGTAGCAATGCAGCGTATGAGTAATTCACTCAGTCAAAGACACATGTCAGTTCAGAACAGATTTTGTTTAACTATGACACTACAGGTAGATCTATGGTCTATTGTTGACTCTCTTTCACGTGTTTGGTGCCGGTTCTAAACATGCCTGTTTACGAACGGGCTTTCTGTGGTAATGCTGATTGTAGCTTCTTTTCGGAAACTGCCAAAGTGACCAGCAGTAATTGAGCCATAGCGAGTAGAGCTAGTAAAGTGGTAAAGTAAACCAGCTGAAATCCTGAGGCTGCGGCACCGCTGCTGCACAAAGAGCTTTTCACCTGTTAATTCAAAGTTCGGTTAAACTCAGTATGCAGAATCCAGCATGAATCCACCCTTTGTAATGAACGCTAGTTGACATGATGGAGTCCCAGCCGCAGCTGCAACAGAGCACTGGTTGCCTGTTTATTGAAAGTTCATGAATACTGAACCCATCATATGTCAAAATCCCACCAAATAGACAATACACTTCCTTGGGCCCTTACAAATACACATGCCAAGTAGGAATCAGTACGATGGACGGTTCTCGAAATATGTGAGCCTCATTCAGGCAGAGACAGATTTCTAGAATTATCAGTTCGATGTAGCAGGTTACCCTCATGACATTCGGTGGAAATTTCGTCACAGCTGTTTTCTAGCATATCCTCCCAATCCCGCTGCCCCCCACTGGTATCTTCTCCACTTCTTTCACTTATTGTGTCTTTTCAACAATGACGACAGCCCTGATACCAAAAATAGCTCTTTCCACCTCCCACCCGCTTCATTGAGACACGAGCTCAAGGAAGGAGGTCGAGTGGTTCAAAGTCAGCCCTAATCAATCTGGAAGATTCTGTCAGTGGGTTGCCGGCAGCCACTCCTCTGCCAGCGTTACCCCTCCAAATGACTCAGCAATGACAACCCTGTACCAATCAAAAACACTTCTCTTGTGACCCCCACAAGCTACCTGGAGCACCAGTTGAGGTAACAGACAGACAGAGGGATTACACAGCCTGTCTCTAGGTCATTATACAGCCTTGTCCAGCCCTGTCTAGCCTGTCATTTTCCCCCTCCTTCTCTTTTCTCACATCTCCCCCTTACTGTCTGAGATGCCTTCCACCCCCTTTACATTTTTGGTGAATAACACAGGAGCCCCTTGAAAAGATGAGTAATTACAGAGTGGGAGGAGGAGGATAAGTTAACAGAGCTTCTCTCAATGGGCTCTAAAACCAGACTGAATTAGCGGGCAGAAAAAGGACAGGTGGACTGGACAGATGAGCCTGGACGAAACATTTGTTAACCTCAGAGGGAAAGAGAGGAAGAGATGGAGGTGGAGGTGCAGTGCATTGCTGCATGTTTGACAAAATTTGCACTATGGTTGCAGCAGTGTTGGTGGCAGCATTGGGTGGGTGTAGTTTGAGAGCTCTTATCCTCTGTCTCTTTCTCTTACCAGCCACCTACCGCTGTTACAAAACTGTCACCCCTGACCTAGAACGAGACACTGTGAATAATACACTATAGTTACACTTGGAGTTACTCTCAGAGTTAAAAGAAATTATTCTTTCTCTAAATTTTCCAAATGATTCCTTCTCTTTAATAGTCTTTTCTACCCATCAAGCCAGAGGGTAATTGCTTCGCACAGCATGTAAACTGCCGGGATCAGCATGGTTTAAGTTACCAAATCCGCTGGAAAATTAGTAAATATTATTAGTAATCATGTCTCTGGCTCCATGTTGTGAAGCGGATGCTCCCTCTGTGCAAGTCAGTTTTGGCACATTATGCCAGTCTGCGTCAATATCACTGGTGTGACATTAATTACTCCAGCCGCGAGAGTTGTGTGACGAAAAACAACCAAGTATCACATGCACAGCCAACTACACACACACACAAAACACAAGGACACATTCATATGTATTTGTTTGATGGGAAGTCTTGAAGGGGACTGACTTCACTAAATGCCTTGAGTTCAATTATACTCATCTGTAATGGGCCATATTAATCTTAAATGTTCTCCTTACCCTGGTGCTTTATTCTATTAATCGCTGCAGTGCAGTAAACAAAGAATAAATCCAGTGTATTTGAATGAGAAAAATATTGTATCATTAAGGCTCATTTATGCTTAACGTTAGGTATGCATACGGAAAAGGACGGAGATTTCCATCCGTACCATGAGTTTGCTTTATTTGTGCACATCTTCTGAAAGCTTAGGTATAAGGACAAAACCGGTGAAACAAAGCAGTACCACCGAAAATCATGTGGGGGCAGTGTAGCCAATAGTTCAAATGAGACGATTTTAAGACACAAGGAAGGAATTTCCAAAATGGAAGAACTTTTTGAGAAGAGGCTTTGCGAAGTAGTAAGAACCGTTGATGTTACTTTGTCTCTTTTGCCTGTTTCTTAATAGGTGCATTATCACAACCTGCTCCACCGTCATGTTTGTGTTGTCAGAAAATCTCGACTCTGCACTGTCCTCTAGTGGATGTAATGCTTAACAACTTCGCAATCTTAAAGAACGCATGGATGGGGGCATTGATGTTACATCATTTGAAACAGACATCTCTTTTCACATGTAAATACAGTGTAAAAGAGCCTTTATTGTGTATTTTATTTCATATATACGTTACTCATTCTTTAAGGTCATTTGTATGTGTGTGTTTTTTTGTGTGGATCACTGTACATGATTGCCTCCCTTCCTTCACCCATCTACACTCATCATGTCTGTTGCTCGCCATTCTCTAGGCTGATGAATAATAGATGGTGGCAGTACAGTACGAATCAGAGACAGAGCAATGACAGATGAATGTTTCATGCTGCTGTTCGTTCTTTATATTATTGTTGGAGGTGTCTCCGTGGCTGTCTGTAGCTATCAGCAACAATGGCACTCCATCAGCGTCTCGTGCTACCTTCATGTGCATATACCCTTCCCTGCTATGTCATTTCTTCCCGGCGTGCCCTCCATTCTCATTTCCCTCCAGCACCCCACATCTTCATAATAATAACGGAGAGATATAAACTTGTGTGCGTCTGGCAGGTGTTTCATTCAGCTGCGGTAATGTTCACATATTGGACTCTTCTGCCCTGACCTCCTGCTGTAAAGGGTAAGGCTTCTCCACCTCTGACAGCTGAAACTTTGCAGGTGCCAGCGTAGCTATGTATCTTTTGAAACAAGGTATATGTTAAATTCATGAGCCTTAAGAAAACATGGCTGCTTAATTCAACACATGGGGGGGTTCTACAACTATAGTTTTACTTGGCAGCTTCATGGCAGCTCATGTTAGCAAGGACAATCTCATAAATACAAAATAAGCCTCATAAATAACAAAAAAATCTTACTACGCCAGTTACATTTCTGCAATAGAATAAAATAGTAACTAAAATATGCTTCGTGGTTGTCCCATCTGTCTGTATGCCTGTCAGGTCACGGTCTGGGTGAACGAAACACATGTAGCTGTTATGTGTCACTGAAAAATGAAGTAGCTCTATTACAGTCAAGTATAGCTGAGAAAAAAGGATGTGGGATGTCGCGCACAAACTTTGTTCGGAATATGGTGTTGAGTATGTGAAATTTCTGCAGGCATTTGGTGAGAGGTTTCAGAACAAAAGTAAAGCAAGATACTCAATGTTCAATGTGGAACCAGCTGATGTGCAAGAAACTCACAACATGAAACCACTGAGCCACAAAGCAACTACAAACTTAAAAGTATGTACAGGTACCTCTTTCTGCTGGAGCTCTACAAACCACATGAAAAAATAAGATTTTTCCTCATTCTGAGGGGACTTGCACTGAAGTTTGCTTCTCTGTTTGGGGACAAACCTCCTGTTGTGAGCATCGGATTTTCAAACTCTTGAAAACACTTGGTTTCACTCAAGACTAACTGACCCAAGCCTGGATAGATGCCTCGGCTACGACAAGCAGCTCCAGTCATTGCATTAGAGAAGTTAGTGTGGTATGTGTTCAATGATTTAGTGTGCTCCTTAAAAGATATTATAAAAACTGAATGGCCCTTGATAGGAAAAAGGTTCCACACCCCGATTGAGACTGTTGTAAAACTGCCATTAGAGTCAGTTTGCTGCCTTAATGATATAGTGTCATTGTCACTTGTGGCTGCAGTGGCTGGTGTTCAGCATGTTCAGCATCTGTGTGGCTATCTGCTGGTACCCACAACACTGTGTGTATGCACTGAAAAGAAACCGCAGCACCACCATCCCATATATGCAGAGAAAACTGAGGAGAGACTATTGATTTTGTGGAAAAGAGAAGGCTGATAACGGATGTGTGAATTTGTCATCCGGAGAGAGCCTCACAGGGAAATAGCCGGTGCAATCAGCAGCAGCGAGGAGCCTGTGGGGAGGCATTCACACACATGAACATGCGCATACACTTCTTTATAAAGACACAGGGGAGAGGAGGCACAAGACAAAGAGGAAGCTCCGAAACTAATGAACCAAAGAGGAGACGTCCAATTTTTCTCACACATGCACCAACCTAAATCTCAACCAAAAGCAGACTAATGGAGCACATGAAAGCAAGTAGCCATGCGGAAAAACAGCCTCTTCTAGCCTGAGTTTCACAAAAAAAAAAAAAAGACACCATCACATGAAGCCACACCAATGACAATAACATTCACACTGTTCACTTAGATCCACAACAGGTGAATGATTTAGGTCGGGGGCACCGAAAGTGTGTTAACCAGATGAGCTTTGCAGAATGAAGAAGAGTTCGACTGACTTCTTTATTTTCTTTTGTTTAGAGATGAGAGTGAGGAGGAACAAAGAGACAGAACCACACTGTTTTAGCACTGTTTTATCAGGTCACCTCAGTAATTAAACACATACAGCTGTGGTTACAAGGGAGAGAGAGTGAGAGTCGCTGAAGCGAGACAGACGAGAGCCAAAACGAAACAGATGGTGACGCATTTTTGGGAAGCGTATTTGTTATTAAGATAGCCTGAAAATGGAGGAGAGGTATCTTAACATTTTACCCCTGATCCGCTTAGGTGGGACTCTCTATTGCTGCTGCTCTGAATGTGTGTGTGTGTGTGTGTGTGTGTGTGTGTGTGTGTGTGTGTGTGTGTGTGTGTGTGTGCGTGTGTTGTGCGGCGTGCGTTATAATTATTCACTCAATACATAATTCTCATTTACAGCCTAGGGTTACCACGGAAACAGAAACATCCCCACCGCAGATGACATGTTTAAAAATATTTTAAAAAAAACAAAAAACAACACGATCACACTTTGTCGTGCATGTCGTATGTATGTGCCTGTTAGCATATACGCAAAGTGTGTATTCTGCAAAGCGGAGAGTGTTGCGATGTATGAATGTGGAGGGGGTGAGGAGGAGACAGAGGAAGAGGGATGTGTTGAGAAAGGCGAGATAATGGGAGGGAGGGGAGGTGAAGGAGAGGGAGGGGCTGATGATGGGAGTGTGAATGGTTTCTATTTTTAGCCAGCATGTGTGATATATGCCAATAGGTGTTCAACCCACGGAGAGAGAGAGCGGCTTTGGCAGGCGCCCATATGCCGGTTCTGTGCATTTTATTTTAAACATAATTACAATACATTTTTCAGATGAGTGAAACTGTTGCCTACTCAATATCTTCTTTCCCTGACAAGAGGCAAAGATGCCGAAAGCCTCCATAAAACCAAATGAATTGAACGTGCCGAAATAAAATTGAGTGCACGATAAAAAGCAGCAGACGGAGAAGAAATCATATCATGATCAAATCAAATCAGGATTATATCCTTAAAACTGTTCAATCACTCATTAATCCCAAATGATTAGGCTTAGGAGGAAAACGACACACACACACACACACACAGAGAGAGAGATGGATTACGTGACACCAATCAATAAATCCCTATCGTGGAGTGATATCAAAACATTAAGCGTGAGAGATCCAGACACTTTTTCAAACACCATGCTCAGCACACTAAATGGGTCTAGAGGTATAACATTATTATGAGTGATGGCCCAGAGTAGGTCAGATCCGCTGTGGCCAAATTACCACACAATTTAAAACGTGGCTTCCCATTCTGCAATATATCTTTGTTTGTAAGGATGCACTTCAGAAACCACTATCACTTATTGGATTATATGGTTATCACATTCATCAGCCTGTTCTGAGACTGATCTCCACTTACTAAAGCATTTATCTGATCATCCTCTCATAAATAGCCTGATGAATTGCACTGTCCTCTGACTTTGGTCTAATCATAATTGCATCTGTCTCCAATGGAGACAGTCTCTTGTCCCTCTTTCTGTCTCCATTTCTCTGAATCATCCTGCATTTGTTTCACAAACAACAAAACTGAACTTGACTGGCAGGGACAGTGTCATTCAGAAAAGACTATCAGTATGTGCACTGCAATGTAGCACTGATATTCAAAGTAGTAAGATAACAGAACAAGAGTAAAAGTGAACAGCACTGATCGGACCCAGACGTTCTTTGAGCTAAATGCCAACACCAGCATTCTGACAAGCTGACAGTGCTAACATGCTCCTTTTAACTGGACAGAAATCTGTCTGTCTGTCTGCTGTCTGTCTGTATGTGGCTGACATATCTTGTGAACTGTTCATCTACCTTCCTTCACACTTGGCATGTGCATTGTTAAGGGCCAAAGGAAGTGCAGGGCTGAATTTGGTGTGATTTGGACATGTGATATGTTCTATTTTGATAAACTTTGTCTAAACATGCAGCCAGTGCTCTGTAACAATGACGACTGGGATTCAATCATGACAACAGCGCGTTCACAACAACGGTAACAACTGATTCTCCAGTTCCGGGTTCTGTGTACTGACTCGAGCTTTACTGAACCTTTAATAAACAGGTGAACAGCTCTTTGTGCAGCAGCGGGTGATCATGGTTCTGTGAACCGAGTCCAGCAGCAGGTCTTTACTTCCCACGGCTCAATTACTGCAGCTCACGTTTACAGTTTCAGAAAGAAAGCTGCAACCAGCATCACCACAGACGAAGCAAACAGCCTATTGCAAACAGGCATGTTAAGAATGGGCACTGAACTAGTTTTATAACACTTGCAATTTAGCATCAAACACAAACACAGTTGAGGCTGATGGGAAATGCTGTTAGTTTTGCAGGTATTTGATGTTAAACCTGCACAGGGATTTATTAAGGGATCATCAAAGTTATGCAGTTCATCCACCGAATGGGACTTTAATGCCAATGTCCAATTTCATTGCAACCAAATCCATGCAGTAACAAAGTTTCTCTACTAACCACAGACGTGAACTTTAGGGAGCAAGAGGAAAATCCATAGGTTTACTAACAAAAGGATTCATCCTCTGGGACACACAAATGTCTACTTTGTACCAAATTCCATGACAATCCCTCCAGTAAAGGTAAAAGTATTTCACTCCGGGCCGGAGGGGACTCGCCAACTGACTGTTAATGTGACAAGCAAATTCTATTTAATACTTATTTTAGGTACCTCTCGGCATGCATTCGGAGACAAGCCTCAATCCACAACAACTGTGTCAACACCCTCAGGTCTTGTTGGGCTCAGGCTGAGTTACAGACCTCGAATGTAATAATCACTGCAGTCTTGTTTTGTTCATTTATTTAGCCTCTCGATCAGCGGGGGCGTTACATGAAGATGAGGAGGTAATCGTGACGAGGGAAACTAAAAAGAGCAGAAACCAAACGTTGGAGCACAACGATGACTGCGTGTAGTCCAAAAAAACAACAAGCACAGGTGTGGAAGCATCTGGATATGAATAAAGAGAAACATGTACACAAATAGGATAAAATCAAAGGGAAAAAAGGCTTTTTGTAAGGCAACACAAGTAATATCTGATATTTTAGGAAAAACACAGACTGTTTGATAGTCTGTGATAGCATGCAAACTATTTTACTAGTGAGGCCAACACGCCTCTGCACACTGGAGTCTGGAGCTCATTATATGGTTTTTTTTTAGTCTTCAAACAAACCAACATTTCAGCAGAATCACAGAGGAGATATTTAACCACTCCACTTCTCTCAGTTGATCTTCATATGCCTACACACATACAAGGGCCCGCATACATGCACACACAGAGAAAAACAAAGGTAAACACGCGCAGACAAGACACACATTTGGAACGGTGAAGCCCCTCAACAGCAGCCATCTGTGAGTTTCTAAAAGCGTTTGGCCAGGTTCTCGGTATCAGTCTGCTTGTCCATGGGGGCCTGGCTCAAGTCTGTTAGTGTTTCCCAGCATGCCTTCTGTATAGAACACACATCGATGACCTCACGGCTGGAGGCTGGAGCGCAGGCCAAGTTTATGATGGTTTTCTCTACGGGGGAAAGGAAACACACACACACACTCACCCATACCCACACGGCACTTTTCTATCTGTATTTCTTCTTAAAAACTTTTGTTTACTCCCTGACCATTTTTCTTCTCTCTGCTTCAGTGTCTTCATTTTATGGCCTGCACACTTCAATCTCATCCGAGACAGAGAAAACTTTCTCATTGCATCTCCTGTCTCTTTCTTTTCTCCTTTAGCGATTGTACAGGTACGCTGGTCAAAACAACAGCCGTAAACAGGTACGTCTTCGAGGACGGTGTAAGCTCCAAAGTAAGAGGAAAGCTGTCATTCACAATCTAACTGCGGCTAATTATTGTAGCACAGGCATAAACCGCATCTGTTTAAAAGTCACAGCTCTCCTATGGAACAGCTGTAGAGCACAACACAGAAATAATGCCTCCACTTCCGGATGCTGTGTGATACATGTCAGTCTCTAAATTTCTTTCTGACTTTATAGCTCACATATACTTTACATGCAGCTCATCAAATACTGTGTGAGTCCGAGAGGGGGAGAGTATCCAGAGGTGCGTCACGTCCCAGTGTAACCGGCCAAGGGGAACTATTGGAAAGCTGTTGCTCAATTTACATCCAACCTGCTGCCAGCCTGGTCCACCTGTCCGGGAAACATTCATTACGGTCCAAAGCACTTGACCACAACATCCATCACTGCAGTCTGATCTATATCCACCAATTAGGCAGCCGCTATCATCACCGTCCAACACTGATTAGCCACATTGGTAATGTGAGTGGATGGTATCCTGGATCGCATAGATAAATCCCCCAGGACGGCTCTGGGGTTTTAGTCATGCAGACAAATCACTCAGAATGCCAAGCAGGGTTATGGAACATTGAAGGGGAATGCTGTATAAACTTTGTCTTGTGCAGAGGATTTTTCTTGTTCTTTATTTCTGATGAGTATTTCTTGGAGGTGCAGAAACTGAATAGAATCATGTTTTCCAGTCCACCTGAGTAGGTTGCCAAAAAAAATGTTTCAACTGCTGCAATATTGTGGCATTTATTTTTAACCAAATGACAATGAGCTACAACAAGCAAATGTAAAAACTGCTTGAAGAAAATGGTTGTAAATGGAAATACTTCATGTTTATTAGCCTGTTGCCCGGCTAATCATTCACAGACTAATGTTATTAGTTTTATTGTTGTATAATGGATCATGTTACCCAATTATATTATGGTGTACCTTGGGGGAAACTGTGGAGGCAATTCAGATGTATAAGGATACAAAATGAAGTGGGGAACTGTTTAAAAAGCAAAGGTTTAGAACTCTATCTACAGAAGTTCAAGTAAGTTTTTAATCATAAGTATACGTACCACTTAGATAAAGATTTTTGATTCTTCCTGCACTAACCAACAGAATAATACATCTGCCTGTATTACCACAAACTATGAGGGAGGTTTAAAGTAACCAAACATTTGATGCTGAGTTTCCTGACTGTTTCCCTTTAGAAAGACATACAGTTAATTCTCATTCCATCAGCGCAGCAGAGGGGAACTTCTTTATTGACTTTATTGAAGTGCGGGCTCTGCTGAGTGTTTTACCACTTACCACCAAGAACAATCTCTGAAATGTGACAACAATGAGAAATGCGATGCAGTTGCACATCAGTTGCTCCTATATGTTTGTATTTTTATGCGTTTCATGGAAGCCAAGATCCGAGAGATGGGCTTTAAAAAAGGTCCTTATGCTTCATCCCTCTCCTCCTCCTCCTCCCTCACTTTTATAGTGTTAATAATGAACAGCAGAACAATTTCTCTTTCACCTCACAAACATCCGGGGGAGATGAGAATCCCCTGCTGTGTGTCTACACTTGCCCAGGGCTATTGAGCGTA
The DNA here is from genome assembly GCF_022539355.2 of Hippoglossus stenolepis. Taxonomy (NCBI): domain Eukaryota; kingdom Metazoa; phylum Chordata; class Actinopteri; order Pleuronectiformes; family Pleuronectidae; genus Hippoglossus; species Hippoglossus stenolepis. Next base: position 10,875,923 of record NC_061488.1, read on the forward strand.
GAACGCGAACGCTAATAATTAATTGTAATACAGCCTGATTTGAGTGGATGTTGAGCCTATGCACTGCGGCAATGCAGGTTCAAAGTCACGGTGCAAGCCTGTGTGTGAAAGAGAGGGAGAGAGACAGAAAGGAGAGAGAATATATGCAGGCTTCTCATGGACTGTGGAGCATTGCAATGCATGAGCTGGAGAGGAAATGTTCATTTTTTTATAAGTCAAGACTTTACAAGAAATGTACCAAATTTTTTAGAGAAAGGTAGAGAGAAAGAGGTGTTGAGTAAAAGTGACCCGATTTGATATAAAGAGACAAAGATAAAGAAATTAAATAGATAAAAGAGTTGACCAATGATTGTATTAGGTGTAACTTCACAATAAAAAAAAAGATGCGTTTGAATGGTGGTGGTGGTGGTGGGGGGGGGGAGCATCCCCATATGACATCCCCAGGCCAGAGAAAAACCGAGAGTGACACAGTCGCACGGCCCCGATGCTGGAGGGCTCTGCTGAGGTGAAAGTCTCTTCCCCTCCAGAAACCCCTGAAGCGGACCTTAGTGTGCTGGAGGACCACGGTGGTCCCGATCCACATCTATTCAAGCTGCTGGCTCCAGCCCCAGTAAGGCCTGAAGCCTGACCTCTCAGAGCCCAGCCTGCAGTCAGGTCAGAGGATAGAGCGCTTGTGAAAAAATTGCTGGTTGCCAGTGTGCTGTTGAGGGACCATCCTCCCATCTGCAACCATTACTGCAGCCATATGAGGGTCTGATGGGAAACACTGCAGCCAGGTTGTGCTTCTTCAGCTGAAAACCATGAAAACCGAAAAACACAAAGAATGTAAACAAAAGCTATAATTCATGTGAATGATGATCAGCATATATTTAAAAACGCTTCACAGACTTCTACTCAAGGACGGGAAGTGGGGGACACGGACTTTAACTTTTTTTATATATATAAATCTCAAGTTGATGATATGTCAATTTTAACTAATGAAACTACTAATGAGATTTTTATGAATTCTGTGAAAAATGCCAACAACAGCTACATTGATGTGTTTCACCGCAGCACAGTCGGATCACATTTTGTTTACAGCTCTACAATCACGTTTAATGTGCCCCTTCAAAACTACAATTAATAATATGAATTGCATTTTTCAGCAAAAATAGCATTTCGGCCCCATTTATCTTTACAAATTCCATCTCAACTAAAATTATCTTTGCTACAAAATTAATGACACTTGAAGATTAGACTGTCAATGAAAAGTGTGATGATTTATTACTCCCTGTAGATATGTTCGCCCTGTAAATACAAATGACTTTTGAGATTAAACAGAATGTTACAACCCCTATGCTCACACTCTGCCAATCTCAAGAGCATATAACAACGTCTCATTTTTCAGGATCGACATCTCCATTACACACTGCATCTGAACGCTGAGGTTATGTCCTATATCCACAGAGCCTCCGCGCAGAAACAATCAATTTGCTCAAACTGCCTATGTGTTCGATTGTTCCCCATGCGCAAGATTGAAGCGTTGTTTTAATGCCTAAGATACCGAGGTTATGGACCGTCTCCCGTGAACAGCTAATGTGGTCGCCTGATGGTGCATTCGGCGTGATTTGTTACCCACACTCGACTGATATAGCTTTGATGGTTTCCTCGCCTTTAAGAAGTGCTCCTGAATCTGTTTTGCATATCAGCTGAGAACTGGATGAACTCCTAAGCCTTTGGTTTTGAGCAGGTCATTGATGTGGTGTTAATTATATGCTAATAAGATTAAAACATAATGCAGATTGTCTTGTGTGAAATGAGCCTGGTGAAAATCCTTTGAGGAGACTTCTTATGCAGCAGCAGCAGTGGACCATGGCTTTGCTCCTCGCAGGGCAGAGAGGTAGAAGACGGGTTACTCGTGAGAGGGGTGGGGAAATTGAATTAATATTGCCACCAGTCAACCTCTGAAGGGAAAAAAAGGCTTACTGAAATCTATTAATGGTGTTAGTCCATGACTTGACTTTTATGCTCTTCCCGGTGCTTGGTGCTGTGAGATGGCACATGGCAGGATTAATCCCTCAGCATGGGTAATCCCCCAAAGACATCTGGATAAAGTTACAAAAAAAAGTTGATGCCTAGCTTTGTGAAGGACACATCCTATGTGATAGTCCCGACATGAGGATGACAATACACAGTTGAAAAAATCCAATATAACATCAGGACTGGGTACAATGTCAAACCATTAAGGGAGTATACTTTATTCAAAAAAAAAAACTGCAGGGGAAACAAATGCAATGATAGTAAATCCAGTGAGATCATTCTCCGTGAAGCCTGTCAGGGTCGAGAGGAAAGAAGACAAGAGAAGACACGCACACGCACACACACACACACACACACACACACACACACACACACACACACACACACACACACACTAAAGCAGAGGGAACAGCTCCAGAGACAAGCATTAATCCCCAAAGATTTAGTGTAGCAGAACAATTGCTTTTGTCACCCTGGATAATCAGCACAGAACACAGTTTATGAATTACAGTACACCGAGAAAGACATAGACACAGAGAAAGACACACAGAGAGAGTGTGTGTGTGTGTGTTTAAGTCTATGTGTGTGTGTGTGTGTGGGTGTGGGTGTGCGTGCTGGAAAATGCATGTATGTCAGCGCAGGAGCAGGAGAACAAAAAAAAAAATTGGGACAATGACGTCTACCTGTTCAAAGGCCTTGGCCGCAAATCTGGGAAGATTAATCAGAGTCATTCAGACAGCGTTTATCACATTGTCTACAGGGAAATGAGAGGCGATTTATTTCTATAACTTGGCCTATATATGTGGAGAACTATCGCTCACGTTCACTTCAGCTCCCATTATCCGGCCTGTAATGAGCATGTCTGCGCAGTGGACACAATACTGTCTAATCCGGTATTGTTTACATTCTGGTGTTTTCTCGGAGTCACTCCAGTAAAACGACTTGAACAATGCATCGCTAAGTGATGGCATAATCGTCCTATTAAATCAGCCTATATTTATGCAATGTGCTTCAATCAAACCAAAGAGCAGTTAGGAGCGCTTCTATTACATAGACAGGTACGTGCACATTGAGGTTCTTAATTTATCTTTTATGTCAAGAGAGATTACAAACACTATCATGCAAATTAATAATTTTTAACTTTGTCAGAGACATGCGCCTCAGTATAATGTATTTAATCAGGACCTTGTTTGCATTTTCCCTTAACAATTTGCTCTTCATTTTACAAGAAGTGAAATGGGAGCTATGGTCTTTGGAAGATCTCACTGAGCGTCACTACATCTTTTGGGTTTTTGTCCTTTCATTTGACATTTGACAGTGGAGGCACACAGGGAAACCAAGGGGGAGGACATGCAACACAAGTTGTCAAGTGCAATTGAACTGAGGGCACGGTAAATGGACTATAGTGCTTTTCCAGTCTTATCGCCCAAGGGCAGTACAAGTCACGTGCACCCATTCACACACAGCCAAGGGAGCCGGGCGTCAAACCACCAACCTTCTCTACCTCCTGAGCCACAGCTGCCCCTAAACTAACATGGTATAACATGTTGAGGCTAAAAATTGACAAAAAAGCAAAAGTGCAAGCCTTTATATCTTTACACGGACAAATCCACCCCCTCTCGTCACAAATAAAAGTCTTAATGTTGCAGAAAAGGATTAGAAGCGTTTTGGGGGTGGGTCTGATGGGTTTGGCTTCACCGTGTGTCTTTGGTAGATCCACGCAGTCGGCAGCAGCCATCAGCCGCTCAGGATTTCTCTCAACGCCCTGGAAACTGATAATCACCAACTCATTTTCAGGCACCTCACTGAGAGCCTGCTGCTAATTGAATTGGAGGAGTGGCCACGAGTGTAGTGGGTTTCCATAAGGCTGTAGCTGAAGGCAATCAGCTGTGACAGACAGTGAGAGACAGGGAGAAGGAGAGCGAGACAGAGAGAGAGAGAGAGAGAGAGAGAGAGAGAGAGAGAGAGAGAGAGAGAGAGCGACAGGTTCTATAATGAAATGTTCCCCTGTTGGCAAAGTGTTGTTGTTTTGTTTTTTTTGCTTCAACACCTTGGAGCATCACTCCAATCACTTTTGCTCAGTAAGTTGAGATGAAGTTAGTCAGGACGTCGTGTCCTGTGTCAGGGCAGCATTTGCATGCATGGCACGTCAATGATGAAAAAGGTGGGGGGGGGCAAAACGAAGCACATGCTTGAGACACCTCACTGAAACACCCTCCCTGTCAATTACCCTTCACAATCACATTGGCCACAACAGACCCCCACCTCCCAACCCCCCGCTGGCTGACAGGTGACAAGGTAAATGCATTTGGCAAAGGCTTGAAAGGCTTGGCGCTCGATGTCTTTTTTTTTTTTTTAAATGGGCAACCATCCAGAGCTTTGCATGAGAGGAGGTTAAAAAACATAGAACTGAGAAAACAGGGGAGCATTTGGCAGAGCTGAAAAGAATCATTACAGTGGCAGACTGTGGAAGGCAGGTAGCTGGTGCAGTATTGACTTGCGTGACCTCAAACACAAAAATAGGAGACATCTTTAATCTGATATTATTCATTCTTTTATATAGCAGTTACTGATTGTGAAAAAATTGACCATTTGTCAGCTGCTGCTCTAATCAAGGGCAGATGAAGGGGTAAAACGGGCCCATGAGTAGAAAACTATCTTTCATTCAATATTAAAAACTGGCCGTCTACAGGGACAGTGTACGGCAGTCATACACTGGAAGGATTGCCATGAAATTCTGTACAAATACAATGGCGTGGCAGCTGAGGTGGTGCAGGAGGTTGAGCGGGTTGTACACTAACCAGAAGGTCAGTGGTTTGATCCCCTGGTGGTTTGTCCTTGGGTAAGACACTGACACCCAAATTTCCACTGAAGGCTGTGCCAGCAGTGTATGAATGGTGTGATACAAAAATCGCTGTGTGTAGAAACACTGTATGAATGTGTGTGTGTGTGTGTGTGTGTGTGTGTGTGTGTGTGTGTGAATGGGTGAATGGGACTTGTTCTGTAAAGTGATTTAAATAGTCAACTGCTATATAAATAAAGTCCATTACATTCATGGTGTCTAGAGGATGAATACATTGACTTTGGTGATCTCCTGACTTTTTATCCAGCACTTTCACCAGGACAAATATGAATTTCAATTGAATTTCCAAATACAAGCAAACATAATAACATTCCCAGCAGCCTTAGCTGTTCTTTGTGTTCAGTGCTAATTAGCAAATGTCAGCGTGCTAAAGTTAGCATTTAGCTCAAAGCACTGCTGTGCCAAAGTATAGTCTCACAGAGCTGCTAGCACTGGCTGTTGACACTTAGTTTACACATCTGGGAAACCACATAGCATGTTATATCACATGTTAAAGCCCTTTGCAGAGCAAGGGATCATCATTGTCTCATTGCTTTGTTTATATTTCACTATAACAAAGTCTACACAGCCTACATTCAATATTTGGAAATTCAAAAATCTAGCGTGGGAGTATATAAAATTATTTCTTGATTCAAACAGCTGATACCTATAAAACTTGAAGTCTAATTCTGAATTTGACTCCGTCAGGGCTTTGAGCTTGCGTCATTTTAAAGAGCTGCTACACTTACACTTGTCATAATAAATGAACATGCTTGCGAGAGGAGTCAGTGGTTAAAAGGCCCATAAATCTTATGTGCCTATTTCCCATTGTGTTATCAGTTATTTACTGAGATAGAGCTACTGCATCTAAAACACTAAATTTAAAATGCGTGACAGCGGCCCCAGTGCTCTGATGTGTCTGACCATCCAGCAATGAACACAATGTTCATGTCGGTAATTGAGGTGGTTGTAAGTTAAATTCACTGGTATGAGCAGAAATAAAAAATATCCAGTGGCTTAGCGAAGAGGATGCAGAAACCGCAGACCTAAAAGATTACTTTGGTGACTTTTCTGCCTTAATAATAATCCCAGTATAGACACAATCTAACAGCCACACACATACAACTAAATGTGGGAGCACATAATTGCTTTAGCAAGGTACACTGAGATACAGAACAGAACATCTTGCCTTTACACATGGACACCAACACACAATGCAGCCTCAGGATACACATCACATTTCAGAGGAAAACAAGTAAAAGAAGTTAGGGAGGGTTAGAGGTGGTGGATGAGCGAGAAGTAAAAGAGAAACAAGAATAAAAGTCTACAGCCACGCAGACCTGTGAGGCTGTAACGAATTTGATCATTGCAACGTAGCAGAAAACAAAACTGAGATGGATGAAAGAGGAAAACTATAGTATCCTAGCAGGAAAGAGAAATATCCACCAGGTATCAGTCTATGTTGTACTTTGGGCTCGTGATACAAGGTTCAGTAAGGGGTAGTACCTCGACTCTTACCTATATGCCATCTCACTTCTAACAGACGTCGATTCTGCTGCATTTTAATCAGGGACTTTAGCTGCATCAAATCAATCACTCCTACTTTCCCCTTCAACTGACAACAATGCAGTGTAGCCCCACATGATGCAGAGTAGCAGAAAGTGAAAGAAAAGTTTAAACCGAACCCAAATATTATTTCAAAAATTCGCCCAACCATGGCCTGGCTGACGGCTCCTCACGGGTCCCGACGGACTCAAGTCGGATTTCTACACAGATAGTCTATTTACCATTTACCATTTACCATTACCATTAACACTGCAATCAGTCTTGAATCTTGTGGCTATAGTAGCAGCACCACAAGGTAACACCAAAAATGTAAACGTCACCACAAAGTACAAAAGCGGTCATCGCCAAGAAAACCTCAGGTGTCATCCTGCCGCTGACAATAGACATCAACAACAATCAGGCACAAATATATTTGTTTCTTGCAGGTCATGAGCTGTGTCTGGAAAAAAGGACCCGGTCTACGCAGTCAACTGTTCGGTTGATAACTTACATTTAAGTATAAATTCTCCTGACATTTTTTCGTCGCTTGCTGTCGGGAAGGATCCACCCGGTGGAGCCTCTGTTGCTCGGGGATGGAAGGACACATTTGTCAGCCGCATTTGGAGGAGCCTTCAAATTGGGACAGTCTTGTCACGGCGCTGTGACCCAATCAGTCTATGAATACAGCTGATGAAGGATGCGGCCCCTAAATTGAGACGCAGCAAATGAGTGCCATATTATATAAAAAAAAATTGCTAAAGAGTGTTGTCTTCTAAACTCTTTGTGTTTTCCAGGATCGTACAGCACTAATTAAGATGACATTTCCAGGAAACTAACAAAACATGCATAATGTCACGTACTGTGATAGTATGATAGATAGTAACTGTCTTACCAACATTTATTAGTGCCAATCTCAAAGTTTGGCTTAAGCTGACAGACATTAACTCATTTGTTTTAGATGCTCTGTCTCACATCATCAAACAAAGTCTTGGAAAAGAGGACATCTTGTTAATCTAGTCATTAAGATTCGCCATCTGCAAGCGATCAATATCTCCACAGGATTTAATTTGTCGACTGTCAAATTTTTCTGGCAGGAGCAAACAGCAGAGTGACAGACAGGAGGCGGACATAGAGACGTACACAGAGAGAAACTAAGGTGAGAGGGGTGGAAATGGACTGATGGTTCTTTTTGTGACCGCCTTTCTGTTGCTTTTTTCAGTAGCAGCTCTGGAGAGGGGAGTAGGGGGTCAGAGAGCTGAGTGAGAGGTAGCAGCACGGAGCACATCATCGCCATATGTCTCTTTACTCTGGAGGGCAGACTGAGGCTGAGGAAAAACAAACTGATGCAGAGTAACAGCTGGGAGGTCAAAGTTGAGATTCACATTCTCTTTTTCTGCACGTGTGTGTGTATGATAGTGCATATCCGTCACAGTACATTATTTCCATATGAAAGAGTTCAACCGCAGGTCAGTGTCCTATAGAAACCATCTTTAGGACAAAGGTCAGTGTAAATGTTACTGAAGGTTTTGAATTCAGTCCCATTCCTTCTGATTTCAATACAGGAAGCAAGAGAAGCATAAACATATTATACACAAATGTGTTTTTTGTTCTGCGTAGGGATAAGAAAAAGATGTGAATATTCAGCTCTGTTGAGCTGTGATGTTGGGTTCCACCCACCACTTGTCAGTGTAGGTAAGGAGAAGTAATGAATCCACAATTCATGACAGAGCCCGATATGTTAAAATTAAGTTACAAAGCCGTTTCAGTCTCTGAACCATTATTTCAAGTTAGCAGACTTTGCTGGATTCCTGCCAAATGTCTGCTGTAGCTTTTCTTGATTTCTTGGTTCAAGGATGAATAAAAAAAAAAAAACAAGACGATACAAACCCACAGACCAAAGATAAATCCTCTGGAACACACTGTCAGGAAGTCAAATCCTTGACCCATGTCTTTCTGCCCATTAATGGAACTGTGCTGTATTTTTGACTGCAACTGTCAATAACACATACAGAAACTACAATGGAACTCAGTAGAGCACATACGCTCACCAAGGCCCAACAGTCTCCTTAAATTCAATAAAGCTCATAAATATCAGTCCTCTAAACATGCCTTATGATTTTTAGCACCAAGATCCGTGAATTATTCTCTGGGAAATTGTTGGAAAACAAATGCTGAAAACCAGATTTGTACCAAAATTGAATTGGTTCCTCACTGACCCATACCACATCCTTCCACCAGGTTTCATGATTATAAATCCAGTAGTTTTTTTTGCGTAATCTTGCTATCAAACAAACAGAGAAACGGGCAGAGGTGAAAACATAAAATCCTTGGCACAGATAATAAAAACATTTCTGGGTACTAAAAATGTAAAAAGTGTGTGTGTGTGTGTGTGTCCAAGGCCTATAGTTTCCACCTGCTAATAACATGTGATCTTTATCTGGATAATAACACATGACTCTAATGACTACAGGCCTCTGCAGTTAAATCTCTGATATTAACTCATGTTATTTAATATCCAGATACATGCTGCATGTTAACGCCACATGTAATTGAGTTCTAGTAGTAATAATTTGCTCAGTGCTTTGTTTTACATACTGTGATAATTGGTACTTTTTGCTGTTATTGGCTGGTTCCCTAATGCACACTATAAAAGCACTTAATGCTTTCTCGTCTTGTATTTTCTACGTAAAGGAAACTATTTCAGTTTAGTTTAACCCAGATTTTCACATTCTTGAATATCTCAAGAACGTATGATCAGCTATAGTCAGATGAATGTTTTGATTCTTCAACCTTAAAACTGAGAAGTACTGTACTGGAAGTAACTTTGGATGAGAGAAGCGTACAAACACTGTGACTGTAAATGTTGCATGTAACAATTCTACATATCAACTCCATGAATAAATCCCTTGAAAACCCCACGGTAATCACTCTTAATAATTTAATGAATAATTAATCTTGATTTAATGAAGAGATTAAGGATATTGACATGAGAAAAATAATTTGATTTTGGATTTAAACATTAGTTCAGTTCATTATTTCTGCTAAACAGAAAGATGCAAGCTCTAATCCCAAATTCCATACATGCTGCAAGTGCAGTAACCACGAAACACAGAGCCATAAATCAGTCACGCACCAACCACCTGTGGTGAATACACGACATGAACTCATAATCTCTTGACATTATGCAAACTCCAAACAAGTCTTAATTGATAAGAGTAGGTCAACTCAATGCTAATCTTGACCTTAAAAAAAGACAAGGTTACGAACAGACCTAAATCTAAATCACCCTGGACCAATTACTTCCTTAACTGCTCTCATAAATCCAAGACAAAGAGACAGGGACATCACATTTGGGTGCTATCTTTTAGACATAGTCATATCACCCATTCTAATTAGAAGCACTAACAACGAGTGTCACATTTCTCACGACTCCCCAAATCAATATCCGCTCATCTGCATTGATTATTGTTTTTCACAAGCCGTCGGCTCCAAAATAAATGAACTCGTTAACAGTGAGTTATGAAAGACAGTGGAGAGACACATGCATACTTCAAAGATACTGTAACACCCGCCAACGTAATAATAAACCACAAACCTAATACAAATCTGCAGCTTTTAATGTAATAGTCCCACAATCAAGAAGCAGTTGCCTACTACAAACGTGATACGTAATTTGTTACATTTGTGGGAAGGTGAAAATCTACAGCTTTTAAAATTGTAATAACTTCCCACAAATGAAATATGAAAATGAAAAAAAGATCTTTGTGGACATTGTTGTTTGTTTATTTACTTAAACACCTGCCAATTGGTTATAAATAACCCACTTGCACGCACGACCTCGACACCACAGCCGGCAGCATTGTACGTGAGAGGCCATGCGTGGTTGTCTGGGAGACAGAGCAGTGCATTGATCTTGGAAGAGCAGTCATCAAAAAAAGGAAAAAAAAAGCTGGTCTTTTGATCAGGATATTAATCATACACTGACATGGCTTTGCTAATGAATACAACGTTACCAAACACTCCAGCTCTCATCAATACAATATCAATCGGAAGAGTCTAATGAGTCCGCAACGATGACAAGATGCATAGAGAATGCCAACATCTTCTGTGTAATCGGGTGCGTTTTAAGCGAGCGCTGCAAGTGGTTCTCTTTATTGCACAAACAAATACACACTATTTACTGTATCAAGTATTTTATGGCCTTGTAAACTGACTGCAAGACAAAAGCTAATTATGTCATAAAGCTTCAGATGTATGAGTGTTTCCTAACAAACTGGAAGACAGCCATTTTACAATCATTATATCATGAATATTCCTCAAAACAAACATACAATTACACTGAGGTGGAATTTTGTGGTGGGTGGGCCAAGGACTCAACCCACTAAATTATGGAGCGGATCCAGATTAACAGGTGGACAGGTTTTCTTCATGGTGAGATAGGTCGTTAGCCGTTGTGGAGGTACGTGCTCCCTGTATGCCCTTCTAGTTTTGCTTCCTTCATTCAGCCTGTGCTGTTTTGCTCTAATCAATCAGTAACAGTCGTAAGTGAAGTACCCATCCCCTCAATGTCTTCGGCATGCCAGGGGAAGGTCACTGAAGAACTTCTTTGAATTGAGTAGTTGCGTATCTTCTTTAAATTACATCAACAATCTTTATCCTGCATAAAATGCCTTGATTTGTCAGTTTCTCCAAGTGATAAAAGTCAAAAATGAGCGTGACATCGGAGCTGTACAAAAACACCCAAAACAAATCAGATGTCGGCTGTGATTCCGAGGCCTGGAACCAGGCTACGGTGGTGCTACAAGTGTGATAGCTCCCAGCAGCCAACAGTGGTATACAGTATATGGGAGCTTTAATCACTCACTATGGCAATAACATGTCTTTTTCCATTGGTCAACTTTTGAGTCTCGGGAGCCAACAGATGGCAGAAGACTAGAATGCCAACAAGAACCACAATTTCTGTCTCAACCCGACCAAGCCAGAGAAAAGATAACTGAGGCCAAACCTGATCTTTGTCCGCACCCGGCCTGGTTCATTATTCACACTCTACAGCAGACCATTGGTGATGGGTGTTTTTTTTTTTTTTTGCAACAATTTGAAACGTCTCTAAAACCACCAGTGGGCAGATATTTGCATCCTTCTTCATTAGAGTTACAGTTTACTTGAACATTTATCTGAGACCTTTCTCAAGAAGTGAATATACAGAGTTAACAGAACTTAATTAGAGGACAAAATGTGTTTCCTTCTATTAATTAGATAATGCTCAGTCAATTATTTGTTTTTCAAGTGGTGCGGTGAAAAAGTTCTTTAAGACACAGGTGGAGAAGTAACTCACTCCCATGTGACGGAATTAGCATTTTAATGAGTAGAATGTTATGATGAAACTCTTAGGTAATTTCAAACGTAATACATTTGACTGACTGTGACTCATTGCTACAGGCGAAATACAAAACACTTAAAATATATATTAAATATTTTTTCAGTTTTGTTTACATAGTTTATTGAACATTTTCAACTGCATTGAGATGCTCAACTGAGACATGAGATTCACCATAATATAGGCCATTAGAGGAATAGGTCCCACCACTAAACATTATTCAATGTGAGAAAATTAAATTCAAAAGACAAAAAGTGTTGTTATAAACAATCTTCACTGTCGAACTGGGATCTCGCACAACTGAGTTACCTTTTCTTTCCTTATTTGCTTCCTTGTGGTTCACAATAAAAACTCATGAAGTCTTGATGGAGCATTAATGAAAAGCCGAGGTTTTTTCTCTCTCACACAATCACCACGTCTGCTCGCTCACCAACCAGACAACAATTTATAATACAGGTTCAATCCAAATATTACAAATGCCCAAAGTTATTATCACTCAAATAGTCAAAATCAATTTGTCTAACAACCCAGGTAATAAAATCCCTCACAGGTCCAATTGCCTAAATGTCTGTGATTTAGCTAAAGCCTCATCAATGTGTGCCCGCCTGCCCTTCATCTGCAGGATTTCGGCTAAGCTTTTTAGCCCTGCTATGGAGTGAGCACAAGGCTCTGAGGATGACAGTGTTGGTTGGGGGCTTGGTATCTCACTTGGGTGATTAAACCTGTTTTCTAACCTCCCGTCATGTTTATGGATTACGCAAAAGGTACTGAAGAGATTTCCACCAAACTTTGTGAAAGGGCGGGACACAGGGCCAGAGAGGAACTCGTACAATTTGGTGGAGATCCAGGTACAGGTGCAGATCCATGTTCAACGTTATTCCACCGGTTTTAAAACCACAAACTGAAATCGTTTACTGTACCAATATGCCTTTCTAATTTTTAGTTTTTTTCCTCCATTGTGTTCACATCCAGGGTATGTATCGCCAAACAGCTGTATGTCGATGTCGCAAAATGCTGTGAAAACTCCATTAGGACGTTATAACGTGTTTATGATGAATACATGTCATCTTAATGCAACTACTAACACGACATCTTTTCACTTGATTATCGCTTATTCTGGGTATGTCCTTATTCGGGTTAAGGTAATCGGAAAATGCTGTTTACCTGGCAGTGTCTTATCAGGTTTAGATCAGAGTATTGGTGTTAATGTAAACATAGTCCTTGTCTGGGTCTTGATGTAAAAAAAAAAGACATTTATGTTGTTATAGGTTTGCAAATTTTTTTGCAGATTATCAGACTACTTCCTTTTTCCATTTATTTTTCTATTTTAAGAGCTAGCAAGATATGTGCAGGATTGTTGTACCCACTCTACTAAGTGCCATTCTAGTTAGTCATAAAGAGCAGAACAGCCCTCAGGTCCACTTTTGAGGACTTTACTCTCTTATCTTGTTGTACCAAAGCCACTAAAACATGTGCAAGTCTGTCCTGCTGCAGTCAGCTTTGAAACAACTATATATTCACATCATTGTTTCCTGGACCATTGCCAATAAGACTTTAATTTCCATATATATTTAATTTCTGTTATTTACCTGATTCATGTGCACTTGTTTCATTCCAGCTCAGCATGAGAGTCTCTACTGTGTTATGATGTCATATACGGTCACATTTCTCTCCTCTCCTCCCCCATGTGTGTGTAATAACCTCTACACACACACACAGGTTGACAACTCGTTACGTTAAGTGCAACAAAAGCTTTCATACAAGTGTCAGAAATCCCTCTAAAACCATAGACGGACAGATGTGGACTCTGATGTCTGAGACTCAGGCCAAACTACCACCTTTTTTGAAATGCAAACAAAGCAGTCAACTGAGGACAAACACAACACAGCAGGTGCAATAAATAGATTCCCTATTGTGTGTTTTTTCTCTTCCTAATTTTCTCCCCCTCCTCTCAGCCGGGTCTCCATTTCCCTTCTCTACCAACATACTGTTATCACTAATGCAACTGCGATTTACGAGAAGACAGAAGAGAGCTGCGCTTCAAAATACATTCACCTGGTGTTTCATTGCCTATTGCTGAAGGGGATTAGGGATTCTGATTGAGGCCGGATTACTGTGTAGATAAACAAAACAATCAAAAAAGCCACAGCGGACTGGACAGGGCAGCATGTACGTGGCAAAGGTAGGGCAAACCACCAATGATCCGACATACACAGCCACACACAAAGACACACAATCAAATCATAGCACTTCTCCCAGTGCGGCACAAACACTGGGGCTAAAGCTCAGAAGTGAGCAGTAAATTAAACATGAGAGTGCAGATGATATGAGATTCTCCCCGAGCAGAACAAAGCCGAACACATTCTCAACAGCACAAAAATGAATCCCAGAGGCACCTAGACAGCAGGACAAGAAGTCAAGGAAAACATCTTCTGTGGCAACTGGCGCTGATCTCATTGAGGCACATGAGTATAAATTGCTGCACATGTAGCTCTGATTCCAATGCAAGTTTTTGGAGGGCAGAGTGTAAAAAAACATTTAAAACGTGTGTGAATGTGAAATCACGGTCCATGTCCATGAACTGGATGACCCTCAAAAAATACATCCAAGGTCATATCACAAGCATGCCTGTAAAAATACACTACAATATTCATCTCTTTGTGTTCACACATGCCCAAATGCATGAAGACAATCATGTTTATGGTTGGTCTGCTTGGATGTGATTTGGTGCGTGTTTATGACGTAAAAACCGAGAGCAGAGACCAGAATGTCAGGTAGGTTTATATTAGTCAGCAGATGCAGTGGGCCACATCATTAGTCACTCTGACACCCACTTCTGGTCCCTGCTTTATTGATGAGGCCAAACTCAACAACTACCCCCCCCCCCCTCAACACACAAACAGACACATGCACACAAACCCTCCTCTTCCGCAATCCTACTGTAAAAGCAACAGGAGACTGGTTTAGCATCTCAGGTATCACCCCAGTGGGGAGAGACAGTGTAGGGAGTATACGGGGCCGGCATGGAGAGCGACACAAGCCGCTGCACGGATTTAACACACAGCGGAGCAGAGAACGGCACATTATTGTCCACAAGGCAGCGGCTATACAACGGTCCACGGACCAAACAATCAATCCAGAACCAAACAACTGCTCAACACCAGATCTTCTGGGCTGGTTGTAAATGGCAGGGCGGGATGACAGGGTGCCAAGTGTGTCACAGCAATGAGCTCAGAGCCATTTATGGCCTCCATGACTCTGACATTTAGCAGGATGCTGTAATTTGTCAGCCTCTCAGTCTGAGTCACACATCCACAACAGGGGACACTCGTAAAACACATTACCATTAGGCCTAATAGTGCCGCATCACAGAGCGCTGTGTGTGAAATGTGTAAGAATTTATGATGTATGTGTGGTTTCCCTCACCGCCATAAAATGACTGTTGAACCATACGATGATGTAAAATTGAGGGAAAACAGGTCTGGAGACATAAGAAATCAATGCATCCAAAACGCTTGTCATGTTCATCTTGTAAGCATCAATCAAAGCCAATTCATGAAACAATGACAACAACAACAAGAGCCCAGGGCTGCAGGTCTCATACAGAAACATGTATGTCTTTGAAAATTGTGTATTTATAATAATTATTATCTCTACCTGTTCTTCCAAGCCAGCAACCTACCTTTAGAAACTTAGAGCGTTTCAATATTATGCGTCAGAGCCTTTGTACAAAGAAGCACAACATTTTCAAGGCCAGCAACTGGTGTGTCTCACACAGAGTGAGTGAGAGGAGGAGGAGGAGGAGGAGGAGGAGGAGGAGGCTTTCAAAATGCTAAATCACTGTTTCAGAAGCATCCCAGCTAACCACAGGGCAAGAGAGAGATGAAAGTAATGCTGGAATCTATGTTTGTGTGTTTTCTATCCATTTCTGTATTTCTACATTCTCTCATGTGCCTTTCTCTCTTCATCCCTCTGACAGGTGATGTACAAAAGGTCAGGCAATGGTGCGGACTTAACCTAAAGAGAAGATCTTAATGGCTCGTCTTGCCCCCAGAAGAATACTCAGCTGTGAAAACACAGTGGACACAGTCTACTGAAATCTGCCATTTCTCTGTAGCCTCTTCTCTGATATGCAAAGTTTGTAAAGTATGTCTTGGAAAGGGTGTCGCCGACTCCTGAAGCAGTTGTAGGTTTTTGGGCCACAGCATCAGACACACATTTCAAGTCGAATCATAATCAAACATTTACTCACCCATAACAGACGTGACTACAAATACACATCCGCACACACAGACACAGCACTCGCAAGCAGATAAAAGAGGTGTGTGCTCTGCTCTTACCCGAGCGTTGTCATAGTAACAATGGTGTACCAGAAGGAGGCTGGGATGCTGGTGAATTTGCTGGAGCTTGAACCCTTCTCTGCGTAGAACATAACTGTAGCAAAGATAATTATGGCCATAGTGAGGGAGAAGAGCAGGAAGCCCAGCTCGGAGGCACAGCTCTTCAGCGTGTAGCCCAGGATGCGCAGGCCCTGCGAGTGACGGGAGAACTTAAAGATACGGAACACGCGGAAAACTCGGAGGGTCACAAAAGCGCCACTCACATCCTCATTGTCAGTCATCACCAGGCCAATGTAATAGGGCAAGATTGCCACTACATCAATGATGCTCATGACCGACCTCATGAATCGGTAGCGGCTGGGCGCAGCAAATAAGCGCATCAGGTACTCCACGGTGAAAATCATAACGCAGGCCGTGTCCATGCAGAAAAAGGCCACAGTGTAGCGTACACCACATGGAACTTCCTTCTGGTTGGGAACCGTGCCGCAGGGGACTGTCTCCACAACATTGGTGATGACAGACACAGCGATGAAGAAGCCAGTGACATAGTAGAAGACTAGGGCCATGGTGGAAGTGTGGGGGTTCTCAAAAGCCCGCCACATGGTCTCCCTGCAGGTCATGTTGGGCAGCTTGGCGTCCTTGTTGTCCTCCTGGTCATCCATCAGACGTTCTGCATTCTCCCTCTTCCTGTCCTTGTACTCTTCATAGCAGCAGTCACCAATGATCTCTGGCTGAATGCCAAAGAACGCCAGCTCCTCATCATAAGAGGAGATGCACTCGCAGCGTGGGTAGTGGAGCTTGCCAGTGCGGTAGAAGTTGAGCACACTGCGGAACAAGTCAGCGTCCCGGTCAAAGAAGTACTCTTTGGTCTCCTCGTTGTAGAAGAACTCCTTCTCTGAGCTGCCCAGCAGGGTGTCTGGATAGCGGTCCAACGTGTTCCTCCATGTCTGGAAGCGCCGTCCACTAACATTAAGAATGATAAGCTCATCCCGCCGCTTGCTCTTCTCAGCAGGCGCCACTGGCATGGGCAAATTGGCCACAGGCATCCAGCCGATAGCTGCCGCCCGGGCAAAGGGAAGCCATGCCGCTACTCCCGCCATACTGTGTCCGGCTTGGGGCGTAGGGGGGAACAAATCCAGCACCTTCACTACCAGCTTGACTTCAGCTCATTCACCATCTAGAAAGATAGAGAGGGAGGGAGTTTGTGAGGACATGGAGCACAAAAGTGCTATTATGACCATGACAGGGGAAGAGAGTGAGAGCAGTGGATCAGAAAACAGAAAACAAGGGAAGAGGATTTGAGCTGTTTGAAGGACAGAAAGAAACCGAATGACGTAGTAAGAAAAAAAGGAATTGGCGTGAAGTCAAAATTGAACCGCACGAATCTGATAAGGCTGAGACAGCAAAAAAAGTATCTTTCATCGAAATGAAAATTTAACATCACATTTAGCCAGAAACCTTTACATTGCACGATAGGAAATTTATTTCTACTCGATACAGTGAGTTTTAATGTGATCAAACTGCGATTTCCAATAAGCATCATCACCCCTACAATTACTTTAAGGCTATATTTCTCAGGTCCTGTCCTCTATTGAGTTCGAGCTAAAAAGCAATTTACAGTTACAAAACTGAAGGCAGGCAAGCAAAGAAACTGCAAAACAATCTGTATACTAGGAGATTTTTGTCAATTTAAAAGGATTTAATCTTCTTAAATAAGAGAGAGAGAGAGAGAGAGAGAGAGAGAGAGAGAGAGAGAGAGAGAGATTCAACGAGAGATTCAACGAGAGATCCAAAACCTGTTGAGTTCAAACTAGACAAGTGCAGATGCAGCTGTTTTACGCAGGATTACAGAGACTCGTTTGTGGTTATCCGGATGAAACTCGCGATGCTAAATGAGGTTACACGAAACCTCATCCTCAACCAGCTTTATTTGTCCCTCTGGAAGGCAAATCAGCAACTTGAGCCTCAAGATGGACCAATCGAAAGCGACACAAACAACAAACACTGTCATCTGCTTTTTTCTCTCGCTTCACTGTGTCAACTCACCGGTTCCTAATTCTCCATCCAAACAAACAGAAAAACCCCACACGCGCTCCTTCTTCTTCTTCTTTTTCCGGAGCAGTTTAGTTCTCAGGTCGGAGGTCGGGTTATTTCTGACAGCGTGTCTGGAATTATGAAGGAATAAAAAAAAAACGCCAGGACAGAAGTTATGTGACGAGGGGCAGAAGAACATCAGAGGACTGCCGCCGGTGCTGCCGCTGAGGAGGGGACGGCGGAAAAGTACCGGAGTACGTACCACAGCCGCTTTAATTCAGCTCCCATGATGCGAGGGGGTGGGGGGGGCAGTGATGAGAGGACTCCGCCGCGGAGAGACCGTCTTACCCCGGCGTGTTTGGGATGAGTGTTGGGAAGAGACGGAGGAGGAGGAGGAGGAGGAGCTCTCTCTCTCTCTCTCCTCTCTCTCTCTCTCTCTCTCTCTCTCTCTCTCTCTCTCTGTGCGCATTAATGGGAAAACCTCAATGAGGACGCACGACGTTTTGCGCACGGTGTCAGTCACTGAAGTAAAAAAAATAAATAAACCAAAATAAAAAATGCCCTCCCCCCCTGCCCATCCTCTCCTCATCCAGCAACAACAAATAAACTACATTCAACCATTCATGGGGTTTTCTGTTCTAGCTCCAAATCAAATCGCCAACATTACCACAGTATATGTTCTACCCCTCCCCACAGAGGCGTAGCAAAAAAATTTCCAGGAGCCCCTCAAACCTCAAACAAGGGCCCCTTGGTCTTCAACTACTAACAAAACTTTATTTTTCGGCCACTTGGAGGCAGCGAAAACAAGTCACACCTGCTCCAAAATTGATTCAGCATATTGTCTTTTAGTCTCCCAAACTGCAGTTATGAAACAACAATATATATAGAGTGTTTTCTGCCCATATGTTCCAATATTTACTCCAGTTTAGCTTTTGTTTTTTAAGTCCCTTGACAGGAATGTCATGGTACTTTAGCTGATAAAGGCTCATCTGTCTTCACCCGATTCAGTCATGTGGTGCTGAGCAAATGAAAAGTCATTTATTTGAAAACAGCTTCCTACTGCGGTCAGCAATGATGGTATGAAGAGCACACCAGTCGGTCATTGAAAGCCAGTATAACTCTGAGGTTGAAAAGCAAAATGGATCAGTAAAATACCTGTCCAAATCCAATCTGCGTAAATCAATTTTAAAAGAAGAGAGACCCAATCGGAACAGTCGAAATATTAGTGGATCTGATTCAAAATAAACAGTAAACCAAAACAGACTTAAACATTGGAATCAATGAACCGCCCAGCTGAGGGAAACAGTAGATAGATAGGAGATGGGCTAAACAATTTGCCCAATTATATATCCAAATCAATTCCAAAATGTAATGTAAATCTTTTAAATAGGCTGATGATTTAGAAAAATGTTTGGATCATTTGGATCCACAGGTTATCAATATATTGACACGCAGAACCAAGACTTGTGGCAGAAACCCAATGTCCTGTCTGACCCTATGGACTGAGTATATTTGGGTATAGGTCGGGTCTTGGTAAGAGAGACACACTGGATGCCAGACACAATACTTTATTCAGTATAAAGCATATATATATGTATATTAACAGAGACCATGAGCTCCAGCAGACATGACAATATTTATCCACCCACACAGTAATCAAGAATAAAAAAAGGTCTAAAATAATATTTTTGCTGTATCTCTTCAGTGGGCAGAGATTGAGCTTGACATTTTTTTGTTTGCATTCTTTTCAGGGGTCTGGGGAGTCTGGTAATCATCTCTACGTGCAAGTTTACTCATGAAAGCAAAGTAAAACAAAAGGGCTTCGGTGGAAAAGCTCTCAGAGCAATCGCTGTCTGCTCTGACGAGAAGCAGGTGCAGTATGTACAGTAAGTAAAAGATCCAAGAAGGCTCACTGAGTCTATACAGTCCTATACCACAAAATACTATAAAGTTACTGTATGCTCTCCTACGGGCGAGTGATATAGACTGTTATTGTATGTGGTTGGTTCCTTTTATACTAATTGATAAACAGGAGTCGATCCAGTTTGACTCTTTCAGTGCGTTACTGAAACACGTCAATCAAGTCTGCAGTATGGGAAGCTGCCATTGATGCTTAAGTTCATGCTCTCAGAAGAATAATATATGGTCATTTATATTCACACTCAGCAGTGTCCCCACATTAGCCAATGGTTTAAAGAACAATATACAGCTCTAATTGAGTCAACAGGGATCCTATCCCTCTGATACATATATTCCACCAGAATACCAATGGGTTCACACACAGACTGCAACGCATATGCTTATCTCATAACTGTAAAAGACATAAATGTTCACCCCCCCACAGAGCCACCATGTGCCATTCAGCTGTTTACGACACAGATGAGAAAAAGAGAACCTAACCACAACACTTTTCCTGACAGTAGTGTAAATATCTGTTAATTTCATGGTTATTTGAAGCTGAATTTACACTCCTGCATCTTCTCCCTGCACTCTGCATGATAATCTTTACCTTCCTGTGCTCCTTCCTGGCATATAAATGTTAGAATTATTCATTAGAACTCATAGTAAACATATCAAGAGGCAGTATACAGGGAAATATCTAATTATCACTTGTATCTTTAAAGGTTTTCCTATTAACTTACACAATGCAGAATCCTCTACTCCTCCTATTTCCCTGCCTCAATACAATATGTTGTATTCACCGCAACTTACCCTCCCCTTCCAACACAAAAGATAACCTGTGGGAGTCATAAAAACTCAAAAGGTATTTAGTTTGTCCAGTCTGGGCTACTGTAAAAAACATGGTGGCCTCCGTAGAGAGGACCCGCTATTATGTAAATATAAAGCATTTAAATGTAAAAGCCTCACTCGAGGGAAAAGAAAACAGCAATTTGTACAATTTAGATGAAACACTAGTGAAAACATCACTAGGATTATCTTATATTCAATTTCTGCCCAAAGATCCCTTTCACCTAATTCTTACACACTGAACCTTTAATTAAAAGAAAGGTAAAGACATAGGACATAAAAAGCAGATTAGAATAAAAAGCCTTAGATGTTGCATAATTAACATTAAATATGTAAAATTAATGAAGCTTTCCTTGCAAAATAGGTTTTTGCACCTCGACTCCTCGGCGTCACACATGTTAACCGAGATGATTAGTAACACAAGATACTTATTAGAGATGATAAATCACAGTGCTGCTTGTTCACTTGCTACGGCTACCTCTTAACACCCAAGGAGGAGAGACTGCAGTCATTTTCTAATGCACCATCTGCACAGGTGTATAACAATGTGTGCAATAGGGTTATCAGATCAGAGATCTGAGGATCATCCACAATGTGTGATCAAACGTCCAAGTGCTGCTGCTTGTTTTGAAGGAACCTTTAGTGAGTCAGTTAAGGCCCTCTATTCATCCATCCATTATCTGTACCGCTTCTCCTTTGAGGCTGGCAGGGGGGCTGAAATTAGTCCATGTTGACATTGGGTGAGAGGTGGGGTACACCCTGGAAATATAGCAGTATATCGTAGGACCAACATACAGACAAATAATCATCCTCACATTCACAGCGCTACACAGCTTGTGACTCTGTTAAATCCGAAAACATGGCCCCTTGATGAAATACGGAATGGCTCAATTGACCTCACCTCATTAAAAAAAAAAATCCCACCCCTTGAACTGAAACTGGCCGTCAAGAGAAAAGAACACACCAAGTCACACACAGGCATGATCTCTCAAACACATAAACACAGAGACACACTCTGCATGCCCACAGACACTGTTCCATTTTCAACCTTGTGAGCGATTCCAATAATGCAAATGTCAGTAATGAATAATGTCACAAGGTGGGTTGCATTTCATGGTCAGTTGCCCTCTGTAATTATCTGGAGACACGACACTGATGAAAAAAAATTCTCAATCCTCTCTGTCCGATGGTGCTTGAAGTTACAGCAGTCAGTTAGCTTAGCATACACTTTGAAGCTTGTGTGTTGGGGGCCTATCTGTAAAAAAAACCCCTAAAAATAACACTGATTAAACATGTTTGGGAGCAAGTGCTTGTAAGGAGATGTTTTATAACCTTTGAACAAAGCTTGGCCAAGTCTTTCACCTGGTTTTCAGTTTTTAGGCTTAGCTAAGCTAACTGTACGCTGGCTCTCGCTACATATTCCCTTTAAAAATATAAAAGTGGTGTCTATCATCTCATGGTGAAAAAGAGAAATATGTTTTTTCTGTATAATGCTGGTCCAACCCATCATTAAAGTCCAGCAGATTTGCGAACTAAAAAACTGATAAGAGTAAATTTTTTCCAACGAAAACAATCCAGGCTTTGTACACAAATACAATTTTAACTTCTTTCTGGCTTGGTCAATTTCTCTGTTTTGATTTTTCATGTTACAATACATAAATACAAATCGTCATATGCACACTAGAGTGGGGATACCTGACTAGAGCTTGTTGGAGCCCGTTGGGACCCACTGTAACCTATTGAGTCCTGACCAGGTGCATGCTGGGTAGGGATTCAAATCTAAAATGGTGTTTGTGTTCAGGTTGGTCTCGTTGGCTGGGCTGATTTTTTTCCCAACATGTCAATAATCGGGAAAACAAAGCAATAACCGTGTGTGTTGGGGACAGGGTAACACAACTTGTATTAACTGTATTGGTCTCGGGTCCGGATCGACACAAAAAACAAAATGCCTGTCGGGTTCGGTTCGGATTCAGTTACTTTTCTCTCGGGGTCAGACAGAAAAATGCGGCCGAAACGCACTCTTGTGCACACACAGCACAAGTATACACACAGTACTCAACAGGTAGATCAGTCATTATGTCATTATTACAGTATTTAATGATCTGCTTTGTATTCTTATGAACATGTTAAACATAATTTATGTGACCTCCAACCCAAATGACAGGTTGTTTATGATGGCAGATTTATCAGATCTTCATCGTCGTGGTTACAGCTATAAACACATGGTTAAGCTTATAACACAGTCATGTTTTGTGAATGTCTCAGGTTCAAATGCAGACTGCAGAACAGTAATGGTTAAAAGACACAAAAACAGGAAATAAACAGTTTTCTCCTGTGTGAAAGTCCCATTCACCTCCTGACACGGGTATTGTCCCTATATATACTACATCACCTGACTTTCATTACTACAGCGGCTAGAGGTCGGCCAAAATCCTTAACTATAGGTTGTAATAAGCTGCTGGCACAGACCACTTTTTGATTGTTTTACAGGACAGTCTCATGAGTGCCTGTGGCATCTAAACAGATAACGCTGTTCCCGACCTGGTGTGGTTTGTATGCATTGGTGTCTTGGAGCAACTCTTAACCTCGACTGTGAAAGATGTGACTTAAAGTGTCCTCGGTGGCCCCAAAGAGCACAGTTTACTGAGCGAAATGCCGGGCTAAAGGTGACAATTAATTTCCCTCCTATATCGCTCTCGCTGCTGTTGCCTTGATATCGCTGCTGACTCCTGACTGCTGATGGCCAACTCGAAGCTGACAGGCACTCACACACACACACACACACACACACACACACACACACACACACACACACACACACACACACACACACACACACACACACACAAACAACGTATTCAAATTCGCAATCCCTGTTTCCCTCGTATGCACTTTCGGCACATGAGTAAACTCAGAAGCTTTTGTTATGACATTTCCCTCGTCGTGCATTTGTTTGTTTGCTTGAATTCCACTATTGCCCACAAACCTGCATCCCTATTTTGTCTAATCCCCATTAGGTATCTGAAATCTTCCATCGGGGGATTTAGTCTGTGACTGTGGTGGAGTTTATCCTTGGTGTGCCAAGCTCTGACTTGGCAGCCCCTTTGTCTACTGTTCAGGGAGGCAGTCAGGCCCGAGGAAAGAGGGAGGGGAGGGTCATAGATGTGCTTTTGGCCCCTTTCCAGCGCACGGATAGACTAAGACAGCAGATCCTGCAACCAGTCCAACCCTGTGACTTGTCACACTTTGTCGACTGATGCCCAAACTGCATTGGCTCTCACCAAGGGAGCACGGGAGCAGTGTTTCCAGACCAGGATCTTTATATACTCTTATACTCCGACTTAAATCAACTTTTTATCTGATTGTATATCATGCTCATTTTAGGAAAGGCACTGCTGAATTTCCCCTTGTCATTCAAGCGCTGTGACTCAGAGCTGAAAATTTGTTGCAGCTCAAACATAAATTTTATGACTGTGCCAATAAAAGGAATTTGTGATACTGCTCATATAGATTTAATTCCGCTGTGCTCATGTCTGCATTATGTAAGAGCTAACGCTGAGTTTGCATTGAGCATACAGGCTGGAGGATAAATTTCACCCGCATACGGGGACGCTGGGAGAAAAGCCCTGAAACTCGCCTCTGACTGTCTATTCCCAATTTTCTCTTTCATCACTCTGCTCCTCGGGCCGCAGCAGTCAGAAGTGTAAAGAGGTTGTTGATATTCTAGACATATACTGACTCACAGAAAGTCTAGCACCTACACACACTCGGCCTCCCTGTAAACACACAGCAGGCCATGCAGGAGCATGTTGTCAGGATTCTCTGCATTTGTTTCATCACAGAAACCTAAATTCATCAACAAAGTCTAACAGCTTGGTGTTTCATAAATCAAGTATTAAATATTAAAAAACCTCTTTCACACCTGTACCATGTTTTCAACTTCGCACATTTTTGCTTGTGCCTTTTAATCTTTCTCCTGCCAGTTCTGTTGATGAAGTGGTCTGTTGTGAAGGCCACTCATTTGAAACCAGCCAGTTGAATAACCTACAAAAAGGACAGGTTTGTGTATCCTTTATGCCCGAAAATTAATTATCACAAAATGTCCTGTTGATAAACAGAGCATAAAACTGGGCGGTAGCTTCATTTTTCTTACTCTGTCATTGCCTCAGGAGAGTAATGTGTTTTTTTTTTATTTACACTATGCCTTAAACTTCCAGAGACCATAAATGCTGACATGGTGAAAGAAAGCATCTTTAATTGATTTTGAAGTGTTGCTCACACATCATTATGGCCCATCCTATTAGGAGTTTGATGAATGTATTATAATGCAACCAGAACATGATTTAAAATACATTATGGATATGAACACAAGCTTTTTTCTTACTGAATATCTTAAGCAAGATATAAGATTAAGAATTATTCATTAAATCACACACTGGTATCTAAATGAAAAACGAGGAATGGGTTCATTCATCATGTGTCCAATCACTTATGCAGATCTGGGCTGCATTGACGACAGGCCATGACCACATGCTTGTCCTCCAGTGTCTCCTCAGTTGACTGCAGCTACATCGGAGTTGTAGTCCTTCTGTGCCCTGAGCCTCCTGCCCCATGGCTGTGATTGATGGAGGCACACAGGGGTGTTCTCTCCAGGTATGAGCACCGTGTCAAGAACGTGGGTTTAAAACCTCAACAAAATCACTGCAGCTGTTGCACATGTTGCCTGAAAAGTACTAGAAGCAGTCTCCCCTCCGCTACTCTACTGTTCACCCTTCAGCTGAATGGGACAATCCACCTTCATCTGAAAGAAATATGGAGATGATCTCCACCCCGACTGCATTAAACCCACCTGCACATAACTCTACATAGTGTACCTAATAAAATCCATGAAATCTGGAAACCCTAATGCCACTGAAGCGCATCCCCCAAGGAGGAAAAGGTGCACTTTCTCTGATAAGCAACTTTATGTTTTTGAACTTCTAATGAACCGTAACTCTGCATTGCTATGGGGTGACAAAAATCCACAGCTGAATAGCAGAAGAAGAGTCTCCTAAGCAGGATACGGAACATTACGATTGTATGACATAGCAAAACAGCATGTCACATATATCCACATAAGTCTATGTGCAGTAAACATGCAAAGAATTTGGCCGACGTGCTTGTGCTATTAGAGTAAAGGAAATGAAATGTTTTACTATGCATTTTGAATATTTGCCTGTGCACATTATCGCGGCCTGACAGTGGAGGTTGTTCAGGACTGTGTCTTCCACGGATAAATGTCCTCATGGGACTGAGCAACCATCTACCTGTCACAGCCCTAGCACCACGTTTACATTGAACAGACACACATTCCCTTTAATCACTCACAGTCAGTGTTGAACACAGAGCCAGAGGGACACACACTCAGTTCACCTTTTCAGAGCAACACGCACACACACACGCACGCACGCACACACACACACACACACACACACACACACACACTCACACACACACACTCACACTCACATCCATATGACAGGCAGCGCACTTTACTGTACAAGGTCAGGAATTAAATACAAGGGATTTTTATCTACTTTCAATCTTAACACCTTTTCACCGATCATTCATACAAATTCTTTGATGGGTCTAAAAGGGGAGACGGTCGGTATATAATTCAAAACTGTTAAAGGGCAGTTGTGGCTCAGGGGGTAGAGCGGGTCGTCCACTAACCACAAGGATGGTGGTCGATGCCCTGCCCCTCCGGTCTGCATTCAGAAATGTCCATGGGCAAGATACTAAACATCAAGATTTACTCTGATGGCTGTGCTGACGGAGTGTTTAGCATAAAGTAGCGCAGTGTGAATGGCTGAATGTGACTTGTACTGAAAAGCACTTGGTTGTGAAAACGGTCCACTTACCATTTATAAGGTTTACACCTTCAGGTAGTGCTGGAATAATACAAGGGCTCTGACACTGGCTTCAGTCTTTACTATGTCTGTCAATATTTGATGGTAAAACAACAAGTAAGCCTGTGAACTGACTTCTAACTTTATATTTTAAGCCACTCCAGCTCTAATGGCAAAGGCGTTGGTCACTTTGTTTCCCTATAGCTTAACAACTATTTGAGAGAAAACATTCAGCACAGACATTCATAGTATCTAGATCATGAATCATTAGGACTTTTATTCTCCCCTGACTTTTCATGAAGCAAAAACAATATGTGAATATTTCCACTTCTCTAGCACTGTAGTTATTGATGGCATACCTCTAAAAACACATTCCCATTACCTGTATTAAGCAATTAATTTTGTTTGAGCATGTTATGTAGTATAAGAGAGAGGCGGCAGGAGCACTACTAGTGTCCCTCAAACCACTGGTGCTCATGGAAGGGAATACATGTCAAAAATTTGAGGAAAACTTATGGCAAACTTAAATAATGGAATGAAGAATCCAGGTCCTGGCACTCAAAGTGGTTTGAGAAGTGTGAAAGGGCTTTATTTCAATGGGCTTGAAATATTAAAATACACCAATGCGTATCGGCTTATGCCTTCATCCGGGTGAACTGACACACAGAGACAAAGAGTGATCATTTGTAATAATAATAAACAATCACTCTTTGTCTCATAAACATCACTTCTTGACATGTTATTTAGAATGACAATGCTTTACAGATTTTCCAGTTCAGATTAATGTGGTATTTTTTTTAACATTTGATCAGATATTACTGTGACTACACAAAAGTCAAAATCTGTAAAAATATGACTTCATGGGTAATTTTTTGGGATCAGAAAAATACTGTGGCCGAGACATCTCACACAAGCAAATAAAGGGAAAACATGAATGCAAAAGCCAACTCACCAATAAGTCACGACAAAACCACAACAGCCACACAATGGAAACTCAACCATAACATCAGTGAGTGACATAACAAAAAGGATGTTGACCATGAAAAAAGCAGAGGTACTTACCGCTGTCAAGTGAGCCACTGAAACAGATGATTGTTTACTCAAGGTTTTACGGTACAGATGCTTGGAGTAGCCAATAAGGAAGGGCATACCTGTACCGTAACACCTGAAATAGACAAGCATCTTATTTTAAGTAGCCTCTGACTTGGACGACTCACTTGACGCAAACGACCCACACACCCATGACTTGACCAGTGTAAGTAACTCTGCTTGCTTCATTGTCAACGTCTCATGTTTCTCACTTTGTGGTTGTGCTTCCATTTTGTGGCTTTTGCTTTCCTGTTGTGGCTTTTACAAGTGTGTTAGGGCTTTTGCTTTCAGGTTGTAGTTTTAACAGTTGTGTTGTGACTTTTGCTTTCCTGTTGTGGTTTTTACTGTTGGGTTGTGACTTTTGCTTTTGTGGCTTTTACAGTTGTGTTGTTACTTTTGCTTTTTCGGCTATTGCTTTCCTGTTGTGGCTTTTGTGGCTTTTGCTTTTGTGTTTTCCATGAATCAATTTGTGTAAGACGTCTCAGCCACATCGAAAAACCCCAAAAGAGCCACAATACAGAAGATAAATTTAACATTACCACCCTGCAGGCCACACGTTAACGTCTTACCCCTACTCCTGGTAAAGACCTTAGTTTTTAACGTGTCCACCATGGACTGTGTATAAAGATGGACAACATGAAGCTTAAGCGCCTACGCTTCTGCGTAGGTCATAAATCCCAAATCCTCCATGTTAATGGATGGGAGACAGACCAAACTAAAAAGTTAAAATACATTTTTATCAAAGATGATTTCGGATATTTTAGGTAGTTCATATTATTCCTATCTGGTAAGTTTGGTTTCAGGTATCAAAACAAGATAAAAAAAAGTCATGATCATTATATACAGTCTACGGTGTCCTCCAAAGTGGAATATTAAAATAAAAACAAACCAAATCTAGAATCCATACATTAACTGACGAATGTGGTGATGGGCCAATGTAAAGCAGTTTGGAGTGGCACACATGTTCGGCATTTCTGTGATATAGTAATTTTGAAATTCTGAATGCCACCACCACATTCAACAAAGAAGCAAACAAGCATACACACAGGGAATAAATCCTTTCTGTGAGACAAAACTTCCACAAGGTGAAAAGAGCATAATGTTTCTTCACTCTTCTCCTTTTCTTGTCTGCGTGACTCATCTCTTCTAAGTGAGATTAATAGAGCGTTCAATTCTCATTCCAGTGGTTCCTGTGCATCCAATTAACCAACATACGCAATCAAACACAGTAAATATCCAGGACCACACAAATCACTTTGCAGATGTTCGGTCAGGGAAATCTGTCACACGGAGAAAGGGCAGCAGGATGTAACTCTCTGCTTCTGTCTTGAGCATCACAAAATAACAGCTCACAGTTTTTGTCTAATTAAACCAAGCTCTTTTCAAGGGTGCTGGTTTGTGTTTATTTGTATTTGGGGTTTGGAATCTTCCCGGGTTGATGATGTAGTACCTGGAACTCCACTGCATCCTAATGTTGGTGATGAGAAGTAATCATTGAAGGTTAATACGGGTGAACATCACTAATCAGGGCCGGTCCGTTTGCTGCCTCCTGGCCTTTTATTAACAAAGTCATCAGGGGAGGGAGAATAAAACTCAAACCCAGCAGGCAAATTACAGAGCAGAATCAAGATAATGCTGACAATCTACATATATTTTCACATGTCTCCTTTTTCATATTTTTCATACGTATATTATTCAATATTTCAGACATTTTCCAGCTGTCTCTTAAACACCATGTTCCTTATCTCTTCAAAACAGGGAAGGGCAAGTTGAATTCTGACAAGTGGAGGATGAAGGACAGATAAAGAAAGTTATTTTCACTATTTAAATTTACAGATGTATGCTTCACTTGGGGGTTTTACAGTATGATTTATACCGTTTCCAGTCAGTGGTTGCAAAGATCTGAGGTTTGTCATATGGTGTTTTCAAGTAAGGAGCTTCTTCCTTCCCCTTTCCGTCTGTGTGTCCACCTCTCACTTCGATCTCCAGTACACTGGGCATCAAACAAGGTGGTGGTGGTGGTGGGGGGGGGGGCTCTTAGCATTCAAGACACAGCAAGAAAACGAAAGAGACAAAAATAGTGTTGCCCTCATACGTGTGAGTGCAATAACACATTTAAGATGATTCACCGGGACAAAGATATACAGCCGCGTAACACATGTTCAAATAGGCTTCTGCCACTTGGGATCTAGCCGCTCACAAAGGCTGGGATTGCTATGAGTGACTTTGACAAGATGGAATGTAACTCAGGGAGAGCTGGCTGTCCTTCTGCAGTAGAGGACAGATACTGATGGCTGTTAAGGATTGCAGCAGACAGAGTAATGGTCTGAGGTGATGGTGAGATGCTCGGTGCTAATCACACCATCACTTCTAGGAGGGGAGATGCTTATGCAGTATCCACGGCAACACCAGCCCACAGTACATCTCTTTTTTTCCGAGTGTACGTAACATATGAGCTCTGTGTAAAGTGTCGGCATGAATATATGTGTGTTTGCAAGTGTGGTTACTTCTACACTTGTAAGTTGATGTGTATGTGCTATATAGAGAATGAATGAAGTATTCAAATGTGTGTGTGTGTGTCTGTGCGCATGTGTTGTTGGTTCTCGTGCGCACAATAGTGTTTAATTTTAATGCTCAAATTGTGCTTTGACACTGTCCCGCTCCCTATGCATATGCATTACTCACTATTTTTCTATACATAGCTAATATGGTGGAACATAACCCTGCCATGAGTGATCTCTGGACTAATGAATACATTACAGTTGAATTCAAGTGGGAATACTGGCCAGGGAAAATTATTCTATTTTAGTTCAAGCTTTCGGAGAAATTTTTTACACTTAAATGGAGAGGACAATGTCAATGTCAGAATCAATCAATCAAACTCCAGCGTGTCCTCTATGAAAATGTCAACTCACTGTACCTCACTGTTGTCTTAACATTGTCCTGCTTTGCCCAGTCACTGTCTTACTCTCAGTGTGTACAGATAGATAGAATACAAAGGGAAATATATATGAGCCATAGGACCCTGTTGCTTAACAATGTTGCATGTGACCCATTTTTCCCTGTGTCTTGCCCTCTGTGTGTCCTGTGTCCTGTCTGCTGATTGGCTGAGGGCTTTCTCAGGTGGGTCCAGGTCAGTGTGGTTCAGCGGGGAATGTTTCTATTTGAAGCCCCACTTTGCAGTCGTGATAGTTAGGTTCAAGCCTGAGGAATAAGGGATATTGGTTCCATTTTAATATGGCTGACTGCCCTGCGCATAGTGTATAGCATATGTATAAAGTCAAGTATTGCTCCACGTGTGGAAGGTTGCAGTGACCTCCTTTATGGTGTTAAAGAATTTAAACCCTCAGACCCCGAGAATGTGATTGACCAGAGGTTGGATCCATCGTTGAAGAGCATGAGGGATATTAGAGGACAAGCTAAAGTATATTTTTAATTGGTTTCTACCAATCTGTTATTTAGTGGTTCTGTTTGTGAATTCAGCGTCCAAGCCAGTAAGAACACTTCAGCAATCTCATCAGACACCTGGTTCAATATCCTATTGATGCTGCATTACTTAACTTACCATGTACACTTCATTCTCTGGAGTAACTTGCTCATGCAAGTAAACATTTCCTGACATTCCCGCTGCATATCCCCAAGGTTCAAGATCACTGCATGGAGCGCATCCTAATCCCCTTAGCCTGCAGCAAATATACTTTATCACATCTGTGCATGATAGCAATTAGAGCAGGTTGTCCCAAACTTTGCCGACAGGAGCATCAGGGATTTGGAGGGGTCTAATTAAGAGAACAGAGTAAACTGCCCCTGGCCCAACTATTACATGAGCTCAGCCCTGCCGCCCTCATCTGGCTCATTTTCATTATCTGCATTAAAGAGGTGCTGGATGAACAAAGTGCATCAATCTTGGTTTAGATAGCTGCCAGTAATACTTGCAAAGTAGCTGCAGAGGACAGACTAGACACAAGATATGTAGTTTATAGGGAAGGGAGAGTAAACATGATGGCAACTTTCATGAGTTCATTATATGAACTAATAAATAGAGAATGCTTTTTTAAATGTAACAACTTCCCAAAAGACCACATGGCTGTCATGGAAAGGTTTTTATCACTTTTTCATTATCCGTTTACTGCTCATATATTAATTTACTGGCTCTTTATTTTCTGCTGTTTAAAGCGAAGGTCGACATTTTCTCATGTCTCTTTTAAACTAATAGTTGCGTGCCCTTATGAACATTGAAATATGTTTTAGTTTGCTTTAATTGTTTCTCTTCTTGGCCACAAAGAGATTCTCTTATAGTAATTTGAAAGTAATTTCAACTAGACTGGCACCCCGTAGAGCCCATACCTCTGAAAAGTAATGGCCTCTTAAATTCAACCAAGCTGCACCAAATTTCACACAATCATACATATTAGTCCCCTAAACAGGACTGATTTTTTTTTTCATCATGATCAATAAATTATTCCCTGGGAAATCAGTGAAAATTATTCTGGATCCACACCCTGATCCAGAATAAAAATTTGATAGGTTCTTCCCTGACTCATACAGCATCATTCCACAAAGTTTTGTGGTAACCTCTCAAGTATTTTTTGGGGTAATATTGCTTACAAACAAGGAAACCAACAAACAAACAGTAAGGGGTTAAAACCTAACCTCCTTAGCAGTGTTAATGAAAACTTTGTTATGTGCAAAAGTACAATAAAGGTTCAGCAAAAGCTAATATGGGACTTTAGAAAGAGTTATAAACACTAATAACCTCCATACATACCCTGAAATCACTTAAGAATAGGATCTCTTTGTGGCCAGTGCAATATTTCCTGCAGCCTTTAACTCTACATGAGTATTGTATTAAAATGTGAACTTGTCCTGACAGGGGTCATCTTCCTCCCCTCTTTGCAAACTCCTAGTCCTCATCACTGTCTTTCCTCTTATCAGCAATGGTGCTGAATCCATCCTCTTTTTGATGTGTCACTCCTCCATTTTAAGCAATGATTTCCTCTCATTCTCTGCTTCACTCAAACTGCACCAGCCTCAGTCCAACACTCAGTCTTAACACTGAGGAAAACCTCATTTGGCGATGTCTATAGCGAGGTGGCTCCAGAGGTCAAACCAGGAAGATGGAGTCAATGCAGAAAGTTTATAAATATCGATGGACTTGACTTCACTTAGATGGACGGAGAGAGGGGGGAAGTGCAGTTCTAAATGATTTTACTGGGTCAATCTAGAGATAGCAATAGTTTACGTAAGATTAATTACAAAAATAAAATAAAAATTGCCGCCGTCCCGTACAGATGGTGTTTCTATCACTCTATGGCATCTGTTAATCCCGGCTACTTCACACAAAATTACCGTTTTTATTATTTATCACCATGTGAGCAATTAGCTATGACCTTATTAGCAATTCAGTTCATTCATTTGTTCTTTCTGACTGACAGGCAGCCTCAGCTAATCTAACATCTGCTCTATAATTGATTACATTCATTGTATAATTCAAAACTTTCTATAAACCTATTAAACATCTAATTTGAACAGTGAAAATTGTATCATAACTTCAGATATGGTAATTTATGAAATGGAAGAGGGATATTTTCTGGATAATTTATCTTTTTCCATCACATTTCATCTGGGGCACATGAAAAAGTGTAAATTAAGAAATTGGACCGGAAGGCAACATGTGATCAAGAAATCAAAAGACCCTTTGACATCCGTTGGTAGCCCTGTACACACAGTGGTCCCTAATTTGTTAATAGATAGTCTCAAGGTTGGAAGAGCTGGCCTGTATTCAATGTAGATGAATCTGTTTATAATGAGACGTAATCTCATTTAGTCTGTGGCATATGGTCTGGTTTGCTGGGCTGTCACCGTGTTCCTGCTGAAAACGCACTTCTCGCCCATAACCCAAAAAAGGAGAGAGGAGTGCAATGCATTCAGGAGGCTCTTCTAAAGCCTTATTACCATAAATCAGACAGGCATCAAAAAATATTCAACACTGCGACCAAGCATACTTACATTTCGGCTGTTTGCTGATTCAGTCCTTTGCCACATTAGTTGTGTGATGGAGGGACACAAGACATAATGCTGCGGTCCATGAGAAGACCCGTTTTTTTTTATTGCAAGAGTTGCAAGATGCTTCAGAAATTGAGTCTGAAGCATCTTTATATTTTTTACGCTTTGTTGCATATGGCGTATACTTTTCACAACATCTACACCTGAGCACAGCTGTCACGGTGCGGGCTAAGCCACAAAAAGCAATCTCGCTTTGATCACTCATTTGACAGCCTTTCTGCACTTAGCAACACTTAGATTCATCGTCGTGTCTCACCTGTTTCACTTCTGTTCCTTCAAAAGTCAGACAGAGAGCTTTCTCTGTGAAGGTTGCGGACGAGGTAGACAAGTGCGTGAATGATGCCCAGTAATGCTGCCTGCATCTGATGCTGCGAGAAGAAGACACCTTCTCTTCAGTCGGAGCCTAACAACATGGTGTGATATTGAGTTATTGATCACCTCTGTCACACCAAGGCTGGAAAATTTCAAGGCTGGTTTATCTTCTATTCATTATGCCAATCATTACGATGTGTCATCCAGCCTTACATACCCACCACTAGGAAGGAAACTGATGTTGACAGCCACTCTCTCTGTCACTCTCTCTCTACATGTTAACACATTCTGCACAAAAAAATATGAATTAGTGACATAGACTAGTGTCTATTTATGGTATATTTGTTTTCAAAGCAGAAATAGGCTGCAGACCATGAAGCAGCTGTGACTTAATCTGCCAGAGACATGTGTGTGTGTGTGTTTGTGTGTGTACGTGTGTGATTTTGTGTCTGTCTTTGCGCCTGGATCTTTGTTTGCTTGTGTCTGTACGTGTTTGTTCATGCATTATCGCCCCATCACACATTAATTACAAAATGCACCTGATCCACGCTCCTATATCAGAAACAATCACACACCACCACAAACACCATCTCGCTCTGTTAGATTAGAGGGGACCGAGAGCGAAGGAAACATTCTGTCTGGTTTTCATCAGTTCCTCTTAAGTTTCTACATTACTCCGACGGCAGTGAAGAAGGGATCAAAGTCAGGGAGGAGAGTGGTATTAGCATCTCGGTGCGAGTGATTAGAACATTCTGCGCTGATTAATAATCAGTTGATTTGCCCTTTACTGCAGAACAGACACGCTCCCTCGCTGCAACATCAAAGGCAAGGCTTTCTCGAACAATGCATCACTGTTTTTGCACCGAGGCACATCTGCACACACACACATACGTGCAGCATTAACACACGTAGAGCTGCAGCACTCCTTTTAAAGTGTGGGAAGTGTTTACAATGAATTTTTCTACTGAAGTTTGACCCACTACATGCTCAACTTTTTTATTTTATGGTAAGATTATAGCTAGCCTTGGCTGCCTTCTTAGAGCTAATTTATGCTGCCTTTTTGTACGAAGAGTGATACATTCGTTTGCACAAGACGTAACCGTCAATACCTAGCGCAGAGTCGAGAGTTTCTGACAACAACTAACATGGCGAAAGTGAAGGGGGTTGTGATAATGTACCTTTCCTCTCCTCAAGTTGTTCCTCCATTGTTAAAATTTCTTCCTCGTGTCTCATGGTCGTCTTGCTTGAACGGTAGGCTACACTGCCCTCCATGATTTCACGTGGTTCTGCTCTGTGATGTCTTTTTCATCCGAATCTGTAAGCTTTCAGAAAAAATGAACAAATAAGGACCAAATGAACGCATAATACAGACAGAA
The DNA here is from genome assembly GCF_022539355.2 of Hippoglossus stenolepis. Taxonomy (NCBI): domain Eukaryota; kingdom Metazoa; phylum Chordata; class Actinopteri; order Pleuronectiformes; family Pleuronectidae; genus Hippoglossus; species Hippoglossus stenolepis. The sequence continues at coordinate 10,911,559 of NC_061488.1, forward strand.
GGCTTTGTCCCTTGCCGTTTAGTTATATAATGTAGAACTTAAATGAGCCTGAGCCTGATGTTCATCATTTACAATATGTGAGACCCACTTTCTTGGATATTTTTTGCTGTTGGCACGAGTTCTAATAGGTGGAAACCCTAAAGACAGACAGGCAGAAAGCAGCATGAGTGATCTGCAGAGGCAGCCTTGCATTCTGGGACGCTGATCAAAATTGCACTTGGTAAATAGGGAATTAATTAGGCCCCCCAACTGCATATGTGTGTATATATACACATTTATATGCTCTGAATCCCCATTTCACTGGAAATCAATAACAGGCGGCCCATCTGAGCAGAAAACTCTGTTGACTGAAAGGCAGATTTCACTGGTTTGTTGATTTAGTCGAGCTGCGTCTGTCGAAACACAGGCAGAGGGGGATGGAGAAACATGCAGAGAGACGGAGAAAAGAACAGGGGGAAGTGTTCAAGTTACAGCTGAACACTGGCTGCCCAAGCAAGTTAGTCCACAGCTGGTGGCTGCTGACAACTTGCTGTTCCATTTCAGATGAACCCATCAATTAACTCAAGACTGACAAATATTAAAAGCGCCATCCACAGTTCACGAAGAATTGGTTTGAGAAGAATACATAATTCCATTCTGTTGAAACATTGGAATCTGAATCTGAGGACGGGAGTTGTGTTGTCCTTAATAGCAGCTCGAGTTAAACTATTTTCATTCAAACTATACTAATACTGCACAATACATTATCCATTTATAATTAAATTAATTTAATTGAAATACTTGAGATTAAAATCCGCATTTGAAGGGGATTTCGTTTCATACAGAGCAATGTCTGCTTGACTCTACGTCACCGGATGCATGTAAACTGTGTTTCCCCCCCCCCGTGCTCCGTCCCTCCGATTGCAATCCTGTCGTTTTTAGATAACAGCATCATGTAACTTTGAAGTATGGTCTGATGAGATGGTTCTGCTTCACTTCACGTGTTTCATCAGTTAATAAATGTTAGCCATCTGATATGGAAAAACTATTAACCCTGACCAATGTGTGAAGCACTTATGCATTCTGTCCGTGCAACCACAGTAAATATAGGACATGTAAGTCACACTATCGTCTGCAAAAGGTATATTGTGTGTGTGTGTGTGTGTGTGTGTGTGTGTGTGTGTGTGTGTGTGTGTGTGTGTGTGTGTGTGTGTGTGTGTGTGTGTGTTTTAATGGATGTCAGTGTGGATTTATAAAGGAGATATCTCCTCCCAGGAGTCACCTCCTCTACCCAAAACATCCTCCTTCACCTCTCACCCGCTTCCTCTCCTGCTGTCATTTCTTCCCCTTGCTCATCCATGTTTTAATCTCTCTTCCTCTTTTAATTCATGATTCCTTTTCAGTCTTCCTTCCTGTCCTTGATCTTTTCTTCATCCCCAACATCATCTCGCTCTCTCAGCTTGATCTCCTTCCCAAACCCCCTAAACAATCTTCCACCAATTCTGCCTTCATCTGTCCCCTTCCCTCTCCTGCATCGACTCTCCCTCCCTCCCTTCATCTCTCCGGTCACTCTGCCTTCATTCACCTTAAGATGCAATTAATGATGAATGAGATGAACCTCCCTTGGGCTCAGACCTCTGTGGGATGCGGCTCAGCTGCCTGCTCGACGTTCAGGGCTAATTCCTTATTCATGTGCTGCATCAACACCAGTCCATTGTTACTCTAGAGAACCATTACTCTCATGACACCAGCTTTCAAAGTTATATTTTTTTACTAGCAGTGCATATTCCAAGTTCACAGAACCTTATAGCATTTCTCCTTCCGTCACCATGTAATCCTTCTTGATGAGTGAGCTACTTTTGTTGACTTTATCCATACATGTTCTTCCCACCATCGCCTATCACTCCCTTTAAATCCGTGATACCTTCCCTTATAAATTCTTGAGAGGCTCTCTGTGAAGGCACTCAATTGTGATTCAGCTGTCATTCTACAAATATTAGCATTCCTACTATACAGGAAGAAAGAGAAGTAAACAAAAAACCTTCATGCATGTATACAGAGGCTGAAACACATTAGGGCCATGTTCAGTTCTGAAAGTATCCACAATCATTCATGGGGTTTAGCACTTTACATATAGTTCCCATATTTTAATGTATTCGCATGTGTAAAATCCTTCTCATCTGAGGGATTATTTGGGAATATATAATTTCATGTTATTTTTTTTTTTATCTTTGCATATGCATATGAGAGAGAGAGCTTAAAGATATCCTTATTCCTACTGCTCCTTTAGCAAATGCAACCTTCCATTCCAGCACCATTCCCAGGAAAATTACACAACAATCACACAGCAATCACTTCCAGCAGCTCTTTCAGTGGAGGAGAGTGAGGTAATCCAGGCAGAGTGTCGGGGGTTCAACTGAAAAGAGGAGGCTTCACTGGAAAATCCTGCAAGTGTCTTCTATCAGGGGCACAGTGCCCTCCTTTCAGCAAGCGAGCCTACAAGTCTAATCTGCAGCATGGGAGCGAGACGAGCACACGTGTGCGCGGGAACAGCGAGAGCTTTTATAAGCCTCTGTTCCTACAGTTTTTCTGTTTATGCATCAATGTCCGTCTTTGCACACCCAGCCTCATAATTAATGCAGCTTCCTCTACATTGAGTTTAATGTAATTGCATGTGGGTCAGATCCCAAGCGTTCCCAGTGGCGGCATGACTCCAGTGTAAGACAGTGGCCTGCTACACCCAGTTACTAAACACTTGTCAGGGCTCATCCGCACACTTCCCTCCAAATGCAAACAAACACAACATTGAAATTGCATCATATAACGCCTAAGCTGTGAGGGAAAGAATATTCATGCGCTCGTGGTCTCTCACTAATAAAGTCGTGATAAATGCGTCTCGCAGGGCTCGGCAGCAGAGGAGTGAACAGAGAGAGGGGAGGCGGAGGAGTGGAGGCGGAGGAGGGGAGGGGAGGTTGCTGCTTTGCACCCTTCAAAGCTGTGAGCCACATTGATCACTCCGTTCTCGTTCTCACATGAATATTGAGCATTAGTCACGGTTCATGAACAAAGAGGCCGATTGCTCTGAAATTATGCTCTGAGAGACTTGTGGATGTCATAAAAGTATAAAGGCAATACTCTGCTAGTAGCTTGAGGAACAACTTCCCGATAGAATCGTTATTCTTGAGCTCACAGTGATCAGTGTGATTTCACTTGGTTTCATACATTTTTTATTAGCATTATTATTAGCAGTGTAATAGTTGTATCTGTCTTCCTCATGGGATTCAACATTACAACAGTTTAAAACTTGTATGTTGTAAAGTGTCAAAAGATTATTCATCATTTGATCAAACATGATGTTATCCTCCACGTTTGTTGACATCTCACCAACATGAAATCATGTGGATACATTCATTGTCCTAGAAAGATAAATCCCTCTGATTTTGGTGATTTGACTGACTTTTGCTCTGGCACCACCATGAGTTCACATTTTCAGGTGTTGGTGAAATATACCGACAACTATTATAGATTATTTACTATTATTGATTATAGATTGAAATGTGGCACATAACCATGTTCCATGACGATGTGTCCTACGACCCACGGATTTCATTACCTGTAAAACCAAATGTACTACTTCAGCTACTTTGTTAGCATGTCATTATGCTAAATCACTAAACTAAGATGTTAAGCATGGTAAACAAAACCAGTAGAGCTCAGCATGTTAGCTTTGGCATTCTGGGAATGTTAGCATGCTGACGCTAGCATTTAAGCCATAGAACACTTGCCGATACTCACCCTCCTCTTTTAGAGCATGATTTTCGACAGGGCAGAAGTGTCTCAAATCAGACATGTCCCTTTTCTGAACTTACTACTCATCGGAAATGAAAATGTGACCACGATTGTCACCCACAAAAATATCAGCCAGCTCCTTTGCTCACTTACTCGCTTGTGACCTCTGCACTTATGCATTCAAATAGCAAGTGTAAGAATATAAATTGTTACAGTAATCATTCTTTGCTAAATGTCTTCATTTCATCATGCTGGCAGAAATTTGTTTTGTTTTAGACAATCAAGACAACACAAGGTCTAAAATAATTCTTCTGTGGTGTGTGTTGAAGCTGAGTGTGTGTGTAGGGCAGTGTCATCAAATCGCACAAACGCACACTGTAACATAGAGACAGGCACTGAAAACAGATTCAACAAATATGACGATGTAGACAAATAATACTGTATTTTAGCAATAATTAGAATACCCTACAAATAGATGAAGATGTTGAACATCATCTCTATTGAATGGAAAGGAGTCTTGACACCCAGACAGTTTGATGCAGATGAACACACACACACACACACACACACACACACACACACACACACACACACACACACACACACACACACACACACACACACACACACACACACACACACACACACGCATAGAGAACAAAGTTTCTGGTCCAAGTCTGAAAACAGACTGGATTCACTTTCCAGTGCGGCTGCTGTGTTGTCTGAAGTTAGATTTTTATTTCATTGCAATATTAATAAGTTTGAATTACTATCAAAACTAGAAAATGTCAGCAATGTCTCAAAATGTTAACTTTTATTTCATTCAAGGGAATACGTAAACACTTTAAAAAGTATCTGTGCTGCTCTTGGCATTCCCCCTTTTTTAAAATTTATTCTAAAGTATGTAACTCATAAAGACTTTTTTCTACACTATTGACATCATCATCATCTTCCCCCCACCTCCGTCAGTCGGTTGCTCCCTTTAAGCCTTCATCTCTTTAGCGTTGGCTATCTTTGCCAGGCAGTCGCCACATAATTTATTTAAGGCTGCCATATTCAAAGCTGAACACATGCATAATGAATGACTCTTATCGTAAAGAATCACAGCGCAGGTTAGTTTCTCCCACAGAGATCTAAGGGCCGCTGTGTTTCTTCAACCTGGCAGGCGGCTCAAGTATTTCTGTCAGTCACCGACAGGCAACAAAAATCTCTCTCTCTCAACAATATTTACATCTTATGACACAAAGCTACGCCCACATTTACTGCTTGCTTGACCGGTGGATCATTCCTGTATGTTTTATTCATCTCTGCTGTCACATGAATGTTTTATCAAGGTGTCTGGTTTGCGCTCTTTCTTTCAATTCTACACACTTTTTACTGGGGAATTCCAATGCATATATACATATACGAAATGGTTGATCGCAAGCTGTTCCAGTGGGTGTGTTTCGAGATTATCAGCTCATTGCCTTTAAGTATCAAATTAATTGCAGCATCATTGTGTATATTCCCTCAGGGACTGAGAGATTTAATTAGATATTCAATCTAAATGGCTAACCAAGATGAAATATTCATGACTTAATGTAGAAATTCCTGTTGTGTCCCTCGGCGATGTTCTGTTTCATATCAAGTGAACACTTATTGATAAAGAACATATCACACATTTACATTTGCCTATGTTGCCAGGAATCTTCCCAGCAATCTCATAGACGTGATATAGATCACTGATATATCCATTATGCTCATTTACTTCAGTGCAACATCAGAAAGTGTGTGTTCGTGTATTCAGTTTGAATCAACCCTGCGGTGTTGTGTGAAATCCACTTTTTCAAATTATTGCGGAGAGTTAAACAAGAAGATTGATACATCTCTCATTTCTGTTTGTATTAAACTAAAGCTTAGCTCGGCATAACAACTGGAGGCTAGTTGCTTTAGTGGTGCTGTACAACACAGAACAATATGAAGATCCCATTAGACTTGTGTTTGGCCAGCAGATAAATGCTGTTATAAAGTGAAGGATGGAATATGTCTCCTTTAAAGTGGAAAGGACTAGAGCTGTGTTCTATATTTTGTTGACTTGTGTATTAACATTATCAACATGTTTCTGACGGCTGTTCCTGCTGCCCTCTGTCCGTTTGTCTCTCCGCCGCGAGCGCAATGCATGATGGTATATATTGCTTGGTTGTTGACCATCAGTTCTACACTATTTTTCACAATGCATTATGGGAAACAATGACTGCATTTTATAGGGAATTAAAAAATTTCAGTAAAAAATGGCGAACTCACTTTAGAGTTAACAGTGAGTGATTTCGGCCACACAACCTAGGTCTTTTGTTATTGTTTTAATTGAGAGTCCTAATGGCTGAAGTTATCAGCCATTAAACGTTTATCATATTGTCAGTTTAAAGAGGAGTTGAGTCCACAAACTTTTACTTCAGCAAAATCTAAGTTAGTAACATCATTTTTCATGAGGTCAACACTTTCCACTTCCTGGTAATAAATCTTAAAATATGTTTGTTCATAAACTGCTCATGTCAAGTGCTTTACAGGAATAGAAACAGTTTTGACTCTGCCAAGCAGAGAGTAGATGCACTGCGGTGGTGGGGGGGTGATACTGCAGCAGCAGTAATGGAAGGGAAAGTTCTGTTCTGTCCCATCCTGTCGACTCTCAAGGTGAAAGACATGTTTTTCCATCCGACTGGACTTGCACCTCATTGGGTTGGTGTCAATTTCACCGGCCCACTGAAGTGGTTGATCACGTAGAGATTGCATTCCTCCCCTGGAGATTTCACTATTATCATGGCTTTACACAATGAGGAGGATTGCACCCGGGCCCCCTGGGTTCGTCCTGACTCAGCTCACTGTGTTTAGACTTTACACTGTCTGTAGCTCTCCCGAGACTGAAGCAGGCCAAGTGTTCTTACCTGGCAGGTCTGTTGGTTGAAAAAATTTAACTGTGGTAAAATTTTGCCTGAAGGACTGAAGGGGAGTAAACTTATCACAGACCAGGGGAGAAAGAGAAAGGCATTTACACTCAAAGACATCATGACTTGGTGTTTTATCGTCAGAGATAAGACACGGCAAACTGTATAAAGATACAACAATGCAATGGAAGGGATTTAAAAAAGATTAAAGGCTTTAAAACTTCCGTGTTTCCCAGAAGTGTGTCCATTCAAATTAGGTCAATCGTACTTTAAGGATTATAAGAAGATGACAGTAGGTTTAGACTTGAGAATTTAAGTATACAAGTGTTAATTCCTTCTCAGGGTTTAGATGGCTGACTTAACCAATGTCTTCCTCTTCCCGGTTATCCAGGTGAATTTCCTGCGGATTACTCATCCAGTGTGATCGCTTCATTTTTTTTCTCTGGTGTTATATGTTCACCGTTGCTGGAGATGGTTGACTGCTCGAGTCACTTCAGGACGAGGGAACATGAGACGGAATCCCAGCAGAGGAAAGAGAAATCTAACACACAAATACACAGACCTGATAGGAGGCCCAAAGGTGTCTGGTGTCACTTGCAGCAACTGACAGGGAGCTTGTCCACCAATGTGAAAAAATAAAAAAAAGTACTTTCTAATGTTCAAAGACAATGACATTTCTACAAAATAATAGGGTTGGGGTTAAATTCACCATAAATTCAACATGTAAGCATCTCTATTCCTCTCCAAAATTTTAATTAGGAAATTGACAAATCCATAATAGATTCAGATTTGGTTTCTAAAAGATGCTTATGGTGAGCTGAATGCCTCAAAGCTGAATGCCTCAAAGAATTGCTTACCAGATTGTTGACCGTCATTGGCATCAGAGTTGTTAGGTGGAAATATGATATTAGCAGTTTGGCTAATAACTTTGAAATTGAAGATCCAATCATCACTAAGGTGTAAATCATTAAGATGTTGTTGATATCAGTGGGGATTGATTTATTCACAATGTCATTTAGGTGTAATGTCTACAAGCAGATACTGATGGTGAATATGGAGATTCTGGGGTCAAGGGACAGGATTTGGGGGCTGGAAGTCTTCTGGTTTCCATTTGTAGTTTGAACAATCACATTTGAGCAGGTTTTGGTTGCCCGCAGCAGGTATAGAGTCCATGTGGAGAACAAAAGAGGAGGAACACATTGACCAAAATGCATCGGCTATCAGCTTTTTAATTTATCTGTATACATATGCAGATAGACGGTTTCAGAGATTAGCCAAAATGTCATCTGGACCCAAACACCTACAAAAACACTGTTTGTGTTTTGTGTGGAGAAACTACAGACTCGTGTGACAGTGGATATCTGCTGCCTACACTGGAAGTCCCAAAATATTCGCCATTGCCTCCAGAGGCTAATTGTCGTCAGATGATAGACGATGGGCTTCAGACTGACTTGTGCTTTGCATGAAAGAAAACATTTTAAAGTATTTTTAAGTATGAGTAATTTCCCTCTTGCTTAAGTACTTTTGAACTCATGCATTTCACCTCGCAATATTTAAAAGCGAAAATCGTCAAGGGTAAAAACGGAAGTCAGATAAGGACGTTATGATAAACTGTGAGAACACGTCAAATAATATTAAAAAAAAGAGCAGAGTCAGCAGCTGTAGCAGAGAAGAAGCTGCTGCTTAGTCTGCAGCATCATGGTCTGTGGCAGCCGGAGGGCAGAGCTCCGTGTTCAAAGAGAGATGTTTACATTCATCGCCAGGGGGTTTGAGCAAAATATTCCTGCAGTACCCGGGACGATGGTTTCAAGGCCGCACTCTCAGAACAACATTGAGTCTCATACATTAGTTTCCATGATTGTCACCTTGTGATAGGAGGACTGCAAAACTTCTAAAAAGGTAATTTTTTTTTAATTACACACTAATACTGTGTTTTGTACAAGTAGATGTAGTTTCATGTTATGCTGTACTTGTAATTCAATTAATACTATACATGATATGTAGTTTAGGCTCAGGGATATGTGTTATGAGATATACTGTATGAATGTGCCTGCAGTAAAACGACACAGTTAACCATCTTATGACCTTTATGACCATAATTAGTTTATCTTTGAGTAAATGAAGGAGGAGGCCTTTGAAGAGACACAAGTGCTGACACACACACACACACACACACACACACACACACACACACACACACACACACACACACACACACACACACACCTACACACACACACACACACACACACACACACACACACACACACACACACACACACACACACACACACACACACACACACACACACACAGCCTTTCACAATACAGTGCATTGCTTCAGGTCCTGGACAGCTGCACTTACGTCACAGTATATAGCAATACCAAGGACCTCTAGCCTGAGTCGTCCCCAACTGGAGAAAAAGAAAACAAATACACACACAAACCTGTTCAGAAAGAAAAGCCACTACAGACTGAACACGTAGGGCTTTGTCACTTGCACATCACAAACACACGTGTCCTAACCCTAACCTTAAAACCAAGTTAATCCTGAAAAAGTACAGCCTCTATCCGAAAGTCCCACCGGGATATAAAAACAAACACACACACACACACACACACACACACACACACACACACACACACACACACACACACACACACACACACACACTCAGGCAGTTCATGATGAGGCCGAAACAGTTATGATAATCTGTATAGTCAGTTAAGTCTCTTAAGATATTTTCAGAAGAGCTAAATATAGAGCGAGTGTCCACCAGGACCCACAAGGTCAAATTTAAGTGTGTCAGATTACGAGTTAGAACGAAAAAGTTCAATGTTTCTGATGAGATGCAAAAACCTTGTACATCAAAGCCAAGCAGTACTCTGCAGCATCGTTAGCTATTCAGAGGGCTTCTCGACTTTAACTGGACCATGACCAGGCCCTTGTCTGTTTTACTAAACTAAAACATAAAGAGATGATTGCAATTATACAGTCTAATTATACAGTGATGGTGTTGTACATGCTCTTTACTCATAATCATTGATAATCCACAGGAAATTACAGCATCATGCTCAAATGTCAACTTTAATCAGCTTCATGCCAACAGCAATAAACTAAGTTCATAATAGGCCTACATACATTTAGAATGACAAAACAACAGGTAAACAACATAAGAATATGTAATATGAATTAAGTCCAGTCATTGGAATAATTAATGAATTAATTAGACTCAATTCCCCTCAGTATTCCTGGTAAAACTAATTAAATGTGGGGTAACTGACATTATCCAAGTCTGTCAAGTGATAGTGAAGTGCAGAGCCAGAATCAAACAGCTTTTGTAGTTCACTCCAGCTTTGGCACTGACAGATGCTTTAATGGTAAAACTCTATGTGCTTCCTAAAGTTTTCTGCCTCTTGTTTTTAAAAGTTCCTGTTAAGTCTCCTCGTGTGCAGATCCATCATTTTAGTCATTTGCGACATCATGCAGTTCTGCTTCTCCTAGGATCCCCGTTGTGAGGCATCCTTTGTGTTTACGTTGAATGGCAAACCATTTTTTTGTCTCTAATATCCTGACATTTCACATATACCCTGGTCCAGTGGGGCTTTATGGCGCGTGCACTCTCACTCTCATTGAAAAATTCTATTATAAATAGGTTTCTTATCATGAAATTACTCTAATACAGAGTGATGTCCTTCACTTGTCTCTTTCCATTCTCTTGCTATGAATGCCTGCACCTTTCAGTCAGATAAGACTTATAATGGCAGGATTCAAGATGCGCAGACTGCTTGTCTCCTCGCACTGTGCCAGTCAAAGAAAAACCTCAAATCTGCTTTTCAAGGATAAAATGGGGAGAAAATCGTAGGAATTTTGGAAACTGTATTATATGATCCAGTTTTGTGCACAAAAAACCTGTGGTGATTGTGGTGCAGGACAGGAGACATAATGGCTGGCTGGATTATGTAGAAAAGGCTTGACACCAGAGACAATGCTGCGTCCACATTCCTGCTCTGATTAGGTTTATGCACACAAAGCATTTTGTTTGAGGGCAGTTTTCACACCTGAAAGTTGGGACCATGGTTTTTTTTCCTTGTTAAATTGTTTGGATCTGATCTGGTTTGTTTTTTGTTTCATCACTTGTCATCACCTATACATGAGCTGCATCTACCTATACCTGACATTGATTGGCTTGTAGTGGGCATGCGTGTGTTGTCAATTTGGCTATTGTACTTGCTAACTTTTTTTAATAGCATGTGTAGGAACAAAGTATAAAACTAAACTAAAAAAGTCAGAAGATCCACACAAACAGACTTGAGAAAGAGTCGTTTTCATGTTGTGTCTGCACTCGCTGCAAGCCTTTTACATCTCCCTGACCTTTACCCCACCAACACATTGTCACATGCAGCACCACAGCCACCACCCAGATAGATGGATGATGCAAAAGGCCGTCCACCAAGCATGAGATGAAATGTACAACATGATCAATTTAAAGGTGCAGGACAGATTCCATCTGGTTGTGTCTAATTGTGTCGAGAACAGGTAAGCGACCTATGTGCCACTATCATTGCAGAGGAACACCACAGGAGGGGGGGAGCTGCAAAAACAGCACAATCTGCTGGGCTCTGGTTGCCAACAGGGGCGTGATCAGCCTCAGCGTGTGGCATTCCAAGCATGGCTGCTGCAGATCTTTCGAGATACAGAAGACGTGACAGAAGAAAGTGATGCTGTTGCTGGCTGTCGCTGATAAACCCTGATTGCTGTTGGATCTCAGCAGGGTGGAGTAAACTCATCCTAAATAGACGAACATTGTCACAGAGTGAGTCTACTTTCAATAAACTGTATGTTCAGAATCAAACAAGAAACCAAGGGCTAGAATCATCTGCAGATTACTTCAGCAGCGACCACAATACCTGATTCACTTTGAAGATCAGATATCTTATCCCACAGCAAGGCCTGCTAATGTAGTCTGTGTGAATGTGTGTGTTCGACGTGATTCTTCAGCTCAGGGAAGGAATGCTGAAAGCCCGAGGTGTGGATGTGCTGGGGGTCCAGATGAGCCAATACAGCTTTGATTGAGGACACTTTTGAATCAGGCTCTCGGGACTCACCTCTTCAAAAGTGTCTTTGAGAGCAACACTCGTAGAAACGGCTACTTGGAACAAAAGTCTTTCCTTTCAAATCACGTTGCTGTGAATGAGGAGGATTAAAATACACTGCTATATGTAAATATTAGAATTTGTCAATATTATCGACTTCATTTCGAGAGGTTTATAAAGATGAACAACTTGGTGCTTCCCAAACATTAGGATCGCCCCCTAGAGGCTGGCTGCAGTATAGGCGATAAACTCTGCCTCCTCCATGTAGGTGGATGGAACGTGAACCAAACAAGAAAGTCAAAGTACATATTAAATACATTTTTCTGAAAGATGGTTTCTGTCATATCATGTTGTTTCATTTTTCCAGTGTGTTAGGTTTTAATTGATTATTTGATAAAAATGGGATGAAACGCTATTTTGACTCCACATCACGATCACTACTGCACAGACTCTGGCTCCAAATGACGTCTAAACTGCAAGATGGCAGCACCCGTACTCGCCAGATTTTGGAGATGTGGCATCCATCTGTATATACAGCCAGTTTAAACCTGCAGGCTGCATGGTAGAGCCTTTCTGTGTGGAGTTTGCATGTTCTCCAGGTGCCTGTGGGGGGGTTTTCTGCAGATGCTCTGGCTTCCTCCCACAGTCCAGACACATGCAGGTTGGGTTGACCGGCGACTCTAAATTACCTTTAGGCTTGAATGTTAAATGGATGGATACTTTTTCTCATTATGATGCTATTGGACGCTCATGTTTTCCCCAAACAAGTGCAAAGCCCCTCAGACTTGTACCAGCCCTGCTTACAGTTATCATACAGCTTTCCTTATATTTAAAACGTGGAACCGGAACTATTACATAATTTATGCCCTGTGTAGGCTGGATTTTTAATCGTCGGCACCAAGGCCTATTTCTGACCTGTTTTTCCATTTTTCACTTTGACGTAAACACCAGGAGTGAGGTAGAAGGCTACGCTGAACATTGCCCAAGGGCCTCCTGCATCCAGGCCCCCCGATACCATCTGGGTGTGATTTTGAAGCGTGTAGTGAGGAGCATTCATTCTGTTTTCAGAGCATGAGGGTCAGTTTGCTGACAAAACACAGGTTTTCCATTACACTCAGTCTGAGCTGCTGCCGCCAGCGGTGGAATATTAGGAAAGTGGGAGTCATATCTGTCAAAATGCAGGCTGTCCCAGACCTAACAACACTCAGCTGGCCCAATAATGTCAGCCAGGATAGAGGAATTGACCCAAAAAAATGACCGTAGGGAGGAGATCTGAGATAGGAAAAATGGCATGCAGAAAATGGCCTGTGCTTTTTTTTTTTCTTTCAAGAAAGAGATTGCAAAGAAAAAGACTGAGAGACAAAAGTCTCACAAGAATGAAACTCCATCGAGCCTAATAGCTTATTAGTCCATAAAATACTGCCTTGTTAAAGGACCACTATGATTTTTTGGGGGAAATATATTTTTCCACCTGACTGAAAGTCTGACAACTCATAGATGGCTTTTTTTTTCATCGGTGTGAGTGCAGAAAGTTGAATGGGGAACTTTTGTTAAGTTTTAAATCCACTTTACTGGTGGAACAACTGTTTCAATAACAAGCTTATACCTCCAGTGTTTGTATTTTTTTTTATTGCGCAGTTTTACTGAGATGCATAAAAGGACAAACAACGAAATTCAAAGACAACAATACATATACAGAACAATAAGGGTAAAAATCAGGTACCAGTCTAATTAATCTGGGAAAGTGTCTTTTCTCCAAATGGTTAAGAACCACTGCTTTATACAAGGCAATAGAGGAGAGTGAGCTTATTGCATGGGTCAAATAGCAGTTCTTAGTTCAGCATGATGAGACAAGGGACTTCCTGACAGTGTACCAATGTTCTTCCAGACCCTTATCAAAGTCTTTTAACAAGGTTTGTATTCTGAAGAGATGGTCACACACTGAGTCTTATCAAAGATTCAGATTGAAATCTTATTGTTCCAACCATATATACTGGTATAATTAGGAATGCTCAAAACATACCATAAGATATCTTCTGTTCTATCAGAATCAGTTGTCAGTCATGTTAATTACCAATACCAGCATCTGATCATATTTATCCAGGCCAGCAAAAGACAGGGCTGAAGTCAGCTCTAACCAAAAAGCAGATCCAAATGGCAAGGCAATTATGGTTTGTGAGATTTAATTTAACTGGCTGGTGGAAGGAGAGAAAACAAACTAACAAAAGTTCAAACAGAAAACCAACAGAAAAAACCTGAGAATAAAAAAGGAAATAATGAACTCAAAGTGCAAACAAGCATAGAAATACCCAAAACTAATATATAAAACCAAAGTTCAAACACAAGGGGAAATACATCCAAAATGTTAAATCAAAAGTCAACAACAAAACACAGCATAAATAAATCAAAAGTCTCCTCAAAAGGTCCAAACACAAAAAGTCTTTCAAAAGTTCAACAAAAGGGCAGAGTCATAACAATCTGTTTGTTTTTCTAATCAGGCTAATTGTTTGATTTCATTCTATCTGCCACTTTAGTGCAAAATGCACAAATGTAAAACTTACATACAGTAGATAAATAGCCTGTAGATGGATCCACAGTATGTCCCTGATAAAGATGTTTATGTAACTAAATCTGCCCACTCACAACCTCTTCAAGTCCCAACTTCAGCATGCACTGTTCCGTGCAGTAGCAGATGGACACTGAGGATCCAGATAAGTACGTAAGTAAGTAATGAAAGAACGACGGTGATGTGTTCTCGCAGGGTGAACTGACAGACCCTGCTTGCTTAATCAGACTCTGATATTTTAGGTCAAAATAATATGAAAACATGTAAACAGTATTAAATACAATAGCAGTTGAGTGTCCTCCTCAGAGCCGGGGTCATGTTGCGTGTTATCGTGTGTGTGTGTGTGTGTGTGTGTGTGTATTTTTGCTCAAGTGTCTGTGAGTTGCCAGCTTCTGTTCATCTCGTAGGTGGTGCTTTGCTTCAAAGGTTAAGTGGCAGTCAGTTGTTTGGGTTAAAAGGTTCAATACATTCATTACTGACTATCTGAAACCTTTTATCTGGTTTAGGTGACCCTCTGCACTTCACTTTCATCCACACAAGTCAAGAATATCTGAAAGTGGGAGTGGAGCCAGATAAATTAAACTTAACTCGTCAATAGATGGCCCTGATAACCATTTAAAATGACCTGCAGGTAGATTGGCTTAAAATATCTATAAAGCACATTATGCTCTTAGAGCCTGAGTTATTCTTGTTTTGTATGGTTAGAGATATGGATCATGCACATAGAGAACTTTAACAATCATCTCAAAGGACACCGGGACATGAATATGTAAATGGGCGTGTCTGTGATTCAATGTGTGACGTTTGCAGCGCAGACATACATTTGAGATTGAAACAGGAACATAATTAAATCCAGGATAAAAACCCAGAAATGAACTGAACTGACAATTGTCCCCCCTGAATCCTGATGTTCTCCGCAACAGGTGTTCACACTAAACAGAGGATGAAGATCACCAACGATCCTCTTCCTCATGTCACTGCACGACCGGTCGTCACTTACTGTTTGTCCAATGTTTTCGGAAGGTGACTCATCTCATCTCTCTTGTTAATAAAAGGCTGCTGATTGACTGTGTGTTCAGTGTCCACGATTGTAACATGAAGCAAAACTGAGAAGTAAACACGGCCGATTGATCCAGCTCTAAATCAGAGATTGACTTCCCTGCTTCATCTCATCAATCCTGCAATGCGTCTGTTGCACCACCCTTTCATCCCCCCTCTCCATCCCACTCCAGCAGAATGAATCAGAATAGAGAAACAGTTACTCACCCAAATAATCAAAGACTCATGAGATTTTGCAGTCTAGCAAGTCTAGATCTGTAGCAGTGGCCACACTTTGACTTTCAACAAGAGAGGAGAATAGTTATACCAGTCCAGACACGTTCTCCAGCGTCTGGACAACAGATCCATGTCGGCGTCCACAGGGGACTCACTTACTCTTAAGATGCACAACACGACTGATCATCATAAAATAATGGACTGTTGATGAAAGGCATATGGAGCTTAACATTTCATATCAGAACTGGTCATGTCTTGTCTATTTCAAGCTGTTTCCAAAAATACAGACAGATTCTGTGGTCTAATCGACCAGAGAGCACAAGCAAATCTGGTGACAGCACACATGGTGATAGGTATGATTAAAGTAAAGTTGCTAGGCAACCATGAAAATCCTGCGGGAACATAAATTCTTGTGTTTTGTGCCAAACAGAAATGGACACTCATCAAAAAGAGTGTGCTGTGATCGTGGTGCCAAAATATACACACATGAATTGTAATGAACATCAGCGTTCATTCATCTTTATTCACAGTTCTCTTTAATCAGCTGACTGAGGGTGATCCAACCAGATTTCCCCATGATCTCAAGCAGCCTATCATGTTGATACTGGCAAACCTTAAATCCTTCTCTTTCGCTGTCAGCTGTCATTTCAGTGATTCACTGCATCCCTCCCTCCACCCTATTCACCCCCAGTCCCCAGAGTGCACTCTTCATCACATTCAGATCTTCATCTTGTTTTTTCTCTCCATCACCACCACCACCGTTGTATAGACCGACTGACCCAGATTGTAACTCACACTCACGTACATCTCTAGACAAACAATATATGTCCAGTGAAAGGTGTATATTATATTCATTTAATTTTTTTTAACTTTTATTCAATCAATCAATCAAATTTTATTTGTATAGCACATATTTACAATTCACAATTAGTCTCAATTTGATTCTATTGCCTTTTTATTTCTATTCTCTTGTCTACCTCATTGTGCCTCATCTGCTTCTGTAACAAGTGAATTTCCCCAGTGTGGGATCAATAAAGTTTTATCTTATCTTATGTACACCTTGTTGGTTCCTGACAGGAAGGATAAGGATAACAACCAATCACACACAATGTAGCCGGCTTCGGTGCTAACGTGCCATGCTAGCTGCAGTGCAAGGCTAAAGGTGCACTGGACTTTAAATCCACAACCAAATGAACACAGGCACCAGGTTCACCAACTACTAACTTTGCTGTTGGATGGCACAACCTGTGTTTCCTGTCACATTATTTGATTGGCTAGAGTTTGCATTAAGTAGCCTATTTGTTTGTCTGGCTCAAACTCTACCGCTCGCAGCACAACCAAAGGGAAGCGACAGAACCACAACGCAGCTGGGCAGAGCACGACGCCACCCCATGCAAATTGAATGAGTTTCCGCTGAAGCCTCACTGAATGAGAGTGCTGCATCAGGGAATTTGATCCAATCAGCCATGATATCCATATCGTACTTTTTTAAGTTGCTCAACCATCCTAGAGTATGTTCCCCTGCCCTAGATGTGAGCAGCTCTGCATCATCATTTACGATGAGTCATGTCCATAAAATTACACTGTGGAATATTGACAGATATCAGGATTATAGTGAGTGGGAGCTGGAACACTGAACTACTTCCCTTGGTCAGCAACTTTTCTGTGTCATGTGTGCAGTGTGTAAGCATGCTAGGATAAAGATACATGCTTCTCCTTGGGAGAGAATGGGGGAGAGTCTTCGGGCAGTTTGGTATTTATTTGCAGCAGGAGCAGACGAACAGACCATAGAGTGTAGTTTTAATGGTAAAGAGAAATCAGCAAGCGTTCCCTCTCTCCATGAGTTATCCCATCTAACTCCGCTCCTGGCTACTCCATGTTCCTCTTAACAGCGCTTGCAACACTGCCCGTCCGTCTCCATATGCTGCTTTTGATTACTGCAACAACCCATTAAACACTCACACAGACACTACCACACACACAGGCGCGCGCCGCCAAGCGCTGGAGCTCACAGCTGTTTTTGTGCGAAGTGGGTGGTGAACAATGGTCAGGTCAATGATTTGTCCTGCTGACCATCAGCCATTTTTTATTCATCCTATTTCTGGACACTGTCACTCCAGAGGATACACTGATTAGTTTTCACCTTCAAAAACCAATCAGATTCAGTCGTTTGAAAATATTGCAAGCATGTCATGAGTGAACTCGCTCTGCAACGTGTGTGTGTGTGTGTGTGTGTGTGTGTGTGTGTGTGTGTGTGTGTGTGTGTGTGTGTGTGTGTGTGTGTGTGTGAGATTCGCTTCGTAAACATATGTTATTGTCATCATCATCATTGCCTTTGCTGTCATCATAATTGTCACCGTCATTATCACCTCTCTATGATTCATTACCTTCTTCGTCTTTATATGTACTATACTGGTAGTAAAGTGCAGTAGTGGCAGATCCTCTGATTGAGATTTATGACCAGGGAAGCAATAATTATGACTCCATTACACAGAGAGCAACTGCTGGTACATGTTACTCTACGTATCCACATGTTCCCTGAGCCCATATAGAAATCAAGTGCCCTCATCCAGTCTGCACCAACTGTTTTCAGTTATTTAA
Organism: Hippoglossus stenolepis; assembly: GCF_022539355.2. Classification (NCBI taxonomy): domain Eukaryota; kingdom Metazoa; phylum Chordata; class Actinopteri; order Pleuronectiformes; family Pleuronectidae; genus Hippoglossus; species Hippoglossus stenolepis. The sequence goes on from NC_061488.1 coordinate 10,929,787, forward strand.
TGGCAAGGACAAGCGATTGGTGTGTTTTAAAACTCTCATGAAATCAGTGCAATATGTTCAAAAGAGTGGTTTAGAATTAAAAATAGTTTTTAAATGGTGCATTATAGGAACTGTTAAAAAAAACATGTCTGCCCAACACTGAGCTATCAGCAGCTCATCTCACTTCCCTCTGAGATCTGATCAACTGGGAGATGCAGCACCTTAATGTATTGGAAAGTAAAGTCAAAGAATAATGGTTCATATTCATGTAGCATCTTAAACATATTACAGAATAGAGAGTCTATTACTGACTAAAGGATACTTTTACTTGAGTGTTCATATTTCCCCGTCACTATTAATAATTAATTTTATATTCTCAATTATGGGATCCTTCATCTTACATAATATCTAAGCAAATATATGCTTCTGTAATCTGATTACATTGCACATGTCTGGCATCTGTACCCGTCATTAGCAAGTGTTTGCACAGCATACACAATGACTTGCACACAAAATCCTGCTCTCCCTGACAGTGTTTATATAAGCACGCCCAGCATGTGTCTGTTTTAAATTTCATTTCTGCTGCACAGTGAACAAAAAGGCTGAGGCTGCTTGAACTTGGTAGTTCTCACTTCCACTCCACCACCTCAGACTTCAGTCACTGTGACGACAACTTATTCAAGGGTGGCTTTGTTTGATGTGACGCAGACTGATCACTGTTGTCTATTTGCACGAGCGTAGCTTTGAGTGTCTCAGTGTCACGCACGCGGGTCTCGGGGGGGCAATGGAGCAGCTGGAGATGCACAGCCTGCTGGGCTCTTTTTGCTTTGAGGTACAGGCTCCATAAAAACACTATCACTGCTCCCCAACGCTGGCTGTTGACTGAATAAGACCACCTGTCATGAGTCACACTTTCGGATGAATGAGGTTTTAAACTCTGGGAAACCAAGACTCCAATCACAGACACCATTGACATAAAATGTGTAGAGAGAAATTCACAGAGTCTCCTCTTTAGCAGTTATTTGTTTTTTAGTTTTTTTTTGCCTGGCTTTGCCGCTTGGTCATGGAGCAGAAGCTATAATCTGCTTGGCAGCACAGTCAGCAAAGGCAACTAACAACCTGGGGCTGTTTGGCATGCGCCTGTCCCAGCTTGTGATGGGCAAAACCTCTCCATTTTGCATCTCACAGCTAAACTCATCACGGCTGCTGTGACCATTGCAAACTGCGTTCAGGCCACTCGAACGCAGAAGTGAATTCCCAACCCACTGAGGATGTGATAACAGTCTCTTTCTCCCTTGACACCTACTAATGACATGTTTCTCTTCAATGTCACAGGAAGGGAAAAGACAACATTTTCCCCTGGCTAAACAAAGGCTATGCTGAGTCTATATTATTATCATAGATGCAGACTCAGGTGGCTGGTTATTGTCCTTTATTGGTGTCAGCAGGTCGTGTTCTTAACAGGTTCAGATGCTGAATACAGCAAGTTTCCAGAAAATGTACGTCTGCTGTCTTTAGAAGCACCAGAAGTGGACATTTAAGAGTGAATTTACTGCTGTTATCAGAACCATAGTGTAGCTCAAATATTCATCATTGACCATTTTAAGTAGGACGAGAATGGCACTCAGTAGAGCCGTACCTCCACCAAGACCCATGAAACCACATTTAAATTCACTAGATCAGGATTTTTACGTGGATCTGCTCCAAATTGCACACACTCAGTTCCTTAAGCATTTCCGATTTTTTTCTTCTAGATACATGAATTATGTTGAAAAATCCCTGGATTCGCCTCCTGATCGAGATCTGTGCCAAAATTCAATAGGTTCTTTATGACCAGGATGAAAACAAATTCTTGATAATCCCTCTGTGGTTTTTGTGTAAGCTTGCTTACAAACAAGGGGTGAAAACCTATCCTCCTTGGCAGAGGTAATTTGCATGGAGACGATCTGAACATTCTACCTGTGTCACAGTCTGAACTCTGTCCACTGATCAGATGTTGGACACGTCAGCGTACATTTCCAGGTCTAAGCTCAAGTGTGGGCCTCTGAACCTTCGATGCAGATGGTTTGCACTTGTCTCACAGTGTTTTAACACTGGACACTGTGAAACTGAGAGCGATCACTGCATTAGTCATGCCTGGGAGCCCGGGTGCTATGTACTGACAGGCCTAACACGAGGTTAGCCTCGAATCCACTATTAATGGATGAGGGAGGCACTGACCCTGACTGGCCTCTTCTTATGCATGCATAGTGGCAGGTTAGCGGATCTTCTGTATGTGTGGTAAGTTGCCAGCGTGATCTTTTTTTGCAGTAGTTTGGTGGAATCACCCCAAAGAGAATCCTGTTAGAGGGTAGATACCTTTTTTAAATATGTGATAAATGCTGGGTCGAGCCCACTAATGAGTGACCATGCGGAACTATCCCTGATATATCTGCCGACTGGAGAATGAGTCCAGCTGTGCTAATGGGTAACAAGTCATAATGGTTGAGCTGGCAAATCCCGACTGGCTGAGTAAACGTTTGCAAAACTGCTCAGAGGCAACTAATTGAGTTGTTGAGCTAATTAGCTTGATTTTTGACCAAGTAGACGTCTCCTCCTGGAACAAAGTAAGGTTGTTATTGTTATTTATGATGCAAACCTATGAGGATTAGCATGTGTTTAAATGCAACATCAAAGATAATGGTTTTTGCTATGATAATAATACTCAAACACTGCCATGTTAGAAAGCACAGTTTCCTTTGCTACAATAACTGCTTAAACGGTGTAATTGAAAATCGGCCATTTATCAGTATCTTGGCGAATCTATTGCAGCAGGAGCAACATGTCAAGCGTATTATTGAGGCCAAATTTACAGTTTACATTCTGCATTCAACTCTCTGCTATGATTAAACTAATGTTTCTCCCATCGTCTATCATCTTTTAGTTGAATAATTTAGCACGGTCAAATTAGAATGTATGTATCGGCCATGAATTAAACATGACCAGTAATTCAAGCAGGAAATGGGACCTGATTTGCCAAGGTGTGTAGTGACATCCAAATGTGCGGCTAAATGACTCACCAAAGCAGATTTGAGAAATAGCTGTAAAAACACATAAAATATGCATGTTAGAAGGGATATTATTAGATCACAGATGTTCTATTCAGTCTACACAAAGGTAACCCACAGTAACCACCAGAGAACCAGCGCTCACACCAACCTTGCTCAGTCAGTGTTAGTTAGCAAGCAGCCAGAGGAGAAGCTGGAGAAATACAAACGCTGATGGGATGCGAAGGAGTGTTTCTAAAAATTATTTATGGTTCTTTCACCTTGACAGATTCATTCAGTTATAAATTCTGCAGTTTTTTTTCTTTCTTTCTTGTGAAGGCTAGAGCGAACGTGGAAAGTTAATCTGCAGTGGCCTTTTGGTGGTGATGAGAGAGACAGTTTTAAACTGCAGTGTGCGAGGTTTTTATCGCAGCGTGAAAGCTCCCCTCGTTTTTTTAACTATCATGCTAATTGTGAGCTTTGGACCAAAATGAAGTGAAGCAGGCAGTTTTGCCCACAGGATGTGAAGCAGCCTCCTTGACAATCTGTTCCAAATCTGAGAACTCCTTTTAACCCCTCTCCTCTCCTCTCCCCTCTCCCTCTCCTCTCCTCTCCTCCTCTCCTCTCCTCTCCTCTAAGCCTGCCCTAAGCCCCAGCATCGACCAAACACAGGACATGTATAGATCACATCTCAGACTATTTAAAAAAACATCTTAAACACAGCCGATGCAGTTAAATGTCTTGATCTTCAGCTCGGTCAGCATTGACTGATCTGAACCAAACGCAACCCATTCCTTCTCCATTAGCTGTGACGGAAATCATCAGAGGCTGAAGTATTGATTGTGCCGTGTAGTCCTTCATAAGCTAAATGAGCTGTCTTTGTCTCAGCAAGTGGATACAGCTAAATTATGTCAGGACGCTATTGAATTGTACATTTTTGTGTCCTGGTCCTCTACATTTGGAAAAAAACCACCAGCAGGGCGGGGATAAAAGAGAGAAAACGCTGCATTGTGCAAATAATTTTGTTCTTCGGTTGTGGTAACTGGTCAAATCTGGCTGTGCGAGTATAAGTGTGCATTTGACACCATCGTTGTCATAAAGTCCTATGTGACTAAATAAAAAAATGATTGTAATGATGGTTAATGCAGCTGATACCTAATGCAGAAAAAATGCAGTTACTCCAACTCAATAAACACTCAGAAGCAGAAGCTGAACACCTACATTCAGGACAAACAATACTCAGTACGCTAAGTAATGAATGGAGACCTCGCTCTGTGCCTCCTATCATCAGACAATGCTCGAGTGAAGCCCCGCTAACAAGTCTGCTTTCTAACAGGTCAGACGGAAAACAAATTCCTTTGTCTGTTTATGACTGGATGAGAGTTAAAACCCAACATAGCCAGACAATCCATCATGATGATGCTGCTGCTGTGTGTGTGTGTGTGTGTGTGTGTGTGTGTGTGTGTGTGTGTGTGTGTGTGTGTGTGTGTGGTGTGTGTGTGTGTGTGTGTGTGTGTGTCAGAGGGTTACACTAAGATGAAGGGGTTTAGTGATAGACGCTGTTCCTGCATGTCAGATGAAGGGAAGAGGGTCAACTCAGGTCATATTAGGTAGAGTTTCCTCAGGTGTATCACCATTCAGTGTAAATCTCAACCACAGAGTACCCTTTTATAGCGTGTACTGTATCTACTTCCTCTCCTATAAAAGGAGACTGTAATTGTAAATTTATTGTAAAGGATATTTACAAGGGCAGTAGACCCAGCAGTCCGCTAAGATTCAATCTAGCTGCACCAAATTTCACACACTCATAGACATCAATATCCAATAATTATTTTGTAGGAAAAGGATTAAATGTTGCTTCTTGCTTCTTGCAAGGAATAAAAAAAAATTGGATCCGCCCAATCTGTATATCTTTTTGTATCATCTTGCTTAAAATCAAACAAACCAACCTACAAACAAATGGACAGGAGCAAATGACCTCGTATGCAGAGGGAACAAATACCACATATGTGACAACCATGTTTCATTCATCAATTTTATTTGTAATATCAGGTCTCTACCTGGTGAGCTAATGGGCTCCAATTTTCATTTTTCAAAATTTTCGATTAAATGTATAAAATTATAGATATTTGTAGATTATGTCCAATAATATAGAACAATTTAAACTCTCAGCATACACTAAATAATTATAGCTGATAAGTTTGCTGTGTCTTTACAATGTGTTGGATGGTAAAACCCATAAAGTCAATGCCACAGCTTTAAATAAAAAAAATTATCCTGATGCCACATTCAACTATTTAAATCAAAATCATCAGTTCAGTCAGTAGTTTGTCATTTTGGGACATTTGCTTGATGCCGTCTCACATGACTGACGTGTCACTTTATTATAAAATTTAACTACAGATCGTAAAAATCTACAAGCAAGGATTAATATGGCATCATATTTTATGGGAGGGCAGTGTCAGTGGATGCGGAGGCTTTTAAATTGCTACATCAGTTGCAGCAGCAGCAGCAGCAAGAGACACAACACTACGCTTGGGTGAAAAGTGTGGTGGCAAGGAGACGGTCCTCCCTGGACAAAAACAACAACAACATCACCCTTTTCAGCATATTCCCCAAAAATAAATCTGTCCTGCTTAAGAAGCTGTGGGAGTTATCATTTTGTCCATGCAGAGCAAAGGAGGGTGGTGTGAAGTTGTCATAGAATCACAAATTAAATCCAAAGTCCACAGAAGGAGGAGGTTGGATGGGGTCAATAAAACATTGGACTTTGATACAGCAATAAGTGCACTAATGATCTGATTAGGCAACATTGCATGCAATGGCTTTATTATATGTAATGCAGACAAAATACTGGGTAAGAGGCACTGTGAGCAAGCACGTGTTTTGCATTAGTCACATTTTCATGACTCGACATGCTAAGAAGCAAAAACGAGGATATTAGGAATGGTCTCCAGCATCATTGCAGTTTGGATGAAATATCTGTAGCTTAAAGCCTTATGTCTCCGGCAGCCATGACAAATGAATAACTCTAATCATATGTCTCCCAACTCTAAGTCTCATGAATCATGCTGCATGAACAGATTAATAGCTCATAAATCTTATGAGGAACATTATATCTCTGCAATTAGAGCAGTCAAGCTGCAGCACCAGCCTCATGGTATATTCAAAATGTTTGGTGAGTATTAAAGTGAAAAAGACCAGTCGGGAAGAAAGATCTGAGCGTAAGGGAGAGAGCCATCCTCCCTGCAGAAATACTGTACATCACAATAGTCGAGAGGGGCTTTGGTAATGACAGAGAAAATACCAGGGGGGGAAATTACAGCACTTGATGTGAATGATGCACTAGTTCTGTCACAGTTATCAAAATGTTGAGAATCCCTGTTCGTCCATTTACGGATGATGGCTGTGGTTTTGAGGATGTGGCCATTACACTCCTTTATTCCCACAGAATACAGCTTCATAAAGGCTCAATCTACCATTGAATGACGGACAAAAACGGCTGAAGAAAAAAGGGCTCAGGCCTCAGCATCTGAGTTACAGTCTAAAAAGTCACACAACACAGTTAGCGCACAAAGAGAGAAAGATGCAGAAATTGAGTTTTCATATCCTCCTGACTATCTAACATTTATCTACTAATTCCAGAACTCTCTCAATGTGTGAATGTTGCTCGGATATCTTGAGTTCGTCTTATCGGCTTAACACTTGCGATTGTCAACAGCGTGTTCACGACAATGGATGCATTACTGACAATGGCGATGAAATCTGACTCTCCAGTTCACCTTTGAATAAACTGGTGAAAAGCTGTTTGTGCAGCAGCGGCGGTGCAGCTACAGGGAGTTCTGTGGACTGAGTCCTGGAGCCGGTGGTTTGTTGCCACGGCCCAACTACTGCAGGCCACTTCTACAGCTCCAGAAGGAAAGCTGCAACCAGCATCCCCACAGGCCAAACAAACAGCCCATTCCAAACAGGCAGGTTTAGAACATGCACTACAGTCTGAGATATTCCTTGGGCTGCTGGAGGGGAAGTGGTGTATTAAGCAACGTGAGAATTAAAATGCTCCTGTGAAGTGTCCGTAAGCCTGAATGTCGGCTACCCGATGGTTAATTCCAGGAGCTTCCCATTTCTATTGATCCTCTTGAGATGATTCTACGCCTTTGGGGTCCCCCTGTGGTAAATCTAAATGATTGGTCATGATTTGAAAAGTCACTGTCTAGACAATACTGTGACAAATATCCAGAAGGTCAGCCATCACCACACCGATCTGGACTTTATGACAGAGTCGCCAGACGGACGGAAGCTTCTCCTCAGTGAATGACTGATGACACTCCTGACTCTCAGACTGAGTGACAAGATTCTCTGGTCTGATGAAACCGAGAGTGAACTCCCGGGGCCTCGACTCCCATGTCACGCCTGGAGGAAACTAATCGCCTGTGCAATAGTGTCCCAGCGGTAAAGCATGGTGGCAGCAGTATCATGCTGCGGGGGTGTTGACTGGTCACTGAGATGAGGTGAACGCTGAACGGAGCAAAGTAGAGATATATGCTGTATACAAACCCGATCCATAGAGCTGGGGACCTGCAGGCTGGACCGAAGATTCAGTTACATAATAACCATGTTAAGGTCAGGGAATGATCGTGGTCACGGATGAAAGAAACACAAGTTCACTCCCTAAAGTCCCACGTTTTGTTGTCCAACCACCCTCCCATGCAGCAACTTTCTCACCACAGTGAGTTCGACTGCTTTCCTCCTCTCTACCCGGCACTGGCAGATATAGTTCATTGTCAGGCTTGGCAGGTTTTTTTATGCTGAGTCCACAAAACACAAAGCAAAATATTGGAGGTGACGTGACCCTATGTTGTCCATTATGGCTCCACTGGAAATAAGATAATGATTTTTTGGGTTTTCACGCTTGGTAATACATTATTCAGGTCAGCGTCAGTCATCCGCTTCTCATTACTCCAGCAGAAAATCTCTGTCGTGTGTGTTTTCGTGCATGGGAGGCCATAATGTATCTCTACACATGCAGCAGCCCACATTTGCACATACAAGTCCGATAAAATGAGGGCACTTTTATTTTTTTTATCTCACCTCTTTTGTTACGTGTTCTCATTTCACTGTAAGTGTGTAGCTATAAGAGAGGTGAGATTGAATTTGCCCCCCTTCACTCTCCTATTTATTGTGTTAGGCCAGAGCCTGTGCAGAACACCCACACCGAATAACAAATAAATGAAATGCGCTCCACATGTTTTTCCAGTGAAACCGAGAAAACTGGCCCTCATATGTGAAACTGCAGCAGTGTCACATAATGAAACAGTTGCACTGCAGGGTCAAACTATTGTGTTAGAGTGAATATTGAATCCACTATCTCCCACCTCTGTCCTCGCCCACAAGCACACCCTTTTCTGAGGCCTTCTCTCAAGCTGCTTTCAGACATGCACTGAACTCCGCAGATCCTCTGTATTTTCTCCCGAGGAGGTGCATATCATATCATCAGGTGCAGGTAATCTCTAAAAACATGTCCTACGTTCTGCATCATGCGGAAACTCCCATTATTCTTTATGCAACATATGAAACCACAGACCTATTTTTGCTTTACACTTTGTCTCTTGTATCGTGTTTCATCGCACTGGGAAAAGAGACGATGCCATTCCTTTTCTGTAAACAGCACAGATACCTTCTGCTGTATCCTCTCTGCACCCGTTGCTCTATTCTGACTCTGATAATCACCTAGCACTGGGATAATGAAGATGTAGCGAGACACTCTCATTCACTGCCAAGAGCACTGGCTGCTAAACAGAGCCCTGACCGGAGTTTATAAGGGCCTTGAATATTCATGGTGTTTTGGGGGTTTTTGGAACATAGACTTCGAAAAAAATGTCACAGTCATTTCAGTACAATCAACCCAAAAGGACACATTTCAGCAGAGGCAACCCACCGAACATCTTATGAAACGCAAAACATGTACGGACAAGTCACAATTCACTGTGGCAATTTATTTAGTGCTGCAATGGCAGAGGCTACGAAGCTCCTACTGAATCGGGCCCTTCTCCATTTAAGTGTTCTGCACCTCCGTCCGGATGGCAGCTATGTAAGGTTGTGATTAAGGGGGTGGTCAGTGTTGTCTGCTATGGTGAGCGCTGAGTAATGGCTCTGTCGTTCCGGTCTGTGATTTTGGGTTTTGGAAGGCCAATGATTTTCGAAGCGGTGTGTGTGTGATGCCGGTGAGTTTGTTTCTGTTGGTGAAAGGGAGCATGTTGTGGGAACAGGTGGAACTGTGCCGCAGGATGGGTTGGACCAGGCCTTTGTAAAGTAGCAACAGGAGGTGGGAGGCAACTGACAGTGCTCTGAGTTTACGGACGATATGGAGTCTTTGTGATGTGTTGATCGAAGCTGAGTTCATTGTCAATATTGTCCCAGACAGAGTGGAGCACTGTATAAATGGGCTCACTCCACAGCAACAGCAAGTAGTTCTTTTTTTTTTACAGCAATATAAAGTCTGCTAATGAAATATATTCCATTGGAGCATAAACAACTGGTGTGGTTGTCCATCAAAACAGTCTCCAAGGACTCTGCTTCAGACCATGGGGAAATTAAATCATGATCCACATCGCATCATCATACTTCTGAATATGTCGTTGTTTTATTTAACACTCGTTACATAATATCTAAATGCACAATGTTTCCAGCTGAATGTAGAATCATGGCCATGGAAGAAATTAAGCCGGCAGGAGCATATATATATATATATATACTGTATATTCTCAATCCATTACTAACATATAAACACGGAGAGAGAGAGATACTGACAGAGTGAGACACCTTCAAATCCTAGAATGAAATAGTACCAGAAAAAAAGGGAAAGAAATAAAGCAGAGCTACCTGAGATTTTTTTCCCGGAAAGTGACTGACAGGTCTGCGTGTGCGTCTGTGTGTGTGTGTGTGGCAGAAGTTATTATCTTTGAAGTACAGTATATCTGGACACACGTGTTTGATGGGTTTTCTCATGAGTGACAACCTTGTCTGGTGAGAGCGAGAGGGACAGTTAAATGAGCAGTCTTCACAAAATGAGCGAAGTAGAAAAAGAAAGAGATCAGAAAAACAAGATGAAAATAAACCAAAAACATAATCTGTGCTACACACATTTGTATTCGGTTTTGGAGATTTCTCTGATCGTGGAATTTATTGGTCATGTCTTTGTGCCAAAAACAAATGCTTAAATGACACTATCCGAGAAGTTTAGAGGGGAACTATGGTTGGAATGCTACTGACTCACATCAGTAACAAGAGTCATCAACCAAACACTGTTTTAAAGGCCTGTTTTAATCTTTAACAATGCATCCAAGAAAAGTTTAATTAAACTTGGTAAAGTAAAGTAAAATACCTCAAAATTGTACTCAAGTACTTAAGGAGACATGTTATTCTCTTATTTGGGTTCATGATTTTAACATGGGTTATTACTTGTAGAGGTTTATATGCTTCAATGTTCTGGAAGCACGTTGCTTTGTTCATACTGTCCATTGGTACAGCTCCTGTTTTCTGCCTTGTTTTCAAACTTGTCTCCTTAAGGCCCCTCCCATTAAAGCCCAGTCTGCTCTGATTGGCCAGCTCTTGGTTCCCTTCTAGGTTCATTATGCAAATGTCGGCATTGTGATTTCATGTGACATTTTGTGACATAACAATATCTCAGAGGTATCAGCCAGCCTACTGACAATGTGTTTCAGGAGCTGTGTTTTCTGTGGGGCAGAACAACTCCCTTCAACACCGGCTTTTTAACTTTTAAAAACTGTTACATATACAAAAACCCGACACAAGAGGAGAGAGAAACTAAAAAAGCTCATTATGTCTCCTTTAAATTAATACTTGAATACATGTACTTGGGTATTTTCTAGATGTGAGAGTGGTCTGAGACTCTGTGTGTCCTGTCTTTACTCACACCTCCATATTGAGTCTGCTCATATGTCACAGGAGCAGCAATTGCCCTCGCCCTGATCAAAGTTCACTGTTACACGAGAACGATATTAAGGCATGTTTTAAATGTCGCAATTTGCATACTCTCAATGTCACCTTGAAGAATCTCTGCATTGACCAAAGGCCACCACAGGCAGTTTGAATTAATTGCTAGGAAAAGCACATGCGCTCAGACACAGGAAGGGCACTTGAAGAGCACATGCCTCCTCCAAGGCTAACGACTTATCTCCTCATGTTAAAGATAGTGATAAAAAATATTCCTGGCTCCACATGTTTATCTGATTCTGCTCTGAAAGTAAATGGTTCATATCTGTCCCCTCCACAGAAACTCATAGAAATTGGATTAGTAGATTTTGAGTTATCCTGCATCGAGAGACAAATGACAATGGATACACAGCATTCTAATAACAGCTGTGATACTTAGATATCACACCACTAAATATGCAGATCCACAACATGTTTGCATGTTTGTGCATCTTCTAATTTCCCTCCACGGACCACATTCAAAAGTCAGTGGTGACCTTGCCGGCAGTGGTGTGGTTTAACACGAGCTGGGAAATGCCACTTCAGTGAAGGTACAGGTTCTGGTATAGCACTGCAGCAGCATACAGTATGTGTGACATGGTACACATTCAGATAACGTGCATGTTATCTGAATGTGTACCATGAGTGAAATAGGAGCAAAAAGCAACAAGTCCCAGCTGAGGGTTATTCATATCACAGCACATACCCGTGATGCTTAACAGCATCGATCAGGAGGCTCGGGAAATGTGTTCAGACACAATAAAGCCATCCCAAGTACGCTGGATCTGAAACTAAACTACTTCTAAAAGTAGTTTTGGAAATACACCACTGCATGTGACACTGTACGGCTCTAAAAATGATTAATTTGCGCTGAAACCCATGTGTCTGAATATGAAAACGTTGGAAACAATATAAAACACCGTTCCCATAGCAGACTCTAAAGTGAATAAAGCATCATCAAAAATTAATGGAACAGAGGAAAAATGGTCTTGGTCAATAAAAGCAAATGACAGCCCTTAGGTTGATTTACAGCTTGAGAGGGGTGGTGCAGAACAACAGTAAGTTTTTAATCACGCTACCGGCTTCTAGCTACTACACCAGAGCCAACCAGCAAAGTAGTAAGCAAGCTCTATCAAATATTTAACTATGTCAGGTCTAATTTTTCAATGTCAGTGTAGCGGAAATGCAGCCATGACAATACACACTGAGGTGATAAAACAGTGGCAAGACTGCTGGGTATTATGAAGTGCAGGCGGAGAAGTTAGTTAGGCCAGAGAAGTGTGAGTGTGTGTGTCTGCACACTCGCACACAAACATGCTACACTTTGTGCACACGCACTCTTGTCTTTGTGTGTTTACTGTATGTAGTACATGGAAGCAAGAATGAGAGATGTGCCGGGCGTGCGCTCGTGGCTGAAAGCTCTCATTTACCAGAAGACTGTGAAATGAGATGTACTGATGTGCGTTATGGATCCAAGTGACAAATATCTCTGTGTAAATCGATGCAGCTGCTCCCACAGAGGAACGAGGCAGGTGGTGAAGAATGGTGCGCTGCGTCTCACAGGTCCCAGACACAAATTGCAGCCTTGTTGACCTAGTGCCGCAGAAACACCTCAGTTACACGTGTGTTGATGAAACCATTTCACATGCCGCAAATATCCCCCTGCAGCGTGACATAGAGGGTCTGTGATTTGCTAGCGATCTGGCCCGGGTGCGCCCTGCCCCTCGCCCAGTGTCAGGTGGGATTGGCTCCATGCAGTCCCCCCCTATGACCCTCAAAGGCTAAGCAGTATGGATAATTCATGGATAGACTGTATATAAAGATGGAAAACATTACAGCTCCACAAAAGTGAAGCCAAATCATCTCGATCGCCCCCCTGGTGGCTGGCTGCAGTATACGTCATAAACCCCGCCTCCTCCATGTTTGTGGATGGGACCTGAAACAAACTAAAAAGTCAGAGTACACGTTGAATAACTTTTACTCAAGGATGTTTTTTTTTACATAGTTCTCATCACACTCATACATGTCCAAGTGTCAATTTTTCCATTAATATTGGTTTAAGTAATTAATGCAATAAAAATGGGGTGAAACGACATGATTTACAACTGAGGTTGACTCATAATTGGTCGAACACGTGTATTGTTACCGCAGCTCTGACTTCATTACTGCACAGACTCTGACTTCATGATAACGTTGTTCGTATCGGGGATAATTGATCTTCATTATTGTACAATGGGAGGAAGTGAAGACGTCCTCCATCTTTTCATACAGTCTACAGGATGGATGGAGTATGACATAGATAATGCCATATTGTGGTGAAGACACACACACACACACACAAACCCCATGTCAGGTAACATATTTCATTCCCTGAGTAGGCATTTGTTGAAAGTCACTCAACCTGGTGAGTTTGCATCAGTATGCACCACTGCAGCTGTTACTTTAACTGCAGAGGCAAAGCAGTTACCTCAGTTACTGCTGAAGCAAAGCAACACTATTTTGCCATGCACTGATGTGTACTTATAGATTATGGTGTTGTGTTCTTTGTGTGGGATTTTCAAGGTAATCATAACATAATATAACACAACGCTTGCTGTGGCTCCTCACATATCTACGGTATATTCAATGACAGGGTATACTTGTTCCTCACTGTCCGGCCGCCGCACTGAGTGAACACACTAATTGCTGAAGTGCGCTCACAGCCATCATTATACCAGACTGCGCCTTACGACCGTACAACCGAGCCTGGCTGAAACTCTTATTGTGTAGTGGTGTCTGCCTCGGGAGAAACACAAAATAAATGCAGTGACTTGGAAAAACACCGTTCTGGACAGGTGCAATGTGTGCATGATACAGCTCATCAGAACTGGTGTTACTCTCCAAAGGCTGAGATAATCAGCAGTTCAACGGAAGGGCAATTTCTCTTCACTTTTGTCGTGACTGTGTATTTTGTGATGTTTCACCATAAGTCTCAATCCTCACAGTTCTAAAATGGCTCAGAGGCACAGTAGCTCGACTGACGCAGTTATTGCTTCGGAAGTGACTCATGGTTGTATCATTTCAGCCCTATTTTAAAACCTTTAATATAAAATATCAAAGCTTTTGTTAATGGCATAATGTTTCTTACATGTAAACTAAAGCTAGCTGAATGGCATTTATAGCCACAGTTGGCTGCCACCTGGATTGATCATTATTCTAATACCGTTGTGACTGGGGCCTTCGCTATCGGCACTTCTTCCCGATCATTATCCCAAATTAATTAGTTTTCCATTCCCCCTTTAATGTCTCAACCTCTGCCTTTCCACTTATCACTGAGAGCAGAGGAGTGAAAGTCCTGTATCCATCAACTCCTCAGCGGAGAAATAGCCTCTTTTCTGTTCTGGCATTTATCATTTATTGATGACTGTAATTGTTCCTGGCACCACTGAACAGAACAGCCCAGACACTGTGGATATTAAATCACTTCATCACCCTGAATGAAGGCTGCAGTTTCCCCAGCATCAGACGTCACGCGGCGGGTTTACTTTCTGATGCTGTTCATCATAATTTACGGATGCAAGTTAGTCATTTGGGAAGTACGTTTTTTCAAATGTCTTGTTTGTATTGGTGTTTCTTTAAATGACACATCTTCTCGAATTGGATCTGAGCTTCCCGCTCTGCGGCAGCTGGCACATGAGGTGGAGCTGTACATCTGCTATACAAGGAGGAGCAGGACTTTCATCGTGCTGCTGCTGAAGTAAAACCATCTGAGAGATTTAGAGGGTAAATCACTCTTTGGCTGAAGTGCTAATGACTCATTTCTGTAACATCAACAACAGATACCAATGATGCTGTTAGGCCCAAAGAACCTTGAGTGTTTGAGTAAATGAAGATATGAAAGATATTTTCTAACACTGACCTCAAAAGATTCTCAACAGTCTTAATTATCGGAGGCCCTCCCCTTTTCTTTCATTTTGCGTTTGTAACTCAGGAGGTTGTGTGCGTGTGTGTGTGTGTGTGTGTGTTGGCTTCAACCCAAACACACTTTTGGGTCAAGATAATGTTTATCATAAATGGACGTAGACTCCTGGTCCAGAAAGTGAAGCCAATGGGGAATTGCCTGAAATCTGTATTCTCTCAAATTACCAATAGATGTCCAATAGATTACCAATGTCTCTGCAAGACATTTGTTTCTAGAAAAAGAAGTGGAAAACTTCCACTTCTTTATTGATTTATAACGTCAGTAAACCTTTTCACACAGAGTTTAAGATCTCGATCGCCAGTTCCAAGTCTTCGTCCATAAGGCATTTTGTAAATTATGTTCCCGTTCTAAGACAAAAATGCTCCTTGCGCATTGGGGCGAGGATACCATGTGATTGACAGCTAGTACCATCCAATGGGTGCAGGTCACAGGTGGGTGGGCGTGCAGTGTCAACGAGCTCTACGTCCGCTCTTTCAAATATGATTATTTCTTGTTTCAAAAAACCTAAATAGCGCCGCATGGTCAAAATACCGAACTCGAAGTTTCAAAATTACAGCTCACAAATCAATGGGTGAGGTAATGGTTGGTTGACACTTGGTTTGGCATTTAGTTGTGATAGTTAAGGTTAGAGATTTAGATCTGTTGGTTAAGGTTAGATATTTAGTTGTGATGGTTGAGATTAGATATTTAGTTGTGATGGTTACAGTTAGGATTTAGTTCTGATGGTTAAGGTTAGGATTAAGTTGTGATGGTTAAGGTTAGGGTTTATTTGTGATGGTTAAGGTTAGAGATTTAGTTGTGATGATTAAGGTTAGGGTTTAGTTGTGATGGTTAAGGTTAGAGATTTAGTTGTGATGATTAAGGTTAGGGTTTAGTTGTGATGGTTAAGGTTAGATATTTAGTTGTGATGGTTAAGGTTAGGGTTTAGTTGTGATGGTTAAGATTAGATATTTAGTTGTGATGGTTATGGTTAGGGTAAGGGGCTGCAGGGAATGCATTATGTCAGTAAGTATCCACTAGGTCAATCTACAAATTAGTAGAAGGAAGAAAGTGGGATCTTGCTTTAACAGCATGTGGTTAGATATGAGGTCAAAATTAATTATCATAATCAATGTTACGGCATAATAATAATTGCTGTTCCATAATCACTGAAAATAGTTTGTTAATTAGTTTGTGTTGTCGCTAATTTAGCCTTCACTGACTTCACCACAAACCACAGTCAGTTGTCAGCAGTGACCTTTGCTCCTACAGGCAGTGGTGTGGTTTATTATGAGCTGGGGAAAAAAAATGTCTGTGGTACAGTTACACTACAGTGCTGCTGCACCAACATGAGTGTGACAAGGGACACATTACGTTGACATGTTATGTGGATGGCTTCGAGAGTGAAACAGCAGCAAAAAGCAGCAGGCTGAGGGTCATCATATCACAGCCCGTATGCTCAACGGCATCGATCGGCAGGCTTGGGAAATGTGTTCAGGCACAAAAAGGCCATCCCATATCTGAAACAAGTCTGGATCTGAAAGAGAACTAGTTCTAAACGTATTCTGGGAAATAATTAGGACATGAGACAGTGTGACAGTTTATTTTTTGATGCTTTTCATTGACGTTTAGGGAGGCATCTTTGGAATTTCGAGAATTGGGTTTTTCAACGTCTTGTTTGTAATTGTGTTTCTGTAAATGACACTCGGATGGATGGAGCCTCCCTCTCATGTGGGGAAGCTCTAAATCTGTTATACGAGGATGAGCAGGATATTAAATGTGTCGTTTTTCTTCTACTGGCAGATGGGATGTGCTTGTTGAACCTGCCCTTTCTTTAATTTTGATGTCAGTAAGTGCGCTGAAAATAAGCAGCATCACCTGGGTAATTGGAAGCTCAGCTGCCGGCACATTTGCTCTGGAAAAACTACATATGAGGTATATTTGGAGGATTTGAACATGTTGTTTTAGAGCAAACATACAAATTAATGGAGTAGATTGTATTTTTTCAAATAAATGTAGCTTTGATGAAAATGTGAGGAAAATCTCAACTTGCAACTCATCTCAACTGTATTTTTACTTTCACACAGTTGACTTTTCAGCCTTTTACAGCACAGCAATAGAAAAGACAAAGCAGAAATGAATGGAAAGAAATGAGAGAAATAATATTCAAATCACAAAATACACAAAGACATAACATCCAAACAGATTTCTGAAGAAGCTTCGGTCATTTCCAGTGAGGAAAAGAGAATTGACAAAGTTGTTTCAGGAAAGCCTTGATAGACAAAGCCGAGCTATTTGAAACTTGATTTATTTTTACAAAATAAATAGTGATTTACTCACCTGAAATCTTAAATTTTGTCTTTCTTAAATCTTGAGTTTTACGTGTCCTCTGTTTTTGCTGCTTCCTTTTTATCTAAAATATACAATTACAGCAATAATAATAAATCTAGAGCTTCTTTTACTTAATGTCTATATCACAATGAGCTAAATGTTGAATGAAAACAATACAAAATACCAAGCAATATCAAGGACAGAACAAAACTGTTCATGATGAGAATATAACCAACTTCAACAGATTTTGGTTTTATAGTTTAATTTGGGTGACACAAGTGAAACAAAAACAAGATTTGATAAAGAGCAGGAATTATTGTCACAATGGAGATTAGTCAGGGCAGTTAAATAGTAATAAAGGCATGAGAAAGCAGATAAAGAATTTAAGCTCTCACTCCCATTATTCTGCCAGCTCTTCAGCAAGTCCATGCTGGAATCACTTTCTCCCATAAATATTCTCTCAATTGTTTCCCTGGTGTTTTCTAAAACCCTGCATGAAAATGAAGTGATTGGAATATGATGCCCAGAAATCCTGGGCAAATAGCTGCAAGCTTCAAAAAGGAGCTGAGATAAAACTGTCAACTGAGCTGAGGGTGACGGGAAGAGACGGAGAGGAAGTTCAAATGCCGCCGCAATCTGATAAAAATCTGATAAGAAATCAATTAGACGCACCTAATATCAGCTTTGTTAATCTCAACCATCTATAGATCTGCCTTAAATTGAACAGCCTCCCAGAGCGTCTGTATTCCAGAGGTGTGCCGAGCTGCTGTCAATCAGCTTCATGCGGACGTAGCTACTGTTGATCCCATCAGTTCACAGGGAATTTTATAGATCCTCCATCCAGGCTGGGCAAAACATCTGAAATGATAAATGTTCTGGCCTCGGTGTGAGAAATAAATGAAATAGGAAAACAGTCTTGTCAGGGTGTAACACCGACATGAAATTTAATCTTATCAAAGAGTGGAGGAGCACGCGTGAGTAAGTTACTGAATCCAGCTCATTTCAAGAGAAAGTTTGTTCTCTCTTTCCGTGCTGAGAAGATCTCTGAAAGGGCAAAATATTCTATCTGAAAACTTATCCTATGTAAGTCCAGGCATCACACTTTATAATCGAGAAAAGAAGGTGTATGTTCTATTAATAAGAAAAAAAAATACCCCTGTGTTGATTTATGAACACTGATAATAAGCAATCAGTGAAATTAATTAATCACAGTGGGCGGCACCGTGGGGCAGTGGATGGCACTGACTCAGAAGTCTCCTGGTTCAATCCCAGCTTGGCCTGGCATCGTTGTGTGGCTTTTTTGTTAGGTTAGTCTGGTTCCCCCCCACACAGTCCAAAGACATGTAGATTGGGGTTAGGTTAATTGGGGACTCTAAATTGACTGTCAATGTAAATGTGAGTGTAAATGGTTGTTTGTTTCTGTGCTTTGTCCCTGTGATACACTGGCCACCTGTGCATGGTGAAACCTCGCCTCTCACCCATCTCAGCTGGGATTGGCTCCAGCTCGTGACCATCAAAGCATAAGCAGTATAGATAATGGATGAATGGATGGATGGATGGATATAATAGTAGGGGTGACAGGACACAGTAATCCAGTTGGAGCTATACTAGTAAGAATTTCTAAGTATGCATTTTAGAATACATCAGGCAGTGAAGAGAAATACTCACAACAATCCCGAAAGGCCAATACTCAATTAATTTAAATATTCATCATACTCAATTAATTTAAATATTCATTAAACAATTAAAAAGTAACTATGCTAAACAATTCCATTATAGGGATGCAGGAAGATCTGAATAATTTATTTACATCAAATTCTATACAAGAAATAGAATTCTGAAAGATGTATGCTGTGGTTATTGCAAGTACTCGTCAGCAGTGTGTCTAAGCATGGACCACCAGCAGAAAATTGCCACATCAGACGTGTTGTTTTTAAAGGAGACGAGGAGTCCACCTCTCTGTGGCTGCCAGGGACACAACACGACATTGCAATCAATCCCATCTCCGCCCGTTACAGATAATAGCTGGCCTGATTCCTGATCATTGGCCGTGCCGCCGAGAGTAACTGAGAAGAACAGTCTGATTCCCTAACACAACCCTGTCAGGAGGGCAGCAGGCTTTCGACGGATCAATTACACCGTCGTGCCCACGCCACCTGTGGTAGATGAGTGGGGTAAAAAACAAGAACACAGAGGTCGGCTGGCTGGCACAAGCCTGTGGGTGAATATCAATGCTGTCGGAAACAGTGGTGAATGGGTCCAAGCTTGTGGCGCTTGCCAGGGCATATAAGGTTACACATAATCGAGTCTTTGAGAGGGGGACAGAGGCTGAATGAGGGGGGGGGATATCATTAGTTCTATCTCCAAGGCCATTGTATCTGTGTCAGTGTGGTGAATGCATGGGGACAGGGGAAGGTATGGAAACATCTGAGACATTATCTCTGAATGACAAGTGATACCACCCTGGGAGAGAAGAGACATTAAATACTGACAAGGTTTGTGTGTATAGAGGTGGTGATGGAGGAGGGGTGTGTGTGTGTGTGTGTGTGTGTGTGTGTGTGTGTGTGTGTGTGTGTGTGTGTGTGTGTGTGTGTGCGTGTGTGTGTGCGCATGTGCGATAAGGCTTTCTTTTCTGTTATTGAGCTCTATCTGTGTGTGTATGGCCTGTGCTTTTGTAACTTCCATTTCTGGCCAGGTTTTGGTGAGTTGTTGAATATTTCATCGGCTGTCTACTCGAGGTGCCGGGTTCTCCTGGGCTGGTTTTGGTTCTCACCCTAGGTAGACTTTGAGTTGCCCGCTAAAAAGAAAACACAAGTGCAAGAAAGTTTTGCCAATCAATATTTCAAACAAGAAATAAACCTCTCTGTCATCAAGGCCTCTAAAGGACGTCAGATGTAGGAGAGAAAAAGTTGCAGACAGATCGAGGACGTCCAAGCAACAAAAGGCGAGTTAATAGAGTTTATCTGGAAGTGAGGAGCCTGAAGTGAACTCCACACACCAATGCTGCGCATAAATCTGCTCTAATATAGTCTATCCTTGGGACATACATTGGGTCGTGAGCAGACACACACAAAGACACACACAAAGACACACACACACACACACACACACACACACACACACACTGACATACAAACACAAAAAAGAAGACTGATGGGTGTGAGCAGATGCTGCCCTCACAAATGACCACTTTTCTATTCTAAGGTTTCAGTTCACGTGGGGATAAGAAAGCCTGTAGGACACACGCACACACACACACACACACACACACACACACACACACACACACACACACACACACACACACACACACACACACACACACACACACACACACACACACACACATGTTGTGGCTGATGTGTAAACACAAAGGCACACAAATACAAAGAGAGTTTGTTTCTAAAGGTCTATGAGGATGAATGCCAAATGAATCTCTACAAAAGAGCAGAGTGAATTCAGACAGGCAGTTTCAAACAGAGATAAGTTGTGCTTCAATGCTCAGCGGAGGTATCAGCACTCAGCACTGATTAAGACAGACATAAAAGCGTCTGTAGAGCAGTTTGCGAGATGTCCTTTTCCAAACATGACCTGTGCCGTGTGCAGCGTCTGTCTCAAGCTCTGCCCGGGAGCCTCTGTCAGCGATAATTACACTGTATCACACCCTCGGTGTGGAGTTATTAAAGAAGCACAGGAGACTGATAGAGCTCGCTGTATTTTTAGAGTCCAGGTTGGCCTTTTGTCCTAATGCCCACAGCTCCGGGGATCACGGCCGGCGTCGGTGGCTGCACAAGGAAATTGTCTGGGCAAGAAACACCGACAAAGAGAGAACAAAAGAGGAACATGTCACCTGCTCCAAAAGCAAGTTTTACAAGTTCTGTCAGCAGAAATTTCCACCAGGTTTTGTCTTTTCTTTTTCAAACAGCGCAGCCACAGAAATCTATCATATGAAACATGACTTTTGTGCCAGAGATGCTGCCAAAAAAATGGATCTTCCTGCAAAATGAAATAAGCCAAAATGTCTTGTATTATCTTAATACATCATCTTGTATTATCTAAATCTGAGCTGCTGCAGGCCACAGGTTGTCAGAAGAATATTCATGATGTTTGTGGACATGAGGCGATTCTCCTGTTAGGGGACTCGACATATTGGCCCATCAATGCTCCCTTCTAGAGGCAGTAATGACAGACCAGGATGGAATTCATAAATCAGACGCCGGTAGGGAGGGCGGCTGACATTGATGCATGCAGGGACACGGCAAAACACAGCAAAGGGAGAGCGAAAGACAAAGGGACATGCTGAATGACTTCATATGCAGAAGACAGTGATGAGTCGTACAGAAAGAGCAATAACTTGTATCACGGATGAGGGGTACAGAACCCAGGATTCCTGATTACCTGAGGCTGCAATATATTTACATAATGTCTCACATGAGCAGCACAGTTCCACACTGACACACACACACACACACACACACATATGTATGCACTTTTGCAGTGTTGCATGCTTGCACATACACATACAGGTTCTCGTGCACACGCAACCTTAACTGTGTTGTGCCTTCAAGGTCATAGATATAATTAGGCACATTACCATTAGAGCTGAGGCTGAGTGGTGGTGTTGTTCAACACATGCATGTCCACAACACTAAGGATCAAAGGAAAGGTGGACTATATTACGTTAAAGGCCAGTCTTGTCCTTTTACACCTTATTAAGGCTCTAGCTGTGACATACAAGTCTTAATAAGCCCACTCTCATTATTCTGGTTTTCACTGTCCATTCACTGTAAAACTGACACACCCACAATTTTGGTGGAAATTAGAAAGTGTCACATTCACACTACTAAGTTTTAGTTTTACCAAGCATCACTGTTATGCTGTGTTTCTGCCTATCGTCCACACGCAGTCACCTGCATCCGCCGCTGTCACGACTCAACTACCAGCGGTGAAGGCAAAATGTTTTAATTGCTTACTCTCAGTAACAGTTCCCCCAAAATGTTTCTTCATCTTACTTTTCACCATTGTTGTAGTATTTTCCGTAACTAAGCAACCAACTGCACAGTAGACAATCTGCTTCCTGCTTAACCCAGCACGCCTAGTAAACGTTACGTGATTCATGTTTTCAGGTGTGTCAGAATGGACGGGGATTAGTTTTAAAACAAAAACTTAATAGTATGCCTCTGTGAAACCCTCTAGCTGTCACTCAGCAGGTAGAGAAGGACTTTCATAAGTAGGAGGGTTGGTGGTGTGACTTCTGGTTTGTGCTGTCCACGTGTAAAAATGGGCTTTAGCCTCACACCCAAGTTGCAGGCCAACGCCTTGCTTCTGTGTGATCAAAAGCACTTCACAAGTGAACTCCATTTACGATTTATTTTATTGTGATGACACTCAGGTCCCAGAGAGTAATTACAAAGCAGGACCAAAATGTATCATGTCATATTTATCAGTAACAAAGAAGTGCATTATACTGTCTTCCCCGTTGAAAAGTGCATTATATATTTATATGAAATGTGCACATGAATTACAATCTGCCGCACATCCCTACTTCTGCCCTTTTTCAGACAAATCTCATCATAAGTACATTTTCAAACAAGATTAGTTTGAACAGTGCAAAGATGTTTGTGAGCAGATCGATTCATTTGTTTGAACTGTTTTGCCAGCTCTCTAAAGTACTTCTGTTGCATTGCTGCTGACCCATAACAGAAAATATATCTTCAAAATATGCTTGAAATGGTAATGGGCTATGCAGAGAACATCAAATTTCTTCTTGGACAGATTAGATTTACTTGTTTGAAAAAACAATACACTGAAAAGGAAACTGAACTAATGATATCCTTCCTTGCAGTCTATTGCGTACAGCAGTTTATTCTGATAACACAACATTTTTGGGAGTAAACTGAACCCTTGGCTTCCAGCTTTTACTTTAATTAAACAACAAATAAACGTATCTTATTTTAGATATGTAGCACAAATCTCCAGTTTGAAACTTACAACTGCTAATTTTGCATTTACTGCTTCCAGATAAAAGCAATTTTAGTACCTTTCGCTTTGTGGGTGGAAAGATTGTGAAAGCATCCCGTGTGTGCTCTGGAGCCGAGTCAGAGGAAGAGTAATATTCCACCAAAGACCTGAATCACACAGTTCCTCCCCAGCAGTGAATGATGCTGGTGAACAAATCTCAGAGGGGAGCAGAAAGGATCAACCGTAACAGATTCGCTGTGGTTTCACTCAAATGATTGATTGCCATGTAAACAACATTACCATTTATAAATCTGCCCTCGGGGGTTGTTAGCACCTGGTTCCTGACTAGATTGATAGATGCCGCAGAATCAATTCAAATTTCTGTTTTCCATTTGGATCATGGATGAGTTTTTAACAAGGAGGTGCCACTTGGAGCAACTGTCTCTGATGGACTTCTGTTGCAATTTCCTTTCAAGCAAAAATACGACACTATTCGAATGTTGACGTTTGCAAACATTACGCAAACTCAACAACTGTTCAAATGAGAGAATGAAGACTCAGAGTATGCAGCAGAAGTGGGAAGTCAGGTTATGCTACGCAGAGAGGTCTAACATCTCTCTCCCTCAGCTTCAAATCACTGTGTCACCCTCCCACATAAAAAGAGCTGCATAAGATATTCATGTGCGCCAGTAACCTAGATTTCTAAATGTTTTATTTGGCCACTTGTCTCCTGTTGCAGAAAAGGGCCTGCGGAGGCTCATCGAAGCCTCCTCTCACTGCTTTGATGTCAGCAGCATGAGGCTGTGCATGCATATGCGTAACGAGAATGCATTTGCAGATCTTCATTTCCGAGTGCACTGTAATAACGCCAACCATGAAATATATATCTAGCGCGATGCATACAATGCTTCAAAGTAGGACACTGCCCGAGACCCGGTGCCTCACATAAAAGTCCATGCGAGACGTGTGCGTATGCAAATGGACACACTGGCACTGGATATGGCCAGGTAACCAAAACAGGGACAATCTTGTTGTATTGCATGACAAGTGAATTGACACGGGTAAGGATCCAAATCTACGCAAGTAAAGGTACTGTCAGTGTCTCAGTTACTGACAGGGTGACCCGCCAGAAGTTTATCAGACACTCGCTTGGCACTGGCGTCAACTGAATCCTTTACTACTGGGAAAGGTCGGCGGGGAGCAGGAGATCATGTGTACAACAGACTTCCTGTCATTTAAGTAAGACAGTGTGCCGGTGCCTGTTTACATGCACAACAACAGGAACACAGAAGTACACCCTTATGGTTGCATATATCGAATCAATTACGTTAGTTAGTCCACATATGTGTACATTTATTTGATAGATTTATCTTATGTGATGTCTCATTCTTTGGCTGCTTTTATTCACATTTAAATCTAATACAGAGGCATCAGTAGCAGGGGGAAACTGTCAATATATAACGGTAGCAATTTGTCATGAACATTGCTGTGTGTGTTTCTTCCAGAGTTTGTGTGTGTGATGATTACGGGAGATGAAGGAAAATGTAAATTTTGCTTGTGTT
Organism: Hippoglossus stenolepis; assembly: GCF_022539355.2. Taxonomy (NCBI): domain Eukaryota; kingdom Metazoa; phylum Chordata; class Actinopteri; order Pleuronectiformes; family Pleuronectidae; genus Hippoglossus; species Hippoglossus stenolepis. The sequence continues at coordinate 10,954,581 of NC_061488.1, forward strand.
GCAACTGCTGCTAGTTTTTTTTTACTTCGTTTTTTGTGCTTTTCCCTGTTGTCTTCTGCGTCAGAACATCGTGTTGATAAAATTATTACACATTGTCATCATTTGAATGACACACAATATGCCCATGGTGCTTTCAGATCCCTGGAGCGCAAACCTATAGCTGTAGCTCAAAGACTGTGGGAGACTTGCTTTATCATTGGTGGCATGATTGGGTGCTATAGCAGATTTGACATGGAGATATAGTTTTTAAGAGTCTGAAACATTATGTGTTCTGTCTGATGGAGACAGCACAGCAGGGCTTTAAGTACAAGGAGCTGTAGATGAGTGCACGGTTGGTGTGTCTGCACATAAATGGAGGTTGCTTACAAAAGCTTTACAGGGAAAACTCTCCAGGCTATTCCATGTAGTGTAATCTCCCTGTTATCACTACACTGCAGGAGATCACCAAGGCCACAAGAGAGCATTAAGAAGGCTTTGGATCGAGAGGGCGGACCCATAGAAAACAAATGCTGTGAGTTAGGACCTAATCAACACATTAGAAGCTAATCAACACTTACGAATTTGTGCGAGCAAAAGTCTCACTATCATAGATGATATGAACCGCAAGACTCATGTGGACTCACCTGTGACAACACAAGCAAAATGTGACAGGTTGTCGCGACTCGCCTCAATCTCATCCTGTGACCTTGGTGCCTTGTTGAAGAGTTTTCTTATCACTGCCTTCAGTTTTGAATGTTTCAAAAAGCCAGATGCTTTGTGGGTGTTCTGTTTAACAAGCGAGTGGTATTATGGTGTCCTATATCAGGACATGAAAACAATATTTTGTACATTTGCAGTTGCAACCATTTTCTGATTCCTCAGGTAGTGGATGAAAGGTTTTGACTATGGCTCAGCAAAATGTCAGTGAAAAGGCATTTTGATGTTCCACTGACGAGCTGCAGGATATGACTGCTATTAACACTGAAACAGTTGAGGTCTGTTTCCGAGTGTGGAACTAGAGCAGCAGAGGAAGTTTGTGAGAGTGGGAAAAAACGAGTAGGAAGACTAAACGGAGCTGAATGTGCTGACATGTTAGTCCGTGATGTAAAGAAGCTGAGGCTTCAGCTGCATTAGCATCTAGCATTGACTGGCTAACAATGGGTTTGTCTTTTGAAATGTAATTGATTGAAGACACTTTACTAACTGGTTATATATGTTGTTCATTGGAGGCACAATCATCGTAAAATGTGGGGTTTGTAGTAGAATGAAACAATTGACCAATCAATTTTTTCAGATTTGGTACAAACATTCACTTGAATTCAAGGATGAACTGATTTGATTTTGGTTGTCAAAGGTCAAGGTCACAGTGACCTCACAAAACATTTTTTATCCCTCTTGAATCGGATATCTCAAGATTGCCTAGAGGGAATTTCTTCACCTTTTGTTTCAGTTGTTCCTTGGACTCAAAGATTAAGTGATTCGATTTAAGAGGTCAAAGGTAAAGGTCATAGTGACCTTATATAAATCTGGGGGTAAAAATTGTGTAGACAGAAATTGCACTGGTTGGCGAAGGCATAGAACCAGAGTGTGGTATTTCTAGTTTACTACCTTCTTTCCCCTGGCTTGCCTTGATTCTGCTCTCCCTTCCTCTCTGTTTTCCTTCCCTTTCCTCACAGTTTCCTCTCTTTTCTTCCTTTCTCCTCCCCTTACACTTCTCAATGTGGCAAAATGACCCGATAGGTCAGAAATATGGCCCTACCTCTGGCAAATCCTCGGTGTCGACAGGAAGATTCACCTTGCACTCTAGAAATATCACCCCACTTCTGGCAAAACAACTTGCAAATACAATCGCATCGCCTTTCTTGAAAAAATCATCACGCAGCCTCCGGCAAAATAACCCATCAGATAGATTTGCCCTGCACATTGGAAATATCGACCTACCTTCTGTCAAAACTGACCCACTCTCCTTCTTTCACTCTCTCTCCCTATTTCTTTCTTAATTTCTCTTTCTTTCTTTACTTCCTCCATTCCTTCCCCCCTACTTTTCAGCCTTTTCCACATTTATCTCCTTTCCTTTCCCAATTTTGCCCCAATCCCTCTAGACTTCACTTCATCAGTCTTTATTACCACCTTCCTTCCTTCTCTTCTTTAATGCCTGTTTGTTGTGTCCCTCTTCTCTTGTCCTTTTCTTCGTTCCTTCTTTCCTTCCTTCTTTGCTTCCTTAAGATAATTTAAAACTGTATTGATCCACACACTGGGGAAATTCAGTTGTTACAGCAGCAGGCAAGTCAGAATGAGGTAGACAAGAGAATTTTAAAACATATAACAAATATTGAAAGAAAGGCAATAGACTGAAGTGACTGATGTGTCACTAGTGAAACAGATTACAGCGCCCCCTGCAGCGTCATGTCAGTGCAAGAGTGCTGACCAAGCACGAGT